>NC_142703.1:5865939-6600939 GCF_029339155.1 Prunus mume | reverse complement strand
ATCTGAAACATCTTAGTGGCGGAGGAAAAAGCAAAATCGATTCCCGTAGTAGCGGCGAGCGAAATGGGAGCAGCCTAAACCGTGAAAACGGGGATGTGGGAGAGCAATACAAGCGTCGTGCTGCTAGGCAAAGCGGTGGAGTGCTGCACCCTAGATGGCAAGAGTCCAGTAGCCGAAAGCATCACTAGCTTACGCTCTGACCCGAGTAGCATGGGACACGTAGAATCCCATGTGAATCAGCAAGGACCACTTTGCAAGGCTACATACTCCTGGAATCCCGTCTAAATTTTTTAGTCTATCTATTTGCATGATTTCTAAAGGTTCTACATTTCCTATAAGTGGATACTCATGATCAAATATTATGTCATCATATTCTAGATTATTCTGTTCATCTATTTTTTCTTTACTTATTTCTACTAATTCTTCCATATTATATTTAAAATTTTGTTCTTCTATGTTAATACTATTTTTAAGACTCTAATATATTACTTTGATCTGTTGTGGTTATACCTTTCTTAAAAAATGTAATGTCTGGAGGTGTATATAAAAATCCTCCTTGTAAACTTTTTAAGAAATTTAATCCTAAGATAAAGGGATATGATCCTACTGGGGATATAAAGGTTAAGGGTAAATTAAACTGTTGTCTTTCTATCCTAATTGGTATATTATTAATACAATGTGTTAAGTATACAGGTCTTGTATCAAACTGTATGATTCTTACTGGTCTAGCTAATTTTTGCCTATATTGTTCTGGCACTAACTCTTCTTTTATTACATTTTTTGTGCTTCCTGTATCTATCATGGCTGTTGTTTGAATTTTATTTTCTTTTGACAATTCTAACTCTCAATGAATTGTTATTAATGAACTAGTCTTTTGTTCCTCTATACTAGGGCATTTATTCTTTTGATTATCTATTTCAACTGTATTTATTTCTATTGGTCTATTATTAAAACAAGGTTTACAATAAACTATTGTCTTAGTGTAATATTTTTCTACCACTACTTTCTTACATTGATTACATTCTTGAGGCCATCCTAAATTAACATATTTAAATTCTTCATGCTCTGTTTGTTCTTCAAACATACACATATGTTCATCTAATTCACTATCAGAGTTACTAGAGTAATCTAATTCTGATTCTGAGTCTAAGGCATTAACACTATAAATACTTTCATTATCACTTAAATTGTCATCTATACTATAGATTGATTCTAGGTCCTCATCATCTTCTAATTGAAATTGCTCAATTAATTGTAATTTTTATCTAGGTTGTTTTCCTAATTTGGGACACTTAGGTCTAATATGTCCTACTTCACCACAAAGATTTACATGTACTTTTATTAGGTACTTTATACTTTCTAATCCATGGTTTATTTGTTCTTTTCCTAAATTTCTTAGGGATATATTTTCTTCTTCTAAAAGTTTTGGAAGGTTGTATACTAAAATTTTTATTTTGTTGTTTATAAGATTTATATTTTCTATAGCTTTTCTATATGGCTATACCTGCCTAAATTTCCTATGACATCCATACTGTTTTGGTAAATCTATATTTTTACAACTCATGTAAAACTGTTTTCTAATTTGTCTTTTTGCTTTTATCTGACTACATTCTGATCGTAATATATCATATACATGTTGTATTCTTGCACCTATGGATACATCTAATTTCCTAGGGTGCTTCTGCCATTCATTCCAAATTCTTTCTCCTATTGAGCCTTAATTTTTTTCATATAAGTATCTAACATATTAAAATCATCAATTCTACCTATTCTTCCTAAATACTTGAAAAAGTCTGAAGTATATTCACTAATATATTGCAAATCACAAATTTGTAGTTGTTCTAAATTTCTTATGGCTCTAATTTGTTCTTGTTCATTTCTACCATCTAATCTATTATGGTCTAAAAATTCATATTTAATTAATTTAACAAAAGCATCTATATTAAACATTTCTTTTGCTGCTTGATGTTCTATTGGATTTTTAGTTTTCCATGCTTGAAAATAATCAAAAACCATTCCACCTAAAGTATGCTCAAAGTAATCTAACATATCTTTATTATTACTAAAATCTAATATTAATGCTGCATGTACACGTCCTTTTTCCCATCTTTCTATAGTTTTTTCCCAATCCTGTGGGTCTACATGATCTAAATTTAATATATTTCCTGCTAAACTAATTTGTTCAATTCCTTTATAAGGGATTCTATTTTTTCTTATTCCAAATGCTTCTTGTTGAAAAGCATTTCTACCGGTTTCTTCATTATTTTCTCTATATGGTTCATTAGTTTGCCTAAGATTTTGCTGATCTGTTCTACTTGCAGGGGTTACAGAGATGGTCCAGATGAACTATATTGGTCTTCTACTGGCATGCATTATATTTCAATTAACATATTTTGGTATTCTTTTTCTCCTAAAATATGTTCTAATCCTATATTTAGAATTAAATCTTTCATTTCTTTATCTGATAATCTATGTAATCCTAATTCATAAGTTTTATATTTTTCCATATACTCTTCTTCATCTAAATTATCTATGTCATCTATGAGTTTATTAACTATATTATCAAAATTTTGCTCAATCATGTTTATTTCTAAGTTATCAAATGCCATATGTATCTCTTCATCTAATTCACTTTCTAAGTCTTCTATATCATTTATTTGTTTATAATTAGTAAATCTTACTACTGCTTCACCTATATGATTTTCAAAAATTTGTGCTTTATTAGGTTGTTTATTTTTTGCTACTTGTAAATTAGGTAAAATCAATTCTGCTCCTTCTAAAGAACTATTATCTACTGGTTTTGCCTCTATCATATTAGCTTGTTTGCTACCAAAAGTTTGTACTAAATTTTGGAATTCTACATTAAATTTGTAATTATAAGTATCTAAAATTTTTCCTACATACATAAGACTGATGCTTAAATTTTTGTACTCACCTTTCATATTATAATTTTTTGTTCTTATGCTAATTTTAATATGTTTACTAAATTCTCTAATATTCATGACATAATTAGGAATACATCCTATGACTGCTAAGTTTGTGCTAAGATCTACTTCTGCTGTAGCTATAGCTGCTTGTTGATGGTTATCCCATCTGTCATCATATATGTATACTAGTGCTTTGGTTCCTACTTGTGCTCTAGTGAGTCCAGCTATTCCTATCATAATTGTTCCTATATGGATTTGTTGATAGTGTGATTTTTTAAGGTGTTCTATTGCTGTATTACTAAGTAAATTAAGAGTTACTTCTTTATCTATACAATTTACTTCATGTTGACTGATACTACTTACAATATTATGCCTATTTTCAAATCTTCCTAATTGATATAAATTATATTTCTTTTTCTGAGATTTTTCAAAGCCCTTTCTAAGAAATTCTTGTGCTTCTTGTTCACTAAGGTATATATCTTCTGTTCTAACTATTTCTTTTCCTTTTCTTCTAAAGAGTTCCATGTACTATTATCAAATGGATTTATTCTACTTTTTCTTCTATCCTAAGGTTAAGTTTTCTAATTTATCAACTAAGTCTTTGGGTAGTATAGAAGTGGTATTGTGTACTACTTGATTAATTTCTGTTATTTGTTCTTCTAATTGATCTACTTTTTTGGCTAAATTTAAAATTAATTGGATAATTAAATTATTTTGTCTAATAGGGATATTACTACTTACTACAAATGTTGTAAATTCTGTAAGACCTACTGGTTCCTTATCTAGTTGACCAACTTCTTCTAATGCTTTGATATATTTATTATTAATTTTAGAATATGTCATCAAACTAAAAGTCTATCTATTTTACTATGTAACTTTTCTACTTGTTCAGTCAATGTTTTTCGTACTAATTGTATTTTTTGCACTTCTAATTTTAACTGCTTAATGATTTCTAATGACTGGAGTTCTATTTGTTTTGGCTTACTATTGAGGTCTTTTATTTCTTTCTTACTAGGGAATCTTTGGATATTCCTATTATTATCTTCTAATTGGGATGTTATATAGTCTAAGTTTTGTCTAATTGTTTTTAAGGAATTTTTCTGAAAATATTCTAGTAACTGTTGAATTATTCTATTATTTTTGTTATGTTCAAATTTTACACTTTCTGCTTGACTAATCAAAAGGTCAATAATACTATTTTCTAAGGGATTACTACTACTATGTAAAAGATGTTTGTGTTCTTTTTGTGGAAAATAACAAACTAATGTATTATTATCTAGAGTTAATTTTTTCTTTTGTTGTTCACTGATTTCTAAATTGAGGTATTCTATCATAAAATCTATCTAAGTCTACCTTTTTCTTTTAAGATGCCTAAATGCTCCTGAAAAGCTTCTATTGATTCTTTACAGACTTCTAAATGGTATTGGTTTCTTGTTATGCTGTTTTGGACTTCTAACTTTCTTCTAGGATAATTATCTACTTCTGGTGATCTTATTAATTCTTCTAGATTCCTAATTTCTTTTTGGTATTCTACTTTCCGTTTCTTTAATTCCTGCAACCTTTCTTTTATTCTAATAGGTGTCCACCAAGGGCCAAACATGCAAACGGCTTACTATTTTTAACTAGTGATTTTGATAACAAAATTTTAACAGATTATAAAACGTTGGTTTTTATCAGTTGTGTTGGTTGACTTCTGTCCTCAAGGTACTTTACTGATATAACTATATTATTAAGGTGCTAAACTAAGGCTCTAATACCATTTTTGAACAAGGGCTCGGTCAAGGTTTTCTAAAAGCCAAAATAACAACCAGATACCATGCCTAGAACATGGAACTGCAAAGGCGCCAACTTAAAGGGGTATGGAGCATAACTCAGAGCTCCTCTGAACTCAAAGGTTCCCTGACAAACATCCAATTATTGTTATGACAAATATCAAACATGACCAAGTGCTCAAACAAAGTATTGATCGTCAGTTTAGCAAGATAATAACATAATTATAAAAGTGTTTCCCTATTTTAGACAAGAAGTTTACTAAGAAAATCAAAAATAAAAGAGAAAAATGACTTACTTAATTGCTTATGTTGCTGGAACTACTGTTATCACCGGGTATAAACAGTGGTCGACGGTATTAACAATGATCGGAGTAAGAGAATAATAAGAAAATAAGAGAAAGTATATGAACAAAGGGAGTTTTATTGATTGAAAATTTGAAGGAGGAAGTACTGAGAATTTTTCTTCTATGGTGTTCTGTACTTCTTTCTTCGGAGTTACAAACTATATACATAAATTACACCGACTTCTACCTTGGCTAAGGATGAGAAGAAGAGTTCTTCTTTATCTAAAACTCTCTATCTTTTTCTCTATCTGATACTATCTCTCTGAAGTTTCATATGAACTTCACATGCGCACTGATGGCAAACAAACGATTCATCTCTATACATGCACTCTGAAATATGTATAAAGAAACAAAACACTATATCTGGTACTGTCGTTGCGTAGTAAGAACAGTTTGGACATATGTAAAGTGACAAAGGCTTCACATGGTCTGATTGCTTGAAGACCAAATATTCACATGTTGATGGCGGAGGAAAGAGTTCTAGGACTTGCATGTCTCTAAAGCTAAAGATAACGGGCCTTTTTGCCATTTTGAAAAGTGTTTGGGTGTTTTTGAGAGCTGCTTGTTTCTTTTAGGTTTTTTTCCTAAATTTCGCTATATATTATTTTTATTCAATAATATGTGAGAATATGTATATAATACGTGAATTTGTGTGCCTTATTGAAATTTTTGTAAAAAACACGTGTATTAAACATGAGAAATACGCGTGGATGTGTATAATACATTATTAAACGTGAAAGCACCATGATCTTTATACGGGTAATAATTATGGAAAAATAAAAAATCGAAAAGGGACAATAGTTACTCAAGTAATGGCCTAATAGTAACGGATTGGGCTCATGGGCTGTGGAGAAATTTAATTAAGACACCCAAAAGATTTCACAAAACACTTAATAAATAGAAATTAGTTATTTTGTGCACTTTTTCTTTAATTTTGTTGTATTAAATAGTAATTAAAATATAATTACTAAGTAAAGTAATTCAAAAAGGATAAGATATTACTTAATTACATATAATAAATTGAAGAAGTAGGCCCAAAAACAGAAGGTAAAGAAACAAATTTTCATAAAACATTAATTCTTTTTTTATATATAAACAATATAGCCGCACGGCTATACTATTTACAATATAAAAAAGACAAGCCTAGGGCATTGGACCAAGTGTCAAAAGGTTAGAGTTCTAATTTTTTTGGGGGAAAAAAGGGGAGAACGAGTATAGCCTCACGACTGTACTATTTTTAAACACGATTAAGAAAAACTGAGTATAGTTGTGCGGGTATACTTTAAAAAAAATACATATATATTATTTTTTTATTCAATAATATGTGAGAATATGTATATAATATGTGAATTTGTGTGCCTTATTGAAATTTTTGTAAAAAACATGTGTATTAAACACGAGAAATACGTGCAGACGTGTATAATACATTATTAAACGTGAAAGTACCAAGATCTTTATACGTATAATAATTATGGAAAAGTAAAAAATCGAAAAGGGACAATAGTTACTCGAGTAATGGCCAAATAGTAACGGATTGGGCTCATGGGCTATGGAGAAATTTAATTAAGACACCCAAAAGATTTCACAAAACAATTAATAAATAGAAATTAGTTATTTTGTGCACTTTTTCTTTAATTTTGTTGTATTAAATAGTAATTAAAATATAATTACTAAGTAAAGTAATTCGAAAAGGATAAGATATTACGTAATTACATATAATAAATTGAAGAAGTAAGCCCAAAAACAAAAGGTAAAGAAACCAATTTTCATTAAACATTAATTTTTTTTTTTATAAGCAGTATAGCCAAACGGCTATACTATTTATAATATTAAAAAGACCCACCCATGGCATAGGACCACGTGTCAAAAGGGTAGAGTGCTATTTTTTTGGGGAAAAAGGGGAAAACGAGTATAGCCACACGGCTGTATTATTTTGGGGGAAAAAGGGAAGCAGTATAGCCACACGGTGTACTATTTTTTAAAACAACTAAGAAAAATGGAGTATAGCCGCTATTGCTATACTCTTTTAAAAATACATATATATTATTTTTATTCAGTAATATGTGTGAATATGTATATAATACTTAAATTTGTGTGGCTTATTGAAATTTTTGTAAAAAATACGTGTATTAAACATGAGAAATACGTGCAGACGTGTATAATACATGATTAAACGTGAAAGTACCAAGATATTTATACATATAATAATTAAGAAAAAGTAGAAAATCGAAAAGGGACAATAGTTACTCAGGTAATGGCCTAATAGTAACGGATTGGGCTCATGGGCTATGAAGAAATTTAATTAAGACACCCAAAAGATTTCACAAAACACTTAATAAATAGAAATTAGTTATTTTGTGCACTTTTTCTTTAATTTTGTTGTATTAAGTAGTAATTAAAATATAATTACTAAGTAAAGTAATTCAAAAAGGATAAGATATTACTTAATTGCATATAATAAAGTGAAGAAGTAGGACCAAAAACAAAAGGTAAAGAAACAAATTTTCATAAAACATTAATTTATTTTTTTAATAAACAATATAGCCGCTCGGCTATACTATTTACAGTATAAAAAAGACAAGCCCAGGGCATAGGACCATGTGTCAAAAGGAAAAATAGTGCTATTTTTCTGGGTAAAAAACAGGGGAAAACGATTATAGCCGGACAACTATACTATTTTTAGAAACAATTAAGAAAAACTGAGTATAGTCGCACAAAAAATACATACGTATTATTTTAATAGGTTTTTTAGGTTTTAGACATAAAAAAAATTACACTTTTGGAAAAAGCCAAAGCTTTTTCAAAAAAGACAAAAAAACCACTCAACTTTCAAATCAAAGACATGCAAATGTATTGGATTCCTTAGAAAATCTAAAAATAAATAAGGGCATTTTCGTCCATTTTTGCTTCTTTTAAAATTTTTCTCTCTCCTTTTGCTTTTTCCAAAATGTCCCTATTTTAATTCAATAATATGTGAGAATATGTATACAATACGTGAATGTGTGTGCCTTATTGAAATTTTTGTTAAAAATACGTGTGTTAAACATGAGAAGTTCGTGCGGACGTGTATAGTGCATTATTAAAAGTGAAAGTACCAAGATCTTTGTACGTATAATAATTATGGAAAAGTAAAAAATCGAAAAGGGACAATAGTTACTCGAGTAATGGCCTAATAGTAACGGATTGGGCTCATAGGCTATGTAGAAATTTAATTAAGACACCCAAAAGATTTCTCAAAACACTTAATAAATATAAATTAGTTATTTTGTGCACTTTTTCTTTAATTTTGTTGTATTAAATAGTAATTAAAATATAATTACTAAGTAAAGTAATTCGAAAAGGATAAGATATTACTTAATTACATATAATAAATTGAAGAAGTAGGCCCAAAAACAAAAGGTAAAGAAACTAATTTTCATAAAACATTAATTTTTGTTTTTATATAAACAGTATAGCCGAACGGCTATACTATAATATAAAAAAGACCAACCCAGAGCATAGGACCACGTGTCAAAAGGGTAGAGTGCTATTTTTTGGGGAAAAAAAGGGGAAAACGAGGATAGCTGTATTGGCTGTACCATTTAAAAACAATTAAGAAAAACTGCTGAGTATAGCCGTGCGGCTATACCGTTTGATACATATATATATTATTTTATTCTATAATATGTGAGAATATGTATGTAATACTTGAATTTATGTGCCTTATTGAAATTTTTGAAAAAAATACGTGTATTAAACATGAGAAATACGTGCGGACATGTATAATACATTATTAAACGTGAAAGTACCATGATCTTTATACGTATAATAATTGTGAAAAAGTAAAAAATCGAAAAGGGACAATAGTTACTCGAGTAATGGCCTAATAGTAACGGATTGGGCTCATGGGCTATGTAGAAATTTAATTAAGACACCCAAAAGATTTCTCAAAACACTTAATAAATAGAAATTAGTTATTTTGTGCACTTTTTCTTTAATTTTGTTGTATTAAATAGTAATTAAAATATAATTACTAAGTAAATTAATTCAAAAAGGATAAGATATTACTTAATTACATATAATAAATTGAAGAAGTAGGTCCAAAAACAAAAGGTAAAGAAACTAATTTTCATAAAACATTAAGCTCTCTTCTCTCAAGATGCATGAGTCTTATGAGTGGAAGTCTTTTCATGATGTTGTAAGTGTGAAAGAGTTATCCCCTTTCTTGTCTACAATTTTGAGCTTTTTTTGTTGAATATACTTGTGTTGCATGATATGCTTTGAGCTATCTATAAAGTATCTAAGATCACTTGTAGTTGTCTCTCTACCTTGATCTTTTGGTCCATTTGGAAATCGAATGCAAATAAATTTTTGGAGTAAAAGCCTTGGAAAAACATTGTCCACAAATATAGAAAAAGCATTTTCGGACAAGCAAGTGTGCTATACTTCATTTTTATTATAAAAAGGTAAAAGCGCTTGGAAGAGCATTGTACACCAACAAATAGAAAAGCAAAATTGTACAAGCAAGTGTGCTATGCCTTTCTAAAATAATGATAAATGTCAACTTTTGGATCACATTTCTTGGTAGGGTTTATGCCTTGATTTCTAGAACTTATATTAGATTTGATGCTTGAAAAGTCTAATGCAACTCTTGGAAATCATTATTGAAGCTCATATTGAATTAGACATTCTTTTCCCAACCTCCTTACTCTATGCTTCATGAGAAGTTCTAACTTATGTGTCTAATTGATTTTGGGAATTGAGTGCATATATTGCTTTGGCATGTTAATCTTTGTAGGTCAACTATTTTCCATTTGTGTTTTTCCAAATAACCTAAGCACATGTTATGGAGATGTATGCTATTCTATTGCATGACGTTTTTCTAATCCAAACTCTAGTTGCTTCCATCTCAATATGGCTTATTATGCTTGGATATCTCTTTGTATGCTATGTTTTGGGTCAATGTGTGTTATGCTAGCTTTCTGAAAATCATTTCTGCTTCGCATGACTAGTCATCTAATCTAGCATTCTTTGTGTCTCACTGATGCATTATTAGTTGCATATTTGTTGCATCATTTGTTGTGCTTAAGGGGACTTTACACTTTATGTCGTTCGAGCTCTTTTCTTTTGATGTGGTTTGGATTGTGTTGAGTCTTGTTGTATGGATTTGTGAGCATACTTTGGAGTCATTGACTACTTGGTAGTCTATCTTGTATCTCTTTGGCAATGATAGTCCATATCTTGTATCTCTTTGGCAGTGATAGTCCATACTTTGCTTTAGTGAAGCTTCTTCATTGACATGTCATGGGTTTGGTCACACAATTGAGAAATCTGTGAGTTCGCTTGTTTAAATAATGTTGGAGTTTGTTTTCTGAGCTGATATGACTAGTCATATATACTAGTCATTGGTCACTGGTATTGGTTTGGTCTTAAGGTATTTAGTCCTTTTTGGATTTGACCCATGTTACCATATGTGACCTGGTTGTCTGTGGGTCTTTTGTGGTTTCCTTAAGTCACTTTTGAGTAGACTTCTATTGATGTTGTTGCTTTATGCAACTCGAATGATGATTGTCTTGGCTACAATCTCATGTTTTGAATTTATAGGTCTATTGCACTTTATGATTTTTCCATTAAAGGGAGCTTGTCATTTACTTGTCCTTGGAACACTTTGTTGTGAACTGCTTACATCTTGTTATGATTGATCTCGGTTATTTTCACATCTTTCTTGGTGTCAAAGGTTTTGAACACTATTTTCACCTTGGAATGTCTTCTTTATTGTGTGCATTGCTTGTCCAGAATAGTGAGATTTTGGTATGCTCTAAGACCAGTCATCTTAATAAGTTGTGTTCCTACATTCAATGATTTATCCTAACATAATTCTTGAAATCCTTGCGAGTCTGCTGTGCTATACAAGTTGTGGATTGTTGGCTAATTTATTTTGTTGTGAGAGTTTCTTTGAGATGCAAGTGTTTTGGCAAGATTCTTGCTGGTTGTTTTTATCATTTTCATACATCAATGTTGCCTTCCTAAGCCTTATCTCGATTGATTTGCTCTCTTTTGTTCTTGATCGTGTCTATGATGTTGTTGGTCTTTTGATAACACCTCAAATTTAGACATGCGTGACTAGTCCATTTCACTAGTTCACTCTCTTCTTCTTGTGCTTTTTGGAAGCTATGTTGTGTTTTTTGGACAACCTAGAGACTTATTTCTTGAGTTCTTTCTCGCATGTCCTCAATTTTGAGCAAAAATTTAGGGTTCATCTTGCTTGGTGCTTTCTTCAAATTGACAATGATTGATGCCTTAAATTTTGAAATCTTAGTGCTCTATCTTGATTTTGCACTATGGTATGTAAAGAAAAATTCATTGGTTGTCCCTTGTTTTGATAAATATATTGCTTAAACTCTGTCTTTTTAGGAGAATTTCTTTATGTGTCATGTGTACAAATTGAAATTAAATTCAGCCACTTGATTTTAATTGCTTTAGGTATGATTCCTTGCAACTTGTGCTTTATTTCTTATTCTCTTTAGCCTGATGCACTTTTGTGTTTGTTGGCTATTTATGGAAAGTTTGCTGGATTAGTACGTCAAAGGTTAATTCCTTTATATTATAGGAAGTGTTCTAGATAGGGGGAGTATTTTTTGGACAGTTTGGGTGGTACATTTTTGTAATCACATTGTGGGGATCATTTTGCTTGGGTAGTCTGTGCAGCTTGATAGGGGGAGTTGCTTTGTGTTGTTTTGAACAAATGTTGTTTTGCTTTGTAATCAAACTATGTCATGTGCATATTGTTCAAATCTGATTATGTGACTTGTGTTTAATTCACTTGACTACTGTTTCTCTATATTTGCCTTTTTGCTCTTTCCTTATCAAAAAGTGGGAGAACACTCTCAACCCCATATTGCACATATTGCATATTGCTTCAAATTTCTGTGATATAATATGCTTGTCTTGTGCCTGGGAGTTTGGTTGTTATTTTGTAGGTACTTCATTTCATCATCTCCTTAGGTTTGGTTTTGGGTTGAGTGTATTTAGAGAGTGTGTTGTCAAGGAAAGCCAAAAAGGGGGAGATTGTTAATGTATCCACTTTCTGATGAAAAACAATGTGTTTGAGAAAGGTAAATTCTGCATTACACTACATTGCATTCACTAAATTTCTGAAGATTATGACTAGTCATCTTTCCTTCGTATGACTAGTCATCTTGCATTCGTATGACTAGTCAACCTTTGTTTCAATTAGGATTTCCAGCTCACTGTTTTTAGCTGGGCTTAACCATTTTTTTGTCCTTTTCTACGAATTTCTCAGCTGCCATGTGTCTATTCTAAATTAGAAATTTTTGGTAAAAGCCAAAGAATTCCTTATTGGCAGCCGTCACTTTTGTAGGCAAGTTTTGGAAAGTTTCTCTGTAAAATTTATCTTCTTCCTCAAGTGTAACCTTCATATTTTTCATCTTTGAGTTTTCCAAAATGTTTCTTTTTAAAAACTGCATTTGAAATATAAAGACCTCATCTTGCTAGATCAAACACTCTCTCATATATATCTAGGTCAGATTCAAGATTGATTTCTTCAAGAGTATGGTTTTTTGAAGAAATTGGTCATTCTCCTTTGAATCCAAATTTTGGTTTTTGTCTGAGTTAGAGCTTGCAAGCTAGTGCAATGGGATGAATGAGCTGGAGAAGGAGCTACCATTGCCATGAAGAACTGAGCTTCAAGTTTTGCTAAGTTGAAGAAGAAGATTGCACAAAGGAGGTATAGCTTATCTTCCTAAATAGATCTAGGTTTTTCTTGAGCTTGCTTGTGTTCCTTTGTAAGAATCTTTTTCTACTTAGTGGATTGCCTGATCGGTTCATGACCCATAGTTTTTCCCAATGGTGGGTTTCTGGGTGAACAATTTCTGATTGCATCTTTGTAATTTTTCTGGGTTTGTGTTCTTGGTGGTTGACTAGTCATCGTATGAATTCTGGGTTTGTGTCCTTATAGTTGACTAGTCATCATTATTTGTTGTTTGGTGTTTACTTGATTATGATGATTTCACACACTTTCACCATAATTGTTGCTAGCACATGGGATGCCTAAATTGACGGGTCCTTCTTACTGCCTAGGTTGTCACTAGTAATCTTCTAGGGTTGCAGGAACATTGTGGCATGCTCTGTGTGTATTCTTGATTGTGGCTGTTCATGACTAGCAGTTGATTAGTCATAAGTGTTTTTGGTCAAGGTCTAAAGTGTGTGAAGATTGTTACGTTTTGTTTAAGTATTGTAAAATTTACCCCTCGTCGTCTAAGTACCAATTTCAATTGTCAAGGGTTATACAGATGCATATTGGGTAGGCAATATAACAGATAGAACGTTCTACATCAGGTTACTTCACTTTCATTGGGGGTAATTTGGTTACATGGCAAAGTACGAAGCATAATATAATGGCTTGATCTTCAGCTGAGGCAAAATACAGGGGCATAGCACAGGGAGTTTGTAAGCTTCTTTGGATAAGGATACTCCTGTTCGAAATTGGTTTTCCACCAAAGAAAGTTATGGAAATATATTGTGACAACCAAGCTGCGAGAGAGATAACAAATAATCTAGTTCAACATAACAGAATTGAGCATATTGAATTGGATAGGCATTATTTCAAAGAAAAGCTGGTAGACAAGTTATTCGATACACTATTTATAAAGTCAGAAGAACATCTGGTAGATGTCTTAACGCATGCGGTGTCAACAAAGTTTTTTCATCACTCACTTGATAAGTTGGGCATATGAAGTGTTGGCATGAGCCATAATGCAGGGATCCTGTGATCCCTGATTTCCTAGTGTAATTCACGTTATTAGATGATGAAGGAGATGATGCCGTGGATTGGGGTGGGATTCCCTTTTAGAGTGTAGACACAAAGGGTTGGTGAAAGGAAGAGATGCCATATGGAGAATTAATGAATTGGTGAAATGAGGAGATACAATATGGACCAGTGCACAAGAGGGGGAATCACCGATTGGTGGAGAGAAGCTCTGATACCATGGAAAGCTTTTATAAAAGAACACATATGCAGCTCGCCCTTCGTAATGGTTACATGAATCAGCGGCACTGCTTTCTGATCAATACAAAGATATGTTCGAGTGCTTTAAGTTGAGTATATTGTAAGCTAACAAGAATACATGCAGTAATTAATTAAATAAGATTAAACATAATTTTTTATCTATAATGATTTATTAAATATTGAATATTTTATATTTTACACATTATATGGTAAGATACATAAGTAACTTAGTATCACATAAAATTTCTATGAAGTTCACACTTTTCGTTATCTTCATCATGTCTATGTATATAGTGCATGTATTATAAAGAGTAGTCATGAAACGATAAATCTCCAAAAGAATTTTGCATGTAGTTATTATGCTAGTCATATAAATATAAAATTAGTTGGTGTTGGTAGTTATAATATGGGTTTGGCACTGCTCAACGTTATTCATAAACAAAATCATTTGGAGATTGGGATTGAGTGATTTAATCAGCTATAATACATAATAATGATACAACTAAATAATAAGTAACATTAAATGAATTAAATGAGGAAATAAAGAAAATGATCTTATGAATTCAAGTAATTAATCAAGGAGGAGAAGGTGGGGGTTCGAATTGTAATTCTAATTCTGATCTAAACATGGTTAATGATCATGAGCAGTTCATTTGCCTCTCTCTCTTGCAGAATTAAACCTATGTCTGGAATTGCTTGACTGAGCAGCGTGGCTCTTGCAAATCGAAACGACCACTGCTGCAGAGATACTTGTTTTTATTTTTTATTTTTAAAAAATAATAAATAAATAAATGGAAATGCCAATAGAAGGTTTATAAAACTTGAAAAAGTACTTCATTATTCTGTTCTTAATTATCATTTATTACATATGCATATCATCATCTGTCGGCTCATATGCCAACTAGTTATTACAATAATATTCTGCAACTTAGGTCTTTTGGTCGAACGGCAACACCCTTGATAACAAGTCCGCTCTTCCATCTCCCACCATATTCATACAACAAAAACTCAATGTTCCCAGGATTTGCGGGTGCTTTAAACTCACCAAACGGAATATCTTTCCATTCATCTTTACTATCCTTCAAATCCGTCAATTTAATTGTCGTCTCCCTTGGAACTGCACCATCTGGGGGAGTGAATTTCAAATTCACTGGAGCATCCCATCCATAAGCTTTAGTTTTCATCTTGACCACAAATACAACTTCATACAGAGTTCCTGGTGAGAGGTCTGTGGTCACAAGTTTTCCACGCACTTCTAGCCAACACACAGTTAACAGTTCAGCAGCTTCGAAGTTGCCACCACTGCAATGAAATCGAAGTTAGGACTGAGATTACCGATAGCATATATATATATATATATTAATTTTTTTGTATATGTTATTCCTATCTGTTTCAAATGGTCAATACGACTGGAGAAACCGAGAAAGAAACCATAAGTTATGTATTGAAGTTTTTGGTACCTAGTTTCTTTGCAATTGACCCATCGCCAATAACGACTGTCTCCAGACCAAGTGATATCGAGAGCCTTTGCATACACCATCAACGATTTGGACTTTCCATCACCATACGACTGCACAGGGTGTGATAATGCTAACAATAGTCAAGAAAATATAATTGACATAATCAAGATGGTTGATCTCTAACTTCTTCAACAAGTTTCCATTCTTTAAATTAATTAAAGTCCCAAATTTTTGATTTGGAGCTGAATTTCGGCACCAACTGGAAGAAATTTTCACATTTCATCAGAAGCATAAGTAAGCATATATATGTATATATGTAGCTATAACACACAAAATTAAACCATCCGAGCATGGTGTTTGAATTTCAGATAAAGGAGCTGCTACTTAACTGGTTGTGTTTCTGTCTTCTGAATATCAGAAGCTTTTTGGTCTTCTTTCTTCTGATTATCAGAGGCAGTAGAAGAAGGCCCTGCTTCGGTTGGTTTCTCCTGTGCATTGTTACTAGTTGTTTGTACACTAGTTGGTTTCTCCTGCGTATTCCCCATATCTTCAATATACGTCTTCCATCCAACGCTTCTTGTTACTTATATAGGTAAAAACAGGGCTAAGTTGGTCATTTCCATGCATGCACATGATGCCTGATTTTGGTACCTACGTATACACCGCTAAAGGTTTGGATGAGGACGATGGTTTTATAGCTTGTGAAGCAACCTGTTAACTTTTTTGTTCTTTGGATTTCAGTTTCTCATGCATGCTGATGTGAAGAATGAATTAGCAACCGATGGGTTGGAAAACACTTTGGGATATCAGAAAAACGCCTTTATTCCACATGCTAAACTTTTGTTCGCTTAACATATAATATTCCATTCTGCAGGGAGAAAAAAAAAAAAAAAGCTTTTATGTTCTAAGATAAGGAATCGCATCCGATATATATATTAAACTCAAAATAATTAGGGTTTAAATCATGATATATGTTTATTCTTCTCTCAAGGAGGAATATATATACTACATACAGAGTAGGTACAAATAGGAAATATGTACAAAATCTCCTACTTCTACTCAAATTAGATAATTACAATAAAATATTGATTCTATTCTGAATAGGAACAAATTCTATTCCTAATAGGAACGTTGATTCACGCCAACATTCCCCCTCAAGTTAGTGCATAGATATCGGTAATGCCCAACTTGTTAAGTGAGTTTTCAAATCGGCGCTTTGACACGGCATGGGTCAACATATCTGCAATCTGCTCCGAAGAAGGCACAAAAGGTATAGAAATGAACTTATGCTCCAGCTTCTCCTTAATGAAATGCCGATCAACTTCTACATGCTTAGTTCGATCATGTTGCACCGGATTGTTAGCAATTTCAAATGCAGACTGACCATCACAGTGGAGCTTTGTAGCAACATCAGTCTAAACCCAATTTCAGCAAGTAACCACCTCATACATAGTATTTCATAAACCCCTTGGGCAATCCCTCTATACTCAGACTCTGCAGAGGACCGAGACACAACGTTTTGCTTCTTGCTACGCCACGTAACTAGGTTACCACCAACAAATGTGAAGTAACCTGATATAGAACGTTTATCTGTAATATTCCCTGCATAATCTGCGTTAGTATAACCTTCTAGATCCAAGTTGCCATTTTTCTTAAATAATAAACCTCTGCCAGGAGCAGACTTTAAGTAACTCAGAATCGCATTACAAGACCATATGATCCTCACTAGGTGAATGCATAAATTGGCTAGCAACGCTTACCGCATAGGCAATATCAGGCGTGTCAATGATAAATAATTCAATCTCCCAACCAACCTTTGATATCTTTTTTTTTTAGTTGGGACATGATCCACATAAACACAAGTTTATGATTCTCAATAATAGGTGTATAAGCTGGTTTACAGTCAAGCATTCCAATATCTGCTAGCAGTCCGTGACATACTTCCTTTGTGAAAGAAAATAAGCCATGTTTAGATCGAGTGACTTTCACTCATAGAAAATATTTTAGACTGCCCAAATCTTTCTTCTCAAATACAGATGCTAAAAGCTTCTGCAGTTTCTCGATTTCCACAATATCATCACCAGTCACAATCATATCATCAACATAAATAATTAACAAATTCACCTTCCCAACCCTATGTTTAATGAATAGAGTATGATCAATATTGGCCTGCTAGTAACCAAACTTGTTCATAGATGTAGTAAATCTGCCAAACCATGCTCGAGGAGACTGTTTTAACCCGTACAACACCTTTTTTAATTTTCACACGTTCCTCGTGTCACCGATAACGCTATACCCTAGTGGAAGACTCATGTACACTTCTTCTTCTTCTAATTCACCATGTAAGAATGTAATTTTTACATCAAATTGCCTCAGGGTCCAATCCAAGTTTACTGCTAAAGACAACAAAACTCTAACAGTATTCATCTTAGTCATAGGTGCAAAAGTATCATAATAATCAACTCCATATGTCTGAGTGAACCCTTCAGCTACTAATCTTGCCTTGTACCTTTCTACAGTACCATCTGCATTATATTTAGCTATAAACACCCATCTGCATCCTACAGGCTTCGTTCCCTTCGGTAGATCAACAATGTCTCATGTATTATTTTTCTGCAACGCCTCCATTTCAATATTCATGACTTCATCCCACTTTGGATCTTTAAATGCCTCCTCAACATGGGTTGGAATTTTAATACTATCCATTCTAGTCACAAACGCTTTGCACTCAAGAGATAACCTGTTATCAGACACATAATGGGCAATAGCATATCTTGCTTTGCCCTCTGGTGAGTAATGATTAGGTGGAACCCCACGGTTCCGTCTAGGCGGTAAAATAGAGAAGCTTGATCGAGTACTATTAGAGAAGCTTCATGGGGGGCAATCGATTGAGTGACAGCAACTATATCGATTAAAATAGCAGGTTCAGTTGGTGTAGCGAGGTTCAACTAGTGTAGCAGGTTCGGCCGGTGTAGTAGGTTCAACCTGTTCAGCAAGTTCGATCGGTTCTCCCATTTGTATCAAACTATCCAATACTACTCCTCCTTGTAAATCTAGTCAGTTATGTCCTTCACTACTAGTCTCCCCATGAAGGACATGCTCAGGTGTATCAGAGAAGAACATTTCATCCTCAATAAAGGTAACATCCATAGAAACATATAGACATTGGGTTGCAGGATGATAGCACCGGTAGCCTTTCTGATGAGGAGAGAAACCCAGAAAGACATAGCGGAGAGCTCAGGGGTCCATCTTACTTCTTTGATTTTGATGGAGGTAAACATAGACAACACCACCAAACACATTTGGAGACAGAGTCAACATAGAAGAGGCAGAGAGATGATGAGTCAGTACACTGCATAGGAGTTCGGAAATCCAAAATTCGAGAAGGTAGACGATTCAAGAGATAGACTGCATAGGTAATAGCATCCATCTAGAACCGCTTTGGAATTGACGCACCAAGCAGCAGAGCATGGGCAGCAGCAAGGAACTTACTAATATTAAAGAACCCATTGGATATAGGTTGATACAATTTTAAAGAGGAGGTGACCTACTACTTCTAAACTCTCAAGTTCAAATATAAAGTTATAGCTTACATGGGTGGGTAATAGAAAAACATGATGTTTGATGTGTGGGGGTGCCTCTAGAGATGAAATCTTATGGTTGTGATAGGCTAATTTCAACAAAGAGGGGTGGACTATTTTTAATTAACTTGGGTTTTACTTATAAAATTAACATTAATTTTTTTCATCTCCAAATTTAGCACTGGGCTAGAGCCCACTCTAGCCCATGCCTAGATCCGTCCTTGTGTGTGTGTGTGTGTGTGTGTCTCTCTCTCTCTCCTTCCTCCCATGGGCAGATCAGGTGGGGGTTGCGGGTTGAGTAGCATGACGCAGATATTACACGGCTTGGGTGTTAGGTGGACTAAGGAATTCAAGGTGTTAAGGTCCCAACTATGGTGGGGTGGCTAGGGGATGATGGTGAGGGAGGCTAGGAATTGGTGGGAGCAGGATGGGGCTAGGAAATGTTTTTGTTTTGTTTTCTATTTCTTTATTGTTTTATAACATTATTTTATAATTATTTAAGTGTCACATGCCTTGGTAGGGGGGAAATTGACAAAAAATAATAATTGAGGTTCTTAATTTTCTTTAAAAAAAAAGGATAGGGGGTAAATCGAAAGTTATAGATTCATGGGGCAAATCAACAGTTAACCTTATATGTATATATGTAGCTATAACATACAAAATTAAACCATCAGAGCATGGTGTTTGCATTTCAGATAAAGGGAGCTGCTACTTAACTGATTGTGTTTCTGTCTTCTGATTATCAGAAGCGTTTTTGACTTCTACGTACCTTCTGATTATCAGAGGGAGCTGCAGTAGAAGAAGGCCCTCCTTCGGTTGGTTTCTCCGATGCATTGTTACTAGTTATTTGTCCTCTAGTTATTTTCTCTTGTGCATTCCCCATCTCTTCAATATACGTCTTCCATCCAATGCTTCTTGTTACTTATATAGGTAAAAACACGGCTAAGTTGGTCATTTCCCTGCATGCACATGATGCATGATTTTAGTATCTACGTATACACCGCTAAAGGTTTGGATGAGGGTTTTAGCTTGTGAACCTGTTAACTTTTTTGTTCTTTGGATTTCAGTTTCTCATGCATGCTGATGTGAAGAATGAATTAGCAACCGATGGGTTGGAAAATACTTTGGAATATCAGAAAAACGCCTTTATTCCATATGCTAAACTTTTGTTTGCTTAACATATAATATTCCATTCTGCAGGAAAAGAAAAAATGCTTTTATTCTAAGATAAGGGAATCACATTCGATATATATATAGATATTCTATTGAGGGATTTCTAAAATAAGCTTATTTGAGGGACACCTTATAGGGCTCACCACACATTGTTTTTCAATGATCTCTAATTTTTATATATTCCTTCAAAAATCATATCTACAAAAAATCATTTGAATCCGAAACCATTTGGCCACTTAATTAGATTATTGTTATTTTAGTCTTTTCGTGAAGCATCATGTTCATCTATTTTGTTGCTAGCAATTAGATGCCTTTAATTTTTTTGATTTTTTGCAAGAATGATCTATGAATGAATACTTGAAAAATGAATGGTTTGGATTGTTAACAAATTCGTAGGGTTTTAAAGGGTGTCCCTCAAATAAAATTATTCGATGGACCCCTCAATGGAAAGAGACTGTATATAAATATAAATATATATATATCTCATCTGGATATCTGCACATTATCATGCAGATACCATTGTAAACAAGGAAGAAAGTAGAAAGGAGTAGTAAAAAACATCCGCACGATAATAACGTTAAGTTGTCTGCCTAGGAGAATTTCTATTTATATGTATTCCCCTTTATAGAGTAATATTTGCAAGTGGTCATGATCAGTGGCGGATCATTTGCTGGAAGTGAGCTCCAAAACCAAAGTATGTGATGCTCACGATCATCGCTCATGTTGGGTTATGATCCCTTGATTTATTCTTTTCACTCTGCCAGCAAATAGATATTTTCTGTGGTTGCAATTAGAGAGAATGGTACTTCAGTCTTGCGGCACTTTTGTCCCTTATTGCACAACATATCATGGCTCCACAATTTGAACAGAAGCCAACTCTTTTTTGGGGCTTGGGTGATTGCTTGCCCTCGTCTTTCACTGCCTTGACACATGGAACACCATCTTTTCTGCAGTATAATAATTTTTTAAGGGTATTTCGTCCATATATGGTTCATCCCAATATTTGATTCATGGTTTTTTTTATTTTTTTTTATACCCAAAATAGATTTTATCATCCGATGGGAATTTATGGATTTTCCTCCTAATATTTAGTTTGTGGGTTTTGTATCTAAAATGAATTCATCATCCAAGTTCGCTAGGCAGAGCATGAAGGTTCGTTTGGCAAAGCATGGAGATTTGTGGGTTGCCACCCAACATCGATTACCATCCATTTGTTTGATTTGTGAGTTTTATACCCAAATATGGGGGTTCGCTCGGCAAAGCATTATTAATTTGTGGGTTGCCACCCAACATCGATTACCATCCATTTGTTCAATTTGCGGGTTTTATACCCAAGCACGAAGGACTTCAAGAGATGAGCTTTGTTGCAGATGCAAAATGCATCTTTGATTGCTTCTGTCTTTTTTTGCTTCATCATGGTTGCTCCACTCTTTCCCAAGCCTTGCGGCTTCCTTTTTTTTTTTTTTTTTTTTTATCCTCTTCTGTTTCTCTTTGCAGCCTGCCTGCTCATCCTCCCCCCTTTTTTCTTTTCCCATAGCCGTGCTTTTTGTAGGCTATCCGTGAGAGATCACTTTTGTGAAGGACTTTTTATTGAATAATCAGCTCCACCAAAACAAGAATCGTCAACCTCTTTTGAGAGTTTTCATTGATTGGTCAGACTCCTATTTTTTTTAAACTCCTTTAGGAGATTATTGTTTTATCCTTTAGCTTTGAAACTTGAAAAGGTTATTAGATAATTGGCTTTACTTGTTTTATTTATTTATTTATTATTTTTTAAAGCTTATCATCCATATTAGATAAGGCTTGCTGCTGGACGTGGGTTTAGACAAATACAACCCTTTTTTTTTCTTTTTCTTTTTTGTGTTAATTTTTTTGGTAATGATATTACTAAAAGGACAGAAGGGTTGGTTTTAGGTATAATTATGATGAGTCCATTGAAAGATATAAAGCTCGATTAGTTGTGAAGGGATACAATCAGACTTATGAAATTGACTATGAGGAAACCTTCAAATATGTTTCCAAGATTAATAGAATTTGGTTCCTCTTGTCACAGGCTGCAATTTTAGAATTGCCTTTGTAGCAATATGATGTAAAGATTGCTTTTCTACATAGAGACTTAAATGAAGAATTATATTTGAACTTGCCGCTTGGGCATACTCCGCGACAGGGGAGTAAAAGAGGAACATGTGTACAAGTTTAAAAGATTTAATTTGGCCATGAAGAAATATATGGTTACAAGTTGTGTACTTATCTTGATTTGTGTGTATGCTTATCTTTGCTTAAATCTTCATCTAATTTAACTAAGTTAACTAATAGAACTAAAGTGTTTAAATTAATTTCTATGGGAAGAATCTCGTATTTGGTTAAATCTTCGTTTAATTTAATTAAGTCATCTAATAAAAGTAAAGTGTTTAAATTAATTTCTATATGGAAAGGATCTCGTATTTACTTGCTGTACTATTACATATTTCGTGCACTTGCAATTAAATTTTTGATTAAGTAGGTCTAGAAATTAGGTTCGAAACTTTCACAACAATTTTTTGTAGGAGAGGCTCAGAAACTTCCGTTTATGCTCAAAATTCTTCTCTTTGACCTAATTATCCTACAAAACACAATTGAAACCAAACTAATTGGCTCATATTAAAGAGGAACAAATACAGACACCAATTAAAAGTGTGCATTAAAGATGTGTGAATTTATTCACTTATTAATTGTCACGTACTGGTGAGATGCGTAAAAGAGAAGATATATGCTGGGTTGTGGCAGGTGGAGTGTAGGCATAAAGGATTGTTGTCTTCATGTCTATGTGTATAGTATATGTATTATAAGGAGTAGTCATGAAACCATGAATCTCCAAAATAATTTTGCATGTAGTTATTATGTCAGTCATATAAAAATAAAATTAGTTGGTGCTGGTAGTTATAATATGGGTTTGGCACTGCTCAACGTTGTTCATAACCAAAATCACCTAACAACGTATCTTCACAGACCAAGAACTACGAGATGGAGATTGGGATTGTGTGATTTAATCAACTATAGTAGATAATAATGATACAACTAAATAAGAAAAAACATTAAATGATTTAAATAAGGAAATAAAGAAAATAATCTTATGAATTCAAGTAATTAATTAAGGAGGAAAAGGTGGGGGTTCGAATTGTAGTTCAAATTCAGATCTAAACATGGTAAATGATCATGAGCAGCATGGCTCTTGCTAATCGAAACAACCACTGCTGCAAAGATTATAGGAAGCTGTAGATGGCATTAAGATTGAAAGCAAAATGTGAATTTTTGGCAACTAGTTATTACAATAATATTCTGCAACTTAGCTCTTTGGTCGAACGGCAACACCCTTGATAACAAGTCCGCTCTTCCATTTCCCACCATATTTATACAGCCAAAACTCGATGTCCCCAGGATTTCCGGATGGATCAAACTCACCCAACTTAATATCTTTCCATTGATCTTTGCTATCCTTAAACTCATCCTCCAAATTAATGGTCCACTCAAGTGTACCACCTGGGTGAGTGAATTTGAAATTCACTGGAGCATCCCATCCATAAGCTCTAGTTTTCATCTTGGCCACAAGTACAACTTCATACTGAGTTTCTGGTGACAGGTTTGGGTTCTCAATTTTTCCACTCACTTTTAGCCAACATACATTTAACAGTTCAGCAACGTAACTGCAATGAAATCGAAGTTAGGACTGAGATTACTGATAGCATATATGTATATTTTGTATATGTTATTCCTATCTGTTTCAAATGTTCAATAGGACTGGAGAAACCGAAAAACCATAAGTTATGTAATGAAGTTTTCGTTACCTGTTTTCTGTCTCTTTGACCCATCGCCAGTAACGACGGTCTCTGGACCAAATGATTCTGAGATCCTTTGCACAGACCATATAGTCATTTTTGGGCTCCACCATCTCTTCAATATAAGTCTTCCATCCAATGCGTCTTGTTGCTTATATAGGTAAAAACAGGGCTAAGTTGGTCATTTCAATGCATATGATTTTGGTATTTACGTGTACGATGAGGATGAGGACTTTAGCTGATGACCCAACCTGTTAACTTTTTTGTTCTTTGGTTCATGCATGCTGATGTGAAGCATGCATGAATAGCGACCGATGGGTTGGAAAACACTTTGGAATATCAGAAAAACGCCTTTATTCCATATGCTAAACTTTTGTTTGCCTAACATATAATATTCCATTCTTCACAAAAAAATAAGCTTTTATTCTAAGAAGGGAATCACATCCGATATATATGTATTCCCTTTTATAAAGTAATATTTGCAAGTGGCCCTTTACTGTTTTGAACGTTTATATTTGAACCTTTACATTTTTTATTTTTCTTTCTTATGCATAATTACATAATTCCTAGCAAAGCCGGCTTTTTGATATTTTGAGGGTTCTGACATAGTGGCGCTGGCAGGGATTGAAGGAGACATTGATGGAATTATCGGATGGCGTAAATAATTTATCAAAAACTCAAAGAAAATAAATCAGGATAAACAAATAGTAAATCACAACTATTTTCTGGCATGGATCTTCTTGGGTGGTCTCTTCCATGAATTTTTTAGGATAGGGGTAACATTTAAAAGGCTAAAAGTATGTGAGGGAAACCCAAGTGCAAGGAGTCCATGAACCCCTACATTAGTCAACAGGAAAAAGAGAAACTTTAAATAAATAAACGTGAAATCTGCATAAAACAAAATTAAATTATAAGTTGAGAAACTAAGAAATGACAGATGCCAAATATGGGGGATTAAAGTTCATGGATATTTATTATATAGGGATACACTATTGAAATTGGTACTTAGGTGAAGGGGGTAAATTAAAACCCCAATGGACAGATCTAAGACAACAATGATTAACTGTTCCTAGTAACAATATGATTAGTCAATTACTAGTCATTGACCTATGAACAAATAAGCCCTGCACAGATTCATCACAAATCAAATATAAGAACCTGCAAGCCTAAAACACAAGTTAATCCATTTTGCACAACCGGATCTTTGAAAGAAATCAATAGCGGTTGAGAGAAAAAAACAACTAGTTGCTTCTCAATATGCACAAATTGCAAGACATTGTTTTCACCAAGATCTTTTATGTAAGAAAATGCCTTAAGTCAATTAGTCAAACATCTACAAGATCTTACACATCATGAAGTTTGAATGAACATGAGATCCAAAGTACTATAAGAGATGAATGATGAGCACAAAGTCAAACTATGAGACCAAAATAAAAAAATAACAAGTAAATGCACATACATGACAATGCATCTAGACTCCATGAAGCACATATAAACAAGAGAATGGTCTAGATACATAACACGAAGAAACTAGTCACCAACATGAAGAAGAACATGGTCTTCCTTCTTGACCCAAACTTGCTTCACTTTTGAAACTTTATAAAGCAAAGAGATCAACTTAGGAATTTTGACAACTTTATAAAGAAGATCATTCACTTGAGTTTGAAGTGATTTACCATTTACTTTCTTGAAATGAACAAAAGGGTTTTGCTCAAAATTCCTAAGCTCAAAACACTTTGGTCTAATGTGTCCTAATATGCCACAATGATGGCATGTAGGAATGAACCTCTTTTGTTTTGGGAAACCAAATTTTGCAATGAAGATTGTTTACCTCTTGTACAAACTCTTGACTTTATAGCCACATACCCCTTACAAGATGATACATGACTCTTAAACTCATTTTCTTTGGTAGCTCGAGACTCAATCATAAGAATATCACACCTAGGTCGGATGTGTCCTTTGACACTACAATGGTGACACGTAGGCACAAATTTGGATTGTGGAGTAGATTACTTTCCCTTTGAAACAATATTCATAGAATCGAAACACAAGTTGAGATCATGAACCAATTTTGGAGCTTCTTGAGTGTCACATCTTTGACAAAGATTGTCGCAAATGATGAAGGTGTCGAAGACTCATCTATATATCCTAAACCTCTTTTATCACCAAACAATTTTCCCAAATTGAGCATTTTATCAATCTTTCCAGCACCAATGGTTAAACGTTGAATTTTTTTCTTCTTCCAACTCAAGTTCATGTTCCAATTTTGTATTTTCAAATTATAAAGCATCAAAAGATTCAGATTGTTTAACCATGTTGTTTTCAAGTGATTTTACCATAGCAAACAAGTTTTGCAACTCAATATCTTTCTCAAATACCATGCGTTGCAAAATAGAATTTTCAACCACAAAATTATCATGCACGACTACCTTTCCATGCTCAACTAATGACTTGTCAAACTCAAACAAAGTTAGTCTATGAAGAAACAAGGATTTGTCATTTTCAAGCATATTCAACTTCTCAATCAAATTAGAATTTTCTTTTTCAAGAGTGCTAACTTTATGATACAATTCATGCATGTCAACTTCATTCTCACACAAGATATCACTCAACTTCTTTTTGGTCATTTTGAGAGTTTCATTAAGTTCATCAAGTTCTTTGACCTTTTGTTCTAGCATGTGATTTTGTTCTTTGAAATTACAAGTTTCATTGAAATTTTCACATAGTTCCCTATATGATTGGTCATCCTGCCTATCATCTCCAGACTTAGATTCATTTCCTGAATCAGATTCACCCTCATTAATTGCATGAACTCTAGCAAGGCTAAAGTTATAAACAGAAACAACAAGGGCAAAATGATTTGCCTTTTCATTAGATGAAGTGATATACTTGTTGGAATCATCACTATCACTATTACTCCATTGTGCACTAATTGATCTCTTCTCTCTCTTTAGGCTTTGTCATGTGGTTATTTGCACATTCCACACCAATGTGACTAGCACCACCACATATGTAACATTTTAGAAGACCATTCAATCTTTCATCCTCCGTAAAGCCAAAAGAATCCAAAAAATTCCTCTCCTCAAGAACATTGTCTTGAGACACACATGCAGACGAACTAGGAGGATTTTGACAATTCTTAGTGACTTCGGTTTTATCTTTGACAACCCTTCTATATTTCTTAACAAACAAAGCAATCTCATCATGAATACAAGGAGGAATTTGATCCATTTTTATGTTTACACACCTAATACCAATTAGCACCCAAAGGATCTCTCTATGTCTATTAACAGTTGGAGCTTTGATACCAATTGAAATTGGTACTTAGGAGGTAAATTAAAATCATAATTGACAAATCTAAGACAACAATGATTAACTGTTCCTAGTAACAATATGACTAGTGAATTACTAGTCATAGACCTATGAACAAACAAGCCCAGCACAGATTCATCACAAATCAAATATAAGAACCTGCAAACCTAAAAGATAGACGTGACAACCTAGACACTCAGAAGGATCCATCAATCTAGGCATCCCTTGTGCTAGAAACAACTAGAGTGAAAGGTATGTGAACATTCATCAACATTTTAGAGATAACATATACAGGCTAGTCATAAAATCGAGAACAACACATGAGAAATGTTCACCTAGAAACCACCATTGGGAAAAACTAAGGGTCATCACGTGGACCAGGAAATCCACTAAGTCAAAACGATTCTTACAGAAAAAACAATCACAAGTTCAAACAATCCTATATCTATTTAGGAAATGAGCACTACCTCCCTATGCAACCTTCTTCTCTAAACTTAGCTGAGCTAGTAGCTTGTCCTTCATGGAAATGGCAACTAGTCCATTAGCTTCTTCACCCCATGGCACCGCAACTCGTTTCCGGATCGAATAGAGCAAATGAAATATAGATTTTGAGATGAAAAGGGTCAATTCCTTCAAGAAACCATCCTTTTGAAGAAATCAACCAAGAATCTGATCTTGACTAAAGAAGATGATCTAGTCATATGAACCTAGATGTAGACTGAAAGCCCAAAAGGAATTCAAGAACCCATGAACTCTTCTTCCAAAAACCAAAACCTAATTTATGCACCATCTCTCACTAGAACTCTCTCTCTCTCTCTCTCTCTCTCTAAAAACCCATTTGAAAAATGTAAATGAGAGAGTTGATAAGTCCAGACTAGCTCCAGCCATTTTGGTACGTCAAAAGGACACTTGGCAGCCAATGATTGGACTTATAACAAGCAAAATCACGTGCCCTGGTTAAAAATTCCGTGTTGGAAATAGTGGCCAAATGATACACATGCAAATGAATGCAAATGCTGATTTTCCTAATGATGCACATTCACTACTACAAAAAGTGAAAAAGACGACTAGAAAAGACGACGGTAGAAGAAAAAACCGTCGTTGTGTTTAAAAAGACGACAAGAATAAAAACCGTCGGGAAGTGACTTAAACAACTAAAAAACGGAGGTACTGTTGAATATTTTTTTATAACGATGCACACAAATACAAAAGCGTCGTCTTATTAAAAAGGTTTTCTTCAGAGTTAAAATCGACCAAAAAACAACGACATCAGGTATGACAAGCGTCGTCTTTTATATGTAAAGATGATGCTTTTTATAAAAAAGGGTCGTCTATTATGAAGTAAAGATGACGGTTTTTTTAAAAATGGGTCGTCTATTATATGTAAAGATGATGGCTTGTTTAAAAAAGGGTCGTCTATTATATGTAAAAATGATGATTTGTTTAAAAAAGGGTTGTCTATTATGAAGTAGAGATGACATATTTTTTTTAAAAAATGGTCGTCTATTATATGTAAAGATGATGCTTTTATAAAAAAAAAAAGGGTCATTTATTACGAAGTAAAGATGACGGTTTTTTTTTTAAAATGGGTCGTCTATTATATGTAAAGATGATGGTTTGTTTAAAAAAGGGTTGTCTATTATATGTAAAGATGATGATTTGTTTAAAAAAGGGTCGTATATTATGAAGTAAAGATGATGGTTTTTTTTTTAAAAAAGGGTGGTCTTATGTAAAGATGACGCTTTTATAAAAAAGAGTCGTCTATTATGAAGTAAAGATGACGGTTTTTTTAAAAATAGGTCGTCTATGATATGTAAAGATGACGGTTTTTTTAAAAAAAATGGGTCGTCTATTATATGTAAAGATGACGATTTTTATAAATAAATAAAAAAAGGGTCGTCTATTATATGTAAAGATGATGGTTTGTTTAAAAAAATGTCGTCTATTATGAAGTAAAGATGACGGTTTTTATAAAAAAATGGTCGTATATTATATGTAAAAATGACACTTTTTATAAACAAAAAAAGGGTCGTCTATTATATGTAAAGATGATGGTTTGTTAAAATAACTGTTAAATTATGATTTTTCATTTAAAGATGATGGATCGTTGAAACTAGTTTCTTAGAATGCATATGTCATCAAAACAATATATTCACTAACAATTAAGAGTTTATTTATACTTTCGTTAAATATAATATAAGATTTTGTGGTATCCACTAGTGTAAATATTTTAAATTGAAGATCAAATTAGGTCATTGTATTCATATAGGGTCAAGGAGTGTAGCGGTAAAAAAAACATCAAAATCGGAGTTAAAATAACCGTTAAATCATGATTTTTCATTTATAACCGTCGAAATTTTTTGTCTCGTTACTTGATCTCTGAACGTTTATTTTTTTCGATTTTTGGCGTATATGATCTCGAAGTGTAAACAAACAAGTTTGACGGTTGGATCGTTGAAACTAGTTTCTTAGAATGCGTATGCCATCAAAACAATATATTCATTAACAATTAAGAGTGTATTTATACTTTCATTAAATATAACATAAGATTTTGTGGTATTCACTAGTGTAAATATTTTAAATTGAAGATCAAATTCAGTCATTGTATTCATATAGGGTCAAGGAGTGTAGCGGTAAAAAATCATCAAAATCGGAGTTAAAATAACCGTTAAGTCATGATTTTTCATTTATAACCATCAAATTTTTTTGTCCCGTTACTTGATCTCTAAACGTTTATTTTTTCCGATTTTTGGCTTATATGATCTCAAAGTATAAACAAACAAGTTTGACGGTTGGATCGTTGAAACTAGTATCTTAGAATGCGTATGCCATCAAAACAATATATTCACTAACAATTAAGAGTGTATTTATACTTCCGTTAAATATAACATAAGATTTTGTGGTATCCACTTGTGTAAATATTTTAAATTGAAGATCAAATTCAGTCATTGTATTCATATAGGGTCAAGGAGTGTAGCAGTAAAAAATCATCAAAATCGGAGTTAAAATAACCGTTAAATCATGATTTTTCATTTATAACCGTCAAAACATTTTGTCCCGTTACTTGATCTCTGAATGTTTATTTTTTCCGATTTTTGGCGTATATAATCTCGAAGTAAGTTTGACGGTTGGATCGTTGAAAGTAGTTTCTTAGAATGCGTATGCCATCAAAACAATATATTCACTAACAATTAAGAGTTTATTTATACTTTATTTAAATATAACATAAGATTTTGTGGTATCCACTAGTGTCGTCTATTATATGTAAAGATGATGGTTTGTTTAAAAAAGGGTCGTCTATTATGAAGTAAAGATGACGGTTCTTTTAAAAAAAGGGTCGTCTATTATGAAGTAAAGACGACGGTTTTTTTTTAAAAAAAGGGAGTCTGTTATATGTAAAGATGATGGTTTGTTTAAAAAAGGGTCGTCTATTATGAAATAAAGATGACGGTTTTTGTTAAAAAGGGGTCGTCTATTATATGTAAAGATGATGCTTTTTATACAAAAAAGGTCGTCTATTATATGTAAAGATGATGGTTTGTTTAAAAAGGATCGTCTATTATGAAGTAAAGATGACGGTTTTTTTTTTTAAAAGGTCGTCTATTATATGTAAAGATGACTCTGTTTATAACAAAGGGTCGTCTATGATATGTAAAGATGACAATTTTTTTTTAAAAAAAACGTCGTCTTTTAAAACACACTAAAAAATGGCCGCTTAAATGAATTCGCGCTTGACAAATTTTCAAATTTTCACCCATCTTTGAAAACCTTATCTCTCATTAAGAAGCGTTGTCTTTTAAAACACGCTAAAAAAAGGCTACTTAATTGAATTCACGCTCGATAAATTTTCAGATTTTCCCCCGTCTCTGAAAACCTTATCTCTCCCTCCTTGAAACCCTCATGCACTCTCTAAAACACCCTCATGAAACTCTATACAAAATCACCAAAAAATTGATATCAATGAAGGAGTTGAGAGATTGAGGTCTTCGCAGATCCACAAGATGTAGAGGGAGGTTCTGTATTTGAGAATCAAAGCTGGTTGAAAGGTTTGATTTGAAAGTCACCTAATCTCTCAATACCCTTCTATATCTTGCTAGTGAATTCTGGATTAGTCTCTTTGTGTTTCTGGTATATTTGTTGTCTCCCTAATTTCAGATTTTGTCTCTTTTGATTTGTCTGGTTTGTTTACATATTTTTTTTATATTTCTGGTTTCTTTTTAGATTTTCTGATTTGGCTTATCAGGAGATGAAGAGGAAGCTTGCAAATTTATAACTTTTTCTTTTGCAGGTTTTCTATGTGAGTCGTATGTTTTTTTTGTTGTTGAAAATTTGTTACCTTCTCTTTTCATCATCATTTTATTTATATATTTTTCCTTTGCAGGTTCTCGATGGTCTTTTTTATGCTCATTTTACAAATTTTCTATGGAAATATGGACCAATGGTAAAATTTCTCTTCCACCTAATTTTTTATGTTTATAATCTTAGCTTTTTTTCTTCTCTCTTTGTCATTTTGATTTATTTACAGGGATGATGGAGGAGACTTCAGTTGTGCATCATTTGTATGTTTGGATGACGAATGCTTAGATTAGGAGTATGTAGGTCTTGTTAGGAATTATGTTTGTTGTAGAATAAAGATTGGTTAACTATGTAATAACTATTGAATCTTCAAGTTTTATGAATGAAACTATTATATATTCATTAATAAAGCATTATGGTTGGTTTTCTAGTTAAAATCGTTGTATAGCATCATAGGAAATCAAAAAGAACTAAAATGTAGCAGTTTAGAAATTTATTAGACGACGGTTTTTATAATAAATCATGGTCTTTACAGATAATTAACGACGGTTTTTATATAAAAAAAAGGTCATCTATTATAGGTAAAGATGACGATTTTTATTTAAAAAAAAAGGTCGTCTATTATATGTAAAGATGATGGTTTTTTTTAAAAAGGTCATCTATTATATGTAAAGATGATGGTTTTTTTTTTATAAAAAAGGGTCGTCTATTGTGAAGTAAAGATGACCTTTTTTAAAAGGGTCATCTATTGTATGTAAAGTGACCTTTTTTAAAAGGGTCGTCTATTGTATGTAAAGATGACGATTTTTATAAAAAAATGTCGTCTATTATATGTAAAGATGACGGTTTTTTTTAAAAAGGGTCATCTATTATATGTAAAGATTTTTTTTAAAAAATGGTCATCTATTGTGAAGTAAAGATGACATTTTTTTAAAAGGGTCGTCTATTGTATGTAAAGATGATGATTTTTGTAAAAAAGGGTCGTCTATTATATGTAAGGATGATGGTTTGTTTAAAAAAAGGTCGTCTGTTATATGTAAAAATGACGATTTATTTTAAAAAGGGTCGTCTATTGTGAAGTAAATATGACCTTTTTTTTAAAAGGTCATCTATTGTATGTAAAGATGACAGTTTTTATAAAAAATCCACGACGGTCTCTACAAACAATCCACGACGGTTTTCATAAAAAATCGTCCTCTTTACATACAATACACGACGACTTTATTAAAAACAGTCGTCCTTTCCTCCTATAATTAACGATCTTTACCTCTAAACAACAACGATTTTCTTTAAAAACCGTCGTCGTTACAAATAAACAACGACGGTGAAAAGCCGTAGTAGTTTGACACCCAAATAGATGTCAGTCGATTTCACGACGGTTTGAAAACCGAATATACGACGGTGAATTCCCGTCGTCTTTTGCCTTTTTTGTAGTAGTGATTATAAATGAATGCACAAATTATCTTGGTTTTGTAGCCTCATAAGCTCTTTAATGTACTTCAACTTTGTAGCAAATACCCAATGCCTAATTTCTAATGATGAGCTAAGAGGAATTACATGAAAGTGCACATTTGGCAAGGAAAGCCAATTCTAACAGTCCTAAAACTAACAATTGTTAAGGGAATTTTCGAAGAAAACAAGTTTATGTAAGGCAGAAATCAAATTTATCTTGAAATCCACAAACCCTCTGGTGTTGTTCCTCTTCAAGGTTTTAAAGCTCTCTCTATACACATTCAAACCAAATGTTGATTTATACCAAGCTTGATGATGTGAAACACGAAGAATTGAAAATCTCATGTACCTCAAACAAGTCCTTGTCCTCCTTAGAAATTGTAAAAACATGAAGAGCTCAAGTTCCTCCACTCTTTGCTAGGACTATTAAAAGAACAAGTTCATTAGAAACTCCCTCAACATCTGCAACCAATGACAAAACAACAAAGTCTCTCTCAGACATTTAATTGAACGCAAGGCGGGCACTAGCAGGGGGACAAATTCCGATCACCCCAAAGGATTTTCCGCTCAAGTTTGAGACTTGCCGCTCGAGTGGGTCTTCGTTCCGCCTTAGTCTAAGACCTATCACTCAACAACGCCAGCTTGAGCATCATAACACAGTCACTGGGTCTGCAGCATATGTGAAATTACTTGTAAGATGACTAAAAATGCCTAGAGAGGGGTGAATAGGCCAATTTAAGATTATAATCAATAAGCAAAAAATAATATGGTTCATCAATCTTGAAATGCGCTGAACATAAAATAAAGGAACACACAGAGAATTATTTTACGTGGTAAAACCCCACCTCTGGGAAAATCCATGGGACTCCTTAGTCCAACACAAATCCACTATAGAACGATGATTACAAGAAGTACTCACACACTTATCTTAGACACATTCTAGATAATGTTTACTAACTTCTTCGTAACTCAACTTCTGTCACGGGATGATCTTCGACACTCCTTCTGTTGAATACAATACTAGTCACGATTGCTTCAAGCTCGCTAGAGGAAAACTGCCACCACGGTCTTGGTGCCCTCAATCGTATGAGTCACTGACATGCATATGAATGCGATATGAATGATGAAAGGATTTGATAAATCACCAAGTAAACAAGGAACACTTGATGACTTATCTGAAAAATATGCACAATAGCTTTTTCTTAAGAATTCTATATGCTCAACACAAATATCAAAAGCTATGTCTTCCAAAAGAGATGCACACAATGATTTATGCAAAACTCATTCTCAACATTGCACGTGAAGGCCCACAACCACACCTTAATATCTTGCCATTCATTCAATTTGATGGTCTTAGAATCCTATATGGTTTTGTCAGCTTATCATTTCCACTCCAATCAATTGTTCATCCAATGAAACAATGTATGTCAAGATGTGAACAACGAAACCAAATAGGATATTAATTAAAACATATTTTCCAAGTCCAAGATGTTGACATGAGTCTCCTAATTAATCAAGGAGATTTACTTCCTTGATTAATTAAGGGATTTACTTTCCTATTTTTTATATAAGTGATAAATCATTGTACAATTAGGAGATACTTTCATAATTCTTTACTATATCTAATTCCTTATAAGACCCCTATGTAAACTCTTATATACCTCCTTATGGAGAAGAATAAAACTCAACCTAATACATTCAAACCATATTCATATTTTAGCATGGTATCAGAGTAATCGATCCTAGGTTGTCTCTAAACCCTTATCTTAAATCTAATTCCTACATCAAATTCATACATCAAATTCCTCCAATCACAATTCCTCATATCACATCTTACTTCCGCTGCAATGTTAAGAACAACTACGATTCTCCCCCTTCTTGCAGACTCAAGGAAGCATGCGGTCAATCCTGTTGGCCAGGCTACTTGGACTCATACTTCTATCGCCACCACCAAAGGTTCTACTTTTCATACATCATCTCAAAAATCCGCTGGATTATCGACTCAGGTGCTACGGATCACATGACTTTTGATCCTGGCCAACTTATTAGTTGCAAATCATCCACTCTGTCGGCGGTGTCTAATGCTAATGGTACCCCCTCCCCTGTGGTTGGGGATGACTCTCTATCTCTCTCTTCTTCTTTAAACCCTTATCTCAAATCTAATTCCTACATCAAATTCATACATCAACTTCCTCCAATCACAATTCCTCATATTCTCATATCACATCTTACTTTGTTAAGAACAACTACGATTCTCCCCCTTCTTGCAGACTCAAAGAAGCATGCGGTCAATCCTGTTGGCCAGGCTACTTGGACTCATACTTCTATCTCCATCACCAAAGGTTCTACATTTCATACGTCATCTCAAAAATCCGCTGGATTATCGACTTAGGTGCTACGGATCACATGACTTTTGATCCTAGCCAACTTACTAGTTGCAAATCATTCACTCTGTCGGCGGTGTCTAATGCTAATGGTACCCCCTCCCCTGTGGTTGGGCATGACTCTCTATCTCTCTCTACTTCCATACATCTGGATTCTGTATTAATTGTTCCATCTTTGGACCATAACTTGTTATCTGTTGCACAACTTACTACTACTTTGGGATGTACAGTAACTTTTTGGCAGAATCATTGTGTTTTTCAGGACATCCTCACTGGAAAGATGATTGGTTGTGGTACTCGATGGGGCAAACTTTACTACTTAGACTGGGCATCGGATAATGAGGTCAAGGTTAGTCAAGTTTTCAGAACCAGTGAAACTCGTTCTGAGGGGGAGAGAGACAAAATTTGGTTATGGCATAAACGTCTTGGGCATGCCTCATTCGGTTATCTTAAGAAGTTGTTTCCATCATTATTTTCCAGTCTTGATGTTTCCAGCTTCCAATGTGATACGTGTGAATTGGCTAAGAGCCATCGTATCTCATTCACATTAAGTTCAAATAAGAGTTTGGTTCCATTTTCCCTTCTTCATTCTGATGTTTGGGGACCTGCTAAAATTACCACTCTGGCAGGGGCGCGATGGTTGGTCACGTTTATAGATGATTGCACACACATGACTTGGGTTTCCCTGCTCAAAACTAAAGAGGAAGTCAGTTCCAGGTTTCAACAGTTGTATTAAATGGTGGAGACTCAGTTTCATGCCAGAATTCAGGTTATTTGTTTTGACAATGGCGGAGAATTTCTCAACCATGATCTTAACCAGTTCTTATAAGATAATAGCATCATACATCAACGCTCATGCCCTTACACTCCCCAACAGAATGGGGTTTTTGAAAGAAAGAACAGACACTTATTGGAAGTCATTCGTGCCTCTCTCTTTGGTGCCAATATAACACGACACTTTTGGGGCAAAGCTGTGGTCTCTGCAACATACCTTATCAATCGGATTCCCTCTAGTATCCTAAATTTCCAAGCACCACTTCAAACACTTCACCACCATATCCAAACACCTCCCACCCCAAACCTAGATCCTCGAATTTTTGGCTATGTTGTATTTGTCCACTTACATGATTACCAACAAAGTAAATTGGATCCCCGAGTCGAAAAATGTGTTTTCATTGGCTATGCACCTCATCAGAAAGGATACCGGTGTTATCATCCTCCCAGTCAGAAGGTCTTCACCTCCATAGATGTTGTATTTAGAGAACATGACTTATATTTCTTAACAGCCTATGAGGAGTATCGAGAATCCACCACTGCTCCAATTCTCGATTTTTTTCCCCAGGACATCACTCGGCATCAAAATGATCAGTTGCTGGAAAGCAACCGGTCACCTCCCCTTAGTTATTCAACTACAAAGAACCTACTTCAAAACGACTAGTCGCCAAAGAAACATGACCAGTCCCGAGAGGAAAACGACCAGCTTGTCCGCACGTTGTCAAAATCAAGAAGAGGAAATTGAACCGTTTTATGAGATTTTGCCCGCTTCAGCTTTAGTACCGCACCAATCACTGCTGAGGAAATCATTCAGGTAACATCTTTTCCTGAAACTGATAACACCAATGAAATATCCCATGATGATTTGATATCAGAAAGCACAGAGCCTACATATCAGCTTCCAGAAAAGAAACCGTGGCAAACCTCGAGTACAATATGAAGCAGATCTTAAAGCCAAAGGGAAATGCCCCATCAATAATTATATATCTCTCAGGAGATTATTAGAGTCACGTGTGCACTATGTGACGCAGTTGGTTGACATATCTGTCCCCAATAGTGTAACTAAAGCACTAGAAGACCCAAAATGGAAAGAAGCTATGAATGAAGAAATGCAAGCTCTCCAAAAGAATGTCACATAGGAACTCGTGCCTTTACCCCATGGGAAGAAGACAGTAGGATGCATATGGATTTATACTGTGAAACTTAAAGCAGATGGATCCGTTGAAAGATATAAAGCTAGATTGGTGGCGAAGGGGTACACATAGAGATATGGGATAGACTACGAAGAGACCTTTGCCCCAGTAGCCAAGATTAACATTATTATAGTCCTATTGTCTATAGCAGCAAATCTTGATTGGCCACTACATCAGTTTGATGTCAAAAATGCATTCTTACATGGAGACTTGGAAGAAGAAGTATATATGGACTTACCCCCAGGATGTAATTCAGCTCATGACAAGAAAAATCAAGTTTATAAGCTCAGAAAGTCATTATATGGGTTAAAGTAATCTCCCAGGGCATGGTTTGGCAGATTCACTAAATTTATGAAAATTTTGGATATACACAGAGTAATTCAGATCACACCCTATTCTTGAAGCGTGATGAAGGAAAACTTACTGCATTAATTGTTTATGTAGATGACATAATCGTAACTGGAAACGACACAGAAGAGCAACTGAAGTTGCAAAAGTATTTGTCTCAAGAATTTGAGATGAAGGATTTAGGTGACCTGAAGTACCTTCTCGGAATCGAAGTAGCAAGATCAAAAATTGGTATATTTATGTGTCAAAGGAAGTATGTAATAGATCTACTCACTGAAACGGAATGCTTGGATGTAAGCTTGCTGATACAGCCATTGAGATGAATCAAAAGTTGTGTGAAGACATGGACCAAGAACCAACCAAAAAGGAACAGTACCAACGCCTTTTTGGAAGGTTGATATACCTGGCACACATAAGACTAGATATTGCATATGTTGTAAGAGTGGTTAGTCAGTTTATGCATTCGCCCAGTGTTTCTCATAGGAATGCAGTTGATCGGATCTTAAGATACTTAAAGTCAGCCCTTGGGAAATGATTAATGTTCTCTAAAAATGGAGATCTTGAAGTTGTTGGATTCACATATGTTGATTGAGTTGGTTCTATTACAGATAGACGTTCTACTTCAGGTTACTTTACATTCGTGGGAGGTAACCTAGTCACTTGGCGGAGTAAAAAGCAAAATGTGGTTTCTCAATCTAGTGCAGAAGCAGAGTATCGAGGAATGGCTCATGGAGTTTTTGAATTATTGCGGATCAGAAGACTCTTGACAGAATTGGGCTTCAAGCCAGAAAGCCAATGAAGTTGCATTGTGACAACAAGTCAGCTATCGATATTGCCCATAATCCAGTTCAACATGATCGAACCAAACATGTTGAGGTGGATAGACATTTTATCAAAGAAAAAATTGAGAAAAAGATCATCCACCTACCATTCGTAAAATCAGAAGATGAACTGGCAGATATCTTAACCAAAGTTGTTTGTGGAAGAGTATTTCATGACTCACTTACCAAGTTGGGCATTGGCAGGTACTAGGTCTCAGGGATCCCACAGTGCACATGGTTTTTATTGGATGATTCGGGACTGGCAAAAGGGAGTTAGACAAGATGACTAACAAAAGGGGAATTACAGGATGATTGAAATGGGTGTTAGTTCATATAAATGGGCATTCGGGACCAAGTGGTATAAGCATGGTATGGGACGTGCATGTCTGCTTATCAAGTTATTTGAATTAACGGGAGTAGATGAAGAGCATTTATGCATTATTATTATATATTATTATTATTAATGTGATATTTGGTTGTGTGATTGCTTGTCACTTAATTTAGTTATATCAATATACTGTGGTAAGGTCTCATGTCCCTACTGAGTTGTGGTTGCCCACCCCTTACCCTGTTCAATTTTTCAGATGAATTAGTGGGCAAGAAAAGAAATAAACCAGTTGAGGCTGAATTAGATGAGAATGATAGAGCTTTATTTATTAATTGTAACGTTGTAAGATTTTTGGAGATATTTTTATAAGAGAAGTTTATTTTAAACCCTGCTTAGGCTTTCTTTTTATTTTATTTTAATTTTTACTTTCTCACGCACCAGGCGTGAGATTTCCACCGATTAAGAGATACTTTCCTAATTCTTTACTGTATCTAATTCTTGTAAGACCCCCATGTAAACTCCTATATATACCTCCTTATAGAAAATAATAAAACTCAACCTAATACATTCAACCCATATTCATATTTTAGCACAAGATGATGAAAACATTATATTTTAACTTAAATCAAAATAGAGTCCAACTAGGAAAGTAATCTCAAAAGATAAAAATCTAATCGTATTAAAAATAGGACTAACATAGGACTAATATAAAAGTGCTTGAGTGAAAATAACTCCAACTAAGAATCCTATATTGAATGCATGATTATGTCATGATTTACCTGAAATCAGTTTCCTCGTATTGATCAAGTTTTTCTTCCAAAATCCGGGATTGAATGTGTTGTGCCAAAACTTCCAGTAAAAGATATTCACACCCTAATTCCCGACCTATGCTAGAGTCTAGGAAATGACAATACAATTTTCATACTAACAATCTACCCCTTTGGAATTTACTAGACAAAACACCTATTACAACTCAAAAGAAATTGCATGGGATTTAACAAATGAAATCCTACTCTAAACTCGAAGCTCTAAAACCCTGCACATTATGAAACAACAAGACCACTGAAGCATGTGGGAGAAGAAATGTAATTCAAAGTAAAATTACAACACAACTCCCCCTTAATTCCACAACACAATCTCTCCCCTTTTTATCATAATTTCACACAGTCATCTCTCCCTCTTTTTGTCAGGAAATCCAAAGGGCAAGCAAAGAACATAAGGGAGCATATATAAGAGGAAAAAAATCAGCTTGCAATCCCAACATATAAAGGCATAGAGATTAACCAAGGAAGCATGTAAGGGGCTTTATCTTGTCGAGTGACAACGAGCAATAACCTCACCAATTCCATATGTGCAATGGGTGCAAAAGTCTCATCTTTTATAGCCAAGATCCATTCATCACCTGCAAGAACAACATACACAATTTTAGGTTCAATCATATAAACAATATATGTTACTTACCTCTTTGGTTACATGTCTTCTGCTCTTCATTGTGTCATACATATTTCCAAAGAAATGTTCTTGTGAACATGCTGTGCCACAGGTTTGCAACTAATAGGATTCATAATGACACTGCAATCCTTAGATTCAGTTTGTCATGTGTCCGTCTTAGTAACATGAAGCAGAGCCTAGTTGCACAATTAAACAAGAAGCATAAAACGACACTATGTTTGAAAACAAAAAAATTCATCTTTTTTTTCCTTCTTTTTAAATTTTTCTTTATAAATAAAAGATCAAGCCACAAAAAAAACTAAATAATAAAAAAGAACATAAACAACACTTAGAAAAAGAGAACAACACCACAAAGACATCAATCAAAGCATATAGAATCACCAACTACTACGCTTAATAAGAACCCAAAACTCTTTCTTCATACATGCCAAAAAACCAAAAAACAAAAATCATGAGTACATGTCAACACTATGCATAAGGATAGACAAGTAGAGCCAATACTAATATCTGTATAGAAGCATTTGAAGCAAAACCTTTCAGGATCTAAGGCACATCAAATCACAAAGGTTTAATCAAACACAAGGATTATAAAATGGAGAATCAAAAGTATTTGTAAGAAATAAAGTCCATCAAATGAGCAAATATCAAAGCCCAATCTCGTGTTATGTGACTAAACTTGCTTAATAATAAAGAAAAAGTCCAACCAAGAACAAGCCAAGAACATGGAAAAAACACATACAAAATGCATACAAAGGTCACCACTTTCACCTTTTTTTTTTTTAAATTTTTTTAATGCTAACTTTATCAAGCTTTCTACAAGACGCATGTAACGAGTGTTAAATCATTGTGCTCAACTTAGTTGATTTTAAGACAATGGTTGTTAAAGCACCCTAAGGATGTACTAACCCGAGTCATGTAGGCTACAAAAGGGAACAATGTGTACAAGATCAAAGCTTTTTGATGTGAATCTCAACGTTCGTTAGATAAGAGGCCCGGTTACTTGGCAAGGATGAATCACTTATTTTACTTTACTTCTAATGAAAGAGATATTATAAATTTGTGAGCTCAGTAGCAAAAAGTACAATGCAAATCTAGTATCAAGACAAGGGCAAGGTGAGGTTTCATTCAAAATTATTAAGGAAGATTAGAGTGTATGTGCTATACGTGAGACATGCGATTTAATACAAAGAGCATTTAATTGACCTTATAAAAAAACAAAGATAGCCGAGAACCATTCACATAAATCCAAGGTGATCCAATGCCAAAAATCCAATCTAAGATCAGCAAAATCTCCCAGACGTCAGCAGGACTGATGTCTCTTATCAATCCCTGCACGTGCTGAACAAAATACTGAGAATTTAATTCAATTTATGTTATAGAAATAGAGGAGAGAATATCTGGAGTCTTTTGGCATGCATAGAAACAATTATTCAAAAGAACAAATACCTAAAGACTTTCTAAGAGTGTCAAATCGAAGATTATATAAAGCTTTTCCAGCAAGACATTTAAGATCCAAATTTTCTAACGCAGTAGGTTCATGCACAACATTAGTGGAGGCAAACATACAATTATGATTTTACTTTTTCCTCTAAACAAACTTTGTCTTAGTTGATGGCAAACAATGACAAGAAGATAGTTTGGATAAGCGTTTTATCTCTTTTCCACCCATGACATAAAAATTTGAAAGAACAAATTCGTTTCGAAGCTTATTGCATCTTGGTCTTATGTGCCCATCAGTTCCACAAAAAGTGACAAATTGGAATGAATTTCTTGACTTCATGAGCGGCAGAAGGTTCAATAGATGAAGAGGATTTGAAAATTTTTGTTTTAGACACAGCGGAAGACTTATTACTTGGTTCAAATCCCAAGCCTCATTTATCACCATCTCTTCTTCCCATGCTAATCATCATGCCAATTTTTTTTGCACCAATGGTTAAAGAAACGATCATTTCCTTTGAATTTTTAAGTTCAAGTTCAAGGGCTTTGTTGTGAAAAATTAGAAATGCAATTAATTTATTCTGATCAGTCAATTTTTTCTACAAAAACATCAATTTGTCATTCATACATGCATTTACCTTTTCGGAATCTTCGTCAGGAGAATGAAACTTGTTTGCAATCCTGCAATTTTCCAGCTTCAGCACAATAATGGATTTTACGAATTCTTCATTTTGTTTACTGAGTTTCTGAGAAGCAGCCCACAAATCATCATATTTGTTCATGATAAACTGAATATCCATATCTTCACAATCATCATCCTTCTTCATTGGTTCATCCAAGCTTACGGTTGTGATAAGTGCAATGGCCTTCTTATTATTTTCATAATCAGAATCACTATCACTCCAGGTAGTATGTAGTGCCTTTTTCTTCCCATCCTTTTGCCTCTTTAAGGTGTTGGCACATTCCAAAGATATGTGTCCATAATCTTCATGTTCGAAACAATGAACCTTTTCTTTAGATTCTTTCGTTCATTGACCTGCGAGATTTAGACCCACCATCAATATAGTCAACAAACCTAATTTTAGAACTTATACCTTTTGAATCTCGAATCCTTGGATCTTGATTCTTGAGAAAGTTCATGAATCGTCTTGTAAGAATCGTTAATTCCTCATCACTGCAATCCTCATTTGAATGCCCATCATCTTCTTCATTCACAACTTTGAAAGCAACACTTTTTCTCTTTTTAGGAGCTAGATGTTTCATCTCGTAAGTTTGTACAGACTCTATGAGTTCTTGAACTTTCAAGGCGTTCAAGTTATGAATCTCTTCAATAGCCGTGATCTTTGGTTGAAACCGTTGAGGCAAAGATCTCAAAATCTTTTTCACAACCCTATCTTCTGGAATTTTTTCACCTAAACTTGAGCATGCCTTCACAATGACACAAAGTTTGGTATAAAATTCAGAAAAAGTTTCATTCTCATCCATCATGAGTGTCTCAAACTGTAAAGTGTGCATTTGAAGCTTGGTTCCCTTGACAATATCTATTCCTTCATGAGTAACTTGCAAAATATCCCAAGCTTCCTTAGAAGTATCACAACTAGATATATATTCACATTGATAGGAAGAGACAACAGTAAATAAAGCATTTAACCCCTTTTGATTATTAGTGCTGTGTGTGACTACTTCTGCAATGGTCCACCACTCTCTAGTTTTAGGACTGTGGTTTCTTCATCTCCTTTTCTGAACTTCTTTGTGGGTTTAAGAAATTCATGAACCACTGTATTCTATACATGTTCATCTAAGGACCAAAGAAACGAATTTATTTTGGCTTTCCAAGCGCCATTATTGTTGCCATCGAAATATGGTGGATGTGCAATAGAGCCTGTGACACGATCCATGATAGGACCCGACCCAAATTCCACTTTGGAATCCGAGCCGAACCTTGTGCGTGTCCAACACCTGGCGGATGCCGGGCACAAATGACCTAATTGCCCTTCTATTCAAAATTCAATTTATTTCGAGTTTGGCTTCTGCCGAAAATTCGCAGAGTCTCCCCTGTAAATTTAACCTTTCCCAAAATTTTCACCTGTCAATACACATTTATATACTCCAAGCGTTCAGCATGAAGGAATAAAAGCATTTAGATTCAAGTAATCACTCTTGGAAAGCCATAACTATTAATTCCTCGTGACACCATTGGTGACATGTCCTGCCCTGTAATCCTCGTTGGACTCAGGAGACATCTGTCAACCTGATCTGCATCCTCGCTCCCACGGTCTGTATATCTCTAAGACTCGTGGGGCAAAGTATGCTAAAAATACTTGAGCTATTTAATACTATATCCAATAATAAAAAGATAAAGAATAACAACTTTAATGAAATAAAATAAGATAAATTAAAGAAAAATAGATTAAAATAAAACAGACAAGCCTCAAATACCCTTGTACTCAAGCCTAGAAACTTACGTAAAGTTCACAAATATATATATCTATATATATATCCGTCTTTCTCTTGTGAAACAATGTATCGATTAAGAAAATACTAGTGACCGTATAAAACCTTCAATTTTAATTTAAAAATATCTTAAAGCTTAAATCCTCTCCACCTAGGCGTACCCCCATTCATGATCCGTCAATTCCTTTAATACCGTCAATTCCATCCTTGCAGGTCTCGGAAACATAAAGTTAATCGAGTCGCATTCCTCCCAGGTCTCAAAGATAGCACTTTAATCTGAGCCGCAATCCTCGCAGGTCCCAGAGACACCAAGTCCATCCGAGCCGCATTCCTCGTAGGTCTCGGAGACACCAAGTCCATCCGAGCTGCATTCCTTGCAGGTCTTAGAGATAACACTTCAATCTGAGCTGCATTCCCTGCAGGTCTCAGAGATAACACTTCAATCTAAGCCGCAATCCTCGCAGGTGCACCAAGTCCATCCGAGCCGCATTTTCTCGCACCACACAGTTCGGGTGTCCCCGAAACTCATGGGGCATTATCGTAAGTGACAAATTATTTCAAGGCAATTGGGGGGTGCCCTGTGGTGGGTTTGAAAATCATATACCAAGACTTATCACAAACCTTCCTTTAATTCTACAAATCCAAATTTTATATATGTGCTCATCTTTCTAAACCTCAGTTCTCAACTACCTTTGAATTTACATTACATATATATATATATATATTTATATACATTTACTTGGACATTTACTTAATTTCTTATTTCTTTTGAAATCTGATTTACAAATCATTCCCAACTCTTCACATATGAACACAATATAATATCCTTAAAAAGTAATTTTGATTACATAGCAACTCAAGAACATTAAATCATCCAATAAAACTCAGCCATATACAATGATAATAGTCAGTCCAATAAATAAATAACTTCCAATATTTCATAACCTTCCAATACCAAAATAATATCCAAAATTAACATAAAACACTATAACGTAATCTCATAATCCAAACACAATCAAAACACTTAACATAACAGTCAATCCTCACGTAAAGATTGTTCTAGTAGTTTTCGACTGATAAACTACCTCGGAAAACTCCCAATCAACCTAGTGGTCAGACTTCCCAATTTGGGTTAACCGGGCCCACGTGGGGTCCACGACCTCAAAATACCAATCCGGAAGTTCATGGAGGTTCCAACACACCTATGACACATGTCTCGAGAGTTTGGTCTCGATCGGATGGTTGGATTGCTCACAATCGCAAGATGGAACGGTTGATGTAAACCTAACCCTAAGGTTGGCATTTTCGGAGCATTTGGTACTCCGATTCACGATCCGTCGAATCCTACACGATCCTGGAATTGTCTAGATCAACATATATGAAATTGACTATGATCCAACGGTTCAAACATATCGAACCCGGATAAAGCACAACAGGCGAGATCTGTTCGGGTCCAAACATTAACCAAACTGGAATTGGAAGTACCTACGCGCTCGTGGAGACTAGGGATTATTCTAGGATGAATGTGACCTCAACACCTTGCCCACGATCGCCCACGCCCGCAATGGGTGTGCAGATAAAATTCCGGCGAGTGGAAATACTCCAAAACGCCAGCCCAAACTCCTACCCTAGGTGTAAAACCTCATTTGGAGTCACTTTTGTTCTTGGATCTACCCTAAAAAGTCAACATAAGTGATCTGAATCAGAGGCCGAAACCGGCCAAAACTTCAATCGCTTAATCAACCAATTAAACGCAGAAATTTCTCAAAACTAACATAGCCTGCACCTAGAACACGTTGAAAGGATATAAAAGCATACCAAATTCGAAAGATTTGATGGCCTTAGGCGTCCGAATGAGCTCCCGAAAGTTTACTAAAAACTGTGCAACATCGCTGTTTCATGGTCGATTCGGCGACCACGACTACGGATCAAGGCTGGGACTGGTCGAGAATCGAAGATAGAAGTCAGGCGATTCTAACGGGACTGGTTCTGCCAAGAACCGAGGTGTGTGGTGGCGGTGGTGGAGGAGAGAAGTTGGCTGGTCGTGAATCTTCTGAGGGAGAAGAAGAAAATGTGGGTTTTAAAATTGAACTTCGAAATATTTACGGTTATGCCACTGAACTTCTTTTGATCGTCATTTCTTCGTCAGAACTTCGATTCAAGTCCACCATGTGTCTACAGACTCGTTTCGACGTGCTCTACATAATGGTCCAGTCAAATTTTCCAAATTCCTCCCTAAACTTAAAATGACCTTTTTGCCCCTTTTTATATTAAATAATATCTTTAATTTTTCGAAAACCTTAATTGATTCAAATCATTTTATTTTATTGTTTATTTCAATTTATTTATTTCATTTAAATTTATTTCCTCTTATTTTAATCATTTAATCTCCCCCGAATAAAAAGTTAACTCTTAAGTCATTTCAATATTCCCGAGGTAAAATTGTCTTTTTCTTTAATAAATTAATAATTAAATAATAATTTAGGATCGTTTTGTTACAATCCATCTTAAGGTATGTCGGATCTTGCTGAGTATGTACAGCAACCTACTCTGATACCAATTGAAATTACCTGTAGGATGACTAAAAATGCATAAAGGGAGGTGAATATGCCAATTTAAGATTATAATCAATAAACAAAAAGTAAACTTCAGTAGCAGGATTGATATGGCTTATCAATCTTGAAACGTTCTGAATATAAAATAAAGGAACACGTAGAGAATTATTTTACGTGGTAAAACCCCACCTCTGGAGAAAATCCACAGGACTCCTTAGTTCAACAAAAATCCACTATAGAACAATGATTATGATAAGTACTCACACACTTATCCTAGACACATTCTAGATCATGTTTACTAACTTCTTGGTAACTCAAGTTCTGTCGCGGGATGATATTTGACACTCCTTATGTTAAACGTAATACTGGTCAAGATTGCTTCAAGCTCGCCGAAGGAAAACCGCCACCACGGTCTTGATGCCCTCAACTGTATGAGTCACCGACATGCATATAAATGCAATATGAATGATGAAAGGATTTGATAAATCACTAAGTAAACAAAGAACACTTGATAACTTATCTGAAAAATATGCACAACAGCTTTTTCTTAAGAATTCTATATGCTCAACATAAATATCAAACGATGTGTCTTCCAAAAGAGATGCACACAATGATTTATGCAAAACTCATTCTAAACATTGCACGTGAAGGCCCACAACCACTCCTTAATATCTTGCCATTCATTCAATTTGATAGTCTTAGAATCCTACATGGTTTCGTCAGGTTATCATTTGCACTCCAATCAATTGTTTATCCAATGAAACAACGTATATCAAGATGTGAACAACAAAACCAAATAGGATATTAATTAAAACATATTTTCAAGTCCAAGATGATGAAAACATAATATTTTAACTTAAATCAAAATAGAGTCCAACTAGGAAAGTAATCTCAAGAGATAAAATCTAATCCTATTAAAAATAGGACTAACATAAAAGTGCTTGAGTGAAAATAACTCCAACTAGGAATCCTATAATGAATGCATGATTATGTCATGATTTACCTGAAATCAGTTTCCTTGTATCGGTCAAGTATTTCTTCGAAAATCAGGGATTAAATGTGTTGCGGCAAAACTTCCAGTAAAATGACAATACAATTTTCATACTAACAACATGACTTACTTATTTCCTGTGTTCCTTTCATGTCCATTAGATGAGCCAACATCAATAATAAAAACTAAGAGATTATATAAAAATATAAAGAAAAATAATAATATTACTTTGGGGTTCAGGATGTTGGTGAGAAAGACGGGTCTTTTTTTTATATATGAACAGGGAAATTGTGAGAAAAAAATTGAATGACAGGAGCATGTTATTGATGAGGTTAGATTATCACAATAATAACATATACCTTCACACAAGTCTAAATATGTATCCAATCTTAAAGAAATGGAACATATCACAAAACAAGATGCAGAGTGGCGCTGGCAGGTATTGAAGCGCAGGGTAGGTGGTTTGAATCGCCTTGAGTGCAACTCCTATTATCCAATTTTTGGCAAGGTGGCGAGTAGATTAGTGGCTCATGGATGGAAATTATCGGTTTGCGTAAATAATTTATCAAAAACTCGAAGAAAAAAATCACGATAAGCAAACAATAAAGCACAACTATTTTTCTGGCATGGGTCTTGCTGGGTGGTCTCTTCTATTGTTTTTCTTGGTGATTTTCTTTTTCGTTTTCTAGGAAGAAAACAAACAATTAAGAAATTAAGAAAAAGATGATGTGGGAGATGACATGACTTGCGTGCAACATGTATTAGTATTAAAAAATTGGGCTCCCCTGCCATCTATACTTACCTAAAGTCGTACCAAAACGTAATTACTCTGTTATTAGGCTGATCCCTTAACAAGTTTAATTTATTTTATGCTTCTTTAAACTTGTTGTTCTACTTTTGCTTTATTACCTTTGCTTATACCTAAGCGCCATACCAAAACGTGAATCATGGCTGGTCGTGGATCCCAACTCATCGTAGCCTTCTCTCTTTGCGTCGTCGTCCTCTCCAGCGTATGACGGAAATCAAGTGGAAGATTTGCAAGTATGGAAGATTAGTTGGTAATCTGGTGCAATTTGTTGACGCATTGGAGGGCGTGAGGGCAGGAGAGGCAGATTAATCCAAGTGCGAAAATGCCCTTGGAAGGACTTCGAAACTAGTAGAAAAGTGGGCCCCATCAGTGCCAGATCAGCGAATAATGGTACAACTGATGGAAACCCTAACGGTGGAATCGGATTGTAACAAATTTACAAGCTCGGGGTATGCGATTGTAAAAATTGAAAAGATAGGGACTAACATGCCTTAAGGTTGTAACTACATGCATACTAAACTGTAATTAACCAATTAATTTATTACTATGATATGCTTAGTAAGTTATAATGTGGTCCCTCCCTCCCCTGACTCAATTAAGCACTTATTTGTTTTTTTGTTTTTTACCTTGTTGCCATATCTGCTGTTCCATGAGGATTTATTAGTCTAGACAAAGAGAAGCACGAAAGAAAATGGCTGTTGAACAGGGCATTGTTACATTTATAGTAGTAATGGTGATCTCTTCATTTTGTCATTTATTCTCCCATTTGTAATCCTTGTCCTAAGATTTTCTGATTAGTCTTTCTTTTTAAGAGGATCTAAAGTTTCTGATTTGCCAAAATTTTAACTGCTTATTTCCTAGAGAAATAGATATAAACTGTTATGGAAATATCAAATTTACATAAAGGGAAGTTATGTATGTTATGCTTTTTAGGTACCAATCATTACACATAACGAGAGTAAACATGCGAAAACATGGAGTCAAATTTACAGTCGAGATGCTAAGAACCAATCAATTCCAGTTGTAACTGCTTGGCAATTGAACGAAAGTATGTACTTTTCTATGTGCTTTATTCTTTTACCTGCCACATCGTTTTACATTGAACAAAATTTGAGTAGATAGCATTACTAGCTATTGCCTTCTATAGGTGTGGTGAATTACAAGTTCTTAGTAAGTTAGAGACAGCTGAAAGATATGGAAAGAAGCAAGTGCATGAGTGGTGTCGGAGTTATGATATTCCTCCCCCAAGTGGTGAGATCTTGGAAATGTGTTCACAAAGAGCTGTTGCCTACTTTAAAGAACATGTAAGCAGATCAGTTCTATTATCTGATATTCACATGGAATTCCCATTAAAAGCTGAGTGTGTGTTACTTTGTTCTTGACTCTTCTTAATGTGTAAGAACCTGACAAGTAGAAATTGCATCGTAGATTGAACTAAAACTACAATCTGGAAAGAAAGTGATGGTTGCTGCCCATGGGAATTCATTAAGGTCTATAATCATGTATCTTGAGAGATTAACATATCTTATGCAAATTTAGTACCTTGCACTTTTAAAGCTTATGTTCATATTTCTGCTGTTTGTGTTTACATTTTACATGCTTTTTTTTTTCAGTATAAAGCTAGACAAAGGACACGTACACCCAAATGGAATTGGATGAGGTGCGAGAAGAATTGGCAACTCATGTCCTGTAATGGCTTTTTGATTGAACTAAACATTCCTCCTTCATTTTTCATGTCTTTCTAGCTAGTATTTTGCATATATATAGACAAGTATGGATAATTTGTGGTGTGACGTTGGAAAAATTGTGATTTGGACGTGATAAGTATGGATCTTTCAAGTATTTTGCTTATATATATATATATATATATATATATATATAGACAAGTATGGATATATTTAAATTACTGTATATATATATATATATATATATATGAGCAATGGCAACACAACATGATTTGAAAATGATGTCCTTTTGATATTCTAAGATAGTAACCAAGTAAAGTGTGACATGGAATATGCAAAATGCCTACACTTTTCTTATATAAGTGATGCTTATTATTTATAACAACTTTAGTTTTGCAAAAATAACTGAAGTTAAAAGATTAAAACAACAACTAGATATCTATGATCACTGATGCCGAAAATTAGAAGTAGCATAAGCATTTACATAACAACCAACGCTATTGGAGGTTTTTCATGTTCGCCAAATAGAAAAAGCGATGACGTATAACGTAACTTGAAACAACACTATTTGTTTATGTGATGTTAGGAGATATCACTGATGCTGTAAAACCTCTTTAGTCGCCTCCTTTTTTAAACCACTGATGCTGTTTTAGGTTTAGGCGTCAGAAGTCAACATTTTTTGGACACACGGAAATCCTTTACGCATCAGATTTTACTAAATATCCGATGTTGTAAGTATAAAAAGGCCACGGATAATATCCGTTGCCTATTACATAGTAATAGGCTACAGGCTTGAACACCACGGTATTTTGGGGCAATTTACCGTTGCTAAATGCCTTTTTTGGAATAGTGATTTTTCATCTTTGACTTGGAGAGCACGTTCTGTTTGGTTTCATTGTTCCATCTTGGCATATATTCACTACTACATTTTTCACTTTGCGCGACGAAGAAAATTTCGTCGCGCAAAATTGTTCTTCGTCGCAAAATACATTATAGTCGCAAAATTTTAGCGCGATGGGATTGGATCGTGGAGAAAGACTTTGCGCGAGGAAAGAGACTTTGCGCGACCTCAAATGACTTTGCGCGACTATTGGGATAACCGAGCAACCTTTAATATTAATTTAATTATATTAATTATTTCGAATTTTTAATTTTTAAATTAAATTTAATTGTATGATTTTTTTCGTTACTTTAATTTAAATTGATATTAATTTAATTATATTAATTTATTCAAATGTTTACTTTTTAAATTTAATTTAATTACTTTAATTTAAATTGACATATTCAAAATAAAATTACATATGAAAAATAGTGATCAAATTATCCAATAAATATATATATATAATATTCAAAATGTACACATAAATTAACAAAGTACAATAAATAAATAAAAGGGATAATCTCCCCTAAAATTGTTATACCACAAATCCAACCCAAACTCCAATCCCTCCCCTTTACTCAACCCCAAACCCCACACAAACTCAAAACTAACTCCAAAAACACATATTAATGAAAAAAAAATTAAAATTTGGAGAGAATCTACCTTTTGGCAAGATTGAGAGTGAGTGAGAATGAGAGAGAGAAATGAGTGTGAGAGAATTAGAGAAGATAGTGATAGAGAGATGAGAGAGTGAGTGAGAGTGAGAGATAGTGAAAAGAGAGATGAGAGAGTGAGTGAGAGTAAGAGATAGTGAAGAGAGAGATGATGAGAGATTAAGTGAGAGGAGTGAGAGTGAGAGAAATGGTGGGATTTGGGGAGAAGGAAAGAGAGAGGAGAGGAAAGAGTAGAGAAAGACATTGAGAAAATGGTGGAGGAGTTATTTTATTTTAAAAACATTTTTACAAAAAATATTAGTATATTGGTCTCGCAAAGTCAAAACAAAACATCCGTCCCATTTTTGGTACCGTCAAATTTTGGCGTGCCCCATTTTGGTACTAAAGTTTTGCTAATTGTTGGTCGCAAACTTTTGAGAGACGAAAAATTGGTTCGTAGCACGATATTTATAAAAATAATTGTTATGAATAATAAAATTATTTTTTTTACGATTTAAAATATAAATAAGGTTAAAGCTACTTAATAAATGTATATACCAATTTCTTAAGTGTTATACGTACAAAATAAATAAATTTAAAGCTACTTAATAAGTAAATATATATATATATACACACACCATTCAACGATCCAACCGTTAGACTTGTTTGTATATACTTCAAGATCGTATACCCCAAAAATTGTAAAAAACAAACATTCGGAGACCTAGTAACGGGACAAAAAATTTCAACGGTTCTTAATGAAAAATCACGATTTAACGGTTATTTTAACTCCGATTTTGATGATTTTTTACAGCTACACTCCTTGACCCTATATGAATACAATGAACTAATTCGATCGTCAATTTAAAATATTTACACTAGTGGATACCACAAAATCTTATGTTATATTTAACAAAAGTATAAATAAACTCTTAATTGTTAGTGAATATATTGTTTTGATGGCATACGCATTCAAAAAAACAAGTTTCAACGATCCAACCGTCAAACTTATTTGTTTATACTTCGAGATCATATACGCCAAAAATCGCAAAAAATAAACATTCAGAGATCAAGTAACGGGACAAAACTTTTCAATAAATGAAAAATCTTGATTCAACGGTTATTTTAACTCCGATTTTGATGATTTTTACACACTCCTTTACCCTATATGAATACAATGACTGAATTTGATCTTCAATTTAAAATATTTACACTAGTGGATACCACAAAATCTTATGTTATATTTAACAAAAGTATAAATAAACTCTTAATTGTTAGTGAATATATTGTTTTGATGGCATACGCATTCTATGAAATTAGTTTGAACGATCCAACCGTCAAACTTGTTTGTTTATACTTCGAGATCATATACGCTAAAAATCGGAAGAAATAAACGTTCAGAGATCAAGTAATTGGACAAAACTTTTCGACGGTTATAAATGAAAAATCACGATTTAACGGTTATTTTAACTCCGATTTTGATGATTTTTTTATAGCTACACTCTTTGACCCTATATGAATACAATGAACTAATTTGATCGTCAATTTAAAAAATATATTTTCTAATAAAAACCCAATCCAAAAAACAATAATATATTTTTCTAACAAATATTTTAAAAAATATTTTATTTATTTTTATAAGGACTTTGCGAGACGAAGTTAATTGTTTTCACAACTTGTTACTTCTTTTTGGGATCCGAGCCGAACCTTGTGAACAAAAGACTAAATTGCTTAAAAGAAATTCATGTGCAACTTCTATCAAAAATTCGGCAGAGGACCCTATAAACAACATTTCCCAAAATTTCTACCTGTCATCAAACATTTATATAACTCAATCGTTCATGCATTCAATTATATCCAAACAAATTAAGCATCATCATATTCTGGTCTCAGGTCGCAATAAATCAAATAAATCAATATGCTTATAAAATCTCAACTTTCCAAACAACAATAATGCATTGGTAATCTCAAACATTCTAACTTGTGGCTGCACCTTGTAATTATAGGCTGCCTACGTACCCTTATTGAGGGATCAAGCCACACGTACTTCTTTAATTGCAAACCCACTCTAGTTCTCACATTTCATCTCAACTTCCTGTTTCAAGCTTCTTGACATTTCTCACATGGCAATATATAATCAAATAAAGAAATAAAAGAGTTTATATCAAATAACCATGCTTGGAAAGCCATAACCATCAATTCCTCGTGACACCAATGGTGACACCTATAATCCTCGCTAGACTCAGGAGACATCTGGTTAACCTGATCCGCAATCCTCACTCCCACGGTCCGGATATCTCTGAGACTCATGGGGCAAAATATACTAGAAAAACTTAAGTTATTTAATACCATAAGCAGTAATAAAAAGATAAAGGCAAACAACTTAAATACAATAAAATAAGATAAATTAAAGCAAAATGGATTAAAATAAAATAGACAAGCTCCGAATACCCTTGTATCAAACTCACGTAAGGTTCATAAATAAACATATAGTTATATATATATATATATAAAATTCCATCTATTACTTGTAAAACAAATGTGACGCTTAAGAAAATAATGATAACTGTATAAAATCCTCAATTTAGTTTAAAAACATCCCAGAACTTAAATTCTCTCCACCTAGGCATACCCCCATTTCCAATCCGTCAATTCCTTTAATACCGTCAATTCCATATATGCCGTCAATTCCAATAATAATCCATCAATTCCATCCTCGCAGGTCTCGGAAACATAAAGTTAACTGAGCCGCATTCCTCACAGTGTCTCAGAGATAACATTTCAATCTGAGCCGCAATGCTCGCAAGTCCTAGAGACACTAAGTCCATCCGAGCCGCATTCCTCGCAGGCCTCAGGGGACCATTAGTCACCTGATCTGCAATCCTCACACCACATGGTTCCAGCGTCCCCGAAACTCATGGGACATTATCATAAATAACAAACTGTCTCAAGGCAACTGGGTGTACCCTCGCGGTGGGTTTGAAAACCATAACCTGTCATTTATATAAACTTTCAATAAATTAGTTCTAAACTAAACTGATAAATATATATATATATATATATACCAAAATCTGATAAAAACCAAAAGCTATAATTCTTCCTTTTCAACCACTGGATATATGTATCAAATACTTAGCTAGTTTGCTAGCCATATTGATCTCTGATTAGCATATCATTCCAATATTATATTTATAATCTTACAACACAACTAACCACATGAATATATAAGCAGGTGATAAATGAATAGATAATTAAATACTCATACTCTTCACATCTGAACACAATAAATAAATAACTTCCAATAATTCATAACCTTCCAATACCATAATCCAAAATTAACATAAAACACTATAATGTAATCTCATATTCCAAACATAAAAAAAACACTTAACATAATGGTCAATCCCGTAAAAGGTCGTTCTAGTACTTCCCGACAGATACACAAGCTCGGAAACTCTCGATCAACCTAGTGGTCAGACTTCCCAATTTGGGTTAGTCGGGCCCACGTGGGGTCCACGACCTCAAAATTCCACTCTAGAAGTTCTTGGAGGTTTGAATACAACTATGACACATATCATACGGCCGTATTGCTCATAATCGCACGATCGAACGGTTACTGTAAATGTAACCCTAGGGTTGACGTTTCGGAGTATCCGACTCCTTTACAATCCGTCAAATCCTATACGATCCTGGAATTACCTAGGTCAACATACATGAATTCGGATTCGATCCAACAGTCCAAACCTATCGAACCCGAAAATCGCACAATAAGTGAAATCCGTTCGACACACAAACGGTATCCAAATTAGAATCCGAGCATACCTACACACTCATGACAACTAGGAGATCGATTTGGGATAGAATGTAGCCCAACCACACTGTCCACGCGCCGCCACACGCACCGGTAGCGTGTGGGTGTCCAAAGCAATACCACTAACTGGAAAATCTCAAAATCAAGAGCCAAGCTTCCTACCCTAGGTTCTGGACATCAATTGGAGCCACTTTTGTTCTTAGACATACCCCGAAAAATGGTCGGAAGTGAAAGAATCGAGACTTGAACTACCCAGGCTCAAAATTAATGAATTGCTACCCAACCATTAGCTAGATCATGAAAAATAGGTGAGAAAGCATACCTCACTCGTATGAAACGGTGGCCGGAGGTGTCTAAACGAGCTCCATGAAATTCTCACAAAATTGTCCAAATCGCCTGCTTTGTTTTCGACCACGACGGCGGATTGAGGTGTGATGGTGAGACTGAAACAGGGAGTGAGGTGGTTCGTTTGGCACTGGTCTTGCTCAAATTGGTGGTCGGAGCTGAGAGAAATCCCCTTCTGAAGTCGGCTGGTCGAGCTGCCAAGTGAAGGAATTCTGGTTTTTAAAAACTCAACTTCGGAACATTTACGGTTATGCCACTGGCCTATTCTTGATCACCATTTCTTCGTTACAACTCCAATTCAAGCCCACTACGTGTCTACAAACTCATTTCAACATGCTCTACGTAACGGTCCAATCGGAATTTCCAAATTCCTTCCCGAACTTAAAATGACCGTTTTGCCCCTTTTTATATTAAATAATATCTTTAATTTTCAAAAACCTTAATTAATTCAAATCATTTTACTTTAATGTCTATTTCACTTATTTCCTCATTTAAATTTATTCTCTCTTACTTTAATTATTTTAACACACTTTTGGACCGGGATGTAACAATTCCACCAAAGTCTCCCTGGTCTAGAAGTCAATAGGTAGACCTATTAAAATATTCCGGGGTAATATTGTCTTTTGTTTGAATACTTTAATAATTAAATATTAATTTAGGATCAGGTTGTTACATTGGAAGTTATTTTAAAGAATGCATAAGCTGATAAAATTATATATAGAATCAAATCTGATTAAGCAAGATTTGATATCTTTGCTTTATGCAATTCTCTTGGAAACAGGAGAATAGGTCTGTATAAAGATAGGACGTGCTGCTTTGTTTCAAAGACAGCTTTTAGACATTTTGGTTAAACATCTAAATTTCCGAACAAAAGCTGTTGTGCATATCTTTGAAATAAGTCATCAAGTGTTCCACGTTTACTTAGTGATTTATCAAATACTTTCATCATTCATATTACATTCATTTGCATGTTCGGTGACTCATACGATTGAGGGCACAAAGATCGTGTTGGTGGTTTGTCTCCTGCGAGCTTCAAGCAATTGTGACCAGATTGCGTTCAACACAATAACTGTCTAAAGATTATCCCCTGATAGAAGTTGGGTTATGAAGAAGTCAGGAAACATTGTCTAGATTGCGCCTAGGATAAGTGTGTGAATATTTCTTGTAATTATCATTTTATAGTGGATTTGTTTTGGATTGAGGAGTCCCATCATTTTTTTACCACTTAAAATAATTCTGTGTGTTCCTTTACTTTATGCTCTGCACGTTTCAGGATTGATATGGCGATTGATAAGCCATATCAATTATGTTACAGAAGTTTATTTTTATTTTTTTATTATAATATTCAATTGGCCTACTCATGTGACAATCCGAACCTTAAATAATTTTTAAGTAATAATTTATTCAAACAAAAGACGAAAATACCCCGTGAATATTTTATTAGGTCTAAAGTTGACTTTTTGACCATGAGGAAATTTAGGAATTTTGATTGTACTGTTACATAGAGCACGTCGAAACGAGTTCGTAGACATGTAGTGGGCTCAAATCTGAGTTGTATTGAGAGACATACGATTAAAACTTATATATGTAGGGGCAAAATGGTCACTTTGCCAAACTAGATTTTTTTAAATTTCAGATTTCTCTCTCTCTCTCTCTCTCTCTCTCTCTCTCTCTCTCTCTCTCTCTCTCTCTCTCTCTCTCTCTCTCCCCCTTCTCAAGAAACGCCTCTCTTCCCCCGCCCCGCCTCGACTTGCGGCAGCCGTGAGTTTCTCTAGGTGCCGTCGCTTCCACCACCGCCACATGGAGTTGGGACCGGTCCCAAAATGACATGCGAGACTCTGCCATCCTTCCCCACCTCTTCTCTTACGCCACTGCCAGAGACACCGTCAGATTTCGCAAAAAACTGGCTAGTTTTGGAAGAAAAATTCCAGCCGCTTGTTCTCCCTCCTCCGACCACTATGTCCGACTAGTGAGGTATGGTTTCTCACCTACTTTTCGAGCTCTAGCTGATGGTTTGATAGGATTTGATTGATATTTAGTTTTGGTAACCCAATTTACAACCTAGGTTTTGGCCGATTTTCAAATTGAAATAACGGCCAATTGCCGTCCAAATTGGACGTTGCCGTAGTTGAATAAAGTGTTCCACTTGTCGAGTAGTAGTTGTAGGTGGAAGGGTGACCCTCGGTTTCGAGATTTTCCGGCCGTCGGTATCGCTTAGGACACCTACACGCTGCCGGAGCGTGGGAACTGTAGCGTAGGTACATTGTGTTCTAATGTGATCTCCTGGTTGTCACGAGCACATGGGTGTGCTTAAATTTCAATTCGGATATCGATTAAGCTTCTAACAGATTTCGCCTATTATGTGATTTCCAAGTTCAATATGTACGAACTATTGGATAGTCTTCAATTTAATATATGTTAGTCTAGGTATTCCTATGATCATGTAGCATTTCGCGGACTATGAATCGGAGTCCCGGATATTACAATTCAATAATTCAAAGTTTAATGAAACGATAATCCGTCCGATCGTATGATCGTGATCAATCTGACCATTTGATTAGGACGAAACTTGCTGGTAGGTTTAGAGGAGTATGTTGAACCTATAGGAACTCCCAGATTTGTGATCAGAGGTCATGGGTTGACCAAGTTTGAGCAGTTTGACCCTCAGTTGACCGTGAGTTTTTTAAGATAGTTTTACTCTTCAAGAAGTACTAGAATGATCATGTTAGGATTAGAAGATTGTTTAATATTAGCTTATAGAAATTCTTGGATATTACATTGTTAATTGATGTTATGGGGTTTTCTTTAAAGGTTATCACCTTTCATTAATTGATATTATTAGGGTTATAAATAAAGTTTACGAATTGGGCAGCATTGGGTGGTGTCCTGAAGTATATTGTTTTAATGGTGGCTTACGATATTATATGGAATGCATGTGAAAACAAGTGCCGATTTCTATTTAGATTAATGTCGGATCTTTAAGAAAGTTCATGCTTATGTGAATGTTCATTGGATTGTAATGGCATCATATTCATTGATTAAATTACTATGCAGTTTACTATGGATTTATATGGTTATGGAATGACTATGTATATATATATGTATGTAGATCGCTAAATTCTGCATATCTCTATTATCTTATCATTTGAAGCTGTATTATAGTAATTGAAGGCGAACCTAAAAGTTATTTTTGATATTGGGAGATTATGAATTATTGAAAATGATGATATAAGAGGAATTTCACAATATAGATCAGACTATGGTTTCAAACCCGCATTAGGAATACCCCCCAGTTGCCTTTGAATCGGATTTTTCATTTATGACATTGCTCCACGAGTTTCTGGGACCCCCGAACCGTGTGGTGCGAGGAATGCGGCTCAAGCTGACTAATAGTCCCCTGAGGCCTGCGAGGAATGAGGCTCAGGTTGACTTGGTATCTCCTAGGCCTGCGAGGAATGCGGCTCGGTTAACTAGGTGTTTTCGAGGCCTGTGAGGATGGAATTGACGGATACATGGAATTGACGGAAAAATATCAGAATTGATGGATCAGGAATGGGGTAAGCCTAGGTGGAGAGAATTTAAGTTTTGTGATGCTTTTAAACTAAAATGGAGGATTTCATACAGTTACTATTATTTTCTTAAGTGACAAATTTATTTTGCAAGTGAAAGAGGAATATATATATATATATTCTAATTAAGTTGTGATATATATATATATATATATTTATATATGAGCCTTACATGAGTTTCAAAGCAAGAATAAAAGTATCTTCGGAGCTTGTTGGTTTTATTTATATTTATATTTATATTTTTACTTTATTCTATATTTTTATCTTTATCTTTTATATCACGTTATATATATATATATATATAATTTCAGCTAATAACATATAAATTATATATAAATTGATTTATGAACTAGAGGAAATTCAATAAGTGATTTACATATGTTTTGAGTATGAACTATTTTGAGGATTGCGGATCAGCTCGACTAAACGTCCCCTGGGTCCTGCGAGGATTGTGGCTCGGTAGACTCTGTGTTACCAATAATAATAAGCGCACCTAGGTGGAAGAGAAACGGTTATTTTTAAAATGTTTTAAATTGGTGTGAAGATTTATGCAAACGTATGAATTGTTATATAAATATAAATAAATATGTTCGGTTTCTGTACATGTATAACAAGGGCGATATAAAAAGTTAAAAAACTGCGTGTGGCTTGATCCCTGGTTAAGAGTACGTAGGCAACCTAGCGTTACTAGGTGCAACCACAAGACCAAATGATTGAAAAGCTATTCAACTAAATGATTACGAAATATGATATTGTATTATGTTGTTCTAAAAGTTGGGATCACCTCAGTTTTAGCAAAACAATTTATTTATTTTAAAGAGACCTGATGTTATGAGAGGATTGCAAAGCACGTTTCGTGACAATGAGATTCTGAAATTGATCTGTTTATCACTTCAGTTGGCTGGTCATGAATGTTGTATATCTGCATCTTTGGACTTTGGTATGTGACATATATTTGATTGTATGGATTCTATGATTGTGCATACAGAATATTTGGGATTATAAAAATCATGTTTTATTTGTTATATTGAGGCCAGAGGCCATTTAAAATTATACAAATTTATAAATAAACCTAATCCTAAACATGTATTTATAAAAAAACCCAAACACTATTTAAACATAGAAATACACCCAAAATCAACCCTAAAGTCAACAATTGTATATTTTTTGGGTGTGTTTATAAATGGGTTTTGAGTGTGTGTAATGATGGGTTTTGGGTGTGTTTATAAAGTGTTTTGGGTGTTGGGTTTTTTTATAATTTCAGCTCCCATTTTGGGTGTTTTAGTGAAACTCCCTTAAAATTATGTCTGTGGCATGCTGAAGTTTGTGAATATTAGAATTGAGTTTTGGACAGGTGGAGATTTTGGGAAATGAACAAATTACAGGGGAGACTCTACCGAATTTTCAGCAGAAGTCAAACTTGACACAAATTTGGAATTTTGTAGAAGGGCAATTTGGTCATTTGTGCCCGGCACCCACCAGTGTCGACACGCACTGGTTCGGCTCGAATTCCAAAGTTGAATTTGGGTCTGGTCCTGTCAACTCACCCCCCTGTAGGCATTTTTAGTCATCCTACAGGTAATTTCACTCATGTTATTGGTACCATTGTTCCCCCATAAGAGATGGATTAGAGATATAATCTTCGCAGTGCTACTATATAGTCCTTCACAATTTAGTTGTCCCTTTTGAACCTAGATCTTCCAATCTCTAATCAACTACATTGGGTTTCCAGTCAACATGGTCTACTTCATCCCAATCAACCATTGGGGTGCTAATTTTGCTTATTCGTTGAACAATTCAAATCCTACCTCGAACCATCGCAATTACTATTTTCATTTCTTCTATAAACTTGTTGGGTGTAAAATAATGTGTCTTGTTGTCATGCTTAGCAGCTAATGCTTTCTCTTTCTTGCATGAAGAGCTTGCCTTCCACCCTAGTCAGTGGCTGACGTACAAAGGCACAAGGAGGTGCAATTACACCTCCCTTTGTCGAAAAATCCTTTGGAGAGGCCAGAAGACGCCCCTATGCTGGTGCCCACCATATTTTTGACTAAATGCCTCAAAGTGAGAGATAAACATAGAGATAGAGCCGTAAATATTTTGAAATGGAATTTAAGTTTTTCGGTTGTGGTTGGTTTCTTGTGAGTTTTTTTCCTGATATTTTGTAGACTCTACGCCCCACAAAGGCGAAGATCTCTTAGAGATAGAGGTGGCGACGTGTGCCTCATGAAGAAGAAGATGTTTGAGTGTGGGTGACCTAATAAACTCTACGCACTGTTTTGTCTATAGCCTCCTTTTATTTAAGGTTTTTTAGGTTTTAGACATAAAAAAAATTTCACTTTTGGAAAAAGCCAAAGCTTTTTCAAAAAAGACAAAAAAACCACTCAACTTTCAAATCAAAGACATGCAAATGTATTGGATTCCTTAGGAAATCTAAAAATAAATAAGGGCATTTTTGTCCATTTTTGCTTCTTTTAAAATTTTTCTCTCTCCTTTTGCTTTTTCCAAAATGTCCCTTTTATTTAAACAGTTTGTTTAGTGTTTGGTTGTACAAACACCTCTAAGCTGGGTTTTATGACAAAAAAATTTCCTATTGGCCAATACAATAGAAAGATTAGCCCATAAACAATACCTTTTAACCCATACCTATATTTTCCTTGCCTGCAGCGTATAATATATATAATTAATAAATCATATATTATTTTATTTGCCATATTTAAATTCTAATTTTTGAAGATTTGTCGTATTACTGTGTCATACCGTATCGTATTTATGTATCCGTGCAACATAGGTTTCAAAGAATTTATATGGGGTTTTGGATTACCCATTGTTTGGAGCTTTTAACATTTTAAATGTTGCCCCTTCATCGAAAAATTTATGGGTCAGCCAATGCCCATAGTATGGGATGTATTCAGGATATGAGTCTCATGTGGCTTCCAGTCCTTACACCCGCCAATAGACGATTTCTCGCCTAACACTCACATTCATCAATCGTTGAGCCTTGCTTCTATTATGATTAGTGACCTACCAATTCTTGCCAACCCATCAATTGATGGCAACAAGGGGAAATGGGGCATGTCCATGGGTGCCGGGGCTAGGTCTTGGACGGGGTTGGCATAGCATTCCTCACGTGCTTTCCCTTCTTTTGCCCATTGGGAGCTGCTTCTGTGTTTCATTTACTTCGGACGAAAGGATGTTGTGTTTTTGCATCTTCGCCATTACTATTGTAACACCACGATTTGGGTTAAAAGCTCAGCTTCAACAGTGGTTTGGAGTGTTGTCGGATCTCTGATCAGTGTGCGCGGGGGCATTGTTGGGCTCGACTTGCCAGTGATCCCTCTGTCGGTAGCAACAATGGCACTGAGGCAGTTTCCATCTTGATTGGGTAAATATTATTGATCGATTAGTATCGCTTCCCCTAGAAGGCATCAAACTATTGATGCTCAATAAAGGTTAGACACTTCTGGACCCAACTTAGTGATGATGTTACCTTCGGCCTCGTGTGATCTTTGGCAGAGCGATTGACCAGCAAGACAAAGAAATTAGAATAAGTATGAGTGAATAGTGATCTGGACATAGTAATGGCAAAGTTGCCGAATGTCACAGTTACCTCCGTTTTGGGCCTTGTGCTCCTTTTTATAGGCTTTGGGAGGTGTGCATCTTGAATGGAATTTCGATGTGGGACTCTAGACATTGTTTGAGGAGGTACCAAGTGTACTTTTGAGAAATACTTGACAAAATGAGTCAGTTGCCAAGATCGGCAATCCTGGGTGCCGTGGTCTCCCTCTGCAGATGGTGCTCGTGGGATGCAATCGACTGTCGGTTTTTAGTAGTCATCCTTGTGGGTCCCTTTTTCCTGGTCATCCTTGTGGGTCCCATTTTCCACATGTCTTCGGATTGTTTGGTCAGATATGGTGTAAACACCTACGGCTTAAGTACCTTCAATTTTAATACCATCTAGAATGGGTTACTAAAAGAAAATAGAAAATAGAGGGAAAAGAAAAAGAATCGTTACTGCTCTCTCATTGTGTGTGTGTGTGTTTTTTTTTTAATAAAAAGAATTATGTGTATCCAACTCACCACAAATATATACCGTCCGCCTATTTGGGTTAGTCAAATTTTTTTCTTCTAAGTAAAGATAATTACCACTAAATCAAAAGTTAATTAGTTAGAATAATTTGATTCTTATAAATCTATTTCCGAATGAAAAGAAAGTTAGGCCTATTACCATAAAGAAAGAAGGATTGGATCGAATCTTTACAAAGAAAGAAAATTAGTGTTGTCGCCACTTAATAATCTTTTTCCCACATTAGAGAGTAAAATTGAGTACGAGAATATATCACTTTTAAAAAGACCCAGATTCCATGCAATTTCGGCTGTGTTGTGTTGTGGTTCACATTGGGACGTCCATGAGAGTTGAGAAGAATGTCTGCCCTTCTCCCTAACTAATGTGACTTATTTGGTGTGTGTGTGTGTATGTGACTTAATCCATTTATAAAGTGCAACATTTTTCTTCATTTAAGAAAAAAATACGTGTAACATTTTCATCCCTTTTGTTCAATAAGCGAGATACGTATATGCTTGCATATACCATAATTTCTCCCTAAACGTTTCTTCCTAGTTATATTCTATTTACGCTCTTCCATTAATTTATAAGAATGACTAGAATCTCGTCTCATGGCATTTAAATTCGAGTTTCCCTTCTTATAAATTAAATTAATTTAGAGAAATTTAGATTATCACTTGTATTAAAAAAATTATTTACAAATTTAACTATTTTGTAAATTATATGCATGTATTAGACTTTTGTGGGCACTTTGACATGTGGCTCAAGGATGTGAACTGTATTAGTGTGAGTTGTGTATGTATACGTATGTAACATATACGTAATAGATGTCACTACACAAAATTTGTTACTTTATTTTTGTTAATCATTATATATTATACATTATTAGGGTTCAAATTTGTCTTCTCTGGGAATGAGGGGCACCAAAAGGTCACCTCCTTCGTTCCCTCTACTCTACGCACATACATAGATACTACGGATTACAAGTAATTAAAGATGTTTATGTTATGTTCCTATTTAGATCGGTGCATTAGATACTAAGTTATATCAGATTTGATAGGAGTTTAAATTACGTTATACCTTGAGGCACAAAGCTTTGTGAAATAAGGAAAGTTTTGAAGCCAATTAAAGAGGTCTTATTTATTTTCTTTTGCGTGAACCGTTGCTTGATGAGTAGAGACGACTTGACCCAGTGCTATATAAGTGTAAGACCCTGCTCTCATCAGATACGTTTCAAGTTGTGTGAAATATCATGAACACTTATATGGAAATCTCATAGCTTACACACTGATGGAGTCATATACATGTCTGAAGTGGTTCTAACACCCCAAGATACCAAGATCTAGCACCACCAATATGTTTACATATCCACACACAAGTATATAGAGAGCTTCAGGTTGAAGGTAGAACGAGTTACCTTATATAAATATATATAATATATTTTTAGCAAGCAAGTACAAGAACTAGTTACCCACTAATACTATAATTAACGAAGTGTATACTCCAATTCTAGGACATACTTGACGAGCTTGTTGAGGTCCTCGTCCATAGAAATGAAGCCTTCGTGGTTGCCATCTGCATACATTATAGCAAGCGAAGCTATAAAAGAAGGCCATTTCAAGCCTAATTCCTTGAAGACTGCGATCAGATCATCTTTGAAATAAACCGTGTTAGGGGCACGACACGCCTCGTGAGCCTTTGGATGTCTTTTTGTTTCTTCGGCCGTTCCATATCTATAAAAGCGTTGATTTTTTTTTTCTTCAGGGTTTGCTTATATTCCTCGTCGGCTGATCATGAAGCTGAGGAATTTTTTGGAGGATACACGATGGCGCATTTCGTCGGGTTTAGTCTCATTCTGTAATTTTTCAAAATGTCGAACATGAGGGATAAATTGTAGAGGTGTTGATCGGTAGTCAGACTTTTTACCAACATGACGTCAACATAGACTTCCATGGTGTTGCCAATATGCTTCGCGAAGATTCGGTTGACTAGCCATTGATATGTTGCTCATGCGTTCTTTAGGCCGAATAACATAATGTTGTAGCAATACAAGCCTTTATATGTTATAAATGCTATATGTTCACTACCATCTGGGTACATGAATATCTGGTTGAAGCCTGAGTAGGCATCCATAAAGCTGACTAATTCATGACCAGCAATGGTATTAACGAGTTGATCAATCTGTGGCAACTGGATGCTGTCCTTCAGGCAAGCCTTGTTGAGATCTATATAGTCTTGACACATGAGCCATCTGCCTTTTGCCTATCGAATCATCATCGGATTTGCCAACCATACCGGGTAGATAGCCTCTCGGATGAAGCCGACGGAGCAAAGCCTATCGACTTCGATCTTGATGGCTTCGTACCGTTCGGCATCATACGATCTTCGCTTCTAGCATATGGGTATGTAAGCAGGGGAAGTACTGAGCTTATGACAAATGACATTAGGAGAGATGCCCGGTATGTCATCATTCGACCAGGCGAACACTTCAAAACGATGGTGCAAGAATTGGATGAATTCAAATCGAGGGTTTGCTGTCAATGTAGTGTCAATATTTACATATCGGTTGGGATGATGCTCATGCAAAACCACTGTTTCCAAGTCTTCAACTAGTTGGGCCTGCGGCATAAAGTTTCATCTAATAGATCATTTGGCGGTTCATTGTCGTTCAGCACAATTGCAATGATGAGTGCTTCCATGGGGACCTTGGGTGCCGTTGACTTAAGTGTCCTTGCATAGCAAGTTCGTGCACTGAGCTGATCTCCCCTGATAACTCCCGTGCAGTAGTAGGTCGAGAATTTCATGAGCAACATATGAGGGGAAACATGCGACTTGATTCCAACGAGTGTCATTCGACCAATAATAATGTTATATGTCGTTGGGCAATCTAAAATGAAAAACTAATCATACACCATGGTTTTTTGTGGGGCCATGCCAAGGTTATGGGCAACCTGACATTGCTGCCTAGCTGGACTTGGTCTCTTGAAAAGCTATTGATGTGCTTGTCCTCAATCCCAAGTTCTCTGAATGCATTGGCGAAAATGATGTTGATCAAGCTGCTCATATCGACTAGGATTCACCCTACATCGAAATTGGCAATTTCGACTCAGATGATCATGGGATCGTCATGCAGAAAGAGGACCCCTTCTTTTTCATCCTCATAAAATGTAATGGGTTCCCATTGGATCTTTAGCACCTTCCGACGTCGATTGCTTTCAATGCAGAAGACTTGAGGATACTGAGCTACTCGGGCATAATATTTCATAGACCGGTTGGATGCCTCTACTTGGGTCGGGCCGCTGCTGATGGTGTTAATCATATTGATCTGTCGATGAGTGCCTGGGCAGGTATCTATTGTGGCCTTGCGATATATAGATCTAGCTTGCGTTCCCAGATTAGGTGTTCGATAATCTTTCTCAGACTAATACACTGTTGGGTATCATGGCTGTTGTGCAGGTGGTATTGCAAAAATTTGCTTGTATTCTTGTTATCCTGCCGATTAGGTTTTCAATTGACTAGTTTAGGAATGATCTCTTGCTCGTTCATGAGGATGGCCCCGTATGAAGTGTGAAGCAAGGTAAAGACTTCCTACTACCCTAAATCATGGTCAGGCATGGGTCCTCAGAAAGGGTTGTGGTTATATTTTCCTTTCTTCTTCTTGTAGCCTTCCTATCGAGGTTAAAAGTTGTCCTTACTCTTATAGCTGCCAAATTTAACTGTGGCTGTATACAGAAGTTTCAGTGCTAAGAACTTCCGTTGCTTTGACCCTCATTGCCGAGCCGAATGACCAGTTTTTGAATTCAAGTATTCAGCCTTCGCGTGGATGGCGATCTTTTTCATTAAGTCGTCATAGGTATGTCAATTACTACTATGCGCCATATACCTTAAGTGGGATGACTGAAGGCTACTCTTAAAGGCACCGAAGGCTACTCTTAAAGGGCTTGAAGGTCATTTTTAAAGGCGCCGAAGGATACCCTCATCGCTGAGACCCTTGTATCATAATGCCAACTTGAATGTGTGCAAGTGGGTCCAAGGGTCCTTGACCGTCATGTAGAACAATATGCATAGAGTCTACACATCTTTGTCCTTGACCCAGTCGAGGCTTATTGCATGCGGGTTCTTGAGAGCTTATTCTATCATCTTCCATTTTTTGCACCTTCTGTAGAAAAAGATGGATAACATGGTCTCGGCTAGGTAGCTCCTCTTGTAGATAGTTTGCCGATCGGCGTGGTGACCTTCCAGAATGGATTTAAGAGTGACGTGACGCTTCCCTTGTTGTTTCCGTCTGTTTGGTGTAGCCAAACGGTTAGCAGTTTCTGGAATCTCAAATGGGATGTATTTAGGATCTGAGTCTCATGTGGCTTCTAGTCCTTCCACCCGCCAAATAGATGATTTCTCGCCTAACACCTACATTCGTGAATCATTGAGTCGTTCTTCGATTCTGATCTGTAACGTACCCCTTCTTGCCTATCCATCAATCAATGGCAACAGTCAGAATAAACTTCCTAGGGGAGATGTGGCCTGTCCTTGGGTGCCGGGATGACTATAGGCACTTGGACAGGGCTGGCATAACCTTCGTTGCGCCCTTTCCCTATACTTTTGCCGATTAGGAGTGCACAAGCTCTGGAAAGACTTTTCGGTCTGAATGTTCTAAGTTTGCTGTTGATTGAGCTGCTTTTATGTTTCATCTATTTTGGACGAAAGGAAGTTGTTGTGCCCCTGCATCTTTGCCATGTCTGCCCTAACGTTGCAATCTGGGCTAAAAGCTCAACTTCGGCAATGGTTTGGAGTGTTGCCAGATCTCCAATCGGTGTGCACGGTGGCATTGTTGGGCTCGCTCCGCTCTACTTTCTGAACCGTGATCCCTCTATCAGTAGGAACAATGGGACTGAGGCAATTCCCATCTTCATAGGGTAAAGATTGTGGATCAATTAATATTGCTTCTCACAAACAGCGCCAAACTGTTAATGCTCAACAATAGTCTGACACTTTATGGGCCCAACTTAGTGATGATGTTACCTTCGGCCTCACGTGATCTTCAGCAGAGTGGTTGACCTGCATGATGAAGAACGCTCGGTAAGCCTTTCAGCACTAGTGTGGTACTGGCCAAAGGCTCTATGATGCTTAAATTAGAATAAGTACCGAGTGAATAGTGATCTGGACAAAGTAATAGCAAAATTGTTGAATGTCGCAGTTACCTCCTTTATAGGACTTCTGCCCTTTTTTATAGACTTTGGGAGGTGTGCATCTTGAGTGAAATTTCGATGTGGGACTCTGGACATTGTGTGAGGAGATGCCAAGTGTACCTGTGAGAAATACTTGACTAAATGAGTCTTGGCTCCCCTTATCAATGGTGCTTCGTGGGATGCAATCCACTGTCGGTTTTTAGCGAGTCATCCTTGTGGGTCCTTTTTTCCAAGTGTTGTCTTCTGATTGGTTGGTCAGATATGGTGTAAACACCTACAACTTATGTACCTTCAATTTTAATACCTTCTAGAATGGTTACTAAAAGAAAATAAGAATAGGAAAATAATCATAATAATAATAATAATTGTTGCTGCTCTCTCTCGACATTGTTGATTAAGGGTGAGAGATGTTTAGATTGAGACAAATGGCTGAACTATGTATGGAGGCAAAATAATTAGGATAATTTTGTTTTTTAAAATAAAAAGAATTATGTGTATCCAACTCACCACAAATATATTTGGGTTTATCAAAAAAAAATTTCTAATTAAGTGAAGATAATTACCACTAAATTAAAAGTTAATTAGCTAGAATAATGTGATTCTTATAAATCTATTTCCGAATGAAAGGAAAGTTAGGCCTATTATCATTAAGAAAGAAGGATTGGATCGAATCTTTACAAAGAAAGAAAATTAGTGTTGTCGCCACTTAATCTCTTTCCGTTAGAGAGTAAAATTGAGTACGAGAATATATCACTTTTAAAAAGACCCAGATTCCATGCAATTTCGGCTGTGTTGTGTAGGTGGCAGACGGCATATTTTGGCATGTGGATGTGGTACACATTGGGACGTCCATGAGAGTTGCAAAGAACGTCTGCCTTTCTCCCTAACTAATGTGACTTGGTATTTGATGTGTGTGTATGTGACTTAATCCATTTATAAAGTGCAACATTTTCTTCATTCAAGAAAAAAATACGAGTAACATTTTTCATCCAATTTGTTCAATAAGCGAGATATGTATATGCTTGCAGATACCAAAATTTCTCCCTGAACTTTTATTCCTAGCTATATTCTATTTACGCTATTCCATTAATTTATAAGAATGACTAGAATCTCGTATCATTGCATCTAAGTTCGAATTCCTCTTCTTATAAATTAAATTAATTTAGAATAATTTAGACTATCGCTTGTATTAAAAAAAATTTACAAACTTAACTATTTTGTAAATTATATGCATGTATTAGACTTTTGTGGGCACTTTGACATGTGGCTCAAGGATATGATTATCCTCACGAATATTTCGTTGTTTTATTAAAAAAAAATTGTATTCATTTTGTTGTGCTATGTTTTAAGAGATTGTACGTAATGTATAATGTAAATGCTCATCACCAAACAAACAGTTCTATGGAGTGTGACTTGTGTATGTATACGTATGTAACATATACGTAATAGATGTCACTACACAAAATTTGTTACTTTATTTTTGTTAATCATTATATATTATACATTCTTAGGGTTCAAATTTGTCTTCTCTGGGAATGAGGGGCACCAAAAGGTCACCTCCTTCGTTCCCTCTACTCTACGCACATACATAGATACTACGGATTACAAGTAATTAAAGACGTTTAAGTTATATTTCTATTTAGATCGGTGCACTAGATATTAAGTTATATCAGAGTTGATAGGAGTTTAAATTAGGTTACACTTTGATGTCCAAAACTTTGTGAAATAAAGAAAGATTTGAAGCCAATTAAAAACGTCCTGTTTATTTCCTTTTGCATGAACCATTGCTTGATGGGCTTGGAGTGTTAGTCAAGTCAGCCCTCGGTGATGAGTAGAGATGACTTGACATAGCCCTATATAAGCTTACGACCCTGCTCTCGTTAGATACATTTTCTAACCCTAATCTCATCATAAAAAGATAGCTGAAACAGTTTTTGAGAGAGCAAAAGTTTTGAGCCGTACGTGTTTTGCTAGTGTTGTTGCTGTTGAGGATGGAATGAGTTCTGAGATAGTGTATTCAAGGATGATAATGACAGGTATGCCTTCTATGTATTTCAAGTTGTGTGAAAGATCATGAACACTTTATATGGAAATCTCACAACTTACACACCGATGAAGTCATATACATGTCTGAAGTGTTCTAATACCCCAAGATACCAAGATCTAGCTCCACCAATATGTTACCTTATATATATAATACCCCAAGACACAAGTATATAGAGAGCTTCATTTGAAGGTAGAACTAGTTACCTTATATAAATATATATAATATATCTATAGCAAGCACGTACAAGAACTACAAGAACTAGTTACCCACTAATACTATAATTACCTTATATATATATAAATAAATATATATATATATATATATATATATCTATAGCAAGCACGTACAAGAACTAGTTACCCACTAATACTATAATTAACGGGGTGTAAACCCCAATTCTAGGACATACTTGGCGAGCCTGTTGAGGTCCTTGTCTATAGAAATGAAACCATCGCGGTCGCTATCTGCATACATTAGAGCAAGCGAAGCTCTAATAGAAGGCAATCTCGAGCCTAATTCCTTGAAGACTGCGATCAGATCATCTTTGGAAAGTCGACCATCTCTATTCTTGTCGTGACATTTGAAGAGTTCTATTATCTGATCGTTCGTGTAGAAACTCTTATAGAAAACCATCTTCTTCTAATTTATTAACTGCAAAACTTCAAGGATAAGGAATTAACTAGGGCTTGAATGACTTGCACTATGAATTCAATCCCATTTATATAGGGCTTGAATGACTTGCACTGTGAATGCAATACTAATATATATATATATATGGACCAGATTTTTGCGTGCAAATAAAGCATGGAATATTGTTATGGACAGCGATCGAAAGGAATAATTCAACTTTTCCGTTTGTGTTTTTATTCTTTCTATAATTCAACTTTTCCGCAGGGCACATGGTTTGTGCTTATTATAAGAATCAAACCGAACACTATTGGGAACAATTATATGGTAATTTATCCTTCTTCTTTTTATAAAAAAAAAAATTGAGATTTGGCCTATGTCTATTGGGACAAGCACCCCACTGTAGGAGAAATTTTTGTAGGTACCCGGTACACCAGCTGGCTGGTGTATCCACCAATAGAAAAAAGACACGTGTAATAATTTATTTTCAGCTTCAAAATTGCAGTAACTTTTAACTCCGTTGGCTTCTTAACTCCATTAGTCTTTTACTGCAATCAAGAATCTTTTAATTTTGAGTGCTACTAAACGAACCCTAAAATTAACTGAGTACACCTTATGATCTAAGTACACCTTAATATTTAAATCAAAATGTAAAATTAACTAAGTACACCCTATTTAACTACCAAAAATACCCATGGTACACCATAATACACTCTATCACACAACACCCTAATACCAATCTAGGTTTCTCTTTTTACATGAATTTGTGCCTCTATTCAAATTTTGGGCTTGCATCAAAATCTTTAATTTCGTAAGCTGTTGTCGAAATAGATTTGTTAGCTCATTCAATTCGAAGTTTGATTCTTGTAAATAGGGTTTAGGATTGAACTTGTTGCCCTCTAAACCCTATTCTTGTAAATCCTTGTGATTTTCTTTATTTATTTCTTATTTTTTGGATTGAACTTGTTGCCCTCCAAACCAACCCATCCTCCTCAAAATCCCATCTAAATAGAGAAAACCCACCTCCAAAATCTCAAAATCCTGAAATTGAAACCAACCCATCTCCACCAGACCCATACAAATGGCGAAGGACACAATTTGCCCCTAGATCATGTAATTAATGGCTTCCTTTTGGCCATTGTAATTGGTTTCCTAAATTACAGTCAGCACATTCACCCAAAGCTCATCTTAGTCCTTCATTGCTTATATATATAAAAATCCAACTAATCATTGTAGCAACCCTCGCTTGGAGCCATTTGGGTTTAGATCTCAAGTCCCATTTCAACGAGGCATACCTCTCCAGTTCTCTACAAAACTTCTAGGGCAGAAGATGGAACCTCATCGTCACCTATATCTTACGCCCATCCATATATAAACTCAAAAGGCCAGGAGAAGAGGGATGTTAATTTTTAAGAAGGGTAGTGAGGGTACATACATTGGGTTAAAGTGATGAATAAAAATGTTCCCTTGATTAGGGTTGAATATGGTCATTAGTATGGTGTACTTATTAAATTTATATTTGTTTTTATATTTGTTTCACAATTCAATATATCCGTTTTGGTCATTTTATATTAGGGTAAATTAGTAATTCAATAAATAGTTTGGTAGTAGGGTGTACTCGGTTAATTTTAGGGTTGGTTTAGCAACACTCTTAATTTTTTATTTATCAATTTTTCAAACAAAACCCTAAAAATACAACTTTTATCTGACAATAACCCTTTTGCCGTCAGATACACAAGCTTACTGTACGTTTTCAGCTACTTAATCCATGGACAAAGAAAAAGGTGATGACCTGCACCCTACTCCCACATGCCTTTACTTTTTTAGTTTTCAGGACTGTTTCATTTTATTTTTTTGTCTGAAAATACTTTGTTGGAAAGCACGAAAAGGCAAAGGCAACAACAAATAGAAAACAGGGAAGGTCCCCAGAGCAATACAAGTAAATCACAAGGAGGCCATCGATACCTCCCAAGAGAGAAAAGGAAATACAAACAGAAAGTTAACTACTAGGGCATGAGTTTTGGTTTCACTGGAATTTTTTTTTTTTTGGTTTTTTTTTTTTTTTGGTTTTGGTTTCATTGGTTTCATTGGATTATTAAATTGTGGTTTGAGTTACTTTTGAGTCAACATGTAGTATACATATATATTTTTATGTTGGCTTTGCTCCAGGTTACTTTTGAGTTACTGTTTCATGAGTGTTGGCTCATTGGATTATTATATTGGCTTTGCTCCAGGTTCTTTGAACATTGGGGGTTGTCTCCCCAAACATCATATGCATTGGCTTTGCTCCAGCATCGTTTTTTAATTTTTTGTTCTTTTTTTTCTTCTAGTATAAGTGTTTCTTTACATTTTAAATTACTATTACAACATATTTGTACAGTAGACAAAAAAAGTCATGTATCAGTGGTTTGTGCAGCTTTGTTTGGATAAATATTTTCTTTCTTTTTACTACTTCCTATAGTTATTATCATTAATATGTTATATTACCTTCTAATCTACTCAATTTATTGATTTTTTAAAATTTATTTTTGCATTATATGCTACGAAAATTATTTCTTCCTATAGTTATTCATTATCATCTCACAAAAATTTATTTCTTTTGTTGAATGATGTAGTGATTGATCTCGGAAGTGATGAAGAAAACACCAAAAGCAATGATCAAGGAAAAAATCCAACATTTGGGAATCTTGAAGAATATTTCGATGAAAATTTGTATGGGAAGATTGTGTACAACAAGCAAGAAGCTTATGATCTCTATAATGAATATGGTGCAAGCACTGGCTTTAGCATTCGAAGAAAACAAAAAAGATATGACAAATATGGAGTTGTGAGACAACTTTTTTGTGTGTTCAAAAGAAGGTTTTAGAGAAGATAGTGACCCTTGTAAAGAGAAAGCAATTGATAGACTAGAGACCAGAACAGGGTGCAAAGCCAGAATTAGATTTTCATTGGAAGGTGATGTGTGGAAAGTTTCTACCTTTGATCCTGATCACAATCATAAGCTTGCAAGACCAGATGAAAGACAATTTTTGCGATCAAATCGTAAAATTTCAGAATCTCATAAGGATGTGATTAAAACCATGGTGAGTGTAGGTATAAGAACTTCAAATACATACTTCGTATTTAGCAGAAGAATTATGCGGATCTCAAAATGTTGGATTTACAAAGACAGATTGCTACAATTTTGTCAGTAGGGAAAAAATGAATCTACTTGAAGTAGGCGATGCTCAAAGCTTGATCAATCTTTTCGAGCACAAGCAAGTTGAAGATCCAATGTTCTTTTACACAGTGCAAGTAGATCAAGAAAACCGAATGACAAACTTTTTTTGGAGGGATGGAAGGTCTAGACTTGATTATGAATGCTTTGGGGACGTGATTGTATTTGATACAACATATCGAACCAACAGGTACAACATGATTTGTGATCAATTTCAGGCAATGGCAAATGCCATCTCCACAGTTTTTCTTGGGACATGTCATCGTTTATGCACATGGCACATATCAAGAAATGCAACACTGAAGTTGGCAAGTTACTATGCCATTCCAGAGTTTAAGAAGTTATTCAACAAATGTCTTGAAGGAAATAAGACAGAGTCTGAATTTAAGTGTACTTGGAATGAAATGGTTTCAAACTTTGACCTTGCAGATAACACATGGCTTAAGACCTTATATCAACTTCGTGAAAAGTGGTGTCCAGTGTTTAGCCTAGATACTTTCACTGTCAGGATCAAAGCTTCTCAAAAAAGTGAGAGTATGAATAATGTTTTTGATCATATGTGTACTAGAACAATGAGGCTTACTGAATTTGTGCATTATTATGATAAACAAACAAATGGTATGAGGTCACGAGAGTTGGAAGAAACTTTTTGATGCAATCAGGGATTACCTTCCAGAGCTGCCAAAAAAAGTGGTCTTCTGCTTCATGCTGCTAATGTCTACACGAGAAATTTTTTTAATTATTTGAGACTGAGGTTATTGATAGTTTAGCGGTAAGAATGCGTCAAACTGGAAGTGATGGAACACTCCAAACTTCTGAGCTTAATGAGGAGGCTCGCAAAAGAGTGCATGTTGTCCATTTAACGCTTTAAATTTCAATGTCTTATGCAGTTGCAAGACGTTTGAATCCATGGGTTTACTATGTCGTCATGCTCTAAGGGTGTTGAATGTAAAAGAGGTTACTAAGATACCATCTCAGTACGTATTGAAGTGGTGGACAAAAGAAGCAAAGAAAGGACAGGATGCAAATGAGCATGGAGAATCTTTACAGGTAAGTGATAAATCATCAATGACTTTGCGTCGGAATAGTTTGATGCAAAAGGCTTATGATATATTGAGTAAGGGAGAGGAGACAAATAACACTCATAGAATTGCAATGCAAAAATTGAAAGTGGAAGAGTTGATTGAAAAATATATGCTGAAGTCTAAATTAGTTGGAACTTTTAATGAAGAAAGCAATGGAGTTCTGAATAATAATACTCTTGTGGACATTAATCGAGTTAACGGTTCGTATAATGAGACACCAATGTTAGATCCCTCATGTGTAAGGCCAAAAGGGATAAGTAACGCCATATTAAAGCCGAGTTTTGAGAAACGAAAGAAGAAGACATCACTCTCAAGTAAGATTTTTTTATTATTGGTTACTATTCCATCAATCTCTTCTAATTTATTATTATTTATTGGCTATAAGAATAACTGTTTATTATTTGCTTATGTAGAAAAAATTAAACAACCAAGAAAAGGAGGTTCTTCACAAACCTCACTTCACGCACCAATTATTTAAGTATGACTTTGCCAACAACGAATGGCTGTTTTCCTCCATCTAATCAGGTAATCTAATTTGTAAGTTTAAGACTTATTTCAATTCTTTATTTAATTGTGTAATTGTCTTTTCTTTCAGGATTCCAATTTTAGTTGGTCATTTAGTCAACCAAATGTTTCCTTCACCAATATGCTTCATGATCAAAATTATTTGGCACATTTGAATCAAGATTTCTTTTCCACTGGTTTTGAACGACCTCAGGATCCAAAGGAGTAATGCATATTGACAGAATGTTGGTTGGGTACTTCAAGGGAGAGGCTTTTTTGTTATCCAATGTCATTAGAACTTTGAAATGGTGTATCAGATCATGTGAGACTTGTGTTTATTTTATTTTATGTGAGACTATGTGAGAGTTGAAAATGGTTGTATTTCATTTTGTTTGGAGGATGCAAAATTTTCTCAACTAAATTTTCAAAGAAAGATCTGTAAGATTATATTATAATTCCAGATATTATTATATGTCAAGTATGTTTGTTTTTTATAGATGAGGCCATGCACTCGAAATTGTATGAATCATAAGAGTTTTCAATGAAAATTCTATTAGTGTTATGCACAAGACTCTACATTACAAATATGACGAATCCGTACACACAGACATCATAAACTAGTACTTTTCCCTTCAACATCAACACCATAAACTAGATATTCGCCTGCATAGTTGGCAAGAAAGTCCAATATTTCCTCATCAAGATACACATCACTGAACTTCTACCATCCATCTGTAACAATTGCATATTTGCCTTCCTGCAGAATAAAGTAAATGCACATTAAGGCCAACATGTAAAAGCCCAGGAAGTGAGGCAGTTGAAAATGCTCAATGAGAAAATTAAGATCAACAAAATCACTTTAATAATGATTAGATATTGATAGTTCTGATTCTTAACATATGCAGTTGTCTCAAAAAATTGTTAGTCTATTCATATCACAAATCACAAAGAAGCCATATAAAATGATCTTAACATTTGCAATTCCTAAGTTTCGTTTCTTTTTTTAAAAATCCGCACTCATTTCCAGCCACTTAGTAAACTTAAATTGTATTTGCACCTGAGCCAGTTGCATTTGATTGAAACTGAGAGTGAACAATCCAAAGAAGCACTTTGAATACATTATTAAAGGGATAATTACTAAAAGACTACTTCCAATCATTTGAATAAAAAATTGAATGAAAAATTCGAACACAGCAATGGAATCTACAAGAACAAGAAAGGAACCATAGACTCACCAGGATAGGCATGCAGAGCTTCAATGGCTGCAACTCTGCTCAAATCAACAAGAGCAGACCCATTCTCCTTTGAATCCGAAAGGGTAGACCCAACAATTTGTCACTTTCCCCTGAAACCAAATCAACATAACAAGTACAAAAAATCAACAAAATGCAAAAACACAACTGGGCTAAATACACACACATATAAGAAGATGAGAAGACCAACAACCATACCACTATTGGAGCAAACCCCTAAGAATCCAAAACCAGTGCTCTCTCCAATCCCAAACCCAACATCTCCAAGTACACCCAAAACCCCATCAACTCCTCACCCAACCCTCACTCTCTCCCCAACTTCTAACCAAACCCACCTCCTCAACTTCCTCTAAACCCATATGAAAAACCCACCATTTCGACCCCAATCTTCCTCAATTCTCTCTTTTGTTCAGATTGTGCTTTGGATTTTAACAAGGGAGAGTTTGATAAAGTGGAGAACAAAAAGAGAATTGCGAAATAAAAATGGGTCGAGACATATTGTACCTATTGGAGAGATAGAGTTAAATTGGCTTTCTGCAGAAAATCAAATCATGTTGTACCCGTAGATTCTGCAGAAAACCAAATCAATAGATGATTTGTGTTCCTATTGGAGAGACATATGCAGAAAACCAATTTCGATCCATATGCAGAAAGACAGAGTTAAAAGGATGACGGAGTTAAAAAGCTAACGAAGTTAAAAGTTACTGCAATTTTAAGGCTAAAAATAAATTATTACACGTGTCTTATTTCGGAAGGAATAATTCAACTTTTTCTGTTTGTGTTTTTATTCTTTCTATAATTCAACTTTTCCACAGGGCACGTGGTTTGTCCTTATTATAAGAATCAAACCGAAGACTATTGGGAACAATTATATGGTAATTTATGCTAAAATATGAAAACTATGAAAGAATATTTGTTTGGGGAATTTTCTATGTATTCTTCTCCTTGTAGGAGGTCATATTTATAATACAACAAAACCTGAATGGGCAAGTAAATAATAAATTCCTAAATCTATTTACAGTAGGAAATCAGGAATTAAAGTAAATCAATTACAAATAAAATAAGAATCCTTGGTGTGTAAGGAAAGTAAGTCAATATCCACAAGTCACGCCAACACTCCCCCTCACGTTGGTGCATAGATGTCGGCAATGCCCAACTGATCCAGTGAATTGTGGAATGTTTTATTGGAAATCGCCTTTGTCAAAATATCCGCGTATTGATCCTCGGATTTCACAAAAGGAAACTGAACCACTTTAGCCTCAAGCTTCTGTTTGATGAAGTGTCGATCCACCTCAACATGTTTAGTACGATCATGCTTTGAACCGGATTACTGTGCAATGGCTATAGCAGACCTTGTTGTCACAAAAGAGATTCATTGTAGATGTAGGTTTATACCCAAGTTCAGAAAGCTAAAAGGAGCCGGGGTCTACTACTTTATATACGCTAGCACCAAAGCAGTCCAGTAAGCAACTTTCTTAACCAAAGAAGTTCACAAATCCCTTTAGTCATGCCTTTGAACTCGGCTTCTGCACTGGATAAAGCTACTACATTCTGTTTCTTGCTCCTCCATGTCACCAAATTACCTCTCACGAATGTGAAGTAACCCGATATGGATTTTCTATCTATTACATTACCTGCCCAATCTGCATCTGAATAACCATCAATATTTAGATGACCATGCTTTGAGAACATAAGTCCTTTTCCAGGTACATACTTCAAATATCTAAGTATCCGAAGAACTGCATTCATATGGACTTCACTTGGAGAGTGCATAAATTGACTGACAACGCTCACTGCATAAGCAATGTCTGGTCGAGTATGTGACAAATAGATCAATCTTCCCACTAACCTTTGATATCTTTCTTTGTTAGTTGGAACTTGATTCGGATATTCTCCAAGATGATGATTCTGAACAATAGGAGTGTCTGCAGGTTTGCAATCTAGCATTCTGTGTCATCAACAAGTCCAAGACATATTTCCTTTGAGAGAGAAGTATGCCTTGCTACGATCGAGCCACCTCAATTCCCAAGAAATACTTGAGTCCACCTAGATCCTTCATCTCAAACTCTGTAGCCAGATAGTCTTGTAGCTGTGATATTTCCTGTTTATTATTCCCAGTAATAATCATATCATCAACATAAATTATTAATGCTGTTACCTTCCCTTTCCGATGTTTCAAGAACAAAGTATGATCTGAGTTGCCTCGTTTGAAACCATTGTTCTTCATTGCCATGGTGAACCGTCCAAACCATGCACGTGGTGACTGTTTCAACCCATACAATGCTTTTCGTAGCTTGCAAACTGTTCCAGTCTGAGTAGTATTATAACCAAGAGGAACGTCCATGTATACCTCCTCCGTGAGTTCGCCATGTAGAAAAGCATTCTTTACATCAAACTGGTGTAGTGGCCAATCCAAATTAGTTGCAAGGGACAATAAGACTCTGATGGTGTTTAACTTTGCAACTGGAGGAAAGGTTTCTTCATAGTCTATACCATAGGTTTGTGTGTACCCTTTTGCCACAAGTCTTGCCTTGTATCGCTCGATAGATCCATCTGCATTGTGTTTTATAGTAAACACCCATCTACATCCGATTGTATTTTTTCCTCGTGGTATAGTCTCCAATGTCCAAATCTGATTTTTCTCAAGAGTTTTCATCTCATCTTTTATAGTTTGGACCCACTTAGGATCTTTCAATGCTTCAGAGACCTTGGTTGGAATATGGATAGCAGACAACTGATACACAAAAGCCTTGAGTGGTTCAGACAGCTTCTCAGTAGATACATGATTTGCAATTGGATACTTGGATGTCTTGCCAATATTAGGTGAATAGCGGTTTGGTGGCTTCCCACGATTTTGCTTGAAAGGTAATTGATATCCAATAGTTTTATCCTCTAAATGCACAAGTCTAGTAGGAGTAGTTACCTCAAGGATATTCTCAGGAGATTGGTCTGTTGGTACTATTGAGTTAAAGGGGGGTCTTCATCTTGTTGTTCTGTATTGTCTGTTGTGAGACTCGGATCAGAAATATCTTCGTATGGATCAGATGGGTCAGGTAATTAATCTCTATGAATGGGCGATTGGTCGCTTTTCGGCAGAGAGTAATCTTATGCTCCAGACTCGGGATGATCAATCATTTCTGTACATAGGAGAATTTCTTCGTTTTCCAACTTGCTCCAGTGCTCTTCATTTCATATCTCCCCCTGAAGCGTAGAATTGGATGACGGGTCATGGAAGAACAGCTCAGATTCGAAAGGTCACATTCAAAGTGACATAGGTACGTCGGGTAGGAGGGTGATAACAACGGTAGCCTTTCGATGAGTGGCATAACCCACAAAAACACAACGAAGCGCACATGGATCAAGTTTACTACGTTGATTTTTGTGGAGATGAACGAAAGCCACACATCCAAAGATTCGGGGTGTGAGCACCAAAGAGAGCGAGGTCGTGTTGCGCAAGCACCTGTAAGGGAGATTTAAAGGTCATACACCGAAGGCATGCGGTTGATTAGGTGAACTGCAGTGACAATAGCATCATCCCAGTGATGGCGAGGAACATGAGCGCCAATCAGAAGTGCTCGGGCGGTTTCAAGAAGATGTCGATTCTTTCGTTCAGCAACACCATTTTGTTGCGGTGTCTGAGGACAAGTTGTCTCATGGATAATTCCATGTTGTTGGAAGTAAGTTTGAAAGTCATGATTGACAAATTCTCCATCATTGTCGGAGCGAAGAATCTGGATTTGAGCATTAAACTTAGTTTTCATCTGTTTGTGGAATGACTGAAACCGGGAAAACACTTCATTTTTATTCTTCGGCAAATAAAGTCATGTCATCCGTGTACAATCATCTATGAATGTGACAAACCATCGAACACCAGAAGGAGCAGTGATAGGTGAAGGTCCCCAGACATCAGAGTGAATTAACGTAAATGGAGTAGTACACTTGTTCGTACTCAACGGGTAGGGCACACGGTGACTCTTAGCCATAATACAAGTATCACATGTGAAGTCGGAGTCCTTGAAACCTGAGAATAAATCTGATATAAGATGCTTCATATAACTAAAAGATGGATGTCCCAATCGACGGTGCCACAACCAAATTTGCTTTTGTTTGCTATTAAATGGATGCGTCACACTGTTAGCCATGCTAGGACTGAAGTCATCGACATAATATAGCCCCCCTCTCTTAGTACCATGACCAAGAATCTCCTTAGTGTGAATATCCTGAAGCAAACAAAAACTCGGGTAAATGAGTACACAACAATTCAATTGTTCAGTAAGCTGACTAACGGACAACAATTTAGTGGATAAAGATGGAACAAGTAAAGTATTAGACAGTGTGAGAGAGGATGAGAGTGCAACAGTGCCAGCCCATGTCACAGGATAAGTAACGCCATTGGCATTTGCAATACAGTTCGTCGAGGTTGTGTAGTATTCAGAAAATCATCAGGATCAAACGTCATATGATCAGGTTGCACCGAAATCAATTATCCAACTCCTGGAATCAATCTTATCGGAAGTATGGAATCCATAACCAGTACTATTACTGGTCGTATTGCATTGTCCTCGATATTTAAGAGTAGCCCACCAATCGGGGTAGCCATGCAATTTAAACAAGTCCCACGAGTGTGTCTCGAATCACCACAATATGCGCAATCTAGTCCATGTGTCGGTGTCGTTAGTCGAGAAGTCATAATCTGAGTCGGGGCTGGAGTCGGAGTCGAAATCGAGATCGAGGTCTGAATCATAGACAAATTCGGGGTTGTTGTCATCATCGGAGTTGGGGTCGAGGTCGTCTTCGGAGTCGAGGTCGAGGTCGTCGTCGTCATAGTCGAGGTCGGAGTTGGGGTTGTCAAAATAGGATCCTGATTCCGGATCGGGTTCGGAGTCATCAAAATAGGATCCTGATTCAGGATCAAATTCGGGGCCAAAGTCTGCATCTATAGGAGTTGAGCCATTTGGGCACTCAATGGTTGGTTGAGAAGGAGAGAAAGAGTCGATGGTGCTCCCTCCACGAGGGTTGAAAAAATCGTCAACCCCCATAGCGGCGGCGGGGTTTGAAACTAGAGTCAGCAATTCCAAGATCGCCACTCTGATACCATGCTAAAATATGAAAACTATGAAAGAATATTTATTTGTGAGAATTTTCTATGTATTCTTCTCCTTGTAGGAGGTCATATTTATAATACAACAAAACCTGAATGGGCAAGTAAATAATAAATTCCTAAATCTATTTACAGTAGGAAATCAGGAATTAAAGTAAATCAATTACAAATAAAATAGGAATCATTGGTGTGTAAGGAAAGTAAGTCAATATCCACAAGTCACGCCAACAATTTATCCTTCTTTTAAAAAAAAAAAATTGAGATTAACTATGTGAGATTTGGCCTATGACTATCGGGGAAGCACCCCATTGTAGACAGATGCCATATGGATAACACAGCACGGATATCAAACTCGATAGTGATAGCCTTCATCCAAATAAGTGGGGGGAGGTCTATGATTTTCTTGTAAACTATCGAAATGTTTTGGGTGTACGATGTCTTGATATGCTATTAATATGGGTGGAGACACTTTAATTTGAACTTGAATTCGAACCTGCTCATCTGTACGTTGGAGATATTTAGAACATTGTTTTTGTCAAATATATATATAGACAACCTAATTGACATTTCACGAGTCTAGAGTATAATATTAATAAATAACCATAAGTATAACACCGGGACCTCCATGCTAGTTGAAATGTTTGTCTTTTGCCCCTAAGAGTAACTCCACCCATTTGCCCTTAGAGCACTTCCAGCAGTTGGATTCTTGCCATGGCAAGGGGGGGTAGGGCTGACACTATTCATGGGAATAGTGTCGCCCTACAAAAAGTAAATTGCACTTCTAGCAGTTTCCATGGCAAGGGAGGGTACTATTCAATTTTTTTGTTTTTTCACAAATTTGTTTACCTAAACAATTAATTTGGACAATATTTTCGGATGAGATTTTTGATAAAATATTCGGATAAGATTTTCGATAAAATATTCGGATAAGATTTTCAGATAAGATTTCCGATTTCAAATTTCAGATAAATTTTATTTTTCAAATTTCATATAAATTTCATCTGAATTTCAAATTTCAGATAAATTTCATTTGAATTTCAACTTTTCATTTGAATTTCAATTTCAGATAAATTTCATCTGAATTTCAATTTCAGATAAATTTCATCTGAGTTTCAATTTTCGGATAAGATTTTCACCCTATAAAATTGCGCCACGTGTCATCTTCATATATTCATTAACGCCGTCAAGTTGACTTAATGGAGCATTTATGGGAGGTAAAAGGCAATAACAGTGAATGAAGTGAAGTGAAGAACATTTTTAAGATTTTAATGTTTATGTTTTATGTTTAGTTATGTTTGGTTTTTTTATGCTTCGGTTGTGGTTTGTTTGTTTTTATATATTTAATGCTTTGGTTGTGGTTAGTTTTTTTATGTATGGAATGTTTTGAATAAAAAGGAATTTTATTTAATAGTTTCTTTGATAGAGAAAAATTAAACTTGAAAGTGAAAAAAATTTAGAGTTGAAAGTGAAAAAATTATTGAGTAGAAAGTGAATAATTAAACTTGAAAGTGAAAAAAATTTAGAGTTGAAAGTGAAAAATTATTGAGTAGAAAGTGAATAATTAAACTTGAAAGTGAAAAAAATTTAGAGTTGAAAGTGAAAAATTATTGAGTAGAAAGTGAATAATTAAACTTGAAAGTGAAAAAAATTTAGAGTTGAAAGTGAAAAAATTATTGAGTAGAAAGTGAATTTGTTGTTAAAAGTGAAGAGTATGGATTGGTATTTATAGAAAAAAATTCAGTATTTTTTGGGGTTTTTTTAAAATTTTTACGATTTTTTTTCATAATTTTTTGCCTTGAAAAATTCCAGGCGTTGGATTGGATGAAAATTCAAAAATCGGAAGGACGGATCGCGCATGTGGCGTGAAAGAAAAAAATTGCGCTGCGGCGTCACCTTGACTTTCTTTGCTGGGCAGCCGCCGGCTAGCTCAGGCAAGTGGACCCACACTGCAGAGCCAAGACTTGTTGCTGGAATGGCATTTGGACTCTCCCCAGCCCGAGCCCAATTGGGCTGGAAGTGCTCTTAACCATGGCAAAGGGGAGCTAGGGCAGCCACTATTCACGCCCCTCCGGTTTCAAAAGAAGAAGCCATACATATAATAACTAAAATTACAAGGTGAAAGAGAGGAAAATGTTGAGTATAAAGAGTGAATAATAGTAGAAGTAAAAGAAAATGTATGAGGATTGGTGTTGACAATGAAGGGTATTGATAGGTATTTATAGAAGAAAAAAAAAATCAGTATTTTTAAAAAAAAAATTTGATTTTTTTTCATAATTTTATTGCCAAAAAAATGTCAGCCATTGGATTGGAGGAGGAGAAGTAGATCGGAGTCTGGGGCGTGACACTGTCTTCTACCCATTGGAGCTTGCAGGTGACATTAAGCGCACGCGAGTTTAAATTTTTTACCATTAAAAAATTCAACCCGTGCAATGACGTGGCGCATGACGTTATCAACCCTCGAGCTCGAGCTCCGGCTAAGGTAGCCTGAGGGCCAGCCCGTCTTCATAGGTCCCACTCCCAACCTGGGCTTGGGCTCCTCGCTGGAACGCGTCGTTTTTTCTCCCCTAGCCTTGGGCTCAGCCTTCCGCTGGAGTTGCTCTAACTTATGTGACTTGGTATTTGGTTTGTGTGACTTTATCGATTTATAAAGTGTAACATTTTTCATCCCTTTCATTTGTTCATTAAGCGACATGTATGTATGTGTATGCATATACCATAATTTCTCCCTAAATTTTTTGTCTAATATTCTGTTTACTCTCTTTTGTTTAATTTATCAATAAGAATGACATGTAGATGTGGGTTATGCAAGTGAGCCCGCCTCCTTGCATCTAAGTTCGAACCTCCCTTCCCATAAATTTAATTAATTTTAAATAATTTTAAACTATCGCTTGTATGAAAAATTGAAATTTATTTACAAATTTAACTCTTTTGTAGATAATATGCATGAAATAATTACTTTTTTGGTCACCTCCACATGTGGTTCAAGGATATAAACTGTCTAATTTTCGATCTCCATTTAAGAAAATCAACAAATTTGAAATTATTTGACTATTTGATTATCTCACGAATATTTCGTCGTTTTATTGAAAACATTATATTCGTTTTCTAGTGCTATGTTTTAAGAGACATAATGTATAATGTAAATGCCTTGATAATATTACAATAATACATGTTTATTTCCCTTAACATTTAATTTTAAAAGCAATTATAATGAGTAATTAAATAATCTTATGCATTTTTACTTTTACTTGGTTAAATTGGTTTAATGTTATTTTATTAACTTTGATCAATGACTTCCTATGTAGGCTTGTGTGTTGTGGAAACCAACTCAATTTGCATGCCAAGAAGTGTGCCACCCAAAGATATATAATATGCTAGTGGCCAATTAAAGAACTTCAACATATCCATGAAGCAATGATGATGAAGGAAAAAGTGCTATTAGCACAAGAAGAAAAGAATTGAAAAGAATGCATGAAATGCCACACCCATGCTAAAAGAAGAAAGGAAAAGAAGTATGGGATGAAAGCAAACAAGAAGAAATTGAATTCACATGCTTGTAAGGTGTCATCCACTCCAAAGAAGTTCAAATTCAATGCAAATTATCCAAAAAGATGATAAAAGCCACAAGGAAAGGAAGAAAAAGAGAAAACAATTCAACAATGGAATTGATTCCAACCACACTAACATAGGCAAGATGAAGTGGGAGTTAGGTATTGCATTAAAATAGGAATGGTGATTTTGGAATCCATCATGATGTTTCTCCTTCTTAGCCCTATAAATAGAGAAGTCTACAAGCTTCAAAACACAAACCAAGCTCACAATCTTCTCTTGAGCTCTCTCTCCTTCCTCCAATTCTTCTAGTTTTAATTTCTTTAGTTTTATTTTATGCAGAACTAACTCCCTAGCTAAGAGAAAGCTTTTAATATGAGTGTGTAATTTTATTAGTTTGATCCAAACTTAAGCTTTAATGTGAATTTGTAGTTTTTGTTCAAATGGAATTTTTAGTTTTCTTTTTAATTAATTGATGAATATTTGATAATCTATTTTATGGGTTCAATCATGTTTTTCCCATTGTGCAGTAAAAACTTTCATCCTTTTAAAAGACAAAAGAATTACTTAGATTAATAGAATTTTGACGAAGATTATTTTTTAATAGTTTGTTGCCAATGGTACAAGTTATGCTTAGAATACTTCTAAAGGAAATTAAAAAGAGCTTTAATTATTTTGAACAACTACAATGGAAAATATTTTGTGGATCAAATCAATAAGAGTTGCATGCTTATGTTAAAAGTGGAACCCCAATGCCTTAGTGTTATAATCAATTACATTTTCCTTAAATAAAATCCTGTTTAAATCTGCTTCTCAATTACAATTGTTCTTTTTCAATTCTATTATTTTCTTTACACTGCTCTCTGTGGATACGACACTTGGACTTTTGAGCTACACTGCCATACGACATTTTCTCTTGGGTTTTGCAAAGTGGTACTAACAAATTGGCGTCGTTGCTAAGGAGTGGCTTGTCAAAGAGTACAGAGATCCCCTTGGTCAGAGGTTTGCTGGTTATGTGAAATTCTTCACATCTGGCACACTCTTTCCAAACTCATCTCATTGTTAATATATATATTTTTTACTTTTTTGTTTTTGTTTTTTTTTATTTATTTATGTTCTTTATGCGACCTAGAGATCATCTAGGGAGATTTGTCAAAAAGTCTGAAAATGTTAATTTAGAACATTCTGCTTTAACTTCTTCAACTGAAACATCTAACAAATCTGAAAGTATGGTATGAACAAGAAATTGTGAATAATGAAAGAGAGGTTAATGCTCGGATTGTGAATAATGAAATAGGAGAAGAAGCATTTGGCCCAAGAACTTTAGAGACATTATTGCATCATATTCGTGCACCAAATCCTTCTTGCATCATGTTTCCACCTAACATGCCAAATTATGATTTCAAACCTAGAATGATTCAACTGCTACCTATTTTTCATGGTATGGAAAATGAAAATCCTTACGTGCATGTTAGGGAATTTGAAGAAGCTATTGGTACTTTTTACAATGGTCAACTTGATAGGATTAATCTCATAAGGTTAAAAAAAATTCCATTTTCTTTAAAAGAAAAGATGAAGAGTTGGCTATATTCATTAAGGGTTGGGTCCATAAGTTCTTGGGCATAAATGACTCAAGCATTTTTTAACAAATATTTTCCTAATCACAAAAGAATTGCTCTTAAAAAAAGAATCTCAAATTTCTCTCGGAAGGAAAATGAAACTTTATATCAAACCTGGGAAAAATTTAAAAAGATTTTGAATTTGTGCCCACACCATGGCTTTGAAAACTGTCATCTTGCTAGTTATATCTATGAGGGACTTCTCCCTTGTGATTGCCAATTTGTTGAGTCTATGTGTAATGGAAATTTTATGCAAAAAGACCCTAATGATGCCCTAGAATTTTTGGATGAAATTTCTTAAAAAAAACTCATCAATGGACTGTTTCCAGTTTAGTTGAGACCACTGATCGGTCAAGAATTGCCACATCTTCTACTAATAAAGTAATTTATCAATTAAAAGAAGAAGATGATTGGAAATTAAAATTTGAGGTTTTGACTAAAGAGATAGTTGCTTTGAAAATGGAAAAATCAAATTTACCTCAACATGTTCATCAAGTATGTGATTCTTGTTATGAGATTGGTCATACAGTTAAAAATTGCCCAATTTTTCAAGAAATAAAAGGAGCTTATGAGGAGTGTTGTGCTGCTGTTGGAAACTTCAAACAACAGTATTCTCTTTTTTCCAACACTTATAATCCAGCAACGAGGAATCATCCAAACTATCGTTGGAGCAATGAGTCACAAACTCAGGTAAGTGACATGAATTCTTCCAATAATCAGTTTTAGGCACCTAATGCATTCAATGTTAGGCCATCTTTGAGCAATACTCTTCACACATTGATGCATGAACAATGAAAGCAAAATCAAAGGTATGATACTGGGCGTGGTCAATTGGTTGAAGAAAATAAAGAAATTAGGAGTCAAATTTCCAAGTTGACCAACTTTTTGGCTGTTAATGAAAAAGGAAAATTTCCTATCAACACTCAACCAAATCCAAAAGGGGCTAATTCTTGTGAATCTTCACTCGAGCATGTAAAGTCTGTTATTACTCTTAGAAGTGGTAAAATAATTAACAACACACCTTCATATAAGGAAGTTGAAAAATCTAAGAATAATGATAAACTTAACATGTCCAACTTGAATGAATCAAATGAATATCATTTTCCTGCTCCTTTTTAACAAGCTTTAAATCCTCCAAAGAAATTGAGTCAAAATTCTGAAATTTCAGATGTCTTTAAAGAGGTCAAAGTGAATATTCCTTTGTTAGCTGCTATTAAACAGATTCCATCCTATGCTAAATATTTGAAAGATTTGTGCACAATCAAAAGAAAGCATCAAGTGAAGAAAAAGGCCCTTTTAACTGAACATATGAGTGCATTGTTACAATATAAAATTCCTGCAAAATATAAAGACCTTGGAAGTCCTACTCTTTCGTGTGTAATTGGAAATAATTTTATTGATCGTGCATTACTTGATATGGGCGCAAGTGTAAATTTATTGCTTTATTCAGTGTACTTGCAGCTAGGTCTTGGTGAGCTTAAACCTTGTGATTTTAGGACGTCCTTTCTTGGCTACTTGTGATGCTAACATTAATTGCAGAAGTGCAGTCATGAAAATTTGTTTTGGAAATATGACTATGGAAGTTAATGTTTTTAATGTTTATAAACAGTCATCTGGGGAGGAAGATGAACCTGAATTTGTGAATTCTATCTCAACTTTATCGCATGATCAATTTGCGAAAAGTAGTGTTGTTTCTTGTTCAAAAAAATTTCAAATTAATTATATTAGTTCTGATTTAACAAGAAATTCACAAATTACTGAAATTGGTTCATTATTTGATTCTTTATAGGTACATGAAGGGATTGGCTGGAAACCCAAAATTGACAAACTTCCACCTTTATATGATGAGCCTATGATGTCAAGTGTAAATGAGGCTCCTAAAGTAAAATTGAAATTGTTCCCTAAGTGTTTGCCAAACACTGAAGTTGACACTTCCCCTGTGGTATCCATTTCTACACCTAATTATTTTCAGGAAGAAAATTATTCAAAGACTTTTCAGCATTTAGGTGACTTCTATAGGTGACTTCTATCCCACTCGTTATAATTTCGTTCCAACATGTCTCTCGTATTTTTCTTTTATAACACATTGAGGACAATGTATCATTCAAGTTGGGGGGAAGTGGAATTATTTATGGCAATTTGTTAGTTTGCAAATTTGTTTTCCCAAAAAAAAAAAACAAAAAAAAAATCCACGCTTGTTGTCATCAAAACATACTTGCATTAAATTGAGATTTGATATTCATGCATGAATTTAAAATTGAAAACACTTCAGCAATACGATAACTAATCCAGTCTTTAGTCTTTTCATTTATTTCTACTTAATGAACAATTTATGAGCTAAGCTTTGATAAATTTACACTCGCACTAATGCGCTTGAGAAGATAGAGTTTGAGTGATTGTATTTATCTTTGTTGTCTTGAAAAAAAAACAGAATAAAAAGAGAACTTTCACTTAGTAACCGAGCCTCTTGCCTAATCAGTAGTGCGTGTTTGTGTCAAACCATGAAGTTCTTAAAAAAAATGCATGTGTGACTTGTTCAGCTTTGTAGCCTTTTAAACTCGAGTTATTAAGCTCATCGGAGTGTTTCAACATCTAATGCCTTAAAGCCTTTGTGTTTGAGAGTCATTGGCCTAACACTCGTTATATGGGTTAATTAGAAAACTTAAAAGAGCTAAACATTGCACAGTCCACATAATAGCATGAATATATTTATTATTTATAAATAAATAAATAAATCTAAGATAGCAAGGATGGTGTGATGAAGATTGAACTTTTGTCTTCTCAACTGTGTTACTTCAATTTACACCAACGAAAGCAAATGAAAAGTTTATTAATGGTGAGAAATGACTTGACTTTGGACTGGAAGAACTTAAAGTTTTGGAATTGTGTTCACTCTTTTAAATTTGTTCATGAATTGAGAATCTTGGTTTTTGAGCTTTGACATTATTGATGATGATTTGGCAGGAGAGTTACTTAAAATTTCAGATGTTTGTGGGTATCATCCCTGAAAACCCTCACAAGATTATACTCGTCCACTAGGGCAACTTAGGGGTTTAAAGACTTGTTGCATACACTAAATGCAATTGAGATCCCTGCGAAAATGGCTTAGTTGTTTTGTTTGTTTGTATATTTATATTTTTTTTTTTGAGTTGAAGCTAGATTTTGTTTATGCTTGAATTGCTAGAGACTAGCATGCCCACCAAAAGGATCAGTTCTATAGAAAAGAGTGTATAACAATGAAAAGTTGTGTGATGTTGTAAATGCATGAGTTGGTGGATGACCACCATACCTCTTAGCATTCACCATTTTTAATTCTATGTAACCTATACACTAAATACCATAGTTATGGACTTGTAATTTATGAGTCAAATAGTTTCCTCTTATCTATCGCAAGTTTAGAACTCTTGTTACATAGGCTTTGACAAAAGGAAAGAAGTGCATCAACAAAAGGAAGATGAACAACAAGATTCCAAACAGATAAGTTATTTTATTTTTATTTACATATCTAGTGCATATCAAATTTGATATTTTACAAAGAAATTAGCATTTTTATTTTAGATATTTATCTTCTCTATCTACTTACAAGATTTCAACTGTATTTTTTTATCTCTCAGAAATTCAAGATTTTCATTCAGAGTAAAGATCAATATCAACGTGATATTTCATATCACCAATCTTTATGAGGTAAAGTGAGATACTCAAAGAATTTCAATTCTTATATAACTAATGGAGGACAAGAAGTTACTCAGTTCTTATTCAATCATGTAAGGGCCAGAAGATCTTTAGATTCCAATCCTTATTATAATATAAATATTTGTGCACTTGAAGTTCCCCAATTCTTATAAGGAAAATGAAGACTTGAAGCCCTTTGACTTATTTTTCGTTGGAACCAGAAGTTTCAACAATTTATTTTATTTCAATATTTTAATTTTTGTTGTATTTTATTTTAACTTATTTATTTCCTTTAGTTTCATTTTTATTTTATGCAAGGACCTGAAGTCCCTAAATTATATAATTAAATAAAGATCCAAAGTCTCTTAGTTCTCAATCCATATAATATATATATATATATATATATACAAGGACTTGAAGTTCTGCACTTCTCAGAAAGCAAATCAAGACTTGGAGTTCTTTGATTTTTCTTTAACTGGAACCAGAAGTTCCAACAATATATTTTATTTTTAATTATTATTTAATTATTATTGTTATATTCAGTTATTTGTTTTCATTTCAATAGTTTAAATTGAAGGACCTGAAGTTTAATGTCTAATCCAAACTATAAGTTTCGGCCACATGTGCATTAAAATAAATAAATTCAAGAATGTGAAGTTCCAATTGTGTCAACCTCCAAATTGATATTCAACAAGTGCATATGTATTATGATTTTGGGCTGAAAAATATACATCATGTTAAGAACTTGATTGTTTCGACATTATTTGGATTTTATGTTTTCTAATTTTTATTTATTATTATCGTTTTATTTTATTACCTTGAACAATATCATATTACTATAAATTTGGACCTACAGTTCAAAACCAGGTATTCTGTTTCATTTGATATAGGCACCCAAACCTGAAGTTTCATATATATGTTAATATACATCCAAAGTTCATAATTGTCTATTGAGATTAATATTAATATGAACCCATAGTTCATATCCTGTCAAGAACCTGTAGTTCTGGAATAATATATATAAAATGTTAATTGAACCTGAAGTTCAGAATCAAATGTTGTTTTTTCTTTTATCTTTATCATGTTTTCCACAATGGAATCAAAAGATTGGAACTTTCAAGTTCATTGGTTCTTAGTTTTTATTATTCTTATATTTGATTAGAACCTGTAGTTCTATATCACACAATCTAATTTGAACCCGAAGTTCTTCAATTATCATGTCTATGCTATTGCTATCAAATTGAGCTTGAAAGACCTTTGATTCATCATTTGGTTTTGAACATATTTTTCTTAAAATCAATACTTTTATGTGATCTTTTTGAACCTAATGTTCAAGATCAAATTCACTTTATAGCCAGAAGTTTTATTTATATGACTGATGAAACACAAAGTGCTAATGCGAAATAGCTAGAAATTACACGAGACGCTTAAAGAAGGAGTCTTTGATAATAGAAAGAGCATAGCTCTGTTTGACATTACAATTGAAATTCTTAATAATTGATCATCTCCACAATAGCCTACGGACTCTTATTTAAGCTAAAATAGAAGCAAATGAAAGGACTCAAATTATATATATATTAAAACTGAATCCACCAATTCACTGTTCCTAGACAGTAGATTAGGAATAGTGAAGTGACGATTTTACCCCCACTTAAGTGATGGTCTGCTTCCTTGAGTTGACTTATGAACAGTGGATTGGCCGTTATGCCCTCCAGCTCTGTTTTATTTTCTTCGTTGTAGTCGTTGAGTGAGAGAAGGAGTCCTTCAATGCAGCCCTCTCTCTCTCTCCTCTCTTCCTTTCTCTCCTCCGCTGCGAAGGTTTCGTTCGTTCCGAAATTTCTTCATCGTTCTCATCGTTTCTTCCTCTTTCATTCCATCGTTCTTTGTTTAGGTTCTTCGATGTCCATCTGGTTGTCGGGCAATGATGGAAGAGGCCGGTCTACTGTTGGAGATTATCTAGAGGCTTCGACTTTATAGGAGTGGAGTGCGTTGGTCTTCTTCTTCAGATCGAACTCCAGCTCTCTCTCTCTGTGTTTCAGTCTCTTTCTCTCATTAAATGTAAGTAAATTTTGCTTAATCTTTCCATTCGATTTTTGTTGCTCTTCTTTTTCATTTTTGTTGTTGCTAATATCTTGGATCTTATTTGATTAAACTATAAGACCTGTTTTAATTAGCTGCCCTAAAAGTCCAAATACCTAATTTTTCCTCATAGTGGGTCTGTGTTATTGATTTGCAAATTTTATCCAAATACTGAAATGGATTTGATTTTGTTATTATTTTGATGAAATTAGGTTAAACAATTTAGTTATTAAAATACTATATGATTGCTTTTGGTAAGGTTTTCTATTTGTTATTAAAAATTAGTTGGTAAACCCCGGAAATCGGTATTTGGATATGCTGGTTCTTTTGGTTTAGGATAGCTCTGTTTTGGTAAGCAGGATATGCTGCTATTTGGGTAGCTCTGTTTAAAGATATGTTCGTTCTTTTACTACAAGGTTTTAATTCAAATTCGTTCTTATACTGGTTTATGGGATTGGGGATTTGAATTTGATAATTTTTGTTTTGGTAGGGGAAAGAAAATTTGGGAATGTGATTCTAGGAACTGATTGCAATGTTTTAGCATAGTTGACTTGAAGAAGACTGGTTTGGGAAATATGTGGGTTTTGAAAATCTGACTTCTAAATTGGAATTCTGTTTGTGGACATTAGTGATGACAAGCAAGAATTCAGAAAAGTTAAAATTCATAATTTTTTTGTTTGCAGGTTTGATTTACCAAGCTGATTTTTGCTGATTTTTGCGTTGAATGGAGACTTATTGAAAACTAAAAAAGTTTTTCTATCACCAATGCTCCCAGCCCAATCTGCATCGGAATAGCCTGCAAGTTCAACATTTGAGTCAAATGAGTAGTATACACCAAAGTTTGTAGTGCCACTTACATAGAGGAGAATTCTTTTCACAACAAGTAGATGTGATTCTTTGGGATCGGATTGGAAGTGAGCACAAAGTCCAACACTAAAAGAGATGTCTGGTCTACTGGCAATCAAATATAACAAACTGCCAATCATGCTTTTATATAGTTTCTGGTCTACACTTTTGCCATGTAAATCCTTGGAAAGTTTGGTGCTTATGCTCATAGGATTTCGAATGGGCTTGGCAGAATCTAGACCAAATTTGGACACCAGGTTTTTGGCATACTTTGTTTGAGAGATGAACATGCCTCCATTGAATTGTTGGACCTGCAAACCAAGAAAAAAAATTTAGTTCCCCAAACATGCTCATCTCAAATTCAGTTTGCATTACCTCATGAAATTCTTTGACAAGGATGTCAAGTAGATCCAAAAACAATATCATCCACATATACTTGAGCAACCATTAAATCTTGTTTGGTTCTTTTGACAAAGAGGGTTTTATCAATGCTACCACATGTGTACCCTTTTTGAAGAAGATGTGTGGACAATCTATCATACCATGCTCTCGGGGCTTGTTTGAGTCCATAGAGAGCCTTTTGTAGACGATATACATGATTGGGATGGATAGGATCTTGAAAACTTGCAGGTTGTTCCACATAGACTTCCTCCATTAAAACTCCATTTAGGAACGCACTCTTGACATCCATTTGATAAAGCTTGAACCAAAGATAGCATGCAATGGATAGCAACAATCGAACAGATTCTAAATGCGCAACTGGAGCAAAAGTCTCATCAAAATGCAAACCTTCAATTTGAGTATAACCTTGGGCAACAAGTCTAGCTTTGTTGCGCATAATTTTCCCTTTCTTATCTATCTTATTTCGAAAGATCCACTTGGTACCAATTACATTTGAGTCTTTGGGATGTGGAATCATTTCTTTTGAATTGATTTAATTCCTCTTGCATAGCCCGAATCCAATCATTATCTGCAAGAGCATCTGTCACACTCTTAGGTTTAATAAAGGATACATAACATAAATTGGTTACCTCATTACAAACTTGTTGTCGAGTTCTCAATTTATCATTAACATTCCTAATAACATATGAGGGTGAGTGATCTTTCTGAACTTGTTTCGCACCATGTCCTTAAGTGCCAAAAGTCCTTAAGTGCTTGACATTTGGTTTCTTCCCTTTCTAGATTTCATACGGAGTGCCCTTGGTATGTGGCCTGAAAAACACACAGTTAGATGTATAGCATGCAGTACTGATGGCTTCAGCCCAAAAATAGTCCGCCAATTTGGCACTTTTCAACAAGACACGAGCCATGTCAAGGACTATATTTTTCCTTTCAGCTACCCCATTCTATTGGGGAGTGATTGGAGCAGAAAATTCATGTTTTATTCCTTTTTCAGAACAAAAATCAGAGAAAGCTTGATTTTCAAATTCCGTTCCATGGTCTGTCCTAAGTCTCATGATAGAAGAATTAGTGTCATATTTTTCATTCATGATTAGCTTGTACAAACATAGAAGGAATTAAAGGCTTCTATCTTATCATGCAAAAAAATGACCCAAGTAAAACATGAGAAATCATCTACTAAGACAAGAATATATTTCTTTCCTCCTAAGCTAGCAACTTGAATTGGACCAACTAAATCCATATGCATCAGTTCCAAAGTTTTAGAAGTAGAGATTGACTTTGTAGCTTTGTGAGGGTTTTTGGTTTGCTTCCCCAGTTGGCACCCTTCACAAACACCCTCACGTCTACTTGAAAAATTGGGCAATCCTCTTACAGATTCACAATTGGACAATTTAATTAAGTCTTGATAGTTCATGTGTCCCAAACGTTGATGGCATAAATCAAGATGATCTTTACTCGTCCTAAAACAAACTTGAGAAACTTCATTAGTGGAAAAACAATAACTATGAAGTGATCTATTTCCAATCATCACATTTGATCCATCTTTATTATTGACAATACATTGGGTTTTAGTAAAACTTACCTCACCTATTTCATCACAAAGTTGACTTATATTGATGAGATTTGCTTGTAGATTTTCAACTAATAAAACATTGTCCAAGCTAGGTGTACCAATTGCCATAATCTTTCCTTTGCCCAAAATCTTGGATTTTCTTCCTTCTCCAAAAGTGACCATTCCACTCACGCATTCTGTAGAGATTTCTGATAAATATGAATTTTCCCTTGTCTCGAACATCCACTATCAAAATGCCAAGATTTAGATTTAGAGTCAGAAAGACTCTAAGACAGCTTCAACTACAAGTCCTATCATGAATACATGATATGTCATGATTTACCTATTGTTAAGTTTCTCATATGGTCGAGGCATGCCTCGGTTATGGGGTTGAAAGAGTAGTACCAAAACATCGAATAACAATTCCTCACACCTATACTAAAGTCTAAGAAATGCCAATACGATTTTCGTACTAACACCTCCAAAAATGGCTGAGAAATTTTGTATCCCTATCCAAAATTTGGAACACCGTGATGCTTCACCACCTCTTTGAAATAAATATCAGCTATATAGGAAGCATACATTGTTTTCTTGCATGGAATGAAATGAGCCATTTTGGAGAAACGATCAACAACCACAAAAATAGAATTATTACCTCGCTGGGTTCTTGGCAAACCAACTACAAAGTCCATGCTTATATCATACCAAGGGGTTGCGAGGACGGGTAATGGCATGTATAACCCAGTATTTTGTTTCTTCCCTTAGCTAGTTTGGCATATATGACACCTCTTCACAAACTTGATGACATTTTGAAATATTGCTGGCCAAAAATACCTGTCCTTCACCAGGGAAATTGTCTTATCTTTCCCAAAATGTCCACCTAAACCCCTAGAATGCAGCTCTTTAATAATATACTCTCGCAAAGAACGTCTTGGAATACACAAGCAAGTGCCTTTAAAAAGATAATCATTCTATAGAATGTAATCTTCATGGGGACCGTCTTTGCATAGGCTCCAAATTTCACTAAAATCTTCATCTTGGACGTACAGACTCTTGATGTGGTCAAATCCTTCAAGTTGGATTTGCATAGTATTGAGAAGTGTCACCTGTCTGCTAAACGCATCTGCCACTTGTTTGCACCGTCCACTTTTATGCTTTAGCACAAATGTGTAGTATTCTTGCATAAAAGCAATCCACTTCGCATGTCTGAGATTTTACCCCCTTGGTTATTGATATGCTTAACAGCTTCATATTCTGTATTCAATATGAAGTCCCTTTGAATCAAGTAAGATAGCCAAAATTGAAGTGCTTGCACAATGGAATAAAATTTCAGATCATAGGTGGAATACTCTTTCTTTGTTGTATTCAATTTTTCACTAAAGAAAGCCACTGGTGTTAGAATTCATAGTTTTGAATATTTTGGATGTTTGGGAGGAAGGAAGAAATCACAGAGAAAGAATGAACAAGAGAACGTTGCTCTGAAAAGAAAGCTGGAGATTACTATTCATTCCACTCCACTAGCCAATATATCGTTAGCACAGAGAGAGAAGTGAGATACTTCTCTAACGGATTTACATCAAAATTGAATCCTAGCCAATGCTTCTATCATCCTATGAGATGCTTACATGTGTCACTGGCTGGCACTGAAGTCTTAGGCTAGAAAGAGAGTCCACTTGGACTATGATCCAATGGCTCACATTACAAACAGAAATTAAAACGTATAAAATGAAATTAAAACAGACTTTGTGACTTTGGCTCCAAGGTTTTTAGGTTAAGGGTTACACATCAACACTCCCTTCTAACCCTTTAGCTGATTTCACACCAAGTAGTTCTCTTAGATACACAAATCGATCCTTAGACAGAGCCTTGGTTAATATATCTACAATCTAATCTTCTATTTTCCTGTAGATAAGTTCAATCTCCTTTGCTTGGATAACTTCTCTAATGAAGTGAAACTTTCTACTGATATGTTTGGTTTTCTGGTGGAGAAATGGATTCTTTGCCATTGCTATGGCTGATGTGTTGTCACACATGATTTGAGTTCCTTCAACTTGTTCTTCTCCAAAGTCCTCAAGTACGAACCTCAGCCATTTTTCTTGGGAAGTAACTTCAGCAGCACTGACATATTCTGCTTCTGCAGTGGACAATGCTACTGTGTTTTGCTTAATCGATGCCCATGAAAACGCACCAGATCCTAGAGTAAATGCATACCCTGAAGTGCTCGTCATATCATCTTCACTTCCTGCCCATCACTATCACAGAATGGCTGATTAGAGTAGTTCTCTTCCCTTTATAAATTCAATTCCAAAATTCAGTGTTCCTTGAATGTATCTCAGCACTCTCTTTGTTGTCCCCAGGTGATTCTTGGTAGGATTGTGCTTGAACCTTGCCAAGAGACTTGCTGCAAACATCGCATCAAGTCTAGTTGCAGTCAAATAGAGCAAGCTTCCCACAATTTGTCTATATTCTCCTTCATTCGCAGCTTCCATCAATCTTGCTTAATCTCTCATTTATTGCAAGTGGAGTAGCCACTGCTTTGAAATCTTTCAATCCGAACTTCTCAATCAACTTTTGTCCATACTTCTTTTGGTGTATAAAAATACTCTTCTCGGCTTGTAGTATTCCCATTCCAAGAAAGTGGTGTAACAATCCCAAATCTGTCATCTCATAGTGCTTCATCATGTCTTTTCTAAATTCTTCAAGCATTTGTGGACTGTTACCAGTATATACAATATCATCTATGGAGGGAATGATTTTCCCCACGAGAATATTCATCAAAGATTCCTTTGTCTTCTCCGCTTCTCTTTCCCCCTGCAAAACATATCGGAGTAAAAGGACCACACCCGGGGGGTGTTGGCCAAAGACCCTTCGATGCCTAAGTTAGGTAAGGTATTTCAAGGAAAACCGAGTGGCCGGAGCCGTGTGTGGTGGCCGGAGCCTTGTGTAAGGGAGAGAAAGAAAGTGGTGGCTAGGGTTTGTGAGAAATGATTTCTGCAGAGTTTCAATAGGAATTTAGACGTACCTCAACCCTTATGTGTAGCCATCCTTTTATAGTTGTCTTGGAGGCTAGGGTTTCAGAGGAATAATTCCGTAGATGGAAGGGAATTATTCCTCCCCTTTTTGGAATTGATTTGATTAATTAGGGATTTGATTTATTAGGGTAAATCAAATCCCTAATTGTGGTAGGTATCAAATCAAATCCCATTTTAATTAGGTAACTCCTCATTTAATTGGGAATCGGGTAGGAATCAAATCAATTCTCAACCCAATTAGGTAATCTTCAATTTAATTGGGTATTCCCCAATTAAATTGAGTAACTCCCAATTAGGTCAAATAATCCCCAAATGGAAGGAATCATTTGACCTAGGGTCTGATTTAATTCGGTTCCCACAAATGCCCCCACTTACATGGCGTGGTGGCATGTAGGAGATGTAGATTATCTGTTGGGCTGTCCAATGTAATCGGGCTTCCTTTAATGAATTGGACTCCTTTTGCAAATTGGGTTCCCAATTGGAGTGAGCTTTTGACTGTTCTTGGAGTTGGGTTCCCAATAGGAATGAGCTTGCGATTCCTTCTTAACCTGGGATGCCCAACTGTAAATGCAGGCTTCTCTTCACTCTCCTTCACATCGCAAACTTAACTTCTCTACTTTCTAGCTTGAGAGAGATCTTGGAGAATTTGTACTGCTTGTCGAAGAGAGGAGTCGCCGTGCATCCCAAGGTAAGTCGAGCATGTATTTTCTTTTTATTCGTCTTTTCTTCTTTTTTGCGGCGAAGGTCTGTTAGGGATCTGCTGGACTCCTTCAAAAAGGAAGGCTGATGTCAAGTCTTCAAGAAATGAAGTCGCGACTTCGTTGGTGAAGGATGCATCCCCGTAGAGGAAGAAGCCAAGGATCCCTTCTGCTGAGAAGACTCAAGTAAGACTTGTTCCATCGTCATCTGCCAGGGTCAGACATCTCTTTGGCGCAGATGGCAAGAAGGTTGGTGGTATGTGTAGTGTTCGAGGTGTTCTACCCAAGCCTCCTGCTGAGAAGTTTGAAAACCATGATATGCTTCGTGAGGCAGCTCAGACCGACCTAGTTTTGCCGAAGGCCAAGGAGATGTAGACATTCCTCCTCGAAGTTTGAATCATTGGTCAAAAGATGGAGATCGGCGGAGTCTACTCACAATCTAACTGTTGAGTCACGGGCGTCAAGCGTAGAGTTGATTCAAGATCATTGACTCCTTTGGAGATGAGGTTGGCGGAGGCTAAGAAGACTAGAGCGCCATCTGCCTCGGGCGAAGGGATCTTCATGTCGGCGGTTGATCCCAAGGTGAACAAGTCCACCGCAGGGATGCATGTGTGTCCGACCGCCAAGACAAACTTTCTATCAAACCCGCCTCTTGTGCCGAGTTGGTTAATCACATCTGCCAGTCCGATCTCGGCCCTTCTCTAGTCTTTCCTTAGAAAAACAAAGTGAAGCAACATTTCATCCGCTTAAAAAATGAGTAGTTGATGTTGCTGAAACTATCCGAAACTCATCTGCGCGTTGCCCCCTCTTCTCAAGTCGACTTAATTAGACTAAAAGATGCCTACTGCCTTGAGCGCAAGAATCCTGACGTCTCCTTTAGTTATGACAAGCTTCTGGTTGGCGCATGTCCTAAGTCCGCTAAAAAGTCCAAGCTTGAAGCTACCACAAATACGTACATGTTGGGCTACTTGGACCGCTCAACCGAAATGGTTCATTCTATGCCATTGAGATGGAGACATCGAGATGCTCATATGACTTGCTCCCTATGCAGAGTGAGCAGTTAATGCCGTGAACATGGAAGAAGTCAAGAGGAGGCAACAAGAGGTAGCCAAGAGGATGAAGCAGATGAGGATGCAACAGATGAGGTAGTGATAAACATCATGCGGATTAGGCAAGTGAGGCACCAAGGCATAGCTGATCGTGGATGCCGAAGAGGTCTGAACTCAGAGGTCTCCTCATAGCCCCTCGGAGTATATGAAGACTTCTTTGTTTCTTTTCAGCTTTTGTAGTTTGCTTTCTTGTTTAGAATAATTGGTCTTATTTGACCATCTTCTCATTGTTGAACTTTGGCCGATTGGTCAGCTTGTTATGGAAATTTCAGTTTATTTTTCACTTTAATTTGCGTATTGATTTGTGAACTACTTGAGTAACCAGCCTGTGTCTTGATTGCACATCTTCTTCGGATATTCATGAGTGACAGGGTTCCCCTTGGGGATTCCGAGCGTATTCTCGCACATCCCGTATGATGTTTTTCCCTTAGGAGGTTGGCGAGTGTCGGGTCCCTTTAGGGACTCCAGCGTGTCCTGCACATCCCTTAGGATGGTTCCCTTAGAAAGTTGGCGAGTGCCAGGGCCCCCTTAAAAGGCCCCAAGTGTCCTACACATCCCTTAGGATGGTTTCTTAGAAGTTGACGAGTGCCGGGCCCTTTAAGAGGCTCCAGCGTGTTCTCGCACATCCCTTAGGATAGTTTCCCTTAGGAAGTTGGCGAGTGCGGGGCCCCTTAAGAGGCTCTGGGCATATTCTCGCACATCCTTTGGATGCCTTGGTCATCGCCTCGCCTCCCAAAGGACGCCGCTTATGGGCAATCGTGTGTCTATCCTCGCTCCCTTAGAAAACGGATAGAAGCTCGGATATTCCCGCGAAGGCATGGAGACCTCATTTTAGGGACTCTGCGCACTCGCGCTCCTCGTAACGCTTTTACGGCCGCGCCTCCCGGGACGCTTTAGTCGCCGCCTCGCGCTCCCTTAGGACGCCGCTATGGGCAATCGCGTGTCTATCTCCTCTCTTAGGAAACGGATAGGAACTCGGATACTTTCCGCAAGGCATGGAGACCTTCTTTAAGAAATTCTGGCGCACTGCGCTCCTTAGGATGCTTTTTACGGGCTGCGCTCCGATGACGCTTTGGTCGCCGCCTCGCGCCTCCCTTAGGACGCTGCTTATGGGTGATGCTTTACTGATTTGTCCGCCAATGAATCGGAGCAGCAACCAGCGACAGTGGCAACCAAACCTGCAGATGATGTTTCTCCGCATGAATCGCCCACATCGGCTTTTTAATAGAGGATAGAGCTTCGGCCTCGATCCATTTAGTATAGTAGTCGGTGGCGATGATCATCATGTCATTCTTGGCGGCACGAGTGGCAAGAGTCCCACTAAGTCAATGACCCATTCCATGAATGGTAGACTTCGGCAGGCAGGTTAGGGATCGGCTTGTATCGCTAGCAGCGATCACATTTCTTGACATATTAAGTGGAGTCGTGGCGCATGGTAGGCCGTATAGCCTGTGTTTAGAGCCTTCCAAAGCAGTAATTTGCCCCCATAGTGGTTGCCACACTCACGTCGTGAATTTTACAGAGGACCTCAAGTGTTTGAGGGTACCTTATGCAGATGAGATGAGGGCCGAAGTATGATTTACTGGATGAGCTTGCTACCGTGCATATAGTATCTAGTGGCCTCACTGACCTTCCTAGTTTCGACTTGTCCGAAAGGTGCTCCATTCACCAAGTAGTCGTGATGGGGTCTTGCCAGCTGGGGTCCTCGTCAATTTGCATTGTGTCGATTGGCTTTATTTCTTCAATGCTTGGTCGGTCAAGGTGTTCAACCAAGATGGAGCATCTGAACTGGGTATCCAACGCGACCCTAGGCTGGCTAGTGCATCCGCATGTGCGTTCTCTGCCCAGTGGTACTTGTTGGATGGTGAAGGTAGGAAACACCTTCAACAGCTCCTGAACTTTGTCAAGGTACAAGATCATCCTTGGGTGTTTCGCCATGTATTCACCTAACGCTTGATTCGTGATTAGCTGAAATTTTGAATAGATGGCTAGCTTCTTGATTGCGAGTTCCTTTGCCAAGCGCAGGCCGGTGAGTAGTGCCTCAGATTCGTGAAACGACCCCATCCAAAATCCACTTTGAGAACCGGGCCAATCATGTTTACAATCGACATCCGTAACCGTGGGTCGTAAAAAGACCAAAATACCCTGCAATAACATAAACCTTGAGCCCTAACTCGTGGTCGCTACCGATAACCATAGGTCGCCTACGCACTTTCTCGAGGGATCAAGCCACACGTAGTTCTTTCTTCTGCTCTCGACCAGAATCGAATCATAGGGCTGACCATTCTAGTATCCGGACTCCATTTTATGATCCGTCAAATACTATACAATCTCGAGAAAGTCTAGATGAACATACTTGGAATTAACTACGATCCAACGGTTCAAACGTATTGAACCCGTAAATCGCACGAGGCGAGATCCGTGTGGTTCAAACGATATCTAAATTAAGATCCGCGAAATCCTACACACTCGTGAGGACTAAGAGATCATTCTAGGATGACTGTGGTCCCCACCCTGCTGCCCACGTGCCGCCACACGAGCTGGCAGCGCGTGGTGCCTAAAGCGATAACGCCTCGCCGAAAAATATCAACCTCTCGACTCAAGACTCCTATCCTAGGTAAAACACCCTATTTGGAACCACTTTTGTTCTTGGACCTACCCCAAAAACTGGCCTAAGTGGCCGAATGGATCCAAAACTCTGAAACTCGCCTGTAATCCTACCCAACTAGCAGCTAGAGCATGAAAAATAGCTAGACATCCATACCTCACTTGTCCGATTGGTGGCTGGACGATGGAGAACGAAAGCTTGGAAGTTTTGTCAAAATCGCCCAAAGACCGCTGCTTTAGGCTGTTTCGCGACTATGGTGGTGGATCGAGGTGAGAAGGGTTGGAAGAGGGAAGTTTGGTGGTTCGCTTGGCACTGGTCTTGCTTGAATCGGAGGTCGGAGCTGAGAGAAAACACCTCAAGTCGGCTGCCCCCTCCCCGAAATGCAGAATTCTAGGTTTATAAAATCTGAACTTCGAAATATTTACGGTTATGCCACTGAAATTCTTTTGATCGTAGCTCCTTCGTTACAACTCCGATTCGAGTCCACTACGTGTCTACGAACTCGTTTCGTCGCGCTCTATGCAAAGGTACAATTGAAATCCCCGAATTCCTTCCCGGTCAAAAAGTCAACTTTTAAACTAATAAAATATTCTAGGGGTATAAGTGTCTTTTACCAGAATAAATTAATAATTAAAATATTAATTAAGGACCGGGTTGTTACAATCTACCCCCCTTACAAAAATTTCGTCCTTGAAATTTTACTTACCCTTCACCGGAGGGGTGAGGGTACTGGGTATACGATCGCTACTTGGGTTCTCAAGTCCGCTCTTCTAGTATTGTACTCACCACTTGCATCTCAATAATTGTATATATAGGGCAATCAATAAAATCTGAAGGCCACATTTTTATATCTGAAAACCTGAGCTGGCTTAAGAAAATATAAAACTCAAAGGATCTGATAACTAATGAATTTCGATAAATTTAAAACTCACGCCATGAATCTACTTATTTAGTTTCCCTCCGAGTGTCCGACACTGCCACGCTGGGCACAAAAGACTAATTTGCCCTTTTTAATCGAAATTAATGAAATTTAGTGTGACTTCTATCAAAATTCGCAGTAGTCTTCCCTACAAATTGAACATTTCCCAAAAACATTTTGCCTCAGAAACAAGTATATATGTTTAAATATGTATCTGTATCACAATTACCAGCATGCATGAAATCATATCCAAGCAATCAAGCATCATAATATTTTGGCCTCAGGCCACAACGATTCAAATAAATGAGTCTGCTAATGAAATTCATGTCAACTTTCAAATTAATAAAATACTCTAGCAATCTCAAACCTTCTGACTCCTGCATTCTTACTTATGTACGACTTATCAAATAGTAATTCTACTGAAAAACACTGAATGTATAATTCATCATGTTCTAATCCGGCCGACTCGAGACATCCGTCAACGATCGCAATTCGCTCCCACGGTCCGATAATGTAAAACTCGTGGGGCAACATATGCTAGAAATACTTGAACTGTTTAATATCATAACCAACAATAAAAATTACAGTCAACAATTTAAATAACATAAAATAAGATAAATTAAAGCAACCTGGATGAAAATAAAATAAAATAAACAAACTTTGAATAAACTTGCATCGAACTCATTTAAAATTCATAAGTAACCATGTGTGTATGTGTGTGTATATATATATAGATGTAATGCTTAAGAAAATAATGGTAATTGTATAAAATCCTCTCTACCTAGGCATACCCCCATATCTGATCCGTCAATTCCTGATATTCCGTCACATTCCTTATTATCCACAATTCCCTAGCGTGTCTCGGTGACGCAAAGTCAACCCGAGCCGAATCGCAGTGACTCAGGGACCGTAGTCACCTGATCCGCAAACCGGCAGGTGTCTCGAGACAACCTCTCAATCCGAGCCAGAACTTTGGCACCACACGGCCGCGCCCCGAACTCGTGGGGCAAAATAATCGATCAGACATCGACACCACACGATTTAGGCGCCCGAACTCGTGGGGCAAAATAATCTGATTGTCTCAAGGCAACTGGGGGGTACCCTATGGTGGGTTTGAAAATCATAATCTGTTATTTACATAAACTTTCAACAAATTGATTCTCAACTGAACTTATTCCATAAACTGGTTCTCATCTGAACTTAAAATATCTATATATATATAATATATATATATATATACCAAAATTTGATAAAAATCAAAAGTTATAATTCTTCCTTCTCAACCACTGAATATATGTATCAAATACTTAACTAGCTAGTTAGCCATATCGGTCCCTGATTAACATATCAATCCAAAATCATATTTATAATCTTACAACACCATTAACCAAATGAACAAATATAAACATGTAATAATATGTTTTTCATATAAAAACCTCAATGATTTTTTTTTTATAAAACTATTCTGGATGTCTGTTTACTCAACCACACCAATAAAGTAAAATAACATAAGACATGTCCAACAATTTTTAAATAAGGATGCACAAGTGATGCAATGTCTACAGGAAGTTAACCTAATGCTCTGACACCAATTGAAACGACCCGACCCAAAATCCACTTTGAAAATCGGGCCAACTCGCTTAAAAGCGACATCCGTAACGATGGGTCGTAAAAGACCAAAATACCTGCAATAACATAAACCTTGAGCCCTAACTCGTGGTCGCGCCGATAATCGTAGGCTGCCTACGCACTTTTCGAGGACTGCCACACGTAATTCTTTCCTCTGCTCTCGACCAGAATCGAATCATGTGAAACTGCTATAGGGCTGACCATTCCGAGTATCCGGACTCCGCTTTATGATCCGTCAAATACTATACGATCCTGAGAAAGTCTAGATGAACATACTTGGAATTAACTACAATCCAACGGTTCAAACGTATTCAACTCAGAAATCGCACAGAGGCGAGATCCGTTCAGGATTCAAACGATATTCAAATTAAGATATGCGAAATTCTATGCGCTCGTGAGGACTAGGAGATCATTCTAGGACTGATTGTGGTCCCCACCTCGCTGCCGACGCGCCGCCACACGCACGGCAGCGGTGCCTAAAGCGATAACGCCTCGCCGGAAAATCTCAACCTCTCGGCTCAAGACTCCTATCCTAGGTAAAACACCCTATTTGGAACCACTTTGTTCTTGGACCTACCCCAAAAACTGGCCGGAACAGTGACCCAAAAACCTGCTGAAACCTAGCTCGTAATCCTACCCAACCAGCAGCTAGATCATGAAAAATAGCTAGAAATCCATACCTCACTTGTCCGATTGGTGGTGGACGACGGAGAACGAAAGCTTGGAAGTTTTGTCAAAATCGCCCAACACCGCTGCTTCGAGGTCGCTTCAATGACTATGGCGGTGGATCGAGGCGAGAAGGGCTGGAGTTGGAAGAGAGAAGTTTGTGGTTCGCTTGGCACTGGTCTTACTCAATCGGAGGTCGGAGCCGAGAGAAAACACCTCCGTAGTCGGCTGCCCTCCCGAAATTCGCACTCGGGTTTATAAAATCTGAACTTCAAATATTTACTGCTATGCCACTGAAATTATTTTGATCGTAGCTCCTTCGTTACAACTCCTATTCGAGTCCACTACGTGTCTACGAACTCGTTTCGTCGCGCTCTACGCAAAGGTACAACTGAAATTCCCGAATTCCTTCCCGGTCAAAAAATCAACTTTTAAACTAATAAAATATTCTAGGGGTACAAGTGTCTTTTACCAGAATAAATTAATAATTAAATATTAATTAAGGACCGGGTTGTTACATTCTGCCTCATTGTTCGAGGTCTGGAAGCCAAGCGTGATAGCTTGCTCCAACAAGGTTCCATCCGGGGTGATGATGACGACACCCGCTCCAGCTCCTTTTGGTTTGGCGCCCGCCTACTGCGCAATCGCCATGTGTCTCTAGGTTGGCTAGGTTCAGCGAAGGTCCCGTCTGCTTTTGAACTTTCCTTCTTTTCGTTGACCATTTTCTCTTCTTCGGCCGATGGGGTGAACTCCGCTATGAAGTCAGCTAAAGCCTGGGCTTTTATTGCAGCTTTTGGCCAGAGGAGGTCATATTGGCTTAGTTTTATAGCCCACTTCATGAGTCGCTGAGAAGCATCAGGGCTATGAAGGATTGATCTCAAAGGAAAGTCGGTCATGACGATGACTCGATGAGCTTGGTAGTAGGGTCGTAGCTTTCTCGCGGAAACTACAAGAGCCAAAATGGGTTTCTCCAATTTTGGGTAACGAGTCTCTGCATCGAGGAGAGCTTTTGACGTGTAGAATACCGGATGTTGGGCCCTCAGCTATTCTCGAATGAGAGCCGAGCTGACACCGGTGAGTTGGACATCGTACACGAACAAGTCCTCACTGTGGACTGGCTTTGAAATTAGGGGAGGTGAAGTGAGATAAGTCTTCAAACTCTGGAAAGTTACTTCGCACTCCTCATTCCATTTGTCTCTTTGTCCTTTCTTCAAAGCTTTGAAGAATGGTTTGCACTTGTCGGTTGATCTCGAGAGGAATCGGTTGAGGGCCACTGCTCGCCAGTCAGACTTTGTATTTCCTTCACTGTGGAAGGCGACTTCATCTTGAGAATGGCTTTGATTTGACGTGGGTGTGCCTCGATTCCTCGTTGTGTGACTAAGTATCCCAAGAATCGACCGGAGGATACACCAAACGTGCATTTACTTGGGTTCAACTTCATGCGATACTGGCGGAGCAGGCTGAATGCCTCGGCGAGGTTTTTAAGGTGATCTGCACGTTTTGGGGCCTTGACCAGCATGTCGTCCACGTATACCTCCATAGTTTTGCCGGTTTGCTCCTTGAAGATTTTATTCACCAGCCTTTGGTAGGTTGCTCCGGCGTTCTTCAGCCCAAAGGGCATGACCTTGTAGCAGTAGGTCCCTCTCTCGATGATGAAAGAAGTTTTTGCCTTATCATCCGTGTGCATCAAGATTTGGTTATAGCCGAAGTAAGCATCCATGAAGTTGAGCAGCTGATTGCCGTAGTGGAATCCACGAGTTGGTCGATTCTCAAAGGCAATGGGAAGTTGTCTTTTGGGCATGCTTTGTTGAGATCAGTGTAATCGACGCAGACTCTCTACTTGCCCTTCTCTTGTTTTGCTAGAACCATGTTGGCAAGCCACTCTGAGTAGGAGATCTCTTCAATAAAGCCGGCAGCTAGGAGTTTGTCAATCTTGGCTTCGATGATAGCGACTCGCCGGGTGCGGTTGCGTCTCTTTTGCCCCACCGCTTGCGGTGTAGGGTTGACATGGAGTCGGTGGCGATGATTTTCGAGTCGATGCCGTGCATGTCCGACGGCGACCATGCGAACATATCTTTGTTATTCGGAGGAATGTGGTAAGCTCCATCTTCTCGTCTGGGCTTAGGCACGAGCCGATCCGCACTTTTTTGTCCGGCTGATCAGATCCAAGGGTATTAACTCGACATCTTCCTCGTGTTTCCATCCTTCTTCGTGAAAGACCTGTCGAATTTCTCGGCTTGGGCCTCGACGCTTTAATTATTATAAGATAGCAAGATTCGTTGTTCAACTTCCTTTAGATCCGCCTAGCTCACAGGGAGGAATTGCGCTTGTTTGCTTTTCTTTAGCCCTTGGGCGGAGCATTTCCTCGCCATTGCTTGATCATCGCTTGATTTGTCCAACACCGCCTCTAGGGATTAGGTACGGATTTTGATGTGTGGCGAGGTGATGACGCTTGATCTTGCCGATCCATGGCCCGCCTGCACGCCGCTGTAGGGTGAGACCTCATTGATGACCATGAACGCTTGCGCGCACTACGTGGGGAGTAGATGTCGAGGTCTATCGTGCCCATGGTAACCGCTGTTGCACCATTGAAGCCGGTCGCGATCCGCTGATTTGTTGATCTTGCCTCCAAGCCCATCTCGCCGATGACACCACCGCAGGATATTGCTCGCTACCGCACTCGCTCGCATGGATTCAGTCGACCATGGCTTGAGCAATTTGTGGCGGGCGACAAGGGCATCGCTATGTGGTATGTTGAGGCCGATCGATCTTTCTTTTGGAAGCCGATTACATGTGATCGTCTTCTGTGGAAGGTCAGTCGAGACTTGGGAGATCATGGTGGCCTCGCTTGATCTTTCTCTTCTTTTCCCATCGCCGCCTTGACTCCTTGGCATCGCTAGGATATCCTTATGACCTTCTGGAGCAGTTCCTTGGCGGTGTCTCGATCTTCAATCCGCTAGATGGCTTGCTTCGAGATGAACTCCATGTAGTGACCTTCTCTCACGAGTTCTTTAAGGTGTGCTTTCCAAGCGAGACAGTTGGTAGTGTGCCCATATGTCCCATGGAAGGCACAGTATTTGCTAGTATCCCTCTTGTCTGGATCTCCTTTCAAGGGTGGCGGTCTTCTTACCCAAGGTTTGTTTTTCACTTGGGCTAAGATTTGATGTATGGGGATGGTGAACTTGGTGTAGTTCTCTCCTGCTGCAGCGTCTCCTTGTGGGTATGACCTGCGCTTATCCTTGTTCTTGTTGCTAAATCCATCGCTTGACCTGCCTGCTTAGTCGATTGATCTTCCTGCTTAGTAGACTCTTTTGCGGCCATTCAATCATCATCCCAGAGCGCGTAGCGTCGCAGACCTCCGCCAGAGTCCGGCCGGGAGTGATAGTCACCGCGTACAAGTCGTGTTCGGGAAGGCCTTTCTTGAAAGCGTATGACGCGATTCGATCGTCGATCCTACAATGTTGGCCTTTTCGCTTGAATCTCTTGATGTAATCTCAAGGAATTCGCGACTTTTGCGCAGTTGTACAAGTGGTCGGATTTTTCTTGATTGTTCGGTAAGAGGTGTACTTTGGTGAAGACGTAAGCCAACTCCTTGAAGCGTTGATCGACCCGATGACAGGGTGTGGAACCAATCTTGGCTGCTCCTCGCAAGGTCACTACGAATACCTTGCACATCAACGCGTCGTCGAACTTGTGGAGGATCATGACACTTTTGAAGTGTTTTAGGTGGCTCTCGAGATCGGAGTCCCCTTTGAAGTGTGTAAACGAAGGCGTGGAGAATTTGCCTAGTCGATCTCCTTGCATAGTGCATCGTCGAGGTTCCCACCGTCTTCAGATCTTGAAGTCGGTCATTCATAAGCTTCTCAACGTCCTTCCATACATTGCATGTCGATCACGTTGGCGACCTTCGTGATTCGCCGACGCTGACCGACTCCTCTTGGGTCCGCGAGGGTCGACCTTCTCGCCTCGCCAGGCGCTGTGTTGGTGGATCGCGCTTGCCGAGATTCTCCGTAGCTTGTCGACGAGAACTGCTCTTCGAGAGTGAGCAGCGGAGCATCCTTCCTCGTAGTCCTCATTGTGAGGATTATCCAGCTTGACCACACTGGGATCTAGCCTCGTGAATGCTCCTCTGCGAGTGGACAGCCGAGCGCCTTTCTTCACGATCCTCGCTATGATGGTTGTCCGTTGTCCTCCCTGGGGGCCTAGCCTTTGAATTACATTTCTGCAGGCCCAAGCGGGCGTGGACGCCAAGTCGTGGGCCTAGCCTCTCGCTCATGTTGTTCCTCAAACTTAATCTGCCCGAGTGGGGCTCGCGGATGCTTGTGACATGTTGGTAGGCCGATCGTTGTTGTCCTCGCCTTGTCCGCCCACTCCGCTTGACCTGCTGGGTACCCATTGAGCTGCATGCCGGTGCGTTCGTCCCATCCTTCTCTCTTCGCCCAGCTGTCCAAGGTCAAGGTCTTGAGCCAAGCTGATTTGGTGGAGGAGTTGCCTCATCAGATCACTTTGGTTGTCCATTCTCTGAGCTAGCTGGTCAACTCTCAGACTAAGGTCTGCTTGACTTCGTGGATCGGGAGCAGAGAAGTGTGTGGAGCTCCAATTGCATACGGGCTAGGGTTTCATTGGAGGTGTGCACGGGAGCGTGTGTCGAGCGTGGAGGCAATGGAGGGAACGCTTGAAGTTGCTCCAAGACCGGGCCTAAGTCGGCGGTGGTAACAAGCCCACCTTGATGAGAGGTTCCACCATGTTCGGCGGAGGTGGCCGGTGCAGTGGTGAGAGGTTTTGCCCCTCGTCTTCATGCTTCCAACCATGGTTGTTTGGAAGGCCTCGGTGGATTGGAAAGTAGGAGAAACGGATTCCTTGAGCACGCGTTGAGTATAACTCTTGCTCTCAATGAAAGCACCAATTTGGAGGGAATGATTTTCCCTACGAGAATATTCATCAAAGATTCCTTCGTCTTCTCCGCTTCTCTTTCCCCCTGCAAAACAGATCGAGTAAAAGGACCACACCCGGGGGGTGATTGGCCAAAGGCCCTCCGATGCCTAAGTTAGGTAAGGTATTTCAAGGAAAACCGAGTGGCCGGAGCCGTGTGTGGTAGCCGGAGCCTTGTGTAAGGGAGAGAAAGAAAGTGGTGGCTAGGGTTTGTGAGAAATGATTTCTGCAGAGTTTCAATAGGAATTTAGACGTACCTCAACCCTTGTGTGTGGCCATCCTTTTATAGTTGTCTTGGAGACTAGGGTTTCAGAGAAATAATTCTGTAGATAGAAGGGAATTATTCTCCCTTTTTTGGAATTGATTTGATTAATTAGGGATTTGATTTATTAGGGTAAATCAAATCCCTAATTGTGGTAGGTATCAAATCAAATCCCATTTTAATTAGGTAACTCCTCATTTAATTGGGAATCGGTGTAGGAATCAAATCAATTCTCAACCCAATTAGGTAATCTTCAATTTAATTGGGTAATCCCCAATTAAATTGAGTAACTCCCAATTAGGTTGATTAATTCCCAATTAGGTCAAATAATCCTCAAATGGAAGGAATCATTTGACCTAGGGTATGATTTAATTTGATTCCCACAATCTACATATAGGGAGACAATAATAATACCTGAATTCTCACTTGTTTTAACATACAAAGTTGCTTCACTTGAACTTTTCTTGAAACCAGCACTGTTGAAGTATGCATCTATTTCATCATACCAGGCCCTTGGTGCTTGTTTCAATCCATACAATGCCTTGTGCAATTTGTACACCTTTGTTTCTTCATTTTCTTTCACAAAACCTTGTGGTTGTTCAACATACACTTCTTCTTTTAATTCCCCATTGAGGAACGAGACTTAACATCCAGCTAATACAAGTTCCATTTCTTCTGTGCAGCAAGAGCAATCAAGGTTCTAATGGTGTCTAACCTTACCACTAGGGCAAAGGTTTCATCGTAATCAATCCCAGGCTTTTGTAAGAAGCCTTTAGCCACCAATCGAGCCTTATTTTCTGCACAGTACCATCTAGATTAAGTTTGGTCTCATAGACCAACTTGACACCAATGACAAGTTTATTAAACGGTCTCTCAACAAGCTGCCAAGTATTATTCTTCTCTATCATTTCCAACTCAATTTCCATTGCCTTTCTCCATGACTTATCTAGATCAACTTGTTCAAAATTCTCAGGTTCCACTATGCACATATTACACTGATCCATGATCTCGTTGATACTTTTCCATTTCTTTGGTGTGTGGTCAATAGCTTGCGAGCTTTCAAGTATTTCCTCATCTTGTAGTGTAGTACCTCCGTCCACTTGAGTTGATGGTTCGAAGGTTTGACTTGATTCATAGCCTTGATTTTCAGTAGGCATAGACACTTTCATTTCTCTTGCACCAGTATTCTCCCATTCCATGAAGCATCTTCATCAAAATGTACATCTCTAGATAGAATAATCTTTCTAGATTTTGGATCAAATAGTCTGTACCCTTTTTCACATATTCTATAACCCACAAAGATACACTTGTGGCTGTTTTCTTCAAGTTTATGTCTTAGTGCTGAAGGGATGTGCACATGGCAAGGAGATCCAAAAATCTTCAAGTGTGCGATACCTGGTTTTCTGCCAGTGTAAGCTTCAAATGGTGTTACCTTCTTGAGAGACTTGGAGGGACATTCAAGAATTCATAGTTTTGAATATTTTGGATGTTTGGGAGGAAGGAAGAAATCACAGAGAAAGAATGAACAAGAGAACATTGCTCTGAATATGGAGGCGGGCATGTACATATAAGGCACATCACCCCCTGTCCGTTGGTCGATGTGGGATGTTATAATCCACCCCCTTTAGGGCCTGACGTCCTCGCTGGCACACTCGCACCACACGATAAAGTGGCTCTGATACCAAATTGTCACATCCTAGGATCTGCTCTGCCATAGCACGATATTGTCCTCTTTGGGCCCCCTCTCCGCCTCACGGTTTTGTTTCGGGAGCTCATGAGCAACTTCCCAAAGGTCACCCATCCTTGGATTGCTCTAGTTCCAACTCGCTTAACTTCAAGTTCCCATGACTCCGAAGCCAATGAGCTCCCAAAAGGCCTCGTGCTAGATGGAGGCAGGCATTTACATATAAGGCACATCACCCCCTCTCCGTTGGTTGATGTGGGATTGTCCCTCTTGGATGAGGACTCCCCATTTGCCCACGTGCGAGGCATCCCAATTGCCTTCAAATATTTTCTCAAAATCTGATATAAAAAGTACGGGGGCACTGGACAACTTCTTTTTGACAATATGGAAACTTTTTTTAGCTTCTAGCATGCAAACGAACACTCCTTTCTTCATACGAAAAGTCAAGGGAGCAGAAATGGTGCTAAAATTTCGTATGAATCACTGATAAAATGAAGCTAATCCATGGAAACTTTTGACTTCCTCCAAGCTTTTGGGTATTGGCCAATTTTGGATAGCTTGGATCTTCTCATTATCAAATTTAATTCCTGCAGGGGTCTGTACAAAGCCCCAAAAAACTAGGCTATTCCTCACAAAAGAATACTTTTTGAGGTTTACATAAAGCTTTGCAGTTCTTATAGTCGTTAGAACAACTCTCAAATGTGCAATAAGCTCATTTTTGTCCTTACTATATATAAGAATGTCATTAAAGTATATGACAACAAATTTACCAACATAAGGATGAAAGACTTGATTCTTTAACACATGAATGTGTTGGGTGCATTTGAAGTCCGAACGGCCTAACAAGCCATTTGTAAAGTCCTTCGTGGGTCTTGAATGCGGTCTTCCCTTCATCACTAGGTTTGATGCGAATTTGGTGATGTCCACTTTGAATATCAATCATAGAAAACACTTTTGCACCAGCGAACATATCAAACATGTCGTCGATCCTAAATCCTTGGAATTGGAAATCGGTATTTGATAGTAATCCGATTAATTGCATGACTATCGACGCACATACACCAAGTTCCATCCTTCTTTGGTGTGAGTAAAGCTGGGACTGCACATGGGCTTATACTTTCTGTGATATAGCCTTTGCTTAAGAGCTCTAGAACCTACCTCTTAAATTCTTCATGCTCCTTAGGGCTCATGTGATAATGAGCTTTATTAGGAAGACTTGCTCCCGGAACTAAGTCAATTTTGCGTTGGATATCTCTAAGATGGGGAAGCCCACTTGGGATATCATCAGGTAAAACATCACTGAATTCTTCCAATAGAGCATGTACCACACCTGGTGCCTCGGAGATCTGCACATTTTCATTAGAGACTAGCATGTAAACAATGCCACTCCCTTCACTTTCCTTCCCAAATTCAGACAAAGTGAGAAAATTATTACCCTCCACTTGAGGAGATGCACGACTCAATTCTTCGTTGCAAAGAAAAAGAACAATTTCCACTTTTCCCATCTTAAAAGCGTAAGTATGTTTATGCCCATCATGGACAACCTCCCTATCATATTGCCGTGGCCCTTCCAAAAGTATGTGACACACTTCAATTAGCACTACATCACACCAGACTTGGTCCTTATCATTTTTGCCCCTATAATGAGATTAGATACTGTTTAGAGATTTTTACCTCATTACCGTTTTGAACCAAGAGATCCAATAAGGCTTTGGATGTGGCTGAGTATCGAGTTTCAATTTGTTCACCATGTCTTTGGAGACAATGTTTTCACAGCTTCCACCATCTATGACAATAGTGCAGACCTTTGATCAGTTCATAATTACATATCATTTTGTATTCTTCTAACTTATGATTTGGTTATGTTTTTGAGTTAAACTTGTGCTTTTAATCTTTTTTATCTTTGTGTTAAGTATATTAAGCTTTGGGACTCATTTAATGCATTTTGGAGTCAAGTTAGCTCAAAATGGTGTGTGCAGATAAGTCAACTTCACGGATTGGACTGTACTAGCTCAGGAATAACCAGATGATGAACCCTATATCATTGGAAAGATGTGGAAGTCTAGTTTCTGGAGCATTTTACGGTTCATGATTCCAAATCTTCTAGAGGAAGTTATACAAGTTTTGGCAGCTTAAGGTCAAATTCAGTAGCATCTACGTTACTAGGCCAAAAATGACATTTTAAGTTCTTTTCGATTTTTCCTTAGTTGGGCTGCATATGCTTGGAAAGATAAAACAAAGAGCTTCAAGATTCATATTTTTCAAAAAATTTCAGATTGGAGGAACAAGCCCAAAAAAAAACTACAATGCATTGTCATGCATGACATATGCATGAGCTAATTGTTTGTGGTGAGATTTGTTAGTGGAATTCTTGCAGCAGCCAAATGAATTAAAAGAAGATGAAGTGGGAGCTACGACACAAGCCTAAAGACAAAAGAAATTGTTTTCAAATGAAATAGTGTGCTTGGATTAAGGAATTTTCACCAAAGAGGATTGGATCAAAGGAAATGACGAGAAATGGAGGAGAAGACTTGGCAAAATTTGTGAAAAGCAAGCTGTTGTGAATTTTGGAGAACCTAAAAATTGGAGATTATAAAGATTAGTCTAAACACAAATTATACTCACAAGTGCATAAGGTCAATCGTAATATAGTGTGGCAAATACGAGTTCATTCCCATGAGGATTGAGTTCAACTTCCAATTAGTCTAACCCAATTTACTTCACAAAATACTTTAACTACTTTAATTATAGAAACAAGAAATGAAACACATAGCATACTCACGTAAACACAAAAGGGGTTTGTGAAAGAATGATTTAATTACCAACGAAATTAAAAGACAAAGCAAGTAGAAAGTCACGAAACACAAGGATGAGAAATTGAAGTTTACAAAAGCACTAGGACAATGAAATTTACCACTAGTAATCTTATCTAGTCTCTTATTCACCTCATTATTACAAAAAGGGAAAAAGACGACCAGAAAACAACGATAGTAGAACAAAATACTATCGTGTTTAGAAAGACAATGATAATAGAAAACCAAGGTGGATAAGTAACTTAAACACCTAAAAAATCAAGATCTGCTTGGGTATTTCTAAAACACGACGCACCCAACTCAAAAGCGTCATCTTATTAAACAGGTTTTCTTCATACTTAAACTTTGACCCCAAAAACAACACCACCAGGTATGAAGCCACCGACATAGAAAGTAAAGACGACGATTTACCAAAACAGCCGTCGTGTTAATTCCTAGATAAACATGACCTTAAGCAGTGTCGTATTATTTTAATGGAATCCATACCGATATATTACAAATCAACGCTGTAGTAAAGTCATGTACCATGACAGTAAAGATAAATTTATCAACGAATTATGCCCCAACGTACTACGATGGTACTTATATCACTACTGTCGTATAGAGTAGTTGAAAACCACAACACTAGAAGAGTAGATAACGACGCCTAAATTCAAAAATATCCACATCATATTTTTACTATATGAAGACATATTAAGTTAGTACACGAAAACGGTCCATATAAGTTAGTACTAACCACGTCGGTTTGTCCATGAGCTTCGTATAATTATTTTACCACGTCATTAAGTGAAAAGTACAATCGTATTTATTCAATTTATACGAATGTTTTTATCTGTAAACTGTAGTCTTAATTTTGATTACTTTTTAAGATTTTTTTTTATATAAAGATTTTGGTAGCCTACGATGGTAGATCAACAAAATGACAAAAATTGAGAAAAACCATGACGGTTTATATAGAAAACCTTCATCACATAGAAAATAAAATGAGATCCCAAAAGATATGAAATCTTACCAGTGGGAGCTATGTTCCTCATCATAATCGAACCATTTATCTGAGAAAGACAATATTTTAGACGTTGATGACGTTTGTGTCTTTGTGTATTTGAGATAAACAAAGGCACATACGCATCAAAATCCAAACTATTTGCCTCTAAACCAAACCCGGCCTGAACTGACAACAGCAAGCTTTGAGAAAGACAATTTTTTGGAAGTTAACGTGTGTGTTTTGGTGTCTTTGAGATACACCAAAACACATACATAACATCCAAATTATTGCCTCCATAGTGCTGAGAGAGAGTCAAGGCCTAAAGTGAGGACGGCAAGCAAGGGTCTAAATTGAAAATTTGGCCTCCAAGGGCCAAAAGAATGCGAATTTATTTCAAGTTGAAACCCTAAGTGAAAACTAAAAGTGAAAGAAAGCGTGAAAAGCCCCAATTTATACAAATAATCTTTACTAACCACGGCGGTCCCTTTATAAATTGCATCGTCTAATATTAAAAAAATCCACAAAGCTTATTTTTTATTAAGCCCAGAATTAACCTAATATACTCAACCACATTGGTTTCTACTATCCTAGCATCGTTTTAAAGACATGGTAGGGTGGTTATTTAGAATATAGCATCGGGTTGTTTACTAACAATGTCCGTTTCTTTAGTTATAGCATCGTTAAAATTAAATTCCCATGTCGTTAAGTGAAATACACTGCCGTCTATTTTTTTATACGATTGTCCATTCTGAATACCATCGTCTTAAATTTGTATTCTTTTTTAAATTTAATTTCCGGATTTTAGTAGCCTACGATGATAGATCAACAAAATTACAAGTACGGAGTAAAACCACGACGGTTTATTTAGAAAACCGTGGTATGAGTTGTAATTTTAGGCTTATTTACTCAATTAAATCTTGAGAGAAATGCAAACCGAAGATATATGAAATCTTACCAATTGGAGCTATGTTCCTTATCACAATCGAACCATCCAACATGAGAAAGACAATATTTTGGAAGTAGATGTAATGTGTGTCATCAATATTTTGGACCTTCAGAGAGGTGTGTGTGAGAGAGAGAGAGACACACACACACACACATCAACTTCCAAATTATTTCCTCCCACTCAAATCCATACCTTCAGAGATTTAGAGAGAGCCAAGGGCGTATGCGACTTGAGTTAGAGTTGGAACCCTAATAGAAAAGCCCCAATTTATATATACATCCAGGGGTTTAATCGTAAAGAGAGCGGTATTATTCATATTAACCATGGCGGTGTATTCATAAATAGCACCTTATTAATATATATATATATATACCACGTCGAGATGAGTTCATAGACACATAGTGGGCAAAAATGGAAGTTGAAACGAAGAAGTTACGAGATACGGAAGCGTAGTGGCATAATCGTAAATATTTCAAAAAGGGTTTTTAAAAATCAGAATTTCTTCTCTCTCTCTCTCTCTCTCTCTCTCCTCTCCCTTGCATTTAAATAGACCCCTTTGTTACTGTTCACCCGACGACCTTTTGGCCTCCCACTGCCACCTCTGGCCACCAAACTTCACGGGACCGATGCCAAAACAACCACCTCAACCTCCTCTTCCTAACCCACCCTTCAGCGGTCACAATCGCCACCTTCATTTGTCGAGAAAAGGCCAAAAAGGGCCGATTTTTACCCAAAATTCACTGCTCATTCCGGCTAATTCCGAGTAAGAGATTAATATGAGTTATGGTACTTCGTGATTGCTATGTGAATATGTGATTGTACCATGCTAAGTACCCTCCCATGGTTATTGTACCCACATGTGGTGTTGGACTATCCAGCTTGTGGGCACATATATGGTTGTGTTAGTTTCTTATCACACACGGCGTTGGATTATCCGACGTGTGATAGTGTAGTCTGTGCGTGTAGGACTTAGTGGTTGGATTTGGCCACAAGTGACTTTGGAATTTCCAGCGTGTGTACTGTAGAGTGTTAGTCCCCCGGTTGGACAACTCATTCCTAGATGCTGGGTAGAAAGTTGAAATCTTGCAGGCTAGTCACACAAGCCCCCTATTGGATTATTTCCCCGATACTTTAGTTGGTGTGACACTATCTTTATATATATATATATATATATACAGTTATTCTCTTATCCGGATGTCCGCATGTTATTATCATGTGGATGCTATTGTAAATAGGTAGGAAAGCAGAGAGGGGTAGTACAAAATACACAGCGTCCACACAATAATAACGTCAGGATGTCCGCATAAGAGAATTTCTGTATATATATATATATATATATATGTCATAATATTCATATACTTATGGAATTGGGGGTATATATTTATATAAAATGAGGTTATCATAGCCTATATGTATCTATATATATATATATTTGCATATATGTATATATAAAAGCATAAGTGGATTTTTCTTAAGTTATTATTAAATATTACGTTTCATAATCCTATGACTCGGAAACGGGTTAGGTTGAAGTCAATGACATGACTTGGTTAATACTATATGATATCGGGGAAGTGAGAATACTTTGATTCCATAATGATTACATAGAAATAGTATCAATTACATGTTTTAGCATTATTTTCCAAACAATGGGGTTATATTATGTTGTTTTCAAATGTAAAATAAACTTTATTTTTGTCCACTCACACTTTTCTATTTTGCGCCCCCCAGGGAGTAGATAGACTTGTACAGAGCGGCCGAGCCGAGATCCTAACTTCCAAGCTCAATCTCTTGTAGGGTGAATCTATAAATTGCTCTGATGTCACCCATGTTATGGGTTTGATTGTAAGGCCGGGGGACTATGATGTAAATTGCATGATATTATCTTGTGCATGCTGCCAGTTGGTGTTAAAAATGTTGGGAATGTCTGTTTTTCAAGAGAGACTCTTGCCGAAATTTCAGCAAAAAGTCACGTTTCTTTAGTAAGTGGGCCCGGCATCAGTATGATGTCCCAAATACCACATGATTCGTCTAGGATTTTCTAGGAGTTCGTGGCAGGTCCTGTCATTTTCTCACTCTCCTTTTGTTTTGTCAAAATCATTTCAATTTTTTTTTTTTTTTTTTTTGCAAAGGTTTTTCTAATTTTGATACCATGAAAGAAAGAGTCTGGAAACAAGAATCCGTTTTCAACAATTTCACTAGTCTCTCACTTTCACAACGTATTAAGATGACAGTTTTGTCTCGTTTACGTCATTTTAATTAACACACGATGACGGTAATGAACTCCATGCTAATGCAAATAGCACGGCGGTAGTTAATCACCGTCGTGGTGTGATAATTAATATGACGTAAACTAGTTAAAACCGTCATCTTATTACGAGTAATACAGAAAGGATCGTGGGAGAGAGAGAGATCTGAGCTGTTTATTTTTATGTATTCACCCTTAATAAGATGATTGTTTTATCTTCTTTACGTCATTTTAATAGCCATACCACAACGGTGATTAACTACCGGCGTGCTAACAGAAATATCATGACGGTTGCTTTTTTTTGTCGACGTCTTCTGTCTAATATTATGCCGTACTTTTTAATTAATCGTCATTTTTTCACTTGCAGGTTTTGTTCCTCTCTAAACATGGTTTCGAAATCTCAAAGTAAGGAGGCTCAAGTATCAAAAGGTCAAAGCAAGGACCTTGCAATTTCAAAGGCTCAAAGGAATGAAGACAAAGCAATTCAAAACAATCCCTTGAAGAAGATGAGATTTACGTCAACCTTTGAGAAAGACCCTAGCTCAGTGACATTTGATAAGGAGCCAAAATTGACTCATGGTATCAACACAATGAGCTGTGTTTTGAAGAGGAAAATCCATAAGATTAAACTCGTAGTTGAGTATAATAAAAGGGACCAACCACATGGCAAGGCTGCTATTGAGATGCAATCTTACATTGGTGTTTTGTCACACACCAGAGTCCCTCTTATCGACAAGAAATGGACTCAATTACGTTTGGGAAGCTGTTGAAATGGCTTATGTTTTTGGGCAAGGGGGCAAGAAGATGGTGTTATAGTTTGCCGCCAAAAAAATAGAAGGATTTCAATTCTACCTTAATTAGGCAGTTAAAAGAACCCCCTCAGCTATATAACTTCATAGAGAAATCGCAATGGGATTCCTTTGTTGCTTCAAGGTTATCCCCAGAATTTGAGGTTGTGCATACTGAGCAGTCATAGAGAAGGGAAAAATGCGAGTACAACAATAGGTTGTCTCGAAAGGGTATGTTGGTTTGGAGGACCAATTAGAAGAAACTGTGCCTAGTGAAGAAATTGATCGTTCTATGTTATGGAGAAAAGGCAAGAGAAGATCAAGAGGGAAACATCCCCGATCCAAAGGAACCGTTGTTTTTCAAAATTAATTGCAAGTCTCACTCACTGTGTTCTAAATTTGAAAAACCGAGATTTTCAATTTCATTTAGACATCGTTTGTTTTTCTAAACATCATTAGAAAAGACACACAACGATGGTTTTTATTTACTGCTGTTTCAAACAATATAGGATCTATTCTTTTAGGAAATTGACGTCTGGATTGAATTACCATGACGGTTTACATTTCTGAGTTAGTCGTTATATTTTAAAAATTTTACAACTATCTTCATTTACTCACACACACACACTCTATCTCTCTCTCTCTCTCTCTCTGCAATTCGTTTTTACACTATTTCTGGTAAAGAATGCTTATTTTTGTTAAGTTTTTTTTATCTCTGCATTTGAATTATACGACGGTTTTTTCGTTTACCGATGTTAGAATTCATACACAACGAAGGTAATTGTTTGCCACCGTTTGAAAAAAAGTGCACGTCAGTTTTTTTTAGAACCCATCATCTTCATTGAAATACCACGACGGTGAATGTTTTTTATTTAGGGCCGTTTTTATTTTTCTGTTTTACAACTTTCATTTACTCACACACAACTTTTGCATTATACGACGGTTTTTTTCTCTACCAATGTGTTAGAATTTTTACACGACAGTATTTGTTTACCGCCTTTTGAAATGCAATACTACGTCAATTTTTTCAAGTAATCCATCGCCTTCAGTAAGTACCACAACGGTTTAGATTTTTGATTTAGGGTTGTTTTATTTTATCTTCAATTACTCTCACACGCCCGCACACACACACACACACACACTCTCTCTCTCTCTCTCTCTCTCTCTCTGCAATTGTTTTTAACTTTACTTCAGGTAAAGAATGCTAATTTTCTGTGCACTTTTTTTAATTGTGCATTTGAATTATACGTCTGTTTTTTCTCATGCCGACGTTATAATTTCTATACAACAACAATATTAATTCACTGCCGTTTGAAATTATATATGACGCCAGTTTTATCAAGGAACCGTTGTCTTCACTGAAATACCAATACTTTTTATATTTTTGAGTTAGCCGTTTTATTTTATCTGTTTTACAATATATTCACTCACTAACATTCTCTCTCTCTCTCTCTCTCTCTCTAGGATGATTTAAAAAAAAAAGTCTCCGAGGGAACTATGACTGTCTCTGGGAGCAATGATGTTTTGAATTATGGCTTTGGGAATCCCTGAGCATGGTGGGAGAGTAAGAGGTATTGGAGCTGGGGTTTCCCCAAGTCAATTCTTCAATTTACCGAGATAGCAGAGAGTAAAATTTGCCAACAAATTGAAGTAAAGTGTTATGGAGGTAGTCAGACAAGAGACCTTTGATCGGTGCATATTTACATATTATTTTGTACCTTTCTAACTTATGATTTGGTTATGTTTTTGAGTTAAACTTGTGATTTTAATAAGTTTTGTGTTTGTTTCAGTGTAATAAGCTTGAGACTCATTAAATGTATTTTGGAGACAAGTTAGCTCAAAATGGTGCCTGCAGATCAGTCAAATTCACGGATTGAACTGTACTTGCTCAAGAAGAAACAGATAATGAGTCCTACATCATTTGAAAGATGCAGAAGTTTAGTTTCTGTAGCATTTTACAGTTCATGATTCCTATTCTTCTAGAGGAAGTTATGCAAGTTTTCACAGCTTAAGGTCAAATTTGGCGGTATCCACGTTGACTTTTGAAGGTCTTTCCGATTTTGCCTTGAGCTGGGATGTATATGCTTGGAAAGATAAGACAAAGAGCTTGAAGATACATATTTTTCCAGATTTTGTAGAAGGAAGAAACAAGCCCAAAACGAGCCCACAAGCTGACTGCAATGCATTGTCATGCATGATTAAGTGTCATTGATTGTGGGAAAGTTAGGTGAAGCATATTCAATACTTATAATTGGAGTGGAGTTTTGCAGCAGCCAAATGAAGTAAAAGAAGATGAAGTGGGAGCTGCAACACTAAGCTTAAAGACAAGAGAAATTGTTTTTAAATGCAATTGTGTGTTAGGTAAAGTTGGTGAATTAAGTGTTGTAAGTTAGTGAAGTGAGTGTTGTAGGTAGAAGTAATACTTAATTCAGATTTTCAATTCCCCTAGGCCTATAAATAGTAAGTTTCTCCAAGCTTGTAAATACATCCCAAGGGGGGGAGCTCTCAAACACTTCTCTAGAGCTCCCCTCCCTTCTCTCCCTCAAATCCTCTTATTTTTCCGTCCTAGTTCTCAATTGTTGTAACAAAATCCTTTTACTAAATTTTCCTTCAAGTTTTTGAGTTCTACTTTAATTTTTTTTATTGTAATGTAATTTCTTAGTTTTCAAGTTTGATTAGTTTCCAAGTTCCAATTATGGTTTTGTTCTTATTCATTATGCTTATAAGTTAATATGCCAGTTTGAATTATTGATCACCACTAAGGCTTGTATGTTAGCTATCTTGGTTTGAATTAAGAGTAGACACCATGCTTTAATTCGAATTGAACTATGAATAGGAAGAGTATGTATGGACAATCAACAACAGGGATTAGAACATACTTGGTTTTTAAAATGTTCTTCTATGCTTAATGGATTCCTAATGCTTAATTTTAGGCTAGACAACATATGATCAAATTAGGGAATTAGGAATACAAGGTTAGGACCAGACACCATGGCCTAATCATACTTTAGCTAGAATCAATCCATTAATCTAAATTGACTTGGGAACTTATTTGCTTGTGTTAGTAATTTTTCTTTCTTTATTGTTTTATTTCCTTTCTGTTTCTATTTTTGTTTCGGACAGGGAATCGAATTGAATCAATCTATCATCAATCCTAGTGAGATTGACCTCGTACTTACATATGCTATACTACCAAACAGCTCGTGCACTTGTAAGTATCACAAGTTGAGGATGCAGCTGATACGACGACAACAAGTTTTTGCCGCCGTTGCCGAGGATTGGCAACATAGTTTGGTTCTATTTCTTTTCCCTACTTGTTTTACTTGTTTTTTTTTTCCTTTTCATGTTTTCCTAGACAGTTTCATGTTTAAAAGTTAATGATGTTAATGGACAAGTTGTGTTTGTAGTCCAACGGAGCCTAACAAGCAAGAGAACTGAGTTTAAGTCCCAGCTTACACAACACATTGGTGTTTATTACTCATGGAATTGGATATGTGTTGATTTTCTTTTTCGTTTTACTTTCTATTTCCTAATCCTTTTAATTCTCTTTCAAGTTTTGTGTGTGTGTTTATTTTAGCAATTTAGATAGCTCAATAAAAAGGGAGAGAAAATGCAACTCCAATCATAAGAATGAGAAGTGTGGAGTATTAGGAGAAGTCGCGAGCTCCAAATGCATCCATGCTCGACCTAATCGCTTCAAGGGGGAGTATTCTAATCCTTAATGTTTAAAAGAATTATGCTTAGCATATTGTGATTTTATTAAATAGGGAAAAGATGATTCAAAAATTAACTTGTTGATGCTACTAAAAATAATTTTATGTTATATGGTTCGTGACAATTGATCGAAGAACTACGTGTGGCTTGATCTCTCAGTAAGCCTACGTAGGTAGCCTGGGGTCTCACCCAGCCAGGTGCAGCCGCATGATAAACCATATTTTTGGACTCTAATTTGGTAATCAGGATCAAATCCTATTTATATTAGAGTTGTTAAGTTTGGTTTTGAATTTGTCCACGACCTAAAGCCCGATTGAAACTTAGGCGAGATTAAATGTCTGTTTATATTCCAGTTTTTACTGAAGGGATGTGGTTAAAATGTGTTTGTGGTTGTGAAGGGACGGAAACCTGTTTTAGAATGATGAATGATTGTGGATTGAGTCTTTACAACTACTTACGACTGTGCTTTGGGAACTTTAAACTGTGTTCTGACAGGTTGAAAATTTTGGTTAAGTCCGTTTTTCAAGGGAAACTTTGCCGAAATTTCGGTAGAAGTCTTTGTCCGTTTTTCCTTTGTTTTTGGGAATAGGATGTTTGAAATTAGTAAGTGGGCCCGGCATCAATTGATATCGAAAAAACCACAGGATCTGTCACGGATTCATAGGGATTTGGGGCGGGTCCTGTCAGTGAGAATATTTGATTGTTTGGGATTGGAATTATAAGAGATCACTTATACTTTAATGAAATTAACCAAAGCTATAGGATTTGGACATGGCACGGAAAACCTTGGGAATGGACTACTAATGCTAGTAGAAATATGGAAGAAGATAATCAAAGCAGGTGTAGTAATTTTATATATATATATTTTTTTTTAAGAAGTAGGGATGGATGATATTAGAGTTTGCCAATGTGACTGGGGATGGAGATCAACCCTTGTACCGTGGTTGAAGTAAGTACACGAAGTTTTCGGTTTTGGTAAAGTTATATAATTTGAAAGTAAAACATGGGATGAGTGATGTATGTTTTACAAAATTATTGATACTTCAAGGAGATTTACTTCCAGAAGGTGTTAGAAATATGCCCTTAAAGCAACTAATTATGTAATAGTTAGAGTTAAGGATATCTTTGATAAAAGACATATTATGTTATCAATGGGCAAGAAATGTTGTTTTATACATTAAATCATCTTATATTATCATTCAATATGTAAAAGACCTCTCATTTCATATCACAGGATGGTGCTTACAGTGGAATCAAACATCTTAATAACTTTATAATATATATATATATATATAGAGAGCTTCCATTGAGGGATCCCTCAAATAAGCTTATTTGAGGGACACCCCTTGTAGAGCCCACTCCGGATTGTATTTTACTAATCCAAACCGTCTATTTTGTAGATATTCATTCAAAGATCATTTCTATAAAAAATCATTTGAATCCGATATCATTTGACCATTCAATTGAGTTATTGAAATTTTAGTACTTTCTTGAAGCACCGTGTTCGTTGATTTTGCAAGATACAATTGGATGTCGAAACGATTTCCGATTTGTCTAATTTTTTGTAAGGATAATCTATGAATGAAGACCTAAAAAATAGATGGTTTTGATCATTGGGAAAAAGTTTGTAGGATACCCTAAAGGGCGTCCCTCAAATAAAATTATTTGAGGGATCCCTCAATAGAAGGGGACTGTATATATATATATATATATTAATTTCCACTATTTCATAAACCTTAACCACGATATAGCATCCGATAGTCCCTCAATTTAAAACAATAAATTAATATCCTAATCCCCCGTAATCAACATAACTCAACTAATGGTAAAGACCTGTCACTACGGTCATTTTAATAATCATGAGAAGGTAAAACTACCTCGAGAGTCTCACAATCAACCCAAGGTCAAACTACCCATCCTTGGTCAAACGGGCCCACAGGCCCACGACCTCCAAATTCCGATCCGAAAGTTCCTATGGTTTCTACAAGGCTTAGGACACACGTCCTGCAAGTTTGGTCAAGATCGGATGGTCGGATAGCTCACAATTGCACGATCGGACGGTTATTGTAACCCTAGCCCTACGGCTGGCATTTCTGGAGTATCCGGGACTTCGTTTTACGATCCATCGAATCCTACATGATCCTAAGGATGTCCAGATTTAATATAACAAACTCAAGACCATCCAACGGTCCAAACCTAGAGAACCCGGATAACGCGCAATAGGCGATATCCGTTTGAGACTCAAACGCTATCCAAATTGAAATCCGAGCACACCTACGCACTCGTGAGGACCAGTCGGGACACAATGCCTTTTTTCTATAGTGCCCACGTGCCGCCACATGCGCTAGCAGCGCGTGGGTGTCCAAAGCGATCATGCTTCGCCGTAAAATCTCAAAATCACGGCTCAAGACTCCTACCCTAGGTATAACACCCTATTTGGAACCACTTTTATTCTTGGACCTACCCCAAAATCTAACCAAAACTGGTCGGAATCGTGATCCCAAAATCGGCCGAAATCCAATTTGAAAATCAAATTACCTACACTCAAAATTGATGCAATCCTAACTAGTCATCAACTAGATCATGAAAAATAGGTAGAAATCCATGCCTTACACGTCAAATTTGGTGGATAAATGAGAGAGAACGAGCGGTTTGAAAATTAGTGAAAAACCGCCAAATTTTCTGCAATTTCTAGCGAACTCGCGACCGGGGCGGGTCTTGGCCGGGATTGAAGTGGAAGACCACCGTCATTTTGGGACTAGCACCACCTTGAATGGTGGCCGGAGGAAGCGGTATGGCGCGGAAAACCGCCGTTGCTGTTTTGACAAGGAGGAGGCGCAATCGGGAGGAGCGAGAGAGAGAGAATGAGGGTTTTCTGATTTTTATCAAATCCTTTTCTCAATATTTACGACAGCCACTGATGATGTTTTGCTCAGAACTTCTTCGCATAACCCGATTCAAGCCCACTAGGTGTCTACGGACTTAGCTCGCCGTGCTCTATGCAACGGTGTAGTCGAAATTCCCAAATTTCTTCCCAGTCAAAAAGTCAAATTTAAATCTAATAAAATATTCTAGGGGCAAAATGGTCTTTTAACTGGATAAATTAATATTTACCTATTTATTTAGGACCGGGTCATTACAAGGCACCTCAAAAGCTCCTCATCTTTGCTTTTTCGGACCAAATCTCCTTTCCACATAAGGTAATTTAAAGCCATGAGTCTAACTCTTTTTTCAGAAGACGGGGTCGAATACTGCAAGTAATTTATGATGGGAGTTCTCCAATCATCTTCAGTGATTATGGCAAAATTGATATCTATCTCCATCCCTCTGGTCAGAATAGATGGTAGACTTTTCTTTCCTACCTTGATAATCCTTTGGACACAGTCTTCAGGTATTTGTACTCTTGTTGCTATCTGAGCCATTTCATTGGCTGAGAAGTTCTCCTCTCTTGGAATATGTTCCCAAGTAGCTTCCATGAATTCTATTAAAAGATTCATGGCTGCCACTAGATAGACAGCTAGAGAAGGATTTAGACACTTGTATTCTCCAGCAATCTGCTTCAACACAAGCATAGAATCTCCCAAGATTTCCACAGATTGGATTCCTAATTCCACCAACATTTCAAGGCCAATGATTAAAGCTTCATATTCAGCCCTATTGTTGGTGCATTGGAAATCTAACTGAAAAGAATAATAGTGTCTGATCCTCAATGGCTCCTCCAAGACAATCCCTGCAGGCTACATCAGTTTTTGATCCATCAAAGTATAGTTTCTAAGGTGTTAGGTGAATTGAATAGATGGGATTGTTTAGACAAGTATGAGCTCTAGTCAACAAATCTGCATTTGCTATATCCAAAGAATCCATGTTTTCAATCTCTTCCCTTGGATGATCGGCTAAAAATCTGCTACAACTTGTCCTTTGACAAATTTTCCTGGGAACATATTTGAAAGCAAATTCTGTCAAAGCCAGAGTCCATTTGCCAATTCTGCCTCTCAACATTGGCCTTGTTAGCATGTATTTGATTAGGTCTGTCTTGGCAATGATGTAGGCGATGAATGGCAGCATATAATGTCTGAGTTTCACGGCAGTAAAGTATAAGGCTAGACAAAGCATTTCAGTTGCAGAATATTTCCTTTCTACTTTTGTCAAAGTTCTGCTCATATAGGAGACTGCATGTTTCTTTCCTTCCTTGTTATCTTGAACTAAAAAAACTCCTAATGGACACTTCTGATGCAGAAACATAGAGTTTGAGCAATCTGCATCCCTTTGGTGAGGACAAAACTAGTGGATTTGAGAGGTAGTGCTTAATTTCCTCAAAAGCCTGCTGGTGCTGTTCTTACCACTTGAACGTCTATTCCTACTTTAATCTTAGCAAGGAGAAGAAAGGCTGGATTTTTCCCGCAGAATTGGATATGAATCTCCTTAGAAAGTTAATTTTTCCCAGAAGACTCTGCAACTCTTTCTTGTTCGGAGGTGGTAGAGCTTCTATGATTGATTTTGCTTTATTTTTATCGATCTCTATGCTCCTTTGGTGGACCAAGAAACCTAGGAAATTTCCTGCTTGAACTCCAAAAACACATTTCTAGGGTTTCATTTTTTAACTTATGTTGTCTGATTCTTAGGAGTGCCCTTTTCAGATTTGACACATGATCTGCTTCTTCTGGGGGCTTAATCACCACATCATCTATGTACACCTCTAGAGAATGACCTATCATGTCATGGAAAACAGAATTCATTATAGTGTATTCAAAAGCACCTATATGTCCTAGGCACATGAAAGCTGTCTTATGGATGTCTTCTTCTGCTATCATAATCTGATTATATCCTGCATTGCCATCCATAAAAGATAGCATTTGGATATGAGCAGCTCCATCTACTAGGATATCTGTCATTAGCATAAGATACTCATCCTTGGGAGATGCTTCATTCAGATTCCTGTAATCCACACAGATCCTAATTGCCCTTGCTTTTCTTTTCAGAATGGCACAATATTGGCTAACCAATCAGCATAAATGGCTGGTCTGATGAATCCTGCCTTGACTAGTCTTTCTATTTCTTCCTTAACTTTCAATTTTGTTTCCATAGACATCCTTCTTCTGGCATGTTTGACTAGGAGGTAGCCTTCTTTGATTGGCAGCTTGTGTTCTACCAGTTTTCTGTCTAATCCAGGTATCTCATGATAATGCCAAGCAAAACAGTCTCTAAAATCATGCAAAGTGGGTCTTGGATCCTCTTTTGTCCCTAAGTTTATCTCTTGCAATGGATCTTCCACTTCTAGTAAAAAGTTATCCAGTGCTGCTGGTTCAAAATCTAGTACTTCCTCCTGAAAACTCTCTTCTTGTTCTTCAGTGCTTTCAATGTTGATGGCTGAATTCTTCCCAATATATCAACAATCTTTTTGTAATGGATCGGATTGTTATAGCTCGATCCTTTTCTTGTTGACTAATACTAAACATCAGAGTTTTGAAGGTTTAGAACAAAAGGTCTATCCCAGTCCTCTAGAGAATTGGCTAGACCATCTTCAATGAGTCTCTGGGCTATGACACCATAGGGGCTGCCGTTCTGGTTGACTCTAAAGAATGTGAAAGGACCAAGGTCATCATGATAATATCTTGCCTCAAAATACATGGCAGATGGCAGAAATGGTCGTGGATCGGCCTCTACTATCTCCATGAAACCTTCTTCATTTCAAAGGGCTAACTGCTGATGCAGAATGGAAGGAACACAGAAGCTTTGGTGGATCCAATCCTTGCCAAGCAATGCATTGTAAGTGGTAGAAGTGGTGTCTACCACAAAAAATGCAATCTTCAGCTCCTTGGTTCCAACTATGACATCCACATCTAGGATTCCATGAGTCTTAGTGATGCCCCCAGCTAAGTTGTTGATAGTCAAATGTGTTGGAATATGATCCTTCTCTGTTCTGCCCATCTTGATCAGTAACCAGTGAGGCAGAAGATTAATGGTTGCACCTCCATCTAACATCACTTTGGGAATAGGAATACCCCCAAAGTTTGCTATTATGAATAGAGGTCTGAGGTGATTGGCCATCTCCTTGGTTGGTTTGGAGAAACAAAGTTGTTCTACAGCCAACTTCTCTGTAGTTCCGCTTATCTTGGCAGTAGGTGTCTGCTGTTCTAGCACCTCCTCTACTTCTGTCAATCTGCACTCAAAACTTTTTTGGGAAAGCACATCACCTTCCAAAGTGCTTCCTTGCCCTTCTATTAGCCTGAACTCTTCTCTCAATCTGCACTCCCCTTGTAACAGACTTTCTAATTCGCACCAAAGCCTCAGCTTTCTTCATCCAGCCTCCATCCGCTCTTCCCCATATTCTTCTGCAGTCTTCCTGTTCTCCTATTTCGATGAGTCCAATCTGGTCATCTGCAGATGGTTCATAGTCCAACTGCTTATCTTCATACTTTTCACCCAGTCTTCTTGCCCTCTATCGAATAGGTTCGGATTCACCTTGTGTTTGTGAAGGTACAAGTTGATTGACCGAGGGTGAGGCAAGATGGATGGAAGGTTTGCTCGCTATTCTCTTCATCGCTCTTATTGCTTGATGTGTTGTTTGTTCGCCAAATGAGCTACTGGATTCTTCCTCTTCTCGCGTAACTTGTCTCGGAAGTACTGTGTCATTCTTGTTCTGAGGAAGGTGCAGATTGCCTTTGAACTCTCCTCTTCTCGAGTTCTGTTAACTCCGAGTTGGTCTACCGCTCTTTCCAGAGAATACCATCTGCCTTCTATGATAGTTGCCAAGGGATTTTCATTTTCGGCATTTTAATTGGTATCTCTTTCTTTGGCTGCTCTATCATTTTTCACTGCACTAAGCAGTGCCTTAGATAGTCCTTCTGTCTGCTCTGTCTTGTCTGGCTCTGTCTTTAGATGGAGCCGGAACTGGGCTTTGTTGGCATGATGTTCCAATCCTATCAAAAACACTAGGTGTAGGCTAACTCTGCCTGTCTAGAGTCACTTCTAACTCACTTTCACACTTGCACTTGATGCACAGCACTACCCCAGCCAAGATGGTTGCCTTTGGCCTTTGACTAGTCTCCTTTGTGACTCTTTTGCCTCTACTGGAGCTAGCTTTTATTGTTGGTTTGTCTTTCTTCTGTTCTAGCCAATTTAAGTTGACCATGTTGACCTCAGGTTGGGGAAAAGGATCTGTTGTAATCGAGGAGGTTTCACTTGATTTTAGCCTTCCTGTTTTTATTCCTTCCTGTATGACATCTTTGAAAACAACATAGTTGTTGGTGGAATGGTTCCAATAGTTGTGCCACCTGCAATATTGTCTTAACATACCAGCATTTCTTACCAAGCACATCTTTAATAAACCAGTGAATGAAACAATCATGATAAAGCAAAATAAAACAATTCATAACCAAAGGATTCCAAAACAACAAAAGACCCCCACACTGCAGGAACAAAGAAATTGTTTTGGGGAGGAACACTAGCTATGAGCTAATGACTTAGCTCTCCTAGCAGAGGCTCTTCAGTCCAAAATACGAACTAAATCTAAATGCAAAGACTAAATAAGAAAAACAACTTGAGTAGCAAAACCCATCTAGGAACTCCCCAAGCTATTCCAACATAAAAGCTTCATAATTGCAACTGCTCATGCTACCATTCCTGTTTTGCAACCTTCTGAAATATATTATTTTATATAGACAACTTTTCTACAAGGTAGAAAAACTTATTTGTAATAGGGATAACACTATTTTGTTATCCCCTGTAACACCCCAACCCAGTTTAATCGTCTTATTCAATTTATTTTATTTGTGCAATTACATTTTTACCATCAGGAGTAGGGACAATTTAGTCACTTTTTTATTTTGGAAGGATTTTGGGGATTTGAGTGGCATCTTTGCGTAAAGCTCGCTCTCAGGAGTTCGTAGATGCATAGTGGGTTCAATTCGGAGCTAAAATGGAGAAGTTATAATTTAAGGAAGTGCAGTGGCACAACCGTAAATTTTGCAAACTCAAATTTTTTATAAATCTTAACCGCTTCTCTCTCTCTCTCTCTCTCTCTCTCTCTCTCTCCCCTTCACGAAAGCAGACCAGCCACTTTGGCAGTCGTTTTCTCCTCCCTCTTGCCACTACAAGCAATTCCACAACCCACAAAACATTCGTCTCTTCCTCTTCTACATGTCCATACCCATTTCCACCTTTGAAACTCCAAGATTGGTTGTGATTTTGGACTGAAATTGAGCTATAACCCTTGTTCGTCTTCGACCGCGTTTGTTCGATTTTCGGTGATTTAGGTGGCCAAAATCATTGAACCATACATGAAACTTCATCCTCTCATCGCGCTCTACCTGTATGTGCTTGGTTTGCGTCAATTTTGAGGTTTTAGAGATTGATTTCTAACCCCCAATTATGCTGACGATTTCGCTTCGATTCGTCTAGTTCCGGTCAGTTTTTGGTCGTGGTCCAAGAACAGTTGATCCCCTAGGTAATCTAATTCTAATGGTATGGGTAATGACTGGCAATTTGGAGTTTTCCGATCATCAAAAATTACTCAAGGCACTCACTCGCTACCGTCGGTGGGTGGCGGGGCGTGGACCACTTTGTGGCAGCCCATTGGGTTCTAAAATGTTCTCCTTGTTGTCCTGAGTTCGACAGTATGCTCGGATTTGGACCCAATAGATATTGCACCCAATATGTGATATTTGGGTTCGATAGGTTCAAACAGTTCGATCGGTCCCAAATTCAAATATGTTGTCCCTCATATCTCTAGGATCGTGTGGAAACTTATGGATGGAGAATCGGAGTCCCGGATACTCCAAGTCAATGAATTTGGTTTTAGGTAAACCGATTACAGTCCAATTGTGCGATCGAGAGTAATCCGACTGCTTGATCGACACTAAACCCCCGGGACTTGGTTGGTAGATATTGTTGGATTTATAGGAACCTCCCCTGTTATTGATACTTGATATATTGACACGCGATAACTCTTTGGAGGTGTATCGGTATGCTGGGCACCCTTGACTAGGTGTACCGAAGCCCTTGACCTGTAGTCTACGCAAGTAGGAGGGATATTTAGTAGCAATAGTCCTCCGGTTGGACTGCTTATTCCCTAGCCACATGAGTATTGAGGATTCTACCATGTGGTCTAGTTAAAACGATCCCCGTGTTGGATTGTTTTCCCCTGGTACATGATGATAGTGTGGGTTGTGCAATATAGATATATATATATATATATATACATATATAGATAGTGGGTACAAGATTAGGAGAAGGAAAGGATAAGTGTCATATGTGATATAAATTGGGTTATGGGGATAGTGCGAATTGATGCTTATTTGATATTGAATGACATTATTATCTGTACGATCCTGGAATTCGAATATGGTTGTGGAAAAAGGGATGTTTGGATATTGGTATTGGATTATTTATATATCGGATATTATTATAAATGTCTTACGTGTTCATCTGAGTTTATTTTATTTATTAAGTAAATGAATAATGTATATTGGTTTATTGAAAATTTGGTTGTGGGTTGAGTTTTTATTATAAAATTATATGACCTTGTGTTTTGGGATTTGGGATAGTGGTTTTGGTTCCAAATGCACGGGCTTTGAGGATTCTGTTATGCATGTCTGGGGATTTAGTTTCAGCCGCACGGGCGTCGAGGATTCCGTCTTGTGTGTCTGGGAAATGTGTATATGTGAAGATAAACGTATCATGGGAACAACGATGAGGGAAAATCAGTATGAGTTTTATATTGTTATTTACAATGGGATTTTCTTAAGTATGTGCAATGAGACTACTATGCACAAGCATTAGTATCTTTAAGTAAGGTTTGATTTTGAAACTTGGTTTAGACTGATTTATTGGATTGTATGCCAATAATATCAATACCGAAAGAACTACGTGTGGTTTGATTCCTCAGTAAGGGTACGTAGATAACCTAGGTTAACCTAAGTGCAACCACGAAATAAACTGTGTGAGTTGTGCTTGAATTGCATCAAAATATATCATTGGATCTGTTAATGGTTACGGAGTCTTAAACTCAAAGTGGTTTGCGAATAAGGTTTAGAATTCTTTTTGTTTTGGTGGGCCTGAAGCTCGATTGAGGTTTGAATTATATATGTATAACGAAGCTGAGCCACTTTAGAATTTCTTTTGACGGTGGTTGGAGTGTAGACCTTGCATGCATGAAGTTAGTGAATTTGTTATGGATGTATGTAGGTGTAAATTTTGGAATTATCCGTTTTCAGTAGAAGTCTTAACCATTTTATGCTTTTAAGGCAGGAAAAAGGGGTTTAAATTAGTAAATGGGCCCGGCATCCTATGGGTGTAGAAAGGGAAGCATGATTTGAAAAGGATTCCAAGGGGAATTTGAGTCAGGTCCTGTCATCCCGGACTAATAACACATTGACACGTGGCCCACTTGGCAATGAGTTATTAACCAAATGGCAAAAAACTGTTATCTTCATTACGTGAGAGTGTTTCTCAACAAGGCTTGCTATCACACGTCTGCTATTATAAAATAATATATTTTATGACAATTCAATTGAAAAGCCATGCACCAAACCGATCTGTAACTTTTGATTAATTTTTAATTTTCTAACAAATGAAAAATTAGAGGAAAAAAAAATTCACGATAAACAAACAGTAAAGCATAACTATTTTTCTGGCATGGGACGATTGGATGTAAACTAAACTTTCTGGGTGGTCTCTTCTGTTGTTTTTCTTGGTGATTTTATTTTATTTTTTCAGAAAATAAACAATTAAGACAAAGGTAATGTGACAGACGACATGGCTTGCCCAGTCCCGGCCCTAACTAGGCAGTCGGTCCCTGGGCCCATTATTCAAGGGGGTCCCAAATTTTTTATTTATATAATAAGTATTATATTATATTATTATAAATTAATTTAATATTTTTGAGAGAAAAACAAAAAATGGCATTCAGAACCACGATCTCTTCTATTCTTCTTCTTATTCTTCTTCTTCTTCTTCTTCTTCTTCATCTCATCTCATCTCATCTAAGCCTCTCATACTAGTTCCAGAATTATGAATCCCTAAATTAATTTTTCTATTGATAGATTGGGGAGATTCCAAAATCCAAATTGTAGGCTTTTGTTCAGTGCAAAATTGGTCCTTGTATAAATCAATTGAAGGTAATTTTTCATGATTTGACATCAAATGAAAAGGAAAATATGATTTTATTTATTTATTTGTTTGTAGATTTTTCACATCGTTTGACCTCCTCTTATCCTATCTCCTCCCAATCTGCCAATGACATGAACTCTTATCGAATTTCTCCCTGACACCGATGATGATAAGTTCATCATTTAGGAATCAAAATTAAATAGATATTGTTTTCCATAATTTAGGAATAGAATATTGAGATGAATCTGAAATTTTGGAACAAAGGATCCATGACGAGAGTTTTAAAAGAAATTCTTTGATATTGGCTTGACTTGCATTCTTGAAATTCTTTGACTAACTGGTATGGTATCTATAGTTGGACATTTGTTTTCATTATTAGGAATATGGAAGACATTGCTCAAAATCTAAAAATATTTTGGAATAAATATTTACTAAAAAAACCAATCCTTAGTTGATAAAACAAGTATACTAGTGTTAGTGATTAATGTGTGTAGGGCACACTTTAAATTTTCACCCTGGGCCTTTGAAAACTCAGGACCGGCCCTGGGCTTGCCAAGACAAATAACAAATCAAAACGTGGATCATGTCTTACTGGCTGATCCTTATAACAAAGTTTAATTTATTTAATGCTTCTTTTAACTTGTTATTCTACTTTTGCTTTATTACTTTTTCTTTATTAAATTTTATTACTCTTGGCTAGTACGAAATACTTTGTTAATTGATTAAGCAAGGCATGTGATGCTAAAGAAAACCCAAAGCAAGGTGATATTGGGATTGATATCAAATATTGCTCGCTATATATAGATGTACTGGGAGATCGCCCGGTTTTAAAAAAGAAACCAGTGCATTGAGTAGAAAATTTAATAGCTAGAGATGACAAGAGGAGAGGCACCGAGTTTGGCGAAAATGCAATATCAATTCGCAATGGACGGCAAGTGGATTTCCCTAAAATACTTCTACGAGGTTAATCCGACGGAAATAGTTTCAAAAATTACAATGAACAACGACACTGCACTTCACGTCGTAGCCTCCAACTGCGACAGCGACCTGCTTGAGCATTTTATTTCGCTGATAAATGACAATGCAGATTTGAAGATAGAGAACAACGATGGCAACACCCCTCTTCATGAGGCGGCTGCGTCTGGAAATCTGAACGGAGCAAAGCTCTTGGTGGACAAGGATAAGAGACTTTCCGGTCAGTCTTCTTTTAGCACTCTAGTAGAGATTCGAAACCACTTAGGAGAGAGCCCACTCTACAGGGCTGCTGCTTTCGGTCACACAAACTTGGTCAAATATTTGGCTTCCCAAGTGAAGCCGCAGCAGGAGGATATAGAGCAGCAGCAGGAGGCTATAGAGTACCACTTCAACAGAAACCATGATAACATATCCATTCTTCAGATCGCAGTCATTAGCCAACATTTTGGTCTCTCTCTCTCTCTCTCTCTCTCTCTCTCTCTCTCTCTCTCCCCTCTTTGACAATTGCATTATTAGTTATATATGTTAGTTATCTATTTATAGCTGTGAATTAAGATAAATTCTTGTCTGAATGTGTGGTTCGAATATATAACCTTGCCAAATAAAATTAGTCTAATATTTTTTTATTTTACTTTATTATTACTAACACGATTTTCCTTCAACGCAGAGACTGCTCTTTGGTTACTAAAAAATTACCCATATCTTGCGAATAGAAAGGAAAGCAATGGACTCACAAGTCTTCAATTGCTAGCCCAAATGCCATCTGCCTTCCAACCCAAATTTCGCCAAAGCATATGGAAGAAGCTCATTTATAAATGTACCATCTACTCTACTGCTTATACACCACTAATAAAATTAGATATAATTAAACTCAAAAATTCAATTTAGGAACAACACATGTGCCTTTCTGATGAGTCAACCTATTTCTGTAGTCGGGTAGTCAACCTATTTATGTTATTAGGGAAAAAAACCCATTAAATTCCTAAATTTTTCCTTATTATGTGATCCTTGGATGGATAATATTCTTTTATTATCTCTTTCTTCTTTTAAAAGAAAAAAAAAACTCACCTGCTGGGTTTTTTTTTTTTTTTTTCTTAGTTTATTTTAGCTGGCCAACAGTTCAAATAAGTAAAGCTATAGATGGTAATTTTCTGTTTCTTCAAAGGATAAACCGGACTACAGCCATTGGTATTACTGACCTCGCAAGCCAAGCTTGTGGAGCAAGAAGGAATAGTGGCCCCTTTATTTATGCAAGCCTTAACTTCTGATGATGATAATGCTGATCTTTAATTGTGCTCCCCTTTTTATACATTCATATTCAGGCCTTTTTGATGATGACAACATTGATTGGGACCCACCAAATCAAAACTGTGACTCGGAGAGGAGATCGAATCAGTCACCAAATCAAAACGACCACTTGGAGAGCGGATCCAATCAGCCACGAAAGAAGATTACGAGTAATTAATCGAACTTTCAAAGTGAGCCATATATATATATATATATATATATATATATATAGAATGTCATCCTTCCATAAACCCTAAAATCTTAAAAACAACTTATTTGTTAAAAAAGAAAAGGATTTTATTTTTCCATAATATAAAATGTTGGTAAGTCTGTACAAATTAATACAGATAACTATATAAGGATATTATAAATACGGAAGCCATTATGTTAGGCAAGTTATCATGACTGAACTTTTGTAGTGGCCTTTGTGACTGAATTACAACGCTCTCCTCTTTATCTCAAAAATGTTGATAGGCTATTCTTAGCGAAGAAACTTTTTCGTTAAACTTGCTGCGAGGTTAGATTTTAGTTTTGCTCCTTTTGACTATATATCTATATATATTCATAGATATATAGTCTAATATAGTAAATTATGATCATATACATACAGTAATATACCTACAAATATGCTCATAAGTTAGTATCGATATACCTACCAAACGTATATGTTTAGAATGTAATAACGTAACTGCAAATATAAAAATAAAATAAAAAACCAATCTAACAGGCAGGTGATAATCTAATTTTGTACAACTGCTTACTTAAGGACCTCATTTAATAACTATTTCAATTTTAGTTTTTATTTTTATTTTTTGTGCTAGAGTATAGAAGAAAATTAGAGTGATAATGGGAGTGATAACGAGATTGAGAGAGAGGATCGATATAAGAGATGACTACAAAAGGGGAGATTCACTATTATCCCAAATATAGGGGCCCAAATTATAAATATATCCTACATGAAATGGACTTTAGAAACACACACAAAGCCCATTTACAACATAACAAAGAGGCTTTTAACTTCTTATAAATTACAAAATTGCCATCAATTTCTTAAAACAAACTCAACCCCAAAATCTCATAAAAATACCCAAAATACTCAGTAAGACATCAAAGTAATTTAATAATCAATATTAAATTCAATAAGGTCAGCTGTCATTTTTTGGTTTTTTTTTTTGGTTTATTTATAGAAATTCAATAGTGTATGGTTTATCTATAATATTAGTGCTAAGAATGGGTATATCACTAAATATCTTTATTAATAATGATCAGAACTACTACTAGGATGGCGACCAACCAGTAAGATGTTCGAGGAAATGCAAAATCAAAAATTACTATCGAAATTGACTGATTTGCTGGTCAAGGAGTATTCGTGGGCGTTGGAATACAGTGATTCACCAAACATAAGGAAAACCTTTTGTCTGTTGTGTTCAAACAAACAGGTGGAAGAAGATTCTGATGATTGTGGTTGTCACGACGGAGGGGAAACCAGTAAATCTATTTACAAGTATACCCCATTGCTTACAGCAACGTGTGCCGGAATATTACAAATTGTGGAAAAGATTATCAACTTTAACCCTCAAGCGATTGAGGCGCGTGATTTTGAAACTCAAGAAAACATTTTGCACGTGGCCATTAAGCATCGTCAGTTGGCCATGTTCAAGTTTGTGAAAAAGGAGAAAACAGTAACGTCAAGGTTGGCTTACAGGATTGATAGTGATGGGAACAGCATATTGCACCACGCTGCAGATACGAAATTTTACACTGTAGACACTCAACACGTAAGCGGTCCTGCATTTCAATTGCAAGAAGAATTGTTTTGGATGGCGGTGAGTGAGTTTTATATATACGCCTAATTCCTTAATTTTAATAATTTTCTTCCAACATTACATAGAGAAATATAACTAGTTATAAATCTATCGTTTACTTTATCAAAATGGTTCATCATCCTCAACAATTTTTCCATTTGCGGCCAGCGTGTGGAAAAGATAATGCCACGTCATTACGCCCTGCACCAGAACAATCAGTGGTCTGACAGCGCACAAGCTCTTCGAGAATAAGCATGCAGATCTACTTCAATTGGCAAAAATATGGATAAAAGAGACAGCTCAGTCGTGCTCGACCGTGGCAGCTTTGGTGGCCACCGTGGCCTATGCAGCTGCCTTTACGGCTCCCGGGGGTACTGATGACTACGGGGTTCCTGTTCTCAGGCATTCTCCTTTCTTTGTCACATTCGCCATTTCAGACATTATCTCGCTAATCTTCTCATTGACTTCTCTGTGCACGTTTCTTTCTATCCTGACGTCTCCGTTTGAGTACGAAAACTTTCACCTTTCTCTTCCCTTCAGGCTGCATTTAGGATTCACCCTTCTCTTCTTCTCGCTGGTAGCCACCATGTTCACCTTCACTGCCACTCTTGTGCTCTTGATTCATCATCAAAGGATGTGGACAACGTCCCTCATTTATGTGGTTGCCCTTCTTCCTGTCTCTGCGTTTGGGCTCTATCAGTTTCCTTTGTATGACGGATTTCGCAAAAGTTTGAAATATATTTCAAAGAAAATATTGAAGCCGACTATATCTTTAATTCGTGATGTGTTTGTAACTTTGAAATTATTTTTTGAAAGTGTAATTTAAATTTGATATTCTGTTATTGAGTGATATGATTTGTGAGCTCTGTGCTGTTGCTATAGCTCAAAAGGTTAGAATAAGAGTGTGCTGCTATAGCTCTCAGTTAGGGTTCCCTCTTCTTCTTCCTTTGTGTGTGAGTGTTTTTGTTTTTCCGTCTTTTATGTATGTTTCAGAAGAAGTTAACATCTTCGAAATAAACTAGTGTGCATCATGCTTGTTATGAGATTTTTCCTTTATTTGTAATGATCTGGGTTTAAAAGTATCCTATCTTTTTTTTCATGGTTCATTACTCATTTATTGAACTAAAGTAGACGATGATTTTTTTGGACTGTGGATAATCCCAGCTCCCTTTTCAATTAGCTTATCAAATTAAACTTTAGATATGGTTTCCATTTAATTTGACCAATATGATTATTCCAAACAACATTTATTAAACCCTTTAATACCGAATAATTAACTTACATAATGCATAGGACCTACCTTTTTTTTTCCATTTAGCACCAATAACCTTCATTGTGATAAGACACATTATGTGCATAGCGAAGGAGAAAAGAGCTTTATCTTCTCAGAAAATCAAAACACCCATATGATTTCCAGTCTTCGCAACCTTCCCCTTTCTCTCTATGGACCTTTGAGTGAAGGGATCGCCGTCGATGTAATGAATATAATAGTTAAATTCGCTAGTAAGGGGCTTGTAGCTCAAGTGATTAAGAGCAGTTATCCATGCACTCGAGGTCATGTGTTCAAATTTCCCCTCGTCAAGCTCAAGTGATTAGGAGCTTGATTGATGCTGCCAAGTCTAGACTGTTATTTTCAAAGCATATAATAAAACAATGTCTTAACAAAAGATAGAGAATTGGGAAAATAGAAAGAAAAAAGAAAAACAATTCAAAAAAAAACAGAGGGAGAGAGGCCCTCGTCCGATGTGCACTTTTCTTGTTCCGCACATGCAGTCTAGCATGAGTTGTAACAGTGACATCATACAACAACCACAATCTATATGAAAGGCCTAGAAAGAATTACCAACTACACTTTCCATTTCTTGCCATAATTTCTCTCCTCTATTCACATGCTAATTTGGTGTCAAAGCTGCTCAAGCAGATAGCAAAGGCCTGAAATGCAGACAAAGGATACCGGTAATCCATGGTAAACATATCCTTGCCAACTTTACCAAATCTGAAGGATGATCTTGTCATGGTCAGATTGGGTTGGCTGCGGTGGTTGCGAGGGTGTCGGTGCAACAGCAAGATCGTGTTGCTATCAATGAAAGTTCTTGACAGAGGCAATATTACCCTTCCACGGAAGTTAAGGTACCAACACTGCAACTGTTCATGCCATCTCGGTGCCTTGTTCCGAAGAATCAATGGTCTTTCTTTTCCTTCATCTTCATAATGGGACCCGACTATATCAGAGAATCGAGCACTGCTAAACTCAGTTGAATTATCAATTGATTTTGAGAAGGATATGCTCCGGAATGAGTCCTCAAGGGAGCGCTGGAGAAGCTCAGGCTGGCCAGGGACAATGCCACCAGGCTCAAGGGATGCGGCAGGGATTGAGTGCATGTTGCAGTGCATCCTGCGTGGCCCCCTAGTGCCAAGTACATTTAACTCATATGTCACCTGAGCGATGTTGTAGCTGCCAGTAGGAACCTTGGGAGAGACCTTTTTAGAGTAAAACCGACGGCTTTGGCCAGTGGGTAAAGCTGAGCGCTGTTGTAGGGAGGCTGGGTATCATAAATAATGAATTTGGTGCCTAGAAAATTAGACCTGAAAATGATGCACGTTAAACCAAACCAGATAGAAACTGCTTCAGGCCCATCAATAACAAAAATGAAGGGAAAGTAATATCCTAATACAATTATCAGAGGAATGCTAGCAACCTTCTCTCTAACCTTCTCCTTTGAATCTTCTCCCTTTTTTGCTTGACATGTGTCATTCTTCTTACACTTAAAACAATGTCATTAATATTCAAGCTAACTTTTGCTTTCCAAGTTTACCCTTATTAAATGTATTCAATTTATCCAAAAAAATTTCACAACTTTCTTACCGTCTTATTAATTTTTTTCTAACGTCAATTATGTTTTTTAAAAGAAAATATATGCTTTTAAGAGGAAATGTCCCTTTCTTTTTTTATTTTTTTTAACAAAAAGGGTTTAGATAGGAAAAAAAAAATCCTTTGTGTTTTAAAAAAAACTGGACATTTCCTCTCTTTTTTTAAAAGCAAACATTTTCTTTAAAAAAATAATAATAATATCGTAAGAAAGTTATGAAATTTTTTTAGATAAATTGAATACATTTAATAAGGGTAAACTTGGAAAGAAAAAGTTAACTCGTATAATATATTAATGACATGGTTTTAAGTGTAAGGAGAATGACACATGTCAAGCAAAAAAGGGAGAATGTCCAAAGGAGAAGGTTAAAGAGAAGGTTGTTAGCATTCCCCCAATTATTATTATTATTACTATTGCATGTCCGCAAATTGATTTGTTTAGCTGCATTAATTTCCAATACCATGAACTGCTAAAAGGTCAACAAACTTCACTACTAATTAAGAATTAATAAATAAAACATGCCAACACATACATAAAGTCAGTATTTCATACATGTTCAAATTAAGGATATAGCAATGGAAGTTCCAATGCAGCGAAAGCAACTGAAATAGAGAAATAACACATAAAAATACAATACTAATAACCCACAATATCACCAATATCCTTGGATTTTTTTTCAAGAAGAGAAGGGAATTGATGTGTAAAAAAACAATTAATACGCATCTTAAAATTCTTTAAAATAATATCATTTGCAAAAGAAATACTTCTCGTTGGAGTGCTTACTGCAAAACCAAGGCTAAGAATGTAAAGTCACCATAACGAATCCCCATTACCACATATTATTATCCATGGCCAATGGACAGCAGATGCCAATGGCCAATATAAGATAATCTTATATTCTTCATGTCATGATGAGATCTGGTTTTTAAATTCATTAAAACGCTCCCTTGTGGAGGTAAAATTGGCCCAAAACAAATTCCCAAAGCTAAGATCAATGTTGGATTGGTTGGGGGGTTATACTTGTTCAATGGAGTTAAATTTCGGATATGTTTTTGTTGATACTCATTGGAACAAGTTTCTTGTAGAACTTTACCACATCCGAGCACCGGAATATGGTGATCAATGGTTAAGAAGTTGACCTATGAAAATGAGCAAAAACAGATTTTATATTCAAAAATGCACTTTTAGGTTTCATATATTCAGTGATGCACTTTTATATCGAAATGTCTTATTTGCTATTTGAATAATTTTTGCTCTAACAGACTCTTCAATTCAATTAATGCAATATTATGGAAGAAAAAAAATGAAAACATGTGGATATGTCTATATATTTTTTTATATGAAAAGAAAAAAAATGCATGCTTTTAACTTTTCCAAGGTAAAAATAAATGTTTGAAGAGCCAAAGTCAACTTACCAGTCCTGAAGAGAGAGAAAGAGGTTGCAGCTTTGATGAATAAGGCTAAAGAGGTTGTTGGAGAGAGTTTTTCTGATGTGGCTCACCTATTTTAGAATTCCAAAGTTGTTGAAGAGACTGTTAGAGATACTCTTATGTTTTAGGGGCATAATTCTTTAATGTGACAAATTGAAACTGATATATATGTTCATGTGACATGTCTACAAAAATCCCTAAAACAAAATGTAAACATCAATAAATCAAAAAAGGCATGTAATCTTATGTGGCGCAAAAGTAAAAAAAAAAGGGATCAACAACAACTTTTGCATGAATTGCATCCAACACCTCTCATTAGAATTGCACTTATGCCAAAATTTCTATAATAAGAATAACCTATACCTTCACACAAGTCTAAATGTGTATAAATATGAAAGGAATGGAAGCATATCACAAAGACAAGATGCGCAGACTGACGCTGGGTATTGAAGCACAAGGTAGGGGTAGATTAGTGGTTCATGCATGGAAAAGTATCAGATATCGAAAATAATAGACGAAAATTTTGAAGAAAAAAAAAAATTTCACGGTAAACAAACAGTAAAAGTACAACTATTTTTCTGGCATGGGTTCAACAATTGGATCTAAACTTGCTGGGTCATCTCTTCTACTGTTTTTCTTGGTGATTTTCTTTTCTTTTTCCAAACAAAATAAGCAATTAAGATAAAGATGATGTGGCAGATGACAGGGTTGCCATGAGAGATGACATAACTTGCGTGCAATATATATTGGTATTAAGAAGTTGTTGTCCGTAGCATTATTGTTCTGTAATAGAGAAGCTCCCTTCTATCTATATTTATACCTAAGTCGTACCATAACGTGAAACCTATGTTATTGGCTGATCCATATAACAAGTTTAATTTATTTGATGCTTCTTTTAACTTGTTATTCCACTTTCGCTTTATTACTTTTGCTTATACTTAGGTCGTACCAAAACGTGAAACCTGTGTTATTGGCTGATCCATATAACAAAGTTTAATTTATTTGATGCTTTTTTAATTTGTTATATTCTACTTTTGCTTTATTACTTTTTATTTTTTTAATTTTACAACTATGGAAGTTACTTTGTTACTTAATTTTATTTTTTTATTTTTTCCAGAACGGTGGAAGTTACTTTGTTACTTGATTAAGCAAGGTATGTGATGCTCAAGAAAAGAAAAAAATAAAGAAAAAAAAGCAAGGTGATATTGGGGTACTCGCCATATATAGAGTAGTGGAGAGCGCGCGGTTATATAAAGAAAGCAACGAATTGAGTCGAAAAATAATATAGCTAGAGATGGAGGAGATGGAGGAGATGGAGGAGGATGTTTTTATAGGAAAGGCACTGCGTCAGAGCGAAAAGCCATATAAATGGGCCATGTACGGCGAATGGGAACCCCTAAAAGAATTCTACAAGAAGAAGCCAGATGAAGTAGTCCGCCAATTGTCAACGAACAACGACACTGTACTACATGTCGTAGCCGTTGCCGGACACAACGACGTGCTTCAGTTTTTGATTGATCTAATAAAAGAGCCTAATAAGTTATTGTGTGCATTTACAACCGGGAACAGCTATGGCAATACCATTCTGCATGAGATGGCTGCGTCTGGAAATCTGGAGGCCACAGTGATCTTGATGAGCGAGGAGAACAAAGTCAAGGAAAAGTATCGTAGCTATAAAAGTATGCTAGAGATTCAGAACAGCTTAGGAGAGACCCCACTCTACAGGGCTGCTGCTTTCGGTCACACAAACTTGGTCAAATATTTGGCTTCCCAAGTGAAGCTGCAGCCGCAGCAGCAGGATATAGAGCAGCAGGATATAGAGAAGCAGCAGGAGGAGGCTATGGAGTACCACTTCAACAGAAACCATGATAACTTATCCATTCTTCAGATCGCAGTCATTAGCCAACATTTTGGTCTCTCTCTCTCTCTCTCTCTCTCTCTCTCTCTCTCTCTCTCTCGCCTCTGACAATTGCATTATTAGTTATATATGTTAGTTATCTATGAAATATAGCTGTGAATTAAGATTAATTCTTGTCTGAATGTGTGGTTCGAATATATAATCTTGCCAAATAAACATTAGTCTAATATTTTTTTATTTGACTTTATTATTACTAACACAGTTTTCTTTCAATGCAGAGACTGCTCTTTGGTTACTAAAAGAGTACCCAAATCTTGCGAATAGAAAGGAAAGCAATGGACTCACAAGTCTTCAATTGCTAGCCCAAATGCCATATGCCTTCGAAGCCAAATTTTGCAAAAACATATGGAAGATGCTCATTTATAAATGTACTATCTACGCTACTGCTACTACTAGAATTAGATATAAACTCACAAATTCAATTTAGGAACAACCATCTATTATTTTTTAGGATCAACTTAGGCCCATTTTTCAGGTTTATATAAAAAAAATTTATCAGTGGCCATGCCAATTAGTCAGCCTATTATAGCCCCATTTATAGATGGTAATTTTTCTTTTTCTTAAAAGGATTACCTGGGCTACAGCCGCATGCATGTTAGCCTTGCCATTGCTATTTCCACTCTCAGAATGAAGTGCAAGCCAAGCTTTATTTATGCAAGGCTTTCTGATGTGATAATGCTGATCTTTGTGCGCTCTTTATTGTTTAGGGATTTACCCTTCTACTGATGACTTGAAGAGCAGGATCAATCAGCCCTCCCAGTCTAGTTGTTCACAGAATATCACAAGTAACTAATCAAACTTTCAAAGTTATATATATCCTTGCATAAAATCTTTAAAACAACTTATTTTGTTAGAAAAAAAGAATAAGTTGTATATGAAATGTTGGTAAGCCATTATTAGTTAAGAAACATTTTCCTTAAACCTGGTGTGAGGTTAGGTTTTAATTTTGCTCCTTTTGACTATGGCTGTCATTATATTTTTGTATTAGGGCTAGTTCTAGTCACACCATGTAGTTCTAATGACAATCTAAGACTAATTTTGTACAATTGAAGGTTCATTTTCATGCTCTTACAGCTTTATTACTTTTTTCCTTCTCTTCATAATATCTCTCATGAATATTAATATGGATGCATATATATAATGATCATAACTTACTAGGATGGCGACCAATCCGTGATATGTTCGATGAAATCAAAAATCAAAAATGTCTGTCGTCACTCACTCGTTTGCTGGTGGAGGAGGACTATTCATGGGCGGTAAATATAACAACCGATATCAACACATTTACTCTGGTATGTCCAAACAAATCAGATGATCCTCCACAACAAACCTCTGAATCTACCCTTAAGCAGACCCCTTTGCATATAGCAACACGCATGGGAATATCAAAAATTGTGAAAAAAATGTTGGAGTCTCACCCTCAAGCGGTGGAAGTGTTGGATCCTGTAACTCGACAAAACATTTTGCACATGGCCATTAAGTATCGCCGGCTGGCCATCTTTAACATACTAAAAAAGAGCAAATCAATAACGTCAAGGTTGGCTTACAGGATTGATACTGATGGGAACACCATATTGCACCACGCTGCATATGTGAGTTCTTACCCTGTAGACGCTCAAGGCTCAATTGGTCCTGCATTTCAATTGCAAGAAGAATTGCGTTGGATGGCGGTGAGTGACTTTATATATACACGCCTAATTCCCTAATTTTTTTATAATTATCTTCAAATATACAAACAGAAGTATATGAAATGAAACTAGTTCTAAATCTATTGTTTACTTGATCAAAATGGTTCATCATCCTCAATCATTTTTCCATTTGTGGCCAGCGTGTGAAAAAGATAATCCCAAGTCATTACGCCATGCACCAAAACAATCAGGGCCTGACAGCAGAAGCTGTTCGAGAAGGAGCATGCAAATGATCTTAAATTGGCAAAAGGATGGATAAAGAGACAGCCCAGTCGTGCTCGATTGTGGCAGCTTTGTGGCCACCGTGGCCTATGCAGCTGCCTTTACGGCTCCCGGGGGTAATGATAACTACGGGATTCCTGTTCTCGGGCATTCTACTTTCTTTGTCACATTCGCCGTTTCGGACATTATCTCGCTCATCTTCTCATTGACTTCTTTGTGCACGTTTCTCTCTATCCTGACGTCCCCGATTGAGTACAAAAACTTTCACCATTCTCTTCCCTTCAGGCTGCATTTAGGATTCGCCCTTCTCTTCTTCTCGTTGGTATCCACCATGCTCACCTTCACTGCTGCTGTTGTGCTCTTGATTCATCATCAAAAGATGTGGACAACGTCCCTCATTTATGTGGTTGCCCTTCTTCCTGTCTCTGTGTTTGGGCTCTCGCAATTTCCTTTGTATGAAGGATTTCGCCAATGTGTGAAATACATTTCAAAGGAAATGAAGCCGATTATATCTTCAATTCGGGGTGTGTTTGGATTTTCCCAAAGTTTGAAGGCTAGAAATACTATATTCTAGGTTTGCTAGGGTAAGGTCTATTATTGAGTGATATGATTTGTGAGCTCTATGCTGTTGCTATAGCTCAAAAGGTCAGTCAGAATGAGAGTGTGCTGCTATAGCTCTCAGTTATGGTTCCCTCTTCTTCTTCCTTTGTGTGTGACAGTGTGTGAGTGTTTTTTGTTTTTCCTCCTTCTATGTATGTTTCAGAAGAAGTCAACATCTTCGAAATAAACTTGTGTGTATCATGTTTTTTTATGAGATTTTTCCTTTATTTGTAATGATCTGGGTTTTAAAATATTCTCTTTCTTTTTTTATGGTTCATCACTCATTTGTTGAACTAAAGTAGAGGATGATTTTTTGGACTGTGGATACTCCCAGCTCCCTTTTCAATTAGCTTCAAATTAAACTTTCGATATGATTTCCATTAATTTGACAAATATGATTATTTCGAATAACATTTATTAAACCCTTTAATATCGAATAATTAACTTACATAGTGCATAGGCCCTACCTTCTTCTTCTTCTTTTTTCATTTAGCACCAATAACCTCCATTTTTTAGATGTCTAAAGTATTATTACACGGCGGTTTTATAGAACTGCGTTTTTAAAAACAACGACGGTTTTTCCTTAGACCGTCGTTTTTTTCTGATCATCTTTGTCACTTTTTGTAGTAGTGCATCATGCAAAGTGACAGACCAAGTTGGTTCAGAAGTGTGACAATGGATGTAAAGTCTACTGATTAAAGATATATATGTCTGTGAGTGTGTGTGTGCGTGTGTGTATTATAAGTAAATAGAAGATAATCTTATATCCTTGCACCAAAACACTTCAAAACAAAAGGACTGTCACCAGTTATTCAACCATGGTCATAATGCCTCATGAAGTCAATATTTCATACATGTTCATAAAGTCAATATTGGAAGTTCCAATGCAGCCAAAGGAACTGAAATAGAGAGAGAACACATAAAAGTACAATACTAACCCACAATATCACCAATATCTTTGGATTTTTTTAAAGAAGAAAAGGGAATTGATATGTATAAAATATATATATATATATGCATCTTAAAATTCTTTAAAATAATATCATTTGCAAAAGAAATACTTCTTGTAGGAGTGCTTACTGTATGCAAAACCAAGGCTAAGAATGTAAAGTCACCATAACGAATCCCCATTACCCCATATTATTAATCTATGGCCAATGGACAGCAGATGCCAATGGCCAATATAAGATAATCTTATATTCTTCATGTCATGATGAGATTTAGTTTTTAAATTCATTAAAACGCTCCCTTGTGGAGGTAAAACTGGCCCAAAACAAATTCCCAAAGCTAAGATCAATGTTGGATTGGTTGGGGGGTTATACTTGTTCAATGGAGCTAAATTTCGGATATGTTGTAGTCGATACTCATTGGAACAAGTTTCTTGTAGAACTTTACTGCATCCGAGCACCGGAACATGGTGATCAATGGTTAAGAAGTTGACCTACGAAAATGAGCAAAAACAGATTTTATTTTCAAAAATGCACTTTTGGGTCCCACATATTCAGTAATGCACTTTTATATTGAAAAACCTTATTTGCAATTTGAATAATTTTTGCTCTAACAAATTCTTCAATTCAATTAATGCAATATCACGGAAAAAAAAACATGTGGATATGTCTGTATTTTTTGTATGAAAAGAAAAAATGCATGCTTTTAACATTTTCAAGGTAGGTTTTGTTTTTCCGAAGTAAAAATAAATGTTTGAAGAGCTAAAGTCAACTTACCAGTCCTAAAGAGAGAGAAAGAGGTTGCAGCTTTGATGACTAAGATTGAAGAGGTTGTTGGAGAGAGTTTTTCTTATGTGACTCACCTATTTTAGAACTCCAAAATTGTTAAAGAGGCTGTTGGAGATACTCTTATGTTTTTGGGGCATAATTCTTTAAGGTGACAAATTGAAATTGATGTATATGTTCAGGTGACATGTCTATAAAAATCCCTAAAACAAAATGTAAACATCAATAAATCAAAAAAGGCATGTAATCTTATGTGACGCAAAAGTCAAAAAACTTAGATCAACAACAATTTTTGCATGGATTTCACCCAACACCTCTCATTAGAATTGCACTTATGCCAAATTTTCTATAATAGGAATAACCTATACCTTCACACAAGTCTAAATGTGTATAAATATGAAAGGAATGGAAGCATATCACAAAAACAAGATGTGCAGACTGACGCTGGCAGGTATTGAAGGACAAGGTAGGGGTAGATTAGTGGTTCGTGCATGGAAAAGTATCAGATATCGAAAATAATAGACGAAAATTTTGAAAAACCAAAATCACGGTAAACAAACAGTTAAAGTACAACTATTTTTCTGGCATGGGTTCAACAATTGGATCTAAACTTGCTGGGTCATCTATTCTACTGTTTTTATTGGTGATTTTCTTTTCTTTTTCCAAACAAAATAAGCACTTAAGAAAAAGATGATGTGGCAGATGACAAGATTGCTATTAGAGATGACATAAGTTGCGTGCAATATATATTGGTATTAATAAGTTGGTGTCCGTAGCATTATTGTTTTGTAACAGAGAAGCTCCCTTCTATCTATATTTATACCTAAGTCGTGCCAAAATATGATTCCTGTGTTATTGGCTGATCCATATAACAGGTTTAATTGATTTGATGCTTCTTTTAACTTGTTATTCCACTTTCGCTTTATTACTTTTGCTTATACTTAAGCCGTACCAAACGATTCATGCGTTGTTGGCTGGTCTTAAATAAAGATAATATCTCATTAATTAAGATATTTATCCCAATTAATTAATTGGCCAAATAAACTGATTCAATTAATTAATTTGAGAGATAATCTTATTTTCCACATGGCGTGCCCTGATTGGAGACGAAAATATATGCTCCCACATGGCAGATGACAGGGTTGCCATTCGAGATGACATAACTTGTGTGCAATATATATATATATATAGTGGTATTAATAAGCTAGTATCCGTAACATTATTGTTCTGTAATAGAGAAGCTCCCTTTTATCTATATTTATACCTAAGTCGTACCAAAACGTGAAACCTGTGTTATTGGCTGATCCATATAACAAGTTTAATTTATTTGATGATTCTTTTAACTTGTTATTCCATTTTCGCTTTATTACTTTTGCTTATACTTATGTCGTACCAAACGATTCATGCTTATACTTTTGCTTAATTTATTCGATGCTTTTTTGATTTGTTATTCTACTTTTACTTTATTTCTTTTTCTTTTTTAAATTTTACAACTACGGGCTGGTATACGTGTTACTTTGTTACTTTGTTCTTTTTTTTTTCCAGAACGATGGAATTTACTTTGTTAATTTATTAAGCAACGTATGTGATGCTAAAGAAAAGAAAAAAAGCCAGGTGATATTGGGGATATCAAATATTACTCGCCATATATAGAGTAGTGGAGAGCGCGCGGTTATATAAAGAAAGCAACGAATTGAGTCGAAAAATAATATAGCTAGAGATGGAGGAGATGGAGGAGATGGAGGAGGATGTTTTTATAGGAAAGGCACTGCGTCAGAGCGAAAAGCCATATAAATGGGCCATGTACGGCGAATGGGAACCCCTAAAAGAATTCTACAAGAAGAAGCCAGATGAAGTACTTGGCCAATTGACAACGAACATCGACACTGTACTACATGTCGTAGCTGTTGCCGGACGCAACGACGTGCTCCGGTGTTTGATTGAACTAATAAAAGACCCTGCGGACTTAGTCTGTGCGTTGACAATCAGGAACAGCCATGGCAATACCATTCTGCATGAGGTGGCTGCGTCTGGAAATCTGGACGCAGCAAGGCTCTTGATTTGCAAGGATAACAAAGTCAAGGAAAACGATCATAGCTATGAAAGTATGCTAGAGATTCAGAACAACTTAGGAGAGACCCCACTCTACAGGGCTGCTGCTTTCGGTCACGCAAACTTGGTCAAATATTTGGCTTCCCAAGTGAAGCTGCAGCCGCAGCAGCAGGATATAGAGCAGCAGGATATAGAGCAGCAGGATATAGAGAAGCAGCAGGAGGAGGCTATGGAGTACCACTTCATCAGAAACCATGATAACATATCCATTCTTCAGATCGCAGTCATTAGCCAACATTTTGGTCTCTCTCTCTCTCTCCTCTTTGACATTTGCATTATTAGTTATATATGTTAGTTATCTATGAAATATTACTGTGAATTAAGATTAATTCTTGTCTGAATGTGTGGTTCAAATATATAATCTTGCCAAATAAATATTAATCTAATATTTTTTTATTTGACTTTATTATTATTACTAACACGGTTTTCCTTCAACGCAGAGACTGCTCTTTGGTTAGTAAAAGAGTACCCAAAGCTTGCGAATAGAAAGGAAAACAATGGACTCACATGTCTTCAATTGCTAGCCCAAATGCCACATGCCTTCGAAGCCAAATTTCGCATAAGCGTATGGAAGATGCTCATTTATAAATGTACCATATCTACGCTACTGCTACTACTAGAATTAGATATAAACTCACAAATTCAATTTAGAAACACCATCTATTATTTTTTGGGATCAACTTAGGCCCATTTTTCAGGTTTATATCAAAAAATTTATCATTGGCCATGCTAATGAGTCAGCCTATAGCCACATTTATAGATGGTAATTTTTCTTTTTCTTAAAAGATTACCTGGGCTACAGCGCATGCATGTTAGCCTTGCCATTGCTATTTCCACTCTCAGAATGAAGTGCAAGCCAAGCTTTATTTATGCAAGGCTTTCTGATGTGATAATGCTGATCTTTGTGCGCTCTTTATTGTTCAGGGATTTACCCTTCTACTGATGACTTGAAGAGCAGGATCAATCAGCCCTCCCAGTCTAGTTGTTCACAGAATATTACAAGTAACTAATCAAACTTTCGAAGTTATATATATAGAATGTCATCCTTGCATAAAATCTTTAAAACCACTTATTTTTTTAGAAAAAAAAAAAAAAAAAAAGTTATTTTTCCATAATATGAAATGTTGGTAAGCCATTATTAGTTAAGAAACATTTTCCTTAAACCTGGTGTGAGGTTAGATTTTAATTTTGCTCCTTTTGACTATAGCTATCATTATTTTTTTGTATTAGGGCTAGTTCTAGTTATGGTTCATTTTGACTTTTGCTGAAGGCTGTCACACCATAGGATAAGGCCTGGCTTTATAATAGTTATATATATATATATAGCGAGAGCTTCTATTGAGGGACACTCTTATAGGGCTCACTCCGCAATGTATTTCGCTAATCCAAACTGGCTATTTTTTAGATAATCATTCAAAGATCATCTCTACAAAAAATTACTTAAATCCGATATCATTTTACCACTCAATTCAGTTATTGAAATTTTAGTATTGTCTTGAAGCACTGTGTTCATTGATTTTGTAGAACACAATTGGATGTCGAAATGGTTTCCGATTTGTCTAATTTTTTGCAAGGATGATCTAATATACCTCCAAAGATGTTCATAAATTAGTATCGATATGTTTAGAATATAATAATAACGTAACTGCAAATATAAAGAGTTAGAGAACTAAAAATAAAATAGAACCAATCTAACAGCCAGGTTTTTAATTAGGCCTTACCCAAGAATGACAATCTAAGACTAATTTTGTATAATTGAAGGTTCATTTTCATGCATGTGGATGCATGCTCTTACAGCTTTATTACTTTTTTCCTTCTCTTCATAATATCTCTCATGAATATTAATATGGATGCATATATATAATGATCATAACTTACTAGGATGGCGACCAATCCGTGATATGTTCGATGAAATCAAAAATCAAAAATGTCTATCGACACTCACTCGTTTGCTGGCGGAGAAGGACTATTCATGGGTGGTAAATATAGCAACCGAAGTCAACACATTTACTCTGGTATGTTCAAAAAAATCAAATGATCCTCCACAGATGGAAGAAAAAACCTCTGAATCTACCCTTAAGCATACCCCATTGCTTATAGCAACATGCATGGGAATATCAAAAATTGTGAAAAAGATATTGGACTCTCACCCTCAAGCGGTGGAGGCGCACGATCCTGTAACTCAACAAAACATTTTTCACATGGCCATTAAGCATCGCCGGCTGGCCATCTTTAACATGCTGAAAAAGAGCAAATCGATAAGGTCAAGGTTGGCTTACTGGATTGATACAGATGGGAACACCATATTGCACCACGCTGCATATGTGAGTTCTAACCCCGTAGACGCTCAACGCTCAAGTGGTCCAGCATTTCAATTGCAAGAAGAATTGCGTTGGATGGCGGTGAGTGACTTTATATATACACGCCTAATTCCCTAATTTTTTAATAATATTTAATAATTATCTTCAAACATTGCAAACAGAAGTATATCACTGGACTGAGAGCTAGTTATAGTTATTTATTAAATATGAAATGAAACTAGTTATAAATCTATTGTTTACTTGATCAAAATGGTTCATCATCCTCAATAATTTTTTCATTTGTGGCCAGCGTGTGGAAAAGATAATGCCAAGTCATTACGCCATGCACCAGAACAAGCAGGGCCTGACAGCGCAGAAGCTCTTCGAGAATGAGCATGAAAATGATCTTAAATCGGCAAAAACATGGATAAAAGAGACAGCTCAATCGTGCTCGACCGTGGCAGCTTTGGTGGCCACCGTGGCCTATGCAGCTGCCTTTACGGCTCCCGGGGGTAATGATAACTACGGGGTTCCTGTTCTCAGGCATTCTACTTTCTTTGTCATATTCGCCGTTTCGGATATTATCTCGCTCATCTTCTCATTGACTTCTTTGTGCACGTTTCTCTCTATCCTGACGTCCCCGTTTGAGTACGAAAACTTTCACCGTTCTCTTCCCTTCAGGCTGCATTTAGGATTCGCCCTTCTCTTCTTCTCGTTGGTAGCCACCATGCTCACCTTCACTGCTGCTGTTGTGCTCTTGATTCATCATCAAAAGATGTGGACAACGTCCCTCATTTATGTGGTTGCCCTTCTTCCTGTCTCTGTGTTTGGGCTCTCGCAGTTTCCTTTGTATGACGGATTTCGCCAATGTGTGAAATACATTTTAAAGGAAATGAAGCCGATTATATCTTCAATTAGGGAGACTATAAATCAACTTCCACTTCCCATTAAAAGGAAAAAGGAAGCTGATAGAGTATCTGGTAATGAGTGATGATTTGTGAGCTCTATGTTGTAGCTCAAAATGTCAGAATAAGGATGTTGCTATAGCTCTCAATTAATAAGGTTCCCGCTTCTTCTTTTGTGTGTTTGTGTGTTTTTTTTTCCCCTCCTTTTATGTGTGTTCCAGAAGAAGTTACATCTTCGAAATAAAGCTTATGCAAAACCACATGTATCATGCTTTTTTATGTGATTTTACCTTTATTTGTATCATGCTTTTTTATGTAATTTTTCCTTCTTTTTTTTTTTTTTTTTTTGTTTATGGTTCGTCACTCTCCCTGCTCCGAATTAAAGTTTAGATATGATTTCCATTAATTTGATTATTCCAAAAAATATTTATTAAACCCTTAATAACTTACATAATGTGCATATAGCATAGGAATAAAAGAGGTCTATCTTCTCAGAAAATCAACTCCTACATCATTTCCACAACAAAATTCTATATGTTGGAAAAATAAGGTTTAATTGCTATATTGTTACTACTATAAAATAATAAATGTACCATCTACTCTACTGTTACTATTAAAATTAGATATAAACTCACAAATTCAATTTAGGAACTACCCATCTATTAGTTTTTAGGATCAATTTAGGCCCATTTTTCAGGTTTATATAAGAAAATTATCAATGGCCATGCCAATGAGTCAGTCTATAGCCCCATTTATAAATGATAATTTTTCTTTTTCTTAAAAGGATTACCTGGGCTACAGCCGCATGCATGTTAGCCTTGCCATTGCTATTTCCACTCTCAGAATGAAGTGCAATCCAAGCCTGATTTATGCAAGGCTTTCTGATGTGATAATGCTGATCTTTGTGCTCCCTTTATTGTTCAGGGATTTTCCCTTCTACTAATGACTTGGAGAGCAGGATCAATCAGCCTTCCCAGTCTAGTTGTTCACATAATATTACAAGTAAATAATCAAACTTTCAAAGTGGTGTGTGTTTTGTTTATGTGTCATGTATTTACAGAAATTATCCTATGCGGACGTTATTATAGTACGAACACCATGTATTTTGTACTATCCCTCGCTGCTTTCCTACTTGTTTACAATAACATCCACACAATAATAACGTGCGGACATTCGAATAAGAGAATAAGTATATATATATATATATATATATATATATATATATATGGGTCAGGATTGGGAGACATATTTTTGACACAAATTAGTACACACATTTTAAGCCATTAGATTTAGTCACATTCAATGTTTCAGATTGCATCCATTATAATAATTAATTGTGATTACCATAACAAATTTGACACTTAATGCTTTTACATTATCTCTCCTCTATCCTTCCTAAATTCTCGTGCCTTCCTTTTTCTATCTTCTGGCACTTCGTTTTTTCTCCTTCTAACCTTTTTTTCTTTCGGTCAAGCTCTTTCTAACTTTGTTTCTCTTTGCTGCTCATTCAAACTCCATTAGGAAAAGCATAAGCTCGCCTGATCTGCAATCCAGTAGTTCACATTGAATTTTCATTGACCTATATTCATTGGCTGGACTCTTAAAAGATGCTAAAAAGGATGCTCCTGGTACTACATGAACAAGAGGGGAAAACCCCAGAAAACAATCGGCAACTACATAAAAACATCTGTTTTTGGATTTGGCATTATTTAGACCAAAATTAACACATGTTAATTCCTACAGTTAAAAGACCAATCTCATGGTTAAACTGACTAAGGCCCAAACTGCCAAGAGTTTTCCCAGCATCTGCAAAAGCCCAATTAGTGATTAGCAAAAGCCCTTTGGACAGAAGTCGGTCGCAAGCATTGACCAGTGATTTTTACCACTTTGCAAACGCAAGCGAATGTGTCGTATAGCAGTGTAGCTCGAAAGTCCGAGTGTCGTATCCACAGAGAGCAGTGTAAATAAAATTATAGAGTTGAAAAGAAACAATTGTGATGTAGAAGTAGATTTAAGCAGGATTTGATTTAAAGAAAATTTAATTTATTAAAACACTAAGGCATTGGGGTTCCACTTTTAATATAAGCACGCAACTCTTATTAATTTGATCCATAAAACATTTTCCATTGTAGTTGTTCAAAATAATTAAAGCTCTTTTCAATTTCCTTTAGAAGTATTCTAAGCATAACTTGTACCATTGGCAACAAACTATCAAAAAATAATCTTCATTGAAATTTTATTTATCTTAGTAATTATCTCCTCTTTAAAAAGCATGAAAGTTTTTACTACACAATGAGAAAAACATGATTGAACCCATGAAATAGAAAATCAAGCATTCATCAATTAATTAATAAGGAAAACTACAAATTCCATTTGAACAAAACTACAAAATCACATTAGCCAACATTTTGGTCTCCGTGGCAGCTTGGTGGCCACCGTGACCTATGCAGCCGCCTATACGGCTCCTAGGGGTAATGATAACAACGGGATTCCTGTTCTCCGGCATTCTCCTTTCTTCATCACATTCGCCGTTTCGGACACTGTCTCACTCATCTGCTCATTGGCTTCTTTGGGCACGTTTCTCTATTCTAACGTCCTCGTTTGAGTACGAAAACTTTCACTGTTCTCTTCCCTCCAGGCTGCATTTAGGATTGACCCTTCTCTTCTTCTCGCTGGTAGCCACCATGTTCACCTTCACTGCTACTGTTGTGCTCTTGATTCATCATCAAAAGACGTGCTGGACAACGCCCATCATTCATGGGGTTGCCCTTGTTCCTGTCTCTATGTTTTTGCTCTCGCAGTTTCCCTTGTATGATGGATTTTGCAGGAGTTTGAAATACATTTCAAACGAAATGAAGCCGATTATATCTCAATTCGGCGTGTGTTCGGATTTTCCCAAAGTTTGAAAGTTAGAAATACTATATTCTAGGTTTGCTAGGGTAAGGTCTATTATTGAGTGATATGATTTGTGAGCTCTATGTTGTTGCTATAGCTCAAATGTAAACATCAATAAATCAAAAAAGGCATGTAATCTTATGTGGCGCAAAAGTCAAAAAAATGGGATTAATAACAACTTTTGCATGGATTGCACCCAACACCTCTCATTAGAATTGCACTTATGCCAAATTTTCTATAATAAGAATAACCTATACCTTAACACAAGTCTAAATGTGTATAAATATGAAAGGAATGGAAGCATATCACAAAAACAAGATCCGCAGACTGACGTTGGGTATTGAAGCACAAGGTAGGTGTAGATTAGTGGTTCATGCATGGAAAAGTATCAGATATCGAAAATAATAGATGAAAATTTTGAAGAAAAAAAAAATTCACGGTAAACAAATGGTAAAAGTACAACTATTTTTCTGGCATGGGTTCAACAATTGGATCTAAACTTGCTGGGTCATCTCTTCTACTGTTTTTCTTGGTGATTTTCTTTTCTTTTTCCAAACAAAATAAGCAATTAAGAAAAAGATGATGTGGCAGATGACAGGGTTGCCATGAGAGATGACATAATTTGCGTGCAATATATATTGGTATTAAGAAGTTGGTGTCCGTAACATTATTGTTCTGTACGTAATAGAGAAGCTCCTTCTATCTATATTTATGCCTAAGTCGTACCATAACGTGAAACCTGTGTTATTGGCTGATCCATATAACAAGTTTAATTTATTTGATGCTTCTTTTAACTTGTTATTCCACTTTCGCTTTATTACTTTTGCTTATACTTAGGTCGTACCAAAACGTGAAACCTGTGTTATTGGCTGATCCATATAACAAAGTTTAATTTATTTGATGCTTTTTTAATTTGTTATATTCTACTTTTGCTTTATTACTTTTTATTTTTTTAATTTTACAACTATGGAAGTTACTTTGTTACTTAATTTTATTTTTTTATTTTTTCCAGAACGGTGGAAGTTACTTTGTTACTTGATTAAGCAAGGTATGTGATGCTCAAGAAAAGAAAAAAATAAAGAAAAAAAAGCAAGGTGATATTGGGGTACTCGCCATATATAGAGTAGTGGAGAGCGCGCGGTTATATAAAGAAAGCAACGAATTGAGTCGAAAAATAATATAGCTAGAGATGGAGGAGATGGAGGAGATGGAGGAGGATGTTTTTATAGGAAAGGCACTGCGTCAGAGCGAAAAGCCATATAAATGGGCCATGTACGGCGAATGGGAACCCCTAAAAGAATTCTACAAGAAGAAGCCAGATGAAGTAGTCCGCCAATTGTCAACGAACAACGACACTGTACTACATGTCGTAGCCGTTGCCGGACACAACGACGTGCTTCAGTTTTTGATTGATCTAATAAAAGAGCCTAATAAGTTATTGTGTGCATTTACAACCGGGAACAGCTATGGCAATACCATTCTGCATGAGATGGCTGCGTCTGGAAATCTGGAGGCCACAGTGATCTTGATGAGCGAGGAGAACAAAGTCAAGGAAAAGTATCGTAGCTATAAAAGTATGCTAGAGATTCAGAACAGCTTAGGAGAGACCCCACTCTACAGGGCTGCTGCTTTCGGTCACACAAACTTGGTCAAATATTTGGCTTCCCAAGTGAAGCTGCAGCCGCAGCAGCAGGATATAGAGCAGCAGGATATAGAGAAGCAGCAGGAGGAGGCTATGGAGTACCACTTCAACAGAAACCATGATAACTTATCCATTCTTCAGATCGCAGTCATTAGCCAACATTTTGGTCTCTCTCTCTCTCTCTCTCTCTCTCTCTCTCTCGCCTCTGACAATTGCATTATTAGTTATATATGTTAGTTATCTATGAAATATAGCTGTGAATTAAGATTAATTCTTGTCTGAATGTGTGGTTCGAATATATAATCTTGCCAAATAAACATTAGTCTAATATTTTTTTATTTGACTTTATTATTACTAACACAGTTTTCTTTCAATGCAGAGACTGCTCTTTGGTTACTAAAAGAGTACCCAAATCTTGCGAATAGAAAGGAAAGCAATGGACTCACAAGTCTTCAATTGCTAGCCCAAATGCCATATGCCTTCGAAGCCAAATTTTGCAAAAACATATGGAAGATGCTCATTTATAAATGTACTATCTACGCTACTGCTACTACTAGAATTAGATATAAACTCACAAATTCAATTTAGGAACAACCATCTATTATTTTTTAGGATCAACTTAGGCCCATTTTTCAGGTTTATATAAAAAAAATTTATCAGTGGCCATGCCAATTAGTCAGCCTATTATAGCCCCATTTATAGATGGTAATTTTTCTTTTTCTTAAAAGGATTACCTGGGCTACAGCCGCATGCATGTTAGCCTTGCCATTGCTATTTCCACTCTCAGAATGAAGTGCAAGCCAAGCTTTATTTATGCAAGGCTTTCTGATGTGATAATGCTGATCTTTGTGCGCTCTTTATTGTTTAGGGATTTACCCTTCTACTGATGACTTGAAGAGCAGGATCAATCAGCCCTCCCAGTCTAGTTGTTCACAGAATATCACAAGTAACTAATCAAACTTTCAAAGTTATATATATCCTTGCATAAAATCTTTAAAACAACTTATTTTGTTAGAAAAAAAGAATAAGTTGTATATGAAATGTTGGTAAGCCATTATTAGTTAAGAAACATTTTCCTTAAACCTGGTGTGAGGTTAGATTTTAATTTTGCTCCTTTTGACTATGGCTGTCATTATATTTTTGTATTAGGGCTAGTTCTAGTCACACCATGTAGTTCTAATGACAATCTAAGACTAATTTTGTACAATTGAAGGTTCATTTTCATGCTCTTACAGCTTTATTACTTTTTTCCTTCTCTTCATAATATCTCTCATGAATATTAATATGGATGCATATATATAATGATCATAACTTACTAGGATGGCGACCAATCCGTGATATGTTCGATGAAATCAAAAATCAAAAATGTCTGTCGTCACTCACTCGTTTGCTGGTGGAGGAGGACTATTCATGGGCGGTAAATATAACAACCGATATCAACACATTTACTCTGGTATGTCCAAACAAATCAGATGATCCTCCACAACAAACCTCTGAATCTACCCTTAAGCAGACCCCTTTGCATATAGCAACACGCATGGGAATATCAAAAATTGTGAAAAAAATGTTGGAGTCTCACCCTCAAGCGGTGGAAGTGTTGGATCCTATAACTCGACAAAACATTTTGCACATGGCCATTAAGTATCGCCGGCTGGCCATCTTTAACATACTAAAAAAGAGCAAATCAATAACGTCAAGGTTGGCTTACAGGATTGATACTGATGGGAACACCATATTGCACCACGCTGCATATGTGAGTTCTTACCCTGTAGACGCTCAAGGCTCAATTGGTCCTGCATTTCAATTGCAAGAAGAATTGCGTTGGATGGCGGTGAGTGACTTTATATATACACGCCTAATTCCCTAATTTTTTTATAATTATCTTCAAACATACAAACAGAAGTATATGAAATGAAACTAGTTATAAATCTATTGTTTACTTGATCAAAATTGTTCATCATCCTCAATAATTTTTCCATTTGTGGCCAGCGTGTGAAAAAGATAATCCCAAGTCATTACGCCATGCACCAGAACAATCAGGGCCTGACAGCAGAAGCTGTTCGAGAAGGAGCATGCAAATGATCTTAAATTGGCAAAAGGATGGATAAAGAGACAGCCCATCGTGCTCGATTGTGGCGCTTTGGTGGCCACCGTGGCCTATGCAGCTGCCTTTACGGCTCCCGGGGTAATGATAACTACGGGATTCCTGTTCTCCGGCATTCTACTTTCTTTGTCACATTCGCCGTTTCGGACATTATCTCGCTCATCTTCTCATTGACTTCTTTGTGCACGTTTCTCTCTATCCTGACGTCCCCGATTGAGTACAAAAACTTTCACCATTCTCTTCCCTTCAGGCTGCATTTAGGATTCGCCCTTCTCTTCTTCTCGTTGGTATCCACCATGCTCACCTTCACTGCTGCTGTTGTGCTCTTGATTCATCATCAAAAGATGTGGACAACGTCCCTCATTTATGTGGTTGCCCTTCTTCCTGTCTCTGTGTTTGGGCTCTCGCAATTTCCTTTGTATGAAGGATTTCGCCAATGTGTGAAATACATTTCAAAGGAAATGAAGCCGATTATATCTTCAATTCGGGGTGTGTTTGGATTTTCCCAAAGTTTGAAGGCTAGAGATACTATATTCTAGGTCTACTAGGGTTAGGTCTATTATTGAGTGATATGATTTGTGAGCTCTATGCTGTTGCTATAGCTCAAAAGGTCAGTCAGAATAAGAGTGTGCTGCTATACCTCTTCTTCTTCCTTTGTGTGTGACAGTGTGAGTGTTTTTTGTTTTTCCTCCTTTTATGTATGTTTCAGAAGAAGTCAACATCTTCGAAATAAACTTGTGTGTATCATGTTTTTTATGATATTTGTAATGATCTGGGTTTAAAAATATTCTCTTTCTTTTTTTATGGTTCATCACTCATTTGTTGAACTAAAGTAGAGGATGATTTTTTGGACTGGATACTCCCAGCTCCCTTTTCAATTAGCTTCAAATTAAACTTTAGATATGATTTCCATTTATTTGACCAATATGATTATTTCGAATAACATTTATCAAACCCTTTAATATCGAATAATTAACTTACATAATGCATAGGCCCTACCTTCTTTTTTATCCTTTTTTTTTCATTTAGCACCAATAACCTCCATTGTAACAAGACACGTTATGTGCATAGCATTGGAGAAAAGAGCTTTATCTTCTTAGAAAATCAAAACATCCATATGATTTCCAGTCTTCGCAACCTTGTCCATTCTCTCTATGGGCCTTTGAGTGAAGGGATCGCCATCGATGTAATGAATATAATAGTCAAGTTTGTCGGCAAGGGGCTTGTAACTCAAGTGATTAAAAGCAATTACCCATGTACTCGAGGTCATGTGTTCAAATCTCCCCTCCCCAATATCACTTGTATCATATCAAGTCCGCTACACTGCGGATGCTTTTTTTTTTTTTTTTGTCAGAATGAGGGGTGAGTATGATTATGGTTGGGGCTCACCATTAATAAAGAAATCTGAAGCAGAATGTGTGTTTATGTTTTTTTTTTCACTTATGGAAATTCAAGCTCCACGTAGAGCTTCATCTTCCTGGTGCTTCCAATTGGAACCCCTTCGGGATGGTTTTGGAGCCCTATTCAAAGGAAATGAAAAAAAGAGAGAATGAAAATTAAAATAAATTTGAAGAAACTTTGACACTGAAATATAAAGAAATTGATTTTGTGTGTAATAATTCACAAATGGATTGTACTTTCATATTTATGGAGTTTGGGGTGAAATTTGGGATTGAATTTGGATCGTCAAATTCTTTTTACCATTAAAACCATCACAATTAAATATCTGACGTTCGTTTGAAGTTAACCGTTGGATCTCAATGGTTTGTTTATCTAGACCCCACGCGCCTCAGGTGCACGGATAGGAAACAGCGGCACGCCACAATTGATCCATCCGGTTCCAAAAACCAACAAACAAACAAAAATTGCTCTTCCGCCCTTTGCTTCGTGGATCCCAACTTTTTGAGCCCAATCCTAGCTTGATTAATGCTACCAAGTCTAGACTGTTATTTTCAAAGCGTATAATAAAACAAAAGTCTTAACAAAAGATAGAGAATTGGGAAAATAGAAAGAAAAAAGAAAAACAATTGAAAAAATAACATAGGAAGAGAGGCCCTCGTCCGATGTGCACTTTTCTTGTTCCGCACATGCAGTCTGGCGTGAGTTGTAACAGTGACATCATACAACAACCACAATCTATATGAAAGGCCTAGAAAGAATTACCAACTGCACTTTCTATTTCTTGCCATAATTTCTCTCCTCTATTCACATGCTAATTTGGTGTCAAAGCTGCCCAAGCAGATAGCAAAGGCCTGAAATGCAGACAAAGGATACCGGTAATCCATGGTACACATATCCTTGCCAACTTTACCAAACTGAAGGATGATCTTGTCATGGTCAGATTTGTTAACTTAATAGGTTTAAATGCTCAAAACACATAACATACCTTGATCAGACATGGTGATAATTACTGCAGCAAGGAACTGGATTTCCAAACTGGAATTCTGCAGGTTCTTGGCTGGTTCGTTCTTGAACAGATTCGCAGTATCGCAGTAGGGTAGTTTCTCTATGCTATCCGGCTCTTGAATCTCTTCTTGATGGGGTAGAATAATATGAGAGTGATTTGCCGTTAGCATAGGGACCTCCCTTTTATAGGCATAGTTTAAGAATCCTCCTCATCATGGATTACTTAAACTCCCTTAGCCAAAAGGATTAGGTATCTCAATCCATTTAATATAGGAAATCTTAAGCACTTGTATTTATCTGAAAAGTCATATATATCAAGCCTTAAAATAAATTGATCCATGTAATCCTAATTGACATTGGACTAGTTATCCTTAAGTGATTAGGAGACCATCTTTAGAGTTTGTATTAGAATGCAAATCTTACATTCTCCCACTTGGTCAAATAATCACTAAAGAACAATGTCAATTACTGTAAGGCCTATGTGGAATACAGTTCGATTTTGTTTCCTCATCAAGCAACTTGTCAACAGTGAAAATGATAATGAGTTATCAAGACTGAGCAAAGAAACTTCCTTGAAGTCTTTACAACTACAATTATCAAATCCAATGTCACATAGGGCTACCATCAAGATTGAAATCATAGAACAATCACAGCTAACCAAATGACATAACTGCTATGATCATTCTCGTAGTCCAACTTATAGGATTGTTCAAGATCCTTTCTTTTACTCTAGGTAAAAGACATCACTGTTATGAATGCAATACTTTAACAATTAACCTTAAGCTAGCACCATTCACTGTTAATTACATTCAACCAACAAAACAGTTTATGCAAAACAAATTGTTCAAACAAAGTAAGCAAAACAATACTAAAATCAATACTTTCAACTCTTTAAATGCGTTTTTGAAAGGCTAAACGACCTCGGATGGCCAAAAACCATCATATGTCACAGCATAACTGTGTGTTTGATTCATGGCTTCATTCCCTTTTCGAAAAGGTATCATGCATCTCAATCAGAGCTCGGACAATAAAACTGCAAATTCCCGTTACATCCATTCGCTCCCACTATTTTTATGCATCAAAACTGGATAGCAGTCCCATACTAGTTACATGCCTCTTGAAAACATTATTTGGTAGCCCTTTATTGAATGGATCTGCTAGATTAGACTCTGTATTAATATGATCCATGGCAATGATTCCTTCACTGATCTTTTCTATCACTGATAAGAACTTTAGCGATAGAGGCTTCCCTCTGATTGACCTTTTGTTCCCTTTTGCAAACAATATAGCTGAGTTATTATCATTCCAAATCTGAATAGGCTTCTCAATTGTTCCCAAAACTTTCAGGCTAGTTAGAAAATTCTTCAGCCAAATAGCCTGACATATTGCTTCATAACAAGCTATGAACTCTGCCTTGTAACAACCCGGTCCTTAATTACTATTTAATTATTAATCTATTCCAGTAAAAGACCACTATACCCCTAGAATATTTTAATAATATAAAAGTTGACTTTTTAACCTAGAAGGAATTTTGAGATTTCAGTTATACCGTTGAGTAGAGCGCGACGAAAGGAGTTCGTAGACGTGCAGTACACTCGATTCTAAGTTGTATTGAGGGAGATACGATCAAAATACGTTCAGGGGCAAAATGGTAATTTGCCAGGTTAGATGTTTTAAAACTGATCTCTCTCTCTCTCTCTCTCTCCTCTGCGACCCAGCCCCTCCTCCCCCGCTTTCTCTCCTCCACCGTGGCTTCGCCACCAAGACCGCTAACACCACGGCCGGTCACAGACCGGTCAGCTAGGACCGCCATCACCCCATCGGTTCCGCAGCATCCCAGCCCCGGCAGCAGCCCGCCACCGAAAACAACCGGTTTTTGACAGAACTTTCAAGCTCTCGTTCTCCATCGTCCGGCCACCAAATCGGACGAGTGAGGTATGGTTTTCTAGCTATTTTCCATGCTCTAGCTGCTGGTTGGGTAGGATTTCAGAGATTTCAAGCGTAGATCGTTTGATTTTTAAGTTAGGTTTCAGCAGACTTTTGGGTCACTGTTCCGGCCACTTCTGGCCAGTTTTTAGGGTAGGTCCAAGAACAAAAGTGGATCCAAATAGGGTGTTATACCTAGGGTAGGAGTCTTGAGCCGTGATTTAGAGTTTTTTCAGCGGAGTGTTATCGCTTTAGGCACCACGCGCTGCCGGCGCGGCAATAAGGTGAGGACCAGAGTCAGCCCTAGAATAATCTCCTAGTCCCCATGAGCGCGTAGGATTTCACGGATCTTAATTCATATAACGTTTGAACCTCGAATGGACCTCGCCTAGTGGGTGATTCCCGGGTTCAGAGGTTTGAACATTGGATCGTAATCATGTTCCAAAGATGTTGATCTAGGTAATTTCAGGATCGTATAGCAATTGACGGATCGTAAAACGGAGTCCCGGATACTCCAAAAATGTCAGTCATAGAGTAAGGTTTATAGTAAAACAAACCATTCTGTGTCGTAAACAGAGGAAAAAACTACGTGTGGCTTGATCCTCTGTAAGGGTACGTAGGCACCCTACGCTTATTAGGCGCAGCCACGAGTTAGGGCCTGTGGTTTATGTTATCGTTGGGCATTTTGGTCATTTACGACCCACGATTACTGTGTCATTTTAATGTGTTTCACCCGATTCCAAAGTGGAAATTGGGTCAGGTCGTTTCATGCCTGCATAGTTGAGGTAGTCACAATAGGCTGCTTAACACTTTTCCAAGAAATTGCAGCTCCTCCAAATAGAAAAACAAAACCTGAAATAGACTTTAAGTCATCTACGCACCCTGCAAAATCAACATCTGCATAGCCAACCAATTCTAAGCTCTCATTCCTTTTGTAAACTATCTTAAAATCCTTTGTCCTCTGCAAGTATCTCATGATTTTCTTCCCTGCTACCCAATGAGCCTGTCCTGGATTTGATTGAAACCTCCCTAACACACTTAAAGGAAAAGCTAGATCAAGCCTTGTGCAAACTTAAGCATACATAAGGCTGCCAACCAATGAAGCATAAGGCTTATCTGCCATCTCCAACTTCTCTTGATCTGTTTTTGGTGCTTGTTCATGATTGAACTTATCACCTTTGTTAATAAGCACATCACCCCCTACACACTCCATCATATTGAACCTTTTGAGTATTTTCTCAATGTACCCCTTTTGTGAGAGTCCTAATAAGCCTCTTTTCCTATCTCGGCTAATTTCTATTCCAAGAACATAAGATGTTTCTCCCAAATCAGTCATTTTAAAATGTTTAGATAGGAAGACCTTGACATCATGTAACAATGTGAGATTAGTGCTTGCTAGGAGAATGTCATCCACATAGAGTACAAGTAGAATATAGTGCCTCCCACTGATCTTGACATATATGCATGAATCTAGGACATTTTCTGTGAAATCATATGTCTTAATAACTTCATCAAATCTCATGTACCACTGTCTTGAAGCTTGTTTTAAACCATATAGCGATTTGTTCAATTTGCAGACCATGTTTTCCTGTCCCCTTTGAACAAAACCCTCAGGCTGCTGCATGTAAATTTCTTCCTTCAAATATCCATTTAGGAATGCAGTTTTGACGTCCATCTGGTAAAGATGCAGGTCAAAATGTGCAACCAACGCCATGATCACTCTGATTGAGTCTTTAGTGGATACTGGTGAGAAGGTTTCTGTATAATCAATGCCCTCTTGTTGTGTGTACCCTTTTGCAACCAGCCTAGCTTTGTACCTGTCTATTGCTCCTTTCGAGTCCCTTTTAGTCTTATAAACCCATTTTCAGCCTATAGGTTTACATCCTTGAGGTAAAACTTTTAATTCTCAAACATCATTCTTTCTCATTGACTCTAACTCAGATTTCATTGCAGCCAACCACCTTTCATTGTCTTCACCCATTATAGCTTGCTTGAAATTCTCAGGATCATCCTTCCCAAGTATGTCATGCTTAAATTCTTGTAGATATACATAGAAATCCGGCAATGCAGATCTCCTTGCTCTTTTTGACCTTCTCAACTCCATATCCTGCATATTTTGGTTTGTGCCTTGAACGTCAATATTATTTTGCACAGGTAGATTCAAAATTCCTGCTTGAGCTGTGTCTGGAATGTCATTATTGTCTTGCACAGGTGGATTCATAATTTCTGCTTCAACTCTGTCTTGTGCCTGATCCGTGTCTTCTTCCATATTGTCAAGGTTTTCATAGTTTGTCTCAACTGCAGGTATTATAACAATGCCTTTACTTGTCTCAGATCCAGCATTGTTATCAATCTCCATTGATTCTTCATCAAAATCCAAAACTCTATCTTCTATTTCATCAGATTCATTTTCCATGAAAACTACCCTTTGAGTTTCAACAAATCTTGTAGTGTTCTTTGGACAGTAGAACCTATACCCTTTGGATCCTTCAGGATAGCCGATAAAAAAACAACTCACAGTTCTTGAGTCTAGTTTTTTTTCCACAGGGTTGTAGAGCTTTGCCTCTGCTTTGCAACCCCAAACCTTTAAGTAGTTTAAGCTTGGTTTCCTTTTATTCCATATTTCGAAAGAGATTTTGTCAACGCTTTTTGTTGGAACTCTATTCAAGATATAGTTTGCAGTCTTCAAGGCTTCTCCCCACAGGAAAATACGGAGATTGGTACAGCACATCATGCTTCTTACCATGTCTTTTAAAGTCCTATTCCTTCTTTTAGAAACTCCATTCTGCTGAGGTCTACCTGGATTGGTATACTGAGCTATTATACCTTCTTCCTGGAGATATCTTGCAAAAGGACCTGGATTTCTTCCAGCTTCATCAAATTTTCCATAATATTCTCCACCTCGGTCTAACCTTACCACTTTAATCTTAAGCTCCAACTGTTTTTCCACCTCGGCTTTATAGATTTTGAACATATCTAAGGCTTCTGATTTTTCTTTTATTAAATAGATATGTCCATATCTCGAGTGATCCTCTGTGAAGGTGATAAAATACTTGTATCCTTCATGTGTTGGATTTGGAAAAGGACCACAAATATCAGTGTGAATTAATTCCAACAAATTTTCACTTCTTACTGCTCCTTTCTTCCTTAAGGTGGTTAGTTTTCCTTTTATGCATTCAACACAGTTTTCATCCAACTCATTAAAATCAAGTGGTGCTAACACAGATTCTTTGCGTAGGGTGTTCAATCTTTCTTTTGAAATATGCCCGAGTCTTATGTGCCAAATTTTTGCAAAAGTTTGATTCTTACGTTTTGTGCTTGTAATGTTCATAACCATTTGAGGAGCCTTGCAATTTAACTGAAACATATTGCCAACAAGAATTCCATTTCCAACTAACTCTTTATTATTGAAAATTGAAATACCAAATTCATCAAAACTCAAAGTGACCTTTGATTTTACAAGCCTAGCAACTGAAATAAGGTTCCTTGTCATAGAAGAACATATACTACATCTACCAAATCCAAAACAAAACCAGAATCTAATTGAATCCTAACTGCTCCAATGAACTCCACTTGTACTTTGACTCCATTTCCTACGAACACCTTCACCTCATCCTTGTTTGGCGGTCTCTTGGTTATGAACCCCTGCAAAGAATTAGCAACATGTATTGAAGCACCACTGTCTAACCACCAAGTATCAGTAGAAACATCAGTCAAATTTGATTCAAAACAGACCAAAACGTTTTCAATCTTACCTTCATTTTTGCGTTTGTTTTTCTGCTTTTCTAACCACCTCTGGTACCTTGTGCAATTCCTTTTCATGTGTCCAAATTTTCTGCAGAAATAGCATTTCAATCCAGTTGGCTTTCCCTCTTTCATCTTGGTATTTTCCTTATCCTTCTTTTCTGCAAAATTTCCCTTCTTTTCTTTGGATTGTTTGACACGATAATCTTGAACCATATTCATAGTCTTTTGACCCCTTTCCATGGTGATATTATTTTCTTCTTGAACACTTATTGTTATGAGATCGTTCAATGTCCAACTTTCCTTTTGAGCCACATAAGAACTCTTGAGAGTTTTGAATTCTTTTGGCAGTGAATTCAATGCAAAATGCACCATCATATCATCATCTATAGTCATGTTTAATCCCTTTAGCTTGTTCGCAATGTCTGTCATATTCATTATGTGAGCTCTTACACAACCTCGCCCATCATACTTCATCTCAGTCAATTTGTTCAGCAGGACACCTTTCTCTCCTTTCTCAGATTCTTTAAACTTCTGACCAATTGAAACAAGAAAATCTTTGGCACAATCTGATCTTGGAATACTTCCTCTTAAAGAAGGTGTCATGGTTTTCAGCATAATCAGTGTAGCCATCCTATTGGCTTTTTCCCATCTTTGGTATTTCCTTTTGACATCTACAGTTGCATCTGCAGCAGGTTCCTTAAGTGCATCCCATTTTAGAGCAATATCATAGTCCATTAGCCCTAGTGAGATTTCCAACTCTTCTTTCCACTTTAGATAGTTTGAACCAGTCAAGATTTCGATGGAGTTGTAGCTTGTAGTATTGACTGTAATTTAAAGAAAAACATAAATACAAATCCCCAATAACTTTAATTAAACATTATTTATTTGCATCTGTAGATCACAAATCAAACATGTTCCATGGTCCTAGAACAACAAATCTGTAGAAGCAGTCTTGAAACAACGAATGATTCCACATCTGTGGATGGAGAAACATTCATTGTTTGCTCATACAATCTATTTCTGTAATCCGTTCCATTATAATCAATCATTCTTGCACAATTCACATCTGTGGACAGAGATTTGTACAATAGAGATTGAATATAATGCAATCTTGATCAGGAACTTTGAATGAAGAATTTCCTGCATCCATTTAGTTGTTGTGGCTCACTTAATCGATTCAAGATTCTCTCCAAACTTTGATCAATCAGTCTTTCAAGCATGATTTAAGCAGAGAACTTTATGCTTAACTCATACCTTAGCAATTAAGATATGCAATCAAAACTTACATGCTTATAATGACAGTATAAAACATATTCTTTTAAAGCGAATTTTATCTTGTAATTAGGTTAAGAACATATAACCTAAGCTCTGATACCACATGTTAACTTAATATGTTTAAATGCTCAAAACACATAACATACCTTGATCAGACATGGTGATAATTACTGCAGCATGGAACTGGATTTCTTGCTCTGGAAGAAACTGGAAGTCTGTAGGTTCTTGGCTAGTTCGTTCTTGGACAGATTTGCAGTATCGCAGTAGGGTAGTTTCTCTATGCTATCCGGCTCTTGAATCTCTTCTTGATGGGGTAGAATAATATGAGAGTGATTTGCCGTTAGCATAGGGACCTCCCTTTTTTAGGCATAGTTTAAGAATCCTCCTCATCATGGATTACTTAAACTCCCTTAGCCAAAAGGATTAGGTATCTCAATCCATTTAATATAGGAAATCTTAAGCACTTGTATTTATCTGAAAAGTCATATATATCAAGCCTTAAAATAAATCGATCCATGTAATCCTAATTGACATTGGACTAGTTATCCTTAAGTGATTAGGAGACCATCTTTAGAGTTTGTATTAGAATGCAAATCTTACAAGTTTGGGTTGGCTGCGGTGGTTGCAAGGGTGTCGGTGCACCAAAGAATCGATCGTAGCTACTATCAACTGAAAGTTCTTGACAGAGGCAACTGTTACCCTTCCATGGAAGTTAAGGCACCAACACTGCAACTATTCATGCCATCTCGATGCCTTGTTCCGAAGAATCAATGGTCTCTCCTTTCCTTCATCTTCATAATGGGACCCAACTATATCAGAGAATCGAGCACCGCTAAACTCAGTTGAATTATCAATTGATTTTGAGAAGGATATGCTCCGAATGAGTCCTCAAGGGAGCGCTGAGAAGCTCAGGCTGGCGGGACAATGCCACCAGGCTCAAGGGATGCGGCAGGAATTGAGTGCATGTTGCAGTGCATCTGCGTGGCCCCCTAGTGCCAAGTACATTTAACTCATATGTCACCTGAGCGATGTTGTAGCTGCCAGTAGGAACCTTGGGAGAGACCTTTTTAGAGTAAAACCGACGGCTTTGGCCGGGTGGGTAAAGCTGAGCGCTGTTGTAGGGAGGCTGGGTATCATAAATAATGAATTTGGTGCCTAGAAAATTAGACCTGAAAATGATGCACGTTAAACCAAACCAGATAGAAACTGCTTCAGGCCCATCAATAACAAAAATGAAGGGAAAGTAATATCCTAATACAATTATTATTACTATTGCATGTCCGCAACTTGATTTGTTTAGCTGCATTTCCAATAGCATGAACTGCTAAAAGGTCAACAAACTTCGCTACTAATTAAGAATTAATAAATAAAACATGCCAACAATAAAATATTAGTTGTAATAAAAATATAAGAACCACCACTATACGAATGCATCCATGAGAACTCAGGCAGCAACAATTGCGGACACTGACATCATGCAAAGTGACAGACCAAAACACATCATAACGAAAGGACTGTCACCAGTTATTCAACCATGGTCATAATGCCTCATAAAGTCAGTATTTCATACATGTTCAAATTAAGGATATAGCAATGGAAGTTCCAATGCAGCCAAAGCAACTGAAATAGAGAGATAACACATAAAAGTACAATACTAACCCGCAATATCACCAATATCCTTGGAAGAAGAGAAGGGAATTGATATGTGTAAAAAAACAATTAATATGCATCTTAAAATTCTTTAAAATAATATCATTTGCAAAAGAAATACTTCTTGCAGGAGTGCTTCCTGCAAAACCAAGGCTAAGAATGTAAAGTCGCCATAACGAATCCCCATTACCCCATATTATTAATCCATGGCCAATGGACAGCAGATGCCAGTGGCCAATAGAAGATAATATTATATTCTTCATGTCATGATGAGATTTGGTTTTTAAATTCATTAAAACGCTCCCTTGTGGAGGTAAAACTGGCCCAAAATAAACTCCCAAAACTAAGATCAATGTTGGAACAGTTGGGGGTTGTACTTAATGAATGGAACTAAATTTCGGATATGTTATAGTCGATACCCATTGGAACAAGTTTCATGAAGAACTTTACCGCATCCGAGCACTGGAACATGGTGATCAATGGTTAAGAAGTTGACCTAAGAACATGAACAAAAACAAATTTTATATTCAAAAATGCACTTTTAGGTCCCATATATTCAGTAATGCACTTTGCATTGAAAAGTCTTATTTGCTATTTGAATAATTTTTGCTCTAACAGACTCTTCAATTCAATTAATGCAATATCATAATATATATATATGAAAACATGTGAATATGTCTATGTATTTTTTATATGAAAAGAAAAAATGCATGCTTTTAACATTTTCAATGTAGGTTTTGTTTTTCCAAGTAAAAATAAATGTTTGAAGAGCCGAAGTCAACTTACCAATTCTAAAGAGATAGAAAGAGGTTGCAACTTTGATGACTAAGGTTGAAAAAGTTGTTGGAGAGAGTTTTTCTGATGTGGCTCACCTATTTTAGAATTTCAAAGTTGTTGAAGAGGCTGTTGGAGATGCTTTTATGTTTTAGGGGCATAATTGTAACAACAAAATATATAAATAAAATAAAGAGATATTTGTAGAAATGTCACTTGAATTTATAGATTAGTTTCAATTTTTCACCTTAAAGAAAAATTTAAGTGAAATGTCACCTTATCCGTGAGCTACTTTCCTTTTTTTTGGCTGATACTTTCCCGTCCAAGAAAAGAAAGTGTGATCTTTTCTTGTTTGCTGGAAGTGAGCTCCAAGACCAAAGCATGTGATGCTCACAATCATCGCTCATGTTGGGTTATGATAAAGATCATCAGTTAACTGTTTTTAACGTTGGGCTAAATATCCTAGCCTTGATTTATTCTTTTCACTCTGCCAGCAAATAGATATTTTCTGTGGTTGCAATTAGAGAATACTGCCAAAATGGTACTTCGGTCTTGCGGCACTTTTTTCCCTTATTGCACAGCATTTCATGGCTCCACAATTTGAACAGAAGACAAATTTTTTTTTTTTTGACTTGGGTAATTGCATGCCCTCGTCTTTCACTGCCTTGACACATGGAACACCAATATTTAGCTTGTGGGTTTTGTACCTGAAATGAATTCATCATCCAAGTTCGCTCAGCAGAGCATGGAGTTTCGCTAGGCAAAGCATGGAGATTTGTGGTTGCCATCCAACAACGATTACCATCCATTTGTTTGATTTGTGAGTTTTATACCAAAACACGGGGGTTTGCTTGGCAAATCATTATTGATTTGCGGGTTGTCACCCAACATGGATTGCTACCCATTTGTTCGATTTGCAGGTTTTATACTCAAGCATGAAGGACTTCAAGAGATGAGCTTTGTTGCAGATACAAAATGCATCTTTGATTGCTTCTATCTTTTTTTGCTCCACTCTTTCCCAAGCCTTGCCGCTTCTCTTCTTTTTTTTTTTCTCTCTCTCTTTGCAGCCTTCATGCTCATCCTCCCCCCTTTTTCTTTTCCCACAGCTGTGCTTTTTGTAGGCTAGCCATGAGAGATTACTTTTGTGAAGGACTTTTTATTCAATAATCAGCTCCACCAAAACAGGAACCGTCAACCTCTCTTGAGAGTTTTCATTGATTGGTCAGCCTCCTATGTTTAAATTCCTTTAGGAGATTTGCACGTGGGATTAACCCACCTTTGAATACTTGAAAAGCTTATTGGATAATTGGCTTTACTTTTCTATTTTTTATTTATAAAACTTATCATCTATATTAGATAAGGCTTGCTGGATGTGGGCTTAGACAAACACAACCCAAATTTTTTTTTTCCATTCATTCTGATGGGTTCATTGAGAGGTATAAAGCTCGATTAATTATGAAAGGATACAATCAGACTTATGAAATTGACTATGAGGAAACCTTTACGTATGTTTTCAAGATTAATAGAATTTGAGTCCTCTTGTCACAGGCTGCAAATTTGGATTTGCCTTTGTAGCAATATGATATAAAGATTGCTTTTGTACATGGAGACTTAAATGAAGACGTATATTTGAACTTGCCACTTGGGTACTCCGCTTCAGGGAAGTAAAAGAGGAACATGTGTACAAGTTAAAAAAAGGCTTTGTGTTGGTTGAAGCAATATCACCTTGGATTGTTTGAAAGATTTAATTTGGCCATGCATAAATATATGGTTACAAGTTGTGTGTAAGCTTGTCTTCGCTTAAATCTTCATCTAATTTAACTAGGTTAACTAATAGAACTAAAGTGTTTAAATTAATTTCTATGGGAAGGATCAGAAGGATCTCGTATTTTCTTAAATCTTCATCTAATTTAACTAAGTTAATTAATATAATTAAAGTGTTTAAATTAATTTCTATGGAAAGGATCCTGTATTTGCTTGCTGTACTATTACATGTTTCGTGCACTTGCAATTAAAATTTTGATTAAGTTGGTCTAGAAATTAGGTTCGTATAACTTTCACAACAATTTTTTGTAGGAAAGGCTCAGAAACTTCCGTTTATGCTCAAAATTCTTCTCTTTGACCTAATTATTCTACAAAACACAATTGAAACCAAACTAATTGGCTCATGTTAAAGAGGAACAAATACAGAAACCAATTAAAAGTGTGTATTAAAGACGTGTGAATTTATGCACTTATTAATTGTCACGTACGGGTGAGCTTGATGCGTAAAAGAGAAGAGATATGCTTGGTTGTTGTGGCAGGTGGAGTGTAGGCATAAAGGATTGGTGAAAGTAATAGATGCCATATGGAGAATTAATGAATTGGTGAAAGGAGGAGATGCAATCTGGACCAGTGCACAAGAGGGGGAATCACCGATGGGTGGAGAGAAGCTCTGATACCATGGAAAACTTATATAAAAGAATATATATGCAGCTCACCTTTCGTATGAATCAGCGGCTCAGCTTTCTGATCAATACAAAGATAGGTAAAGTGTATATACATACAAAGCCCTAGCACACTAGGTTTGGATCCATTGAGGAGGATAAAGACAACACTAGTCCTTACCCTATGCCAGCTACGCTTGAGGTACGGCTGGAGAGCTGATGCTGCATGTGTATGCCTTAGAAGATGTCAATTATCTGTTATTTGACAAAAAAGAATTGAAGTAAACGCATTGCATAATTTGTTCGAGTGCTTTGAGTATATTGTAAGCTAACAAACACTCAAGCCTTGAATACGTGCAGTAATTAATTAAACAAGATTAAACACATCCTAATCTTGTATTTTATAATTTAGAATTACATAATAAGACACATAAGTAACTTAGCCTCACGTAAAATTCCTAGCTCACACTTTTTGTTGTCTTCATCAGGTGTATGTGTAAAGTACATGTATTATAAAGAGTAAGTTATGAAACGATAAATCTCCAAAATAATTTTGCATGTAGTTATTATGCCTATCATATAAATATAAAATTAGTTGGTACTGGTAGTTATAATATGGGTTTGGCACTGTTCAACATTGTTCATAAACAAAATCATTCGGAGATTGGGATTGAATGATTTAATCAACTATATAGTACATGATAATGATACAATTAAATTATCATTCAAAATCTCCTTGATAACAACTAGATTGGGAGATTGGGATTAAGTGCTTCATTATTCTGTTCTTAAATATCATTTATTAGATATGCAACTTGGCTCACTTGCAACTTGGCTCTTTGGTCGAACGTCACTTGCAACTTGGCTCTTTGGTCGAACGGCAACACCCTTGATAACAAGTCCGCTCTTCCATTTCCCACCATATTTATACAGCAAAAAGTCGATGTTCCTTTGATTTGCGGATGCATTAAATTCACCCAACTTAATATCTTTCATTCGATCTTTATTATCCTTAAACATATCCTCCAAATTAATGGGCCAGTCATTTGTAACACCTCCGTGAGTGAATTTGAAATTCACTGGATCTTCCCATCCATAAGCACTACTTTTCATCTCGGCCTCAAGTACAACTTCATACGGAGTTTTTGGTGACAGGCTTAGGTTTTCACGTTTTCCACTCACTTCTAGCCAACACACATTTAACATTTCAATAGGACTGCAATGGAATCGAAGTTAGGACTGAGATTACTGAGAGCATATATATATTTTGTATATGTTATTCCTATCTGTATCAAATGTTCAATAGGACTGGAGAAACCGAGAAACCATAAGTTATGTAAAGAAGTTTTTGTTACCTGGTTTCTGTCTCATTGACCCATCGCCAGTAACGAGGGTCATTACCCCAAGTGATTTCCAGATCCTTCGCATTCCAAGTGATTTTCAGATCCTCCGCATTCACCTTAGAGTCATTTTTGGACTCCTCCATCTCTTCAATATACGTCTTCCATCCAATGCTTCTTGTTGCTTATATAGGTCAAAGCAGGGCTAAGTTGGTCATTTCACTGTATGCATATAATGCATATGATTTTGGTATTTACGTGTACGATGAGGATGAGGGCTTTAACTTGTGATCAGTGGTGGATCTAGGATTCTCGGGCCAAGGGTAAAAGTTTCGAAATTTTTTTAGAAGAAAATAACACTAGAAAAATAGAAAAATAGTACTTTCCATCCAAACTTCAATTGTACACGACGAATTTTCTTTTAAAAACATTGCATTGTAACTTCATAAATCATTTATTTTTTTTAATAATTTTAGGCACTTTTGTTAATGTCTCATCTAAAAGAGAATATCATTTTTTATAAAGAATAAAATTATAATGTATAGAGACTACACTTATCTTTTAAAAAAATTTAAAATGAAACAAGCCCAAACCCCCACCTTGAAAAAGAAAATTAAAAAAACAAAAAACAACACCTCTCATTTTCTTTTTCACAGTTTCACTCTCTGCAACATCCACCCCAATCCTCTCTTCCATGCCTTCTCAACTTTTATAAAATAAAAAAATACTACATATAATATAACATGTTTGTTGTTGTTGGCGTACCTACATTCCTCTTCCCAGTCTCTACCACTTAAAATTTTGTTACTTTTAATACTTCTAATATTATATTTTTATGTTGTTTTCAAAGTCCCCACACACTAAATGAATCAAATGCTGTATATTAATAGGCTTTTTGCTCAATGTGAAAAGCAAGACTTTTCTTATACTCTACACCAATGCCGACAACCCCAAGTGAAGACCTAAATGTCTTCAATGTCAACCACTCATTTAAATGCAACATAACTCCTCCAAAAGCCAAACCAAAACCAGAACTTCCTCCCCCATTTACTACATGGGTCCCACATGGGAATTTTACCAATCTCAATAGTTTGCTGTCCAAAATTAAAACTCACCCACCTATTATCATCGTTGTAACCCACCCCATTAACTTTCCTTTTCTCTATCTCTGTCCAAAATTAAAACTCACCCACCCATTACCTTTCCTTTTATCTATCTCTGTCCAAAATTAAAACTCACCCACCCATTAACATCGCTGTGACCCACCCATTACCTTTCATTTTATCTATCTCTGTCCAAAATTAAAACTCACCCACCCACCCATTACCATCTTTGTGCCCACCCATTACCTTTCCTTTTCTTTATAGGTATTGAAGGAACAGAAGCCTAAATGTGTATAAATAATTAAATATGATGGTGTTTAGGGGTGCTAGAAATCCATCTAACTTGGGCTTCTCAACTATGAAGTTGGGCTGGGCACAAGAAGAATGGCGGCCGAGGCTTCGAGAGTTTGGGCAGCTAGGTTACACACTGGTACAACCAGATTTTTTGGAGCCAAATTGGCCGGGCTGCATTTGTAATGAGATTCGAAAGTGGCTGGGCAGATCTGAAAAATTACGGCCGAACTTGGAATGGATGAATGCGGCCGTTTCTTGAATGGAAGAATAGCGGCGAAAGTCCTAGAGGGTGGAATTCCTAGCTGGCGAGGTCCGAGTTTCAGCTGCCAAGATTCCTAGCGGTGGAATTCTAAGCGGGCGAGAGTTCCTATCGAGCAAGATTCTAGCCAATAAATTCCAAGCGGACAGAATTCCTAGTGGGGAGATTTCAGCGAAGTACTTTCTCAAGAAGGCGGCCGAGATTCCTAGCGGCCGAGATTCCAAGCGGCGAATTCCTAGTGGGCGAAAGTTCAGAGCAAGAGTTCCTAGCGGGCAAAATTCCTAGCATGCTAGATTTCCTAACGGGAAATTTCTAGCAAAGTAGATTTCCTAGCGCCGAGTTTCCTAAAGGCAAGATTCCTAGCGGCAGAATTTCTAACGAGGAGATTTCATAGGCAAGATTCCTAGCGGGCGAAATTCTAGCGGCGAGATTTCTAGCCGAGAATTCCTAGCAGCTGAAGTACTTTCTCAAAAGGTGGCGAGGTCTTTTCTTCAAGGCCATGGTGCTTTCTCAAAAATGCGGCCGATGTGTTTTCTTCAAAGGCCATGGTGCCTTCTCCAAAATGCAGCCGATGTGTTTTCTTCAAAGGTCATGGTGCTTTCTCAAAAATATGGTCGAGCACTTCCCTTTGCAAATATAGTCGGACACTTCCCTTTGCAAAAGTGGTCGGGCATATCCTTACAAAAAGTGGTCGAATGCTTCCTTCTCAAAAAGTTGGGTCGGGCGAATTTTCTCTTTGCTCACCTTGGCACCCTCCTCTCAACACTTGGGCAAGCAAAGGCGGGCCAAGGGAGTTGAAGTTCGGCCGGAGGTATGTCCGCTGACTGCCCAATATTCGAATATTTGAGAACTCAAATATAGTCCAATGTAAGGCCAAGCCCAACATCCAAATATTTGGAGTTCCCATACCACCCATCTTGGCGGATGGTCGGCGGATGGTAAGCCAACTGTAAAATTCTAAAAGCTCAAGGGGCACAAGGTTCCACCATATGTCAAGATGAAATCTCGGAGGTCAAGGCCCAAGTCACGGATTCACGCCCAAGATTTTCGGAGGTCAGTGTGCATGTAATGGAGGCCTCACAAGGAAACAAATCAAGGAGATTGATGATAGTTCATAATATTCCAAAACAAGAGAGGATCAAGCAATCAGAATATTTCAACCAATGTAATCCCACGGATTCAAGGAGCCTCAAAAGGAAAGGTTTTTAAAAGAGTTGACATTTGGCCATTCAATGGCCAGCCCATGGGCTGATGGAAGCCCTATATAAACTTCACCAGACGAAGACAGAAGACACACAATATCAGACAGACAAGCCTATTTTTCGTCTCGCACTTTTCTTTTCCTAGACTTAGGATTTTACTTTTCATGCATTTAGTGTAGCAAGTTCTTCCTTTTCTTAGTATAAGTTTAAATTCTCGTTCAATTTATATTTTCTTGTCATTTAAATTCAAGTTTATTTCAATTGCTTTGTGTTTCATTGTTATCGCACTTCAATTAAGTTTAATTTCAAGTTCATTTTACTTTATCGTTCTTATCGCTTTCATTTCGTTATTGTTTTACTTATCGCTTTGATTCATTTTATCACACTTTAATTCTCCTCTTTATGTTATTTATCTTTCACACTTTATTTTACGCATTTGTCTTTAAATTATATTTAAGTTTAAGCACCTTTACTTTACACGCTTGTTCTCCGTTTCATTACGTGTCACCTTCCATCTACATCTCCACCCACTCCTAATCATCTGGTCGCTCACATAAAGCCTTGACCTCGAGGTAGTGAAAGAACCTAGGCCGTGATGAGGTTCCTTGCTCGGCAGAACAATCATTTGATTAAAGTCAGATCTCGGACACAACACATCCATCTACTCACATTCCATTCAAGCAAAAATTCGGGGCTTGGTGGTGGCACGCCCCGCACTCAAAAAAGAAGGACCAAAAGTTCCTTCCACACCACCCTGAAAAGAGGGAAAAGATGGGAACGGAAGCATATCACAAAAACAAGACGTGCAGAGTGACGCTGGCAAGTATTGAAGAACAAGGTAGGGGTAGATTAGTGGTTATGCATGGAAAAGTATCAGATTTTGGCAAAGTGTGTGGAAACTGCAAATCACCCCTAAATTGAAGATTTTTGCTTGGTTGATTTATCAGGGTAAAGTCTTAACTAATGAGCAGAGAGCAAAAAGGCACCTCATTCTGGACCCATCCTGCATGATTTGTGGTTGGCTTTCTGAATCTATCCTCCATATCCTTAGAAATTGCTCTAGAACTAAAAGAGAATATCATTTTTTATAAAGAATAAAATTATAATGTATACAGACTACACTTATCTTTTAAAAAAATTTAAAATGAAACAAGCCCAACCCCCCACTTTGAAAAAGAAAATTAAAAAAATAAAAAACAAAAAACAATACCTCGCATTTTCTTTTTCACAGTTTCACTCTCTGCTCTGCAACATCCACCACAATCCTCTCTTCCGTACCTTCTCAACTTTTATAAATATAGCATGTTTGCTGTTGTTGGCGTGCCTACATTCCTCTTCCCATTCCATGCCACTTAAACTTTTCTTACTTTTAATACTTCTAATATTATATTTTATGTTGTTTTTAAAGCCCCACACACTAAATGAATCAGCTGCTGTATATTAATAGGCCATTTTCTCCATGTGAAAAGCAAGACTTTTCTCATACTGTACTAATGTCGACAGCCCCAAGTGAAGACCTAAATGTCTTCAATTTCAACCACTCATTTAATGCAACATAACTTCCTCCAAAATTAAAACTCACCCACCCATTTAATCCAACATAACTTCAACCACTCTATTTCTGTCCAAACTTAAAATTCACCCACCCATTTAATCCAACACAACTTCAACCACTCTATTTCTGTCCAAAATTAAAATTCACCCACCCAACCCACCCATTATCTTTCCTTTTCTCTATGTGTATAAATATGAAAGGAACGGAAGCATATCAAAAAACAAGACGTGCAGACTGACGCTGGCAGGTATTGAAGGAGAAGGTAGGGGTATATTAGTGGTTATGCATGGAGAAGTATCAGATTTTGAAAATAATAGACGAAGATTTTGAAATAAATAAAAAATCGCGGTAAACAAACAGTTAAAGTACAACTATTTTTCTGGCATGGGTTCAACAATTGGATCTAAACTTGCTGGGTCATCTCTTCTACTGTTTTTCTTGGTGAATTTCTTTTCTTTTTCCAAAAAAATAAAAAAATTAAGAAAAAGATGATGTGGCAGATGACAAGGTTGCCATGAAAATGACATAACTTGCGTGTAATATATATTGGTATTAATAAGTTGGTGTCCATAGGATTATTGTTCTGTTATAGAGAAGCTCCCTTCTATATATAGTTATAGCTAAGTCGTACGAAAACATGAAACCTGTGTTGTTGGCTGGTCTTATAACAAGTTTAATTTATTTGATGCTTTTTAAATTTGTTATTCTACTTTTGCTTTATTACTTTTTCTTTTTTAAATTTACAAATTTATAAATAAACTCAATCCTAGATATGTATTTATAAAAAAACCCAAACACTATTTAAACATAGAACCACACCCAAAATCAACCCCAAAGTCAATTTTTTAGGTGTGTTTATAAATGGATTTTGAGTGTGTGTAATGATGGGTTTTGGGTGTGTTTATATGTTTAAATAGTGCTTGGGTTTTTTTATAATTTCAACCCCCATTTTTGGTGTTTTAGTGAAACTCCCTTTTAAATTTTACAACTATGGGCTGTTATACGTGTTACTTTGTTACTTGATTTTTTTTTTTTTGGTCCAGAACGATGGAAGTAACTTTGTTACTTGATTAAGCAATGTATGTGATGCTATATATATAGAGTAGTGGAGAGCGCGCGGTTATATAAAGACAGCAACGAATTGAGTCGAAAAAGCCATACAAATGGCTTTTCAAGGAAAGGCACTGGATAAGTGCCAATACCCATATAAATGGTCCATGTGCGGCGAATGGGAACTCCTAAAAAAATTCTACAATGATCAGCAAAAAAATCAGCAAGGTGAAGTTCAGACCAAAAAAAAAAATCAGCAAGATGAAGTATATGGCCAATTGACAACGAACAACGACACTGTACTACATGTCGTAGCCGCTGCCGGACGCGACGACGTGCTTCAGTTTTTGATTGATCTAATAAAAAAAGACCGTAAGAAGTTATTCCAGGCGTTTTCAATCCGGAACAACTATGACAATACCATTCTACATGAGGTGGCTGCGTCTGGAAATCAGAAGGCAGCAATTATCTTGATGAGAGAGGAGAACAAAGTCAAGGAAGAGTATCATAGCTATGAAAGTATGCTAGCGATTCAGAACAACTTAGGAGAGACCCCACTCTACAGGGCTGCTGCTTTCGGTCACACAAACTTGGTCGAAGATTTGGCAGCAATTATCTTTAATCTGCAGCCGCAGCAGCAGGATATAGAGCAGCAGCAGGATATAAAGAAGCAGCAGGAGGAGGCTATGAAGCACCACTTCTACAGAAACCATGATAACATATCCATTCTTCAGATCGCAGTCATTAGCCAACATTTTGGTCTCTCTCTCTCCCCCCTCTGACAATTGCATTATTAGTTATATATGTTAGTTATCTATGAAATATAGCTCTGAATCAAGATTAATTCTTGTCTGAATGTGTGGTTCGAATATATAATCTTGCCAAATAAACATTAGTCTAATATTTTTTTGTTTGGTTTTCCTTCAATGCAGAGACTGCTCTTTGGTTACTACACAAGTACCCAGATCTTGCGGATAGAGAGGAAAGCAATGGACTCACATGTCTTCAATTGCTAGCCCAAATGCCATATGCCTTCGAAGCCAAATTTCGCAAAAGCATATGGAAGATGCTCATTTATAAATGTACCATCTACGCTACTGCTACTACTAGAATTATATATAAACTCACAAATTCAATTTAGGAACAACCACTTATTATTTTTTTAGGATCAATTTAGGCCCATTTTTCAGGTTTATCTCAAAAAATTTATCATTGGCCATGCTAATGAGGCAGCCTATAGCCCCATTTATAGATGGTAATTTTTCTTTTTCTTAAAAGGATAACCTGGACTACAGCCACTGGTATTTCTGATCTCGCAAGCCAAGCTTGTGGAGCAAGAAGGAATAGTGGCCCCTTTATTTGTGCAAGCCTTAACTTCTGATGATGATAATGCTGATCTTTAATTGTCCTCCCCTTTTTATGCATTCGGATTCAGGCCTTTTTTATGATGACAACTGTGACTCGGAGAGGAGATCCAATCAGTCACCAAATCAAAACAATGGCTTGGAGAGCGGATCCAATCAGCCACGAAATCAAAACGATGACTTGGACAGAAGATCCAATCAGCCTCGCCAATCTAGTTCTTCAAAGAAGATTACGAGTAATTAATCAAACTTTCAATGTTTGTGTGTGTCTATAAATATGGGGAGTATTTTTGCTTATCATTTTAACTCAAGGTATATCCTCACTACCATTTTAAAATCTTAACACATGTCCAACGCAACACATAATAGTACCCTTTAGTTGAAATTAGTTAGTTACGTTTGAGACTCTTGAAAATAAGATTTCAATAAAGGCAAGTTTTGGGAAAATCCCAGCCTCCAATGAGAATTGATAGAGGGATGGTTTGAAGATGCCCTGCAGTGGTAAGAAAAGAGTTATGAGATTTCATATCTGAAGCCGGAAAGGCTACTAACGGAGACGAACATGAAGTCACAACATGTGACGGCAACTCTAGGATTAGGGTTACTGGGGATGGAGAGATCATAGATGACTTGTTGTAGAACAACCATGATGGCAGAGAAAACACCAGGCGTGGTGGCTGGGGTGGCTGAGGGGGTATAGCTATAGGGTGTCTAGGACTAGGTTTGGGTTTTGTTTTTTTTTGTTTTTTTTGTTTTTTTTTTTGTTTGAACGAAGACTGGGTTGGGGTTAGGGTCAAAAAGGAGGGGAGAGTGAGATTTTTTTTACACATGGTTTACATATGGACAGATGTCAAATTTTTAAACGGTGGTGAGGGTACACATTGAGTTAAAGTGGTGAGCAAAAATGCTCCATATATATAGAATGTCATCCTTCCATAAACCCTAAAATCTTAAAAACAACTGATTTGTTAAAAAAGAAAAGTATATTATTTTTCCATAACATAAAATGCTGGTAAGTCGGTACAAATTAGTACAGATAACCATACAAGGATATTATAAATACAGAAGCCATTATTAGGCAATTTATCATGGCTAACTTTTTTGGCTGCCTTTGTGACTGAATTACAAATACTATTGTCTTTATCTCAAAAATGTTGGTAAGCTATTCTTAGCTAAGAAACTTTTTCGTTAAACTTGCTGTGAGGTTAGATTTTAGTTTTGCTCCTTTTGACTATATATCTATATATATTCATAGAGATATAGTCTAATTTAGTAAATTATGATCGTATACATACTGTAATATATACCTACAAATATGCTCATAAGTTAGTATCGATATACCTACCAAACGTATATGTTTAGAATGTAATAATAACGTAACTGCAAATATAAAGAGTTAGAGAACTAAAAATAAAATAGAACCAATCTCACAGCCAGGTTTTTAATTAGGCCTTACCCAAGAATGACAATCTAAGACTAATTTTTTACAATTGAAGGTTCATTTTCATGTTAGTGTTTTGATATTCAAGCTGGGCTTTGTGTAGAGGTCTGTTAGAGAGAAAAGAAGAAAGATGAAGAAATGTAATTTTGACTAACTGCTCTGCTTGCTCACGGTACAATTCTCTATGTAAGAAAAATGAGCTCACACGGTAAGTACAATCAGACCGTTAGCTCTGAGCTGGATTCACACAAGCATCAGTGAATCTCAGCCATCCATCTGTCTTAATTCTAGCTCTTGGCTATTTCAGTCTTTACATGTTTGTAGCCTTACACTTGTCATTCTAGGACTAAGTGAATACACAATTAACACTCTAGGCTTAAAAGAAATCAAACTCACAACTTACAATTCTACATTTCATGCATGTGGATGCATGCTCTTACAGCTTTATTACTTTTCTCCTTCCCTTCATATTATCTCTCATGAATATTAATATATAATGATCATAACTTACTAGGATGGCGACCAATCCGTGATATGTTCGATGAAATCAAAAATCAAAAATGTCTATCGACACTCACTCGTTTGCTGGTGATGAAGGACTATTCATGGGCGGTAAATAATATAAGCCACAAAAACAACACATTTACTCTGGTATGTCCAAACAATTCAGATGCTCCTCCACAAAAAACCTCTGAATCTACCCTTAAGCATGCCCCATTGCTTGTAGCAACATGCATGGGAATATCAAAAATTGTGGAAATTATGTTGGATTGTCACCCTCAAGCGGTGGAAATGTTGGATCCTGCAACTGGACAAAACATTTTGCACATGGCCATTAAGTATCGCCGGCTGGCCATCTTTAACATACTAAAAAGGAGCAAATCGATAACGTCAAGGTTGGCTTACAGGATTGATAGTGATGGGAACACCATATTGCACCACGCTGCACATATGAGTTCTTACCCTGTAGACGCTCAAGGCTCAATTGGTCCTGCATTTCAATTGCAAGAAGAATTGCGTTGGATGGCGGTAAGTGACTTTATATATATACGCCTGATTCCCTAATTTTTTTTAATAATATTTAACAATTATCTTCAAACATTGCAAACAGAAGTATGTGAAATGAAACTAGTTATAAATCTATTGTTTACTTGATCAAAATGGTTCATCATCCTCAATAATTTTTCCATTTGTGGCAGCGTGTGGAAAAGATAATGCCAAGTCATTACGCCATGCACCAGAACAATCGGGCCTGACAGTAAGCTCTTCGAGAAGGAGCATGAAAATGATCTTAAATTGGCAAAAGGATGGATAAAGAGACAGCTCGATCGTGCTCATTGTGGCAGCTTTGGTGGCCACCGTGGCCTATGCACCGCCTTTACGGCTCCGGGGTAATGATAACTACGGGTTCCTGTTCTCGGCATTCTACTTTCTTTGTCACATTCGCCGTTTCGGACGTTATCTCGCTCATCTTCTCATTGACTTCTTTGTGCACGCTTTCTCTCTATCCCGACGTCCCCGATTGAGTACAAAAACTTTCGCCATTCTCTTCCCTTCAGGCTGCATTTAGGATTCGCCCTTCTCTTCTTCTCGTTGGTATCCACCATGCTCACCTTCACTGCTGCTGTTGTGCTCTTGATTCATCATCAAAAGATGTGGACAACGTCCCTCATTTATGTGGTTGCCCTTCTTCCTGTCTCTGTGTTTGGGCTCTCGCAATTTCCTTTGTATGAAGGATTTCGCCAATGTGTGAAATACATTTCAAAGGAAATGAAGCCGATTATATCTTCAATTCGGGTGTGTTTGGATTTTCCCAAAGTTTGAAGGCCAGAAATACTATATTCTAGGTTTGCTAGGGTAAGGTCTATTATTGAGTGATATGATTTGTGAGCTCTATGCTGTTGCAATAGCTCAAAAGGTCAATCAGAATAAGAGTGTGCTGCTATAGCTCTCAGTTATGGTTCCCTCGTCTTCTTCCTTTGTGTGTGACAGTGTGAGTGTTTTTTGTTTTTCCTCCTTCTATGTATGTTTCAGAAGAAGTCAACATCTTCGAAATAAACTTGTGTGTATCATGTTTTTCATGAGATTTTTCCTTTATTTGTAATGATCTGGGTTTAAAAATATTCTCTTTCTTTTTTTATGGTTCATCACTCATTTGTTGAACTAAAGTAGAGGATGATTTTTTGGACTGTGGATACTCCCAGCTCCTTTTTCAATTAGCTTCAAATTAAACTTTCGACATGATTTCCATTAATTTGACCAATATGATTATTTCAAATAACATTTATTAAACCCTTTAATATGGAATAATTAACTTACATAGTGCATAGGCCCTACCTTCTTCTTCTTTTTTTGGGCTTATCCAATATAAATCCCTACATTTTCTATTTCCTAGACATATACCCATCACTCTATAAATCTATGTGTAAAATCCAATTTCAAATTTAAATGACCAATAGGATATAAGAGGTCGTAGTATTTCTATGTTTTTACATTGTTGCCACTAAACTTCATATTTTATTTATAATTTATTTCAAGCATTTCATTAACTGCCATAATTGTAATTAATATACTCCCTATTAATAGCATATCAACCACCCCATTTCTTTTAGTTGTCATTCCCTCTCACATCTCACCCCCTAAAATTTCAAACAAAAAAAAATCTGTAAATTACATATCCAATAATGTACCTATGAAAAATATAATATAAATATATACATATAAAATATAGGTATATTATTTACCAAAAAAAGAATTCAGTTACTTTGTAATTGCGTATATTTTTCATAATTAAAAATAGGTACACAATAATTTATATAAAATATAGGTACATTATTTACCCACAAGTAAATTATTTTACAATATACCTGTAAATGTGTATAGGTACATTATTTGGAGAGGAAAGATAGGTACATTATTAGAGGAAAAAAATAGGTAAGTTATTTGGAGAGACAAAATAGGTTCATTTTAAAAAAATACTTTTAATAAAACAAATAATAGGTACTTTATTCAGAGAAAAAAGGCTATATTATTTATAGAAAAAAATAGGTACATTATTTAGATAAATAATAGGTACTTTATTCGTAGTAGGTATATTATTCAAATGCTAGGTACATTGGATGACATATAATACCTAAATCCTAATTGTAAGTACATTAAAATTAATGTAGGTATATTGGATGTGGTATAATGTAGGTATATTGGAATAGATAATTATGTGCACTTTTCATACTAGGTAAATTATATTTTTCATAAAACAAACAAGTAATAGGTACATTATTTTTTCAACATAATTAGAATGTACAGTTTTATTCAGAAACAATTATAAAGTGGATTATTAGTCATGTATAATTCATAAAAAGAAAATAACATAAACATTTTATTAAACAAACCGATTACCCAAATTTGAATTTATTGTTAAATTTTTTTAAAAATGTTTCAAAATTAATTCCTACATCCATTTGGAGATCTTTCCAAATTCAACATCTGTCATTATATACAATCCAATTAAAAACTGTTTCCATATTGATTCCTACATTAATATACAAAATGCAATAATGGCTTAGTTGGGGGTATTTTTGGAATTTGAAAAGTACAATAAATCAGATTTTATGCTTAATTAGGTAACTTGCTGAGTTGGATCCTAGTCATGAGTTTTTACTTATACAAATTGGGTATTATTTATAGGAACAAAAAGTGAATGGTTTTAGGTACGGCAAATTGAATTTGAAAGGTATAAGCCAAATTTACTATTTTTTTTTCATTTAGCACCAATAACCTCCATTGTAATAAGACACATTATGTGCATAGCATTGGAGAAAAGAGCTTTATCTTCTCAGAAAATCGAAACACCCATATGATTTCCAGTCTTCGCAACCTTCTCCATTCTCTTTATGGGCCTTTGAATGAAGGGATCGCCATCGATGTAATGAATATAATAGTCAAGTTCGTCGGCAAGGGACTTGTAACTCAAGTGATTAAGAACAATTACCCATGTACTCGAGGTCATGTGTTCAAATCTCCCCTCCCCAATATCACTTGTATCATATCAAGTCCGCTACAGTGCGGATGCTTTTTTTTTTTTTTTTTTTGGTGTCAGAATGAGGGGTGAGTATGATTATGGTTGGGGCTCACCATTAATAAAGAAATCTGAAGCAGAATGTGTGTTCATGTTTTTTTTTCACTCGTGGAAATTCAAGCTCCACGTAGAGCTTCATCTTCCTGGTGCTTCCAATTGGAACCCCTTTGGGATGGTTTTGGAGCCCTATTCAAAGGAAATGAAAAAAAGAGTATGAAAATTAAAATAAATTTGAAGAAACTTTGACACTGAAATATAAAGAAATTGATTTTGTGTGTAATAATTCACAAATGGATTGTAATTTCATATTTATAGAGTTTGGGGTGAAATTTGGGATTGAATTTGGACCGTCAATTTTTTTTACCATTAAAACCATCACAATTAAATATCTGTCGTTCGTTTGAAGTTAACCGTTGGATCTCAATGGTTTGTTTATCTAGACCCCACGCGCCTCAGGTGCACGGATAGAAAACAGCTGCGCGCCACAATTGATCCATCCGGTTCCAAAAACCAACAAACAGACAAAAATTGCTCTTCCGCCCATTGCTTCGTGGATCCCAACTTTTTTAGCCCAATCCTAGCTTGATTAATGCTACCAAGTCTAGACTGTTATTTTCAAAGCGTATAATAAAACAAAAGTCTTAACAAAAGATAGAGAATTGGGAAAATAGAAAGAAAAAAGAAAAACAATTGAAAAAAGAACATAGGAAGAGAGGCCCTCGTCCGATGTGCAGTTTTCTTGTTCCGCACATGCAGATCTGGCATAAGTTGTAACAGTGACATCATACAACAACCACAATCTATATGAAAGGCCTAGAAAGAATTACCAACTGCACTTTCTATTTCTTGCCATAATTTCTCTCCTCTATTCACATGCTAATTTGGTGTCAAAGCTGCCCAAGCAGATAGCAAAGGCCTGAAATGCAGACAAAGGATACCGGTAATCCATGGTACACATATCCTTGCCAACTTTACCAAACTGAAGGATGATCTTGTCATGGTCAGATTTGTTAACTTAATAGGTTTAAATGCTCAAAACACATAACATACCTTGATCAGACATGGTGATAATTACTGCAGCAAGGAACTGGATTTCCAAACTGGAATTCTGCAGGTTCTTGGCTGGTTCGTTCTTGAACAGATTCGCAGTATCGCAGTAGGGTAGTTTCTCTATGCTATCCGGCTCTTGAATCTCTTCTTGATGGGGTAGAATAATATGAGAGTGATTTGCCGTTAGCATAGGGACCTCCCTTTTATAGGCATAGTTTAAGAATCCTCCTCATCATGGATTACTTAAACTCCCTTAGCCAAAAGGATTAGGTATCTCAATCCATTTAATATAGGAAATCTTAAGCACTTGTATTTATCTGAAAAGTCATATATATCAAGCCTTAAAATAAATTGATCCATGTAATCCTAATTGACATTGGACTAGTTATCCTTAAGTGATTAGGAGACCATCTTTAGAGTTTGTATTAGAATGCAAATCTTACATTCTCCCACTTGGTCAAATAATCACTAAAGAACAATGTCAATTACTGTAAGGCCTATGTGGAATACAGTTCGATTTTGTTTCCTCATCAAGCAACTTGTCAACAGTGAAAATGATAATGAGTTATCAAGACTGAGCAAAGAAACTTCCTTGAAGTCTTTACAACTACAATTATCAAATCCAATGTCACATAGGGCTACCATCAAGATTGAAATCATAGAACAATCACAGCTAACCAAATGACATAACTGCTATGATCATTCTCGTAGTCCAACTTATAGGATTGTTCAAGATCCTTTCTTTTACTCTAGGTAAAAGACATCACTGTTATGAATGCAATACTTTAACAATTAACCTTAAGCTAGCACCATTCACTGTTAATTACATTCAACCAACAAAACAGTTTATGCAAAACAAATTGTTCAAACAAAGTAAGCAAAACAATACTAAAATCAATACTTTCAACTCTTTAAATGCGTTTTTGAAAGGCTAAACGACCTCGGATGGCCAAAAACCATCATATGTCACAGCATAACTGTGTGTTTGATTCATGGCTTCATTCCCTTTTCGAAAAGGTATCATGCATCTCAATCAGAGCTCGGACAATAAAACTGCAAATTCCCGCTACATCCATTCGCTCCCACTATTTTTATGCATCAAAACTGGATAGCAGTCCCATACTAGTTACATGCCTCTTGAAAACATTATTTGGTAGCCCTTTATTGAATGGATCTGCTAGATTAGACTCTGTATTAATATGATCCATGGCAATGATTCCTTCACTGATCTTTTCTATCACTGATAAGAACTTTAGCGATAGAGGCTTCCCTCTGATTGACCTTTTGTTCCATTTTGCAAACAATATAGCTGAGTTATTATCATTCCAAATCTGAATAGGCTTCTCAATTGTTCCCAAAACTTTCAGGCTAGTTAGAAAATTCTTCAGCCAAATAGCCTGACATATTGCTTCATAACAAGCTATGAACTCTGCCTTGTAACAACCCGGTCCTTAATTACTATTTAATTATTAATCTATTCCAGTAAAAGACCACTATACCCCTAGAATATTTTAATAATATAAAAGTTGACTTTTTAACCTAGAAGGAATTTTGAGATTTCAGTTATACCGTTGAGTAGAGCGCGATGAAAGGAGTTCGTAGACGTGCAGTACACTCGATTCTAAGTTGTATTGAGGGAGATACGATCAAAATACGTTCAGGGGCAAAATGGTAATTTGCCAGGTTAGATGTTTTAAAACTGATCTCTCTCTCTCTCTCTCTCTCCTCCTCTGCGACCCAGCCCCTCCCCGTTTCTCTCCTCCAGCCGTGGCTTCGCCACCCACCGCCAACACCACGGCGGTCCACAGGACCGGTCAGCTAGGACCGCCATCACCCGACCATCGGTTCCGCGCATCCCGACCCGGCGACTCCGCCACCGAAAAACAACCGGTTTTTGACAGAACTTTCAAGCTCTCGTTCTCCATCGTCCGGCCACCAAATCGGACGAGTGAGGTATGGTTTTCTAGCTATTTTCCATGCTCTAGCTGCTGGTTGGGTAGGATTTCAGAGATTTCAAGCGTAGATCGTTCGATTTTTAAGTTAGGTTTCAGCAGACTTTTGGGTCACTGTTCCGGCCACTTCTGGCCAGTTTTTAGGGTAGGTCCAAGAACAAAAGTGGATCCAAATAGGGTGTTATACCTAGGGTAGGAGTCTTGAGCCGTGATTTAGAGTTTTTTCAGCGGAGTGTTATCGCTTTAGGCACCACGCGCTGCCGGCGCGTGGGCAATAGGGTGAGGACCAGAGTCAGCCCTAGAATAATCTCCTAGTCCCCATGAGCGCGTAGGATTTCACGGATCTTAATTCATATAACGTTTGAACCTCGAATGGACCTCGCCTAGTGGGTGATTCCCGGGTTCAGCAGGTTTGAACAGTTGGATCGTAATCATGTTCCAGTATGTTGATCTAGGTAATTTCAGGATCGTATAGCAATTGTGGATCGTAAACGGAGTCCCGGATACTCCAAAAATGTCAGTCATAGAGTAAGGTTTATAGTAAAACAAACCGATTCTGAGTCGAACAGAGGAAAGAACTACGTGTGGCTTGATCCTCTGAAGAATGCGTAGGCACCCTACGATTATTAAGCGCAGCCACGAGTTAGGGCTCGGGGTTTATGTTCTTGTTTTGAGGGCATTTTGGTCATTCGACCCACGATTACAGTGTCGATTTTAAGCGAGTTTCACCGGATTCCAAAGTGGAAATTGGGTCAGTCGTTTCATGCCTGCATAGTTGAGGTAGTCACAATAGGCTGCTTAACACTTTTCCAAGAAACTGCAGCTCCTCCAAATAGAAAAACAAAACCTGAAATAGACTTTAAGTCATCTACGCACCCTGCAAAATCAACATCTGCATAGCCAACCAATTCTAAGCTCTCATTCCTTTTGTAAACTATCTTAAAATCCTTTGTCCTCTGCAAGTATCTCATGATTTTCTTCCCTGCTACCCAATGAGCCTGTCCTGGATTTGATTGAAACCTCCCTAACACACTTAAAGGAAAAGCTAGATCAAGCCTTGTGCAAACTTAAGCATACATAAGGCTGCCAACCAACGAAGCATAAGGCTTATCTGCCATCTCCAACTTCTCTTGATCTGTTTTTGGTGCTTGTTCATGATTGAACTTATCACCTTTGTTAATAAGCACATCACCCCCTACACAGTCCATCATATTGAACCTTTTGAGTATTTTCTCAATGTACCCCTTTTGTGAGAGTCCTAATAAGCCTCTTTTCCTATCTCGGCTAATTTCTATTCCAAGAACATAAGATGCCTCTCCCAAATCAGTCATTTCAAAATGTTTAGATAGGAAGACCTTGACATCATGTAACAATGTGAGATTAGTGCTTGCTAGGAGAATGTCATCCACATAGAGTACAAGTAGAATATAGTGCCTCCCACTGATCTTGACATATATGCATGAATCTAGGACATTTTCTGTGAAATCATATGTCTTAATAACTTCATCAAATCTCATGTACCACTGTCTTGAAGCTTGTTTTAAACCATATAGCGATTTGTTCAATTTGCAGACCATGTTTTCCTGTCCCCTTTGAACAAAACCCTCAGGCTGCTGCATGTAAATTTCTTCCTTCAAATATCCATTTAGGAATGCAGTTTTGACGTCCATCTGGTAAAGATGCAGGTCAAAATGTGCGACCAACGCCATGATCACTCTGATTGAGTCTTTAGTGGATACTGGTGAGAAGGTTTCTGTATAATCAATGCCCTCTTGTTGTGTGTACCCTTTTGCAACCAGCCTAGCTTTGTACCTGTCTATTGCTCCTTTCGAGTCCCTTTTAGTCTTATAAACCCATTTTCAGCCTATAGGTTTACATCCTTGAGGTAAAACTTTTAATTCTAAAACATCATTCTTTCTCATTGACTCTAACTCAGATTTCATTGCAGCCAACCACCTTTCATTGTCTTCACCCATTATAGCTTGCTTGAAATTCTCAGGATCATCCTTCCCAAGTATGTCATGCTTAAATTCTTGTAGATATACATAGAAATCCGGCAATGCAGATCTCCTTGCTCTTTTTGACCTTCTCAACTCCATATCCTGCATATTTTGGTTTGTGCCTTGAACGTCAATATTATTTTGCACAGGTAGATTCAAAATTCCTGCTTGAGCTGTGTCTGGAATGTCGTTATTGTCTTGCACAGGTGGATTCATAATTTCTGCTTCAACTATGTCTTGTGCCTGATCCGTGTCTTCTTCCATATTGTCAAGGTTTTCATAGTTTGTCTCAACTGCAGGTATTATAACAATGCCTTTACTTGTCTCAGATCCAGCATTGTTATCAATCTCCATTGATTCTTCATCAAAATCCAAAACTCTATCTTCTATTTCATCAGATTCATTTTCCATGAAAACTACCCTTTGAGTTTCAACAAATCTTGTAGTGTTCTTTGGACAGTAGAACCTATACCCTTTGGATCCTTCAGGATAGCCGATAAAAAAACAACTCACAGTTCTTGAGTCTAGTTTTTTTTCCACAGGGTTGTAGAGCTTTGCCTCTGCTTTGCAACCCCAAACCTTTAAGTAGTTTAAGCTTGGTTTCCTTTTATTCCATATTTCGAAAGAGATTTTGTCAACGCTTTTTGTTGGAACTCTATTCAAGATATAGTTTGCAGTCTTCAAGGCTTCTCCCCACAGGAAAATACGGAGATTGGTACAGCACATCATGCTTCTTACCATGTCTTTTAAAGTCCTATTCCTTCTCTTAGAAACTCCATTCTGCTGAGGTGTACCTGGATTGGTATACTGAGCTATTATACCTTCTTCCTGGAGATATCTTGCAAAAGGACCTGGATTTCTTCCAGCTTCATCAAATTTTCCATAATATTCTCCACCTCGGTCTAACCTTACCACTTTAATCTTAAGCTCCAACTGTTTTTCCACCTCGGCTTTATAGATTTTGAACATATCTAAGGCTTCTGATTTTTCTTTTATTAAATAGATATGTCCATATCTCGAGTGATCCTCTGTGAAGGTGATAAAATACTTGTATCCTTCATGTGTTGGATTTGGAAAAGGACCACAAATATCAGTGTGAATTAATTCCAACAAATTTTCACTTCTTACTGCTCCTTTCTTCCTTAAGGTGGTTAGTTTTCCTTTTATGCATTCAACACAGTTTTCATCCAACTCATTAAAATCAAGTGGTGCTAACACAGATTCTTTGCGTAGGGTGTTCAATCTTTCTTTTGAAATATGCCCGAGTCTTATGTGCCAAATTTTTGCAAAAGTTTGATTCTTACGTTTTGTGCTTGTAATGTTCATAACCATTTGAGGAGCCTTGCAATTTAACTGAAACATATTGCCAACAAGAATTCCATTTCCAACTAACTCTTTATTATTGAAAATTGAAATACCAAATTCATCAAAACTCAAAGTGACCTTTGATTTTACAAGCCTAGCAACTGAAATAAGGTTCCTTGTCATAGAAGAACATATACTACATCTACCAAATCCAAAACAAAACCAGAATCTAATTGAATCCTAACTGCTCCAATGAACTCCACTTGTACTTTGACTCCATTTCCTACGAACACCTTCACCTCATCCTTGTTTGGCGGTCTCTTGGTTATGAACCCCTGCAAAGAATTAGCAACATGTATTGAAGCACCACTGTCTAACCACCAAGTATCAGTAGAAACATCAGTCAAATTTGATTCAAAACAGACCAAAACGTTTTCAATCTTACCTTCATTTTTGCGTTTGTTTTTCTGCTTTTCTAACCACCTCTGGTACCTTGTGCAATTCCTTTTCATGTGTCCAAATTTTCTGCAGAAATAGCATTTCAATCCAGTTGGCTTTCCCTCTTTCATCTTGGTATTTTCCTTATCCTTCTTTTCTGCAAAATTTCCCTTCTTTTCTTTGGATTGTTTGACACGATAATCTTGAACCATATTCATAGTCTTTTGACCCCTTTCCATGGTGATATTATTTTCTTCTTGAACACTTATTGTTATGAGATCGTTCAATGTCCAACTTTCCTTTTGAGCCACATAAGAACTCTTGAGAGTTTTGAATTCTTTTGGCAGTGAATTCAATGCAAAATGCACCATCATATCATCATCTATAGTCATGTTTAATCCCTTTAGCTTGTTCGCAATGTCTGTCATATTCATTATGTGAGCTCTTACACAACCTCGCCCATCATACTTCATCTCAGTCAATTTGTTCAGCAGGACACCTTTCTCTCCTTTCTCAGATTCTTTAAACTTCTGACCAATTGAAACAAGAAAATCTTTGGCACAATCTGATCTTGGAATACTTCCTCTTAAAGAAGGTGTCATGGTTTTCAGCATAATCAGTGTAGCCATCCTATTGGCTTTTTCCCATCTTTGGTATTTCCTTTTGACATCTACAGTTGCATCTGCAGCAGGTTCCTTAAGTGCATCCCATTTTAGAGCAATATCATAGTCCATTAGCCCTAGTGAGATTTCCAACTCTTCTTTCCACTTTAGATAGTTTGAACCAGTCAAGATTTCGATGGAGTTGTAGCTTGTAGTATTGACTGTAATTTAAAGAAAAACATAAATACAAATCCCCAATAACTTTAATTAAACATTATTGATTTGCATATGTAGATCACAAATCAAACATGTTCCATGGTCCTAGAACAACAAATCTGTAGAAGCAGTCTTGAAACAACGAATGATTCCACATCTGTGGATGGAGAAACATTCATTGTTTGCTCATACAATCTATTTTTGTAATCCGTTCCATTATAATCAATCATTCTTGCACAATTCACATCTGTGGACAGAGATTTGTACAAGAGAGATTGAATATAATGCAATCTTGATCAGGAACTTTGAATGAAGAATTTCCTGCATCCATTTAGTTGTTGTGGCTTACTTAATCGATTCAAGATTCTCTCCAAACTTTGATCAATCAGTCTTTCAAGCATGATTTAAGCAGAGAACTTTATGCTTAACTCATACCTTAGCAATTAAGATATGCAATCAAAACTTACATGCTTATAATGACAGTATAAAACATATTCTTTTAAAGCGAATTTTATCTTGTAATTAGGTTAAGAACATATAACCTAAGCTCTGATACCACATGTTAACTTAATATGTTTAAATGCTCAAAACACATAACATACCTTGATCAGACATGGTGATAATTACTGCAGCATGGAACTGGATTTCTTGCTCTGGAAGAAACTGGAAGTCTGCAGGTTCTTGGCTGGTTCGTTCTTGGACAGATTTGCAGTATCGCAGTAGGGTAGTTTCTCTATGCTATCCGGCTCTTGAATCTCTTCTTGATGGGGTAGAATAATATGAGAGTGATTTGCCGTTAGCATAGGGACCTCCCTTTTTTAGGCATAGTTTAAGAATCCTCCTCATCATGGATTACTTAAACTCCCTTAGCCAAAAGGATTAGGTATCTCAATCCATTTAATATAGGAAATCTTAAGCACTTGTATTTATCTGAAAAGTCATATATATCAAGCCTTAAAATAAATCGATCCATGTAATCCTAATTGACATTGGACTAGTTATCCTTAAGTGATTAGGAGACCATCTTTAGAGTTTGTATTAGAATGCAAATCTTACAAGTTTGGGTTGGCTGCGGTGGTTGCAAGGGTGTCGGTGCACCAGCAACTGATGTGTAGCTACTATCAACTGAAAGTTCTTGACAGAGGCAACTGTTACCCTTCCATGGAAGTTAAGGCACCAACACTGCAACTATTCATGCCATCTCGATGCCTTGTTCCGAAGAATCAATGGTCTCTCCTTTCCTTCATCTTCATAATGGGACCCAACTATATCAGAGAATCGAGCACCGCTAAACTCAGTTGAATTATCAATTGATTTTGAGAAGGATATGCTCCGGAATGAGTCCTCAAGGGAGCGCTGGAGAAGCTCAGGCTGGCGGGACAATGCCACCAGGCTCAAGGGATGCGGCAGGAATTGAGTGCATGTTGCAGTGCATCCTGCGTGGCCCCCTAGTGCCAAGTACATTTAACTCATATGTCACCTGAGCGATGTTGTAGCTGCCAGTAGGAACCTTGGGAGAGACCTTTTAGAGTAAAACCGACGGCTTTGGCCGGGTGGGTAAAGCCGAGCGCTGTTGTAGGGAGGCTGGGTATCATAAATAATGAATTTGGTGCCTAGAAAATTAGACCTGAAAATGATGCACGTTAAACCAAACCAGATAGAAACTGCTTCAGGCCCATCAATAACAAAAATGAAGGGAAAGTAATATCCTAATACAATTATTATTACTATTGCATGTCCGCAACTTGATTTGTTTAGCTGCATTTCCAATAGCATGAACTGCTAAAAGGTCAACAAACTTCGCTACTAATTAAGAATTAATAAATAAAACATGCCAACAATAAAATATTAGTTGTAATAAAAATATAAGAACCACCACTATACGAATGCATCCATGAGAACTCAGGCAGCAACAATTGCGGACACTGACATCATGCAAAGTGACAGACCAAAACACATCATAACGAAAGGACTGTCACCAGTTATTCAACCATGGTCATAATGCCTCATAAAGTCAGTATTTCATACATGTTCAAATTAAGGATATAGCAATGGAAGTTCCAATGCAGCCAAAGCAACTGAAATAGAGAGATAACACATAAAAGTACAATACTAACCCGCAATATCACCAATATCCTTGGAAGAAGAGAAGGGAATTGATATGTGTAAAAAAACAATTAATATGCATCTTAAAATTCTTTAAAATAATATCATTTGCAAAAGAAATACTTCTTGCAGGAGTGCTTCCTGCAAAACCAAGGCTAAGAATGTAAAGTCGCCATAACGAATCCCCATTACCCCATATTATTAATCCATGGCCAATGGACAGCAGATGCCAGTGGCCAATAGAAGATAATATTATATTCTTCATGTCATGATGAGATTTGGTTTTTAAATTCATTAAAACGCTCCCTTGTGGAGGTAAAACTGGCCCAAAATAAACTCCCAAAACTAAGATCAATGTTGGAACAGTTGGGGGTTGTACTTAATGAATGGAACTAAATTTCGGATATGTTATAGTCGATACCCATTGGAACAAGTTTCATGAAGAACTTTACCGCATCCGAGCACTGGAACATGGTGATCAATGGTTAAGAAGTTGACCTAAGAACATGAACAAAAACAAATTTTATATTCAAAAATGCACTTTTAGGTCCCATATATTCAGTAATGCACTTTGCATTGAAAAGTCTTATTTGCTATTTGAATAATTTTTGCTCTAACAGACTCTTCAATTCAATTAATGCAATATCATAATATATATATATGAAAACATGTGAATATGTCTATGTATTTTTTATATGAAAAGAAAAAATGCATGCTTTTAACATTTTCAATGTAGGTTTTGTTTTTCCGACGTAAAAATAAATGTTTGAAGAGCCGAAGTCAACTTACCAATTCTAAAGAGATAGAAAGAGGTTGCAGCTTTGATGACTAAGGTTGAAAAAGTTGTTGGAGAGAGTTTTTCTGATGTGGCTCACCTATTTTAGAATTTCAAAGTTGTTGAAGAGGCTGTTGGAGATGCTTTTATGTTTTAGGGGCATAATTGTAACAACAAAATATATAAATAAAATAAAGAGATATTTGTAGAAATATCACTTGAATTTATAGATTAGTTTCAATTTTTCACCTTAAAGAAAAATTTAAGTGAAATGTCACCTTATCCGTGAGCTACTTTCCTTTTTTTTGGCTGATACTTTCCCGTCCAAGAAAAGAAAGTGTGATCTTTTCTTGTTTGCTGGAAGTGAGCTCCAAGACCAAAGCATGTGATGCTCACAATCATCGCTCATGTTGGGTTATGATAAAGATCATCAGTTAACTGTTTTTAACGTTGGGCTAAACATCCTAGCCTTGATTTATTCTTTTCACTCTGCCAGCAAATAGATATTTTCTGTGGTTGCAATTAGAGAATACTGCCAAAATGGTACTTCGGTCTTGCGGCACTTTTTTCCCTTATTGCACAGCATTTCATGGCTCCACAATTTGAACAGAAGACAAATTTTTTTTTTTTTTTGACTTGGGTAATTGCATGCCCTCGTCTTTCACTGCCTTGACACATGGAACACCAATATTTAGCTTGTGGGTTTTGTACCTGAAATGAATTCATCATCCAAGTTCGCTCAGCAGAGCATGGAGTTTCGCTAGGCAAGGCATGGAGATTTGTGGTTGCCATCTGATAGGATTTTTAGTACCTGAGCAAACAGGGTTAAAATCACTGAAAATACTTGCAAGAATACAAGGTAATTGTAGTATAAATGCTCATGCAAGGTCGTTGTCCCCAAAGATTGTTATCCTAAGAATAGGGTTAAATATATAATATAAAATCGACTCATCACCATCCAACAACGATTACCATCCATTTGTTTGATTTGTGAGTTTTATACCAAAACACGGGGGTTTGCTTGGCAAATCATTATTGATTTGCGGGTTGTCACCCAACATGGATTGCTATCCATTTGTTCGATTTGCAGGTTTTATACTCAAGCATGAGGCAACTTAAAGAGATGAGCTTTGTTGCAGATACAAAATGCATCTTTGATTGCTTCTATCTTTTTTTGCTCCACTCTTTCCCAAGCCTTGCCGCTTCTCTTCTTTTTTTTTCTTCGTTTTTTTTTTCTCTCTCTTTGCAGCCTTCATGCTCATCCTCCCCCCTTTTTCTTTTCCCACAGCTGTGCTTTTTGTAGGCTAGCCATGAGAGATTACTTTTGTGAAGGACTTTTTATTCAATAATCAGCTCCACCAAAACAGGAACCGTCAACCTCTCTTGAGAGTTTTCATTGATTGGTCAGCCTCCTATGTTTAAATTCCTTTAGGAGATTTGCACGTGGGATTAACCCACCTTTGAATACTTGAAAAGCTTATTGGATAATTGGCTTTACTTTTCTATTTTTTATTTATAAAACTTATCATCTATATTAGATAAGGCTTGCTGGATGTGGGCTTAGACAAACACGACCCAAATTTTTTTTTTCCATTAATTCTGATGGGTTCATTGAGAGGTATAAAGCTCGATTAATTATGAAAGGATACAATCAGACTTATGAAATTGACTATGAGGAAACCTTTACGTATGTTTTCAAGATTAATAGAATTTGAGTCCTCTTGTCACAGGCTGCAAATTTAGATTTGCCTTTGTAGCAATATTATATAAAGATTGCTTTTGTACATGGAGACTTAAATGAAGACGTATATTTGAACTTGCCACTTGGCTTTGTTTTGGTTGAAGCAATAATATCACCTTGGATTGTTTGAAAGATTTAATTTGGCCATGAAGAAATATATGGTTACAAGTTGTGTGTATGCTTGTCTTTGTTTAAATCTTCATCTAATTTAACTAAGTTAACTAATAGAACTAAAGTGTTTAAATTAATTTCTATGGTAAGGATCGAAGGATCTCGTATTTTCTTAAATCTTCATCTAATTTAACTAAGTTAACTAATAAAATTAAAGTGTTTAAATTAATTTCTATGAAAAGGATCTTGAAAAGGATCTTGTATTTGCTTGCTGTACTATTACATGTTTCGTGCACTTGCAATTAAAATTTTGATTAAGTTGGTCTAGAAATTAGGTTCGTAACTTTCACAACAATTTTTTGTAGGAAAGGCTCAGAAACTTCCGTTTATGCTCAAAATTCTTCTCTCTGACCTAATTATTCTACAAAACACAATTGAAACCAAACTAATTGGCTCATGTTAAAGAGGAACAAATACAGAAACCAATTAAAAGTATGTATTAAAGACATGTGAATTTATGCACTTATTAATTGTCACGTACGGGAGAGCTTGATGCGTAAAAGAGAAGAGATATGCTTGGTTGTTGTGGCAGGTGGAGTGTAGGCATAAAGGATTGGGGAAAGTAATAGATGCCATATGGAGAATTAATGAATTGGTGAAAGGAGGAGATGCAATATGGACCGGTGCACAAGAAGGGGAATCACCGATGGGTGGAGAGAAGCTCTGATACCATGGAAAACTTCTATAAAAGAACATATATGCAGCTCACCTTTCGCATGAATCAGCGGCTCTGCTTTCTGATCAATACAAAGATAGGTAAAGTGTATATGCATACAAAACCCTTACCCTATGCCAGCTACGCTTGAGGTACGGCTGGAGAGCTGATGCTGCATGTGTATGCCTTAGAAGATGTCAATTATCTGTTATTTGACAAAAAAGAATTGAAGTAAACGCATTGCATAATTTGTTCGAGTGCTTTGAGTATATTGTGAGCTAACAAACACTCAAGCCTAGAATACGTGCAGTAATTAATTAAACAAGATTAAACACATCCTAATTTTGTATTTTATAATTTATAATTACATAATAAGACACATAAGTAACTTAATCTCACATAAAATTCCTAGTTCACACTTTTTGTTGTCTTCATCAGGTGTATGTGTAAAGTACATGTATTATAAAGAGTAAGTCATGAAACAATAAATCTCCAAAATAATTTTGCATGTAGTTATTATGCCTATCATATATAAATATAAAATTAGTTGGTACTGGTAGTTATAATATGGGTTTGGCACTGCTCAACATTGTTCATAAACAAAATCATTTGGAGATTGGAATTGAGTGATTTAATGAACTATATAGTACATAATAATGATACAATTAAATTATCATTCAAAATCTCCTTGATAACAACTAGATTGGGAGATTGGGATTAAGTGCTTCATTATTCTGTTCTTAATTATCATTTATTAGATATGCAACTTGGCTCACATGCAACTTGGCTCTTTGGTCGAACGGCAACACCCTTGATAACAAGTCCGCTCTTCCATTTCCCACCACATTTATAGAGCAAAAACTCGATGTCCCCTTGATTTGCGGATGCGTTGAACTCACCCAACTTAATATATTTCCATTGATTATCTACTTTACTATGCTTAAACATATCCTCCAAATTAATGGGCCAGTCATTTGTACCACCTGGGTGAGTGAATTTGAAATTCACTTGATCTTCCCATCCATAAGCTCTAGTTTTCATCTTGGCCACAAGTACAACTTCATACTGAGTTCCTGGTGACAGGTTTGGGTTTTCATGTTTTCCACTCACTTCTAGCCAACATACATTTACCAGTTCAGCAACGCGACTGCAATGGAATCGAAGTTAGGACTGAGATTACGGATAGCATATATATATATTTTGTATATGTTATTCGTATCTGTTTCAAATGTTCAATAGGACTGGAGAAACCGAGAAACCATAAGTTATGTAAAGAAGTTTTTGTTACCTGGTTTCTGTCTCATTGACCCATCGCCAGTAACGACGGTCATCAGACCAAGCGATTTTCAGATCCTTCGCATTCACCATACAGACATTTTCGGACTCCCCCATCTCTTCAATATACGTCTTCCATCCAATGCTTCTTGTTGCTTATATAGGTAAAAGCAGGGCTAAGTTGGTCATTTCCATGTATGCATATAATGCATATGATTTTGGTATTTACGTGTACGATGAGGATGAGGGCTTTAGCTTGTGACCAATGGCGGATCTAGGATTCTCGGGCCAAGGGGTCATAGTGTAAAAGTTTCGAAATTTTTTTAGAAGAAAATAACACTAGAAAAACAGAAAAATAGTACTTTCCATCCAAACTTCAATTATACACGACGAATTTTCTTTTAAAAACATTGCATTGTAGCTTCATAAATCATTTATTTTTTTAATAATTTTAGGCACTTTTGTTAATGTCTCATCTAAAAGAGAATATCATTTTTTATAAAGAATAAAATTATAATGTATAGAGACTACACTTACCTTTTAAAAAAAATTAAAATGAAAAAAGCCCAAACCCCAACTTTGAAAAAGAAAATTAAAAAAACAAAAAACAAAACCTCCCATTTTCTTTTTCATAGTTTCACTCTCTGCAACATCTAACCCAATCCTCTCTTCCATACCTTCTCAACTTTTATAAAATAAAAAAATACTACATATAATATTTACAAATTTACAAATCTATAATATAACATGTTTGCTATTGTTGGCGTGCCTACATTCCTCTTCCCAGTCCCTGCCACTTAAAATTTTGTTACTTTTAATACTTCTAATATTATATTTTTATGTTGTTTTCAAAGTCCCCACACACTAAATGAATCAGATGCTGTATATTAATAGGCCTTTTGCTCAATATGAAAAACAAGACTTTTCTCATACTCTACACCAATGTCGGCAGCCCCAAGTGAAGACCTAATCTTCAATTTCAACCACTCATTTAATGCAACATAACTTCCTCTTAAAGCCAAACCAAAACCAGAACTTGCTTTCCCATTTACTATATGGGTCCCACATGAAAATTTTACCAATCTCAACAGTTTAATGTCCAAAATTAAAACTCACCCACCCATTACCATCGCTGTAACCCACCCATTAACTTTCCTTTTCTCTATTTCTGTCCAAAATTAAAACTCACCCACCCATTACCATCTGTCCAAAATTAAAACTCACCCACCCATTAACGTCGCTGTGACCCACCCATTACCTTTCCTTTTCTCTATCCCTGTCAAAAATTAAAACTCACCCACCCATGGCCATCGTTGTAACCCACCAACCTGACACTGGCAGGTATTGAAGGAACGAAGTCTAAATGTGTATAAATATGAAAGGAACGGAAGCATATCACAAAACAAGGCGTGCAGACTGGCGCTGGCAGGTATTGAAGGAGAAGGTCAGGGTAGATTAGTGGTTATGCATGGAAAAGTATCAGATTTTGAAAATAATAGACGAAGATTTTGAAAATAAAAAATCACGGTAAACAAACAGTTAAAGTACAACCATTTTTCTGGCATGGGTTCAACAATTGGATCTAAACTTGCTGGGTCATCTCTTCTACTGTTTTTCTTGGTGATTTTCTTTTCTTTTTCCAAACAAAATAAACAATTAAAAAAAAGATGATGTGGCAGATGATAGGGTTGCCATGAGAAATGACACAACTTGCGTGTAATATATATTGGTATTAATAAGTTGGTGTCCGTAGCATTATTGTTCTGTAATAGAGAAGCTCCCTTCTATCTATATTTATACCTAAGTCGTACCAAAACGTGAAACCTGTGTTATTGGCTGATCCATATAACAAGTTTAATTTATTTGATGCTTCTTTTAATTTATATGTCCTAAGTTGTACCAAATCGTCCTCAGCAATATGCGTATTACCATCACCACAAAACACATCATCAACACCGTTTTGCTTCTCAGGAAATAGAAACTCCTTAATAGCAATTGTAACTACATATTTCTTCTCATTCATCAAGGACAGATACATTACACGCACATCTAAGTCGGTCTCTAGTACACATGGAGGATGATCCGGCACGAGGTAAGTCATATCAAATGCCCCAACCTCAATCTCATTGAATCTTGAACATATATTAGAACACAAGAACATTAAAGTTGAGTCACTTTGAAGTGGAATGGAAACAGTTTTGTCCTTAAACACACATCTTCCAAATAAGACATGTTCCATTTTTGCTATAACAAAGAAAGTAATGATTGTTAGTCTCTCTCTTTCATGTGCTAATGTACCTACCCAAGTATCCAAGATTATTACATGCAAAGAAAAATCATTGTTTGTTGGATAGGTAGAATAAAAATGATGAGAATAATTGACCTAACCAACTAAAAGAAAAAGAAGACAACTGTTATGAGTTACTGGAGCATCTCAAAAAATATATAGAAAAAAAAGCGTAATCATATATAGCAAAATTTGTTGTAAAAGCACGAGATAACAGAAGCAAAAAACTCCTTTGATGACAACGATTATTAAAACCAAACTCACACAGTATGCAAGATGTCAAAATAATTTAATGATTAGAAAACCTGTAGGTATATAAGCTGCCTGTAGGTACATAATCAATATTTACCTACATGGTGGGCTGATGTTGATTTTCTGTACTGGCAAGATAAAACTAACAATCACTATACAAAAGTATAAAACTTAACCATAGCAAAACCAGAGCAAAATTGGGTATCTGGGTATATAAACTGTATGTAGGTACATAATCAGTATTTACCTACATGGTGGGCTGATGTTGATTTTCTGTACTGGCAGGATAAAACCAACAATCACTATACAAAAGTATAAAACTTAAAAATTGATTCTAAAATAAACAGGATCATGTACAACAGAACCTGTCATCAGGTTATCAAAAAAAGCAAAAATCAAACCAGGTTTAAAAACAGCAAAAATCAAACCCATCTATTTTCGTGTGGGTAAACTAATATCCAGATACCCAGGTTTGCTCTGGTTTTGCTCTAGTTTGTATGTTGTAGGTCCATAACCAGGTTTTAAAAAACCAAAAATCAATCTTTTCCGTGTAGGTAAACTAATACCCAGATACCCAATTTTGCTTTGGTTTTGCTTTGGTTAGGACTAACAATGAACAGGGCTCCATGTACATAAAAGAGAAAGACGTTTTTTACCTGCAATTTGATGGCAGACCACTCACGCTTACTAGTCAATGTCGAATGCTCCGGAATTTTCAAATGGAATTTCAATACCTGGAATTTCTTGAACTGCAACAGAAGAAACCCCTCAACCAAATTTCCACCTTTAGGAACCCTAATAAGAACACCAAACTCCAAACTAAAACCATAATCAAAACGTAGGACTAAGAAAATTAACCCCATAATCAAAACGGATAATTAATTGCAGACACAAATTTTGGAGAGGATCACTACAATAAATAAGGGGACCAAAACTTCAAACACTAGCCTCTTACGCGCTCAATTGTAAATAGGGATATTTTGGGAACTTAAAAATCATAATAATCAGATATATAACTTAATAAGATAAGGGATACTTATAAAAAAACCTCAATTCTAGACATGTATTTATAAAAAAACCCAAGCATTATTTAAACATAGAAACACACCCAAAACCCATCATTAAACACACTCAAAACCCATTTATAAACACACCCAAAAAATATACAATTGTTGATTTTTGGGTTGATTTTGGGTGTGTTTCTATGTTTAAATAGTGTTTAGGTTTTTTTATAAATACATGTCTATAATTGGGTTTATTTATAAATTTGTAATAAGATAATTTGATGAGTTGGATCCTAGTCATGGGTTTTGGTTGATATTACTTATAGAAGCAAAAAGTGAAGGGTTGTAGGTAAGTCAAATTGAATTTGAAGGGGGTAAGACAAATTTGCTATAATTTATTTGATGCTTTTTAAATTTGTTATTCTACTTTTGCTTTATTACTTTTTCTTTTTAAAATTTTACAACTATGGGGGCTGGTATACGTGTTACTTTGTTAATTGATTTTTGTTTTGTCCAGAACGATGTAAGTTACTTTGTTACTTTTTCTTTTTTTTTTGGTCTGAAGTTACTTTGTTACTTGATTAAGCAAGGTATGTGATGCTCAAGAAAAAAAAAAGCAAGGTGATATTGGGGATATCAAATATTACTCGCCATATATATAGTAGTGGAGAGCGCGCGGTTATATAAAGAAAGCAACGAATTGAGTCGAAACATAATATAGCTAGAGATGGAGAAGGAGGAGGAGATGGAGAAGGAGGAGGAGATGGAGGAGGAGGAGATGGAGGAGGAGGAGGAGATGGAGGAGGAGGAGATGGAGGAGGTTATAGGAAAGGCACTGAGTCACTGCCAAAAGCCATATAAATGTGCCATGTACGGCGAATGGGAACCCCTTAAAAAAATTCTACGAGAATAAGCCAAATGAAGTAGTTGGCCAATTGACACCGAACAACGACACTGTACTACATGTCGTAGCCGCTGCCGGACACAACGACGTGCTTCGGTTTTTGATTGAACAGATAAAACACCCTGCGATCTTAGATTATGCGCTTTCAATCCGGAACAACTATGGCAATACCATTCTGCATGAGGTGGCTGTGTCTGGAAATCTGGAAGCAGCAATGATCTTGATGAGCAAGGAAAAGGATCATAGCTGTCGAGGTATGCTAGCGATTAAGAACAACTTAGGAGAGACCCCACTCTACAGGGCTGCTGCTTTCGGTAACACAAACTTGGTCAAATATTTGGCTTCCCAAGTGAAGCTGCAGCCGCAGCAGCAGGATATAGAGAAGCAGCAGGAGGAGGCTATGGAGTACCACTTCAACAGAAACCATGATAACATATCCATTCTTCAGATCGCAGTCATTAGCCAACATTTTGGTCTCTCCCTCTCTCTCTCCCCTCTGACAATTGCATTGTTAGTTATATATGTTAGTTATCTATGAAATATAGCTGTGAATTAAGATTAATTCTTGTCTGAATGTGTGGTTGGAATATATAATCTTGCCAAATAAACATTAGTCTAATATTTTTTTATTTGACTTTATTATTACTAACACGGTTTTCCTTCAATGCAGAGACTGCTCTTTGGTTACTAAAAGAGTACCCAAATCTTGCGAATAGAAAGGAAAGAAATGGACTCACATGTCTTCAATTGCTAGCCCAAATGCCATATGCCTTCGAAGCCAAATTTCGCAAAAGCGCATGGAAGATGCTCATTTATAAATGTACCATCTACGCTACTGCTACTATTAGAATTAGAGATAAACTCACAAATTCATAGGAACAACCATCTATTATTTTTTAGGATCAATTTAGGCCCATTTTTCAGGTTTATATCAAAAAATTTATCGTTGGCCATGCTAATGAGTCAACCTATAGCCCCATTTATAGATGGTAATTTTTCTTTTCTTAAAAGGATTACCTAGAGGGCTGCAGCGCATGCATGTTAGCCTTGCCGTTGCTATTTCCACTCTCAGAATGAAGTGCAATCCAAGCTTTATTTATGCAACGCTTTCTGATGTGATAATGCTGATCTTTGTGCGCTCTTTATTGTTCAGGGATTTACCCTTTTACTGATGACTTGATTGACTTGAAGAGAAGGATCAATCAGCCCTCCCAGTCTAGTTGTTCACAGAATATCACAAGGATCAATCAGCCCTCCCAGTCTATTTGTTCACAGAATAACACAAGTAACTAATCAAACTTTCAAAGTTATATATATATATATATACAGGGGCGGAGCCACACTGGGACCAGTGTGGTCCCGGGCCCCCACTCAAGTTTTTTTATATTTTAAAAGTAATATACTGCTATGTATTTGTATATGTATATTATTTCAAATACTTTATGTTTTGATATGTACCCACATGTATTGTGGCGGACTTATTAAGGCACAAGGAGGTAGTTCAAATTGCGCCCTTGCTCAGCTAGTGGTGATGCACTCCAGGTGTACAGATTACCTTATTTCCATTTTCAACATTTAAGTAAATGTCTTTGTCCTTTGACTTTAATTTATTTTTATATTACTCTATTTACTTAAGTTTACAATGTAAATAAGGAAGTACCCTTATTTGAATTCAAATAAAAATACTAGAAAATCAAATTCTCACCAAGTCAAAATATGAAAAATCGGTTTTAGTGTAAAATACGATTTAGGCTAAAAATGATGGCTCATTAAGTCAATATATAATTCATACTAAAATCTCATAAAATCATATTTTCTTATTTCATGTGTAAGGAATAAAAGCCGCCAAAAATTATCTTGAGAAAATGATTATTCAAAAAAACCATTTTTTCATACTTAGTAAATACTTTTTTAAATACATTTTTACAAATTTATAAATAAATCCAATTCTAGACATGTATTTATAAAAAAACCCAAACACTATTTAAACATAGAAACACACCTAAAATCAACAATTGTATATTTTTTGGGTTTGTTTATAAATGGATTTTGAGTGTGTGTAATGATGGGCTTTGAGTGTGTTTATAAAGTGTTTTGGGTGTTGGGTTTTTTTATAATTTCAGCCCCCATTTTGGGTGTTTTAGTAAAACCCCCATATTTTTTCATGTATGATATGAATGCATAAAGGAGCCTAAGGTTGTTTTTAATTTGGGAAATTTTGATTTTTTTTTTCCTTTCTATTGGATTTAATGGGGAAAAAGCTTTAAAAATATTTTCTAAATCCCTACTCTTTGTCTATCTCTTGCAATTTTTCTTGCTTAGAATGTATTTGTCTATCCCTTTGTCGAGAACAATTATGATTGCAACCAATAAGCGATATAATTCTTGACATATGTGATATATATACACTATTTTTTGTATGTATTATGAGTTCGAATTTTTGATTCTTTATATTTTGTAAGAGGCCCCCACACACATGAAATCCTGGCTTCGCCATATATATATATATATATATATATATATATATATATATAGGGGGCGGATCCGTGGCACCATATTTTTTACACAAGTTTTGACACAATTTTTGGGCCATTAGATTACTCCACTTTTAATGGTTGAGATTAAATATGACATGGCAAAATAATATTTTTCTCTTTAATTAATATTTATACATTGGGATTCAAATCCTGATACCATATTAATTAAGAATTCATTTTCTCTCTTCTCATTAATTATCTTTAATTATTTAATTCTCTCTCTTTCTTCTACAGAGAATTAACGTCTCTCTCTCTCTCTCTCTCTCTCTCTCTCTCTCTCTCTCTCTCTCTCTCTCTCTCTCTCGTCCCCAAACCAGCTTCTTAATTAATATTTGCATTGTGGTTTCATATCATTTTCATTTTCCTCCCAAATTTCTTCCTTTCACTTTTTATTTTAATGTCTAAGAGGTAGAAGAACTAACTGTCATCAGAGAATTTATTCAATGAAATACTTCATTGATCAAAGCTATAGGCAAACCTTACTGGTTTCATATCATTTTTATTTGCCGATTCAATCAAAGGATAGAGAGAGAGGCGTGAGAAGTGGGATTGTGGTTTGGATATTTAGTTTTTGGTGAGATTGTTTATTTATTAGACCCTAATAAATATTTGAGATTAAAGAGGCAGGAGAGATTACATCTTCTGGCAAAAAGGTTGGAGAGAGAAAAATTTCCTTTTATTTGTATTAGAGAGAAAATAAAATTAATGATTGTCTATTTAAAAAAATTAAAACTACTTGCCATATAATATTTAATCTCAACCATTGAAAGTGGAGTAATCTAATGGCCCAAAAATTGTGTCAAAACTTGTGTAAAAAACGTAGTGCCACGGATCCGCCCCCATATATATATATATATATATATATATAGAATGCCATCCTCTTGCATAAAATCTTTAAAACAACTTATTTTGTTAGAAAAAAAGAATAAGTTAGTTTTCCATAATATGAAATGTTGGTAACCCATTATTAGTTAAGAAACATTTTCCTTAAACCTGGTGTGACGTTAGATTTTAATTTTGCTCTCATTATTTTTTTGTATTAGGGGTAGTTCTACTTATGGTTCATTTTGACTTTTGGTGAAGCCTGTCACACCAAGGATGAGATCATAATAAGATGATAAGCAATATATATACACATATAATATAATAGACATATCGCAAGTGATGTCAATGAATGGTGGGCATGGTTGACTTTGACTTCCCAAAAGCATATGGAGGACTCTCATTTATAAAATGTACCATCTACTCTACTGCTTATACACCACAACTAAAATTAGATACAAACTCAAAAATTCAATTTAGGAACAACGCATGTATTACTGATGAGTCAGCCTATTTTCGTAGTCAGATAGTTTGACTTTTCTCAATGCCCATCATTTTACCCTCATAACAAAAAGGGGAAGCAACCCATTAAATTCCAAAATTGTTGCTTAGATAGATAATATTCTTTTATTATCTCTTTCTTCTTTAATAAATAAAAAATTTAAAAAAAACTTACCTGCTGGGTTTTATATTGTTTTTTTTTTTTCTTCTTAGTTTATTTTAGATGGACAACAGTTCAAACAAGTAAAGCTATAGATGGTAATTTTCTGTTTCTTCAAAGGATAACCTGGACTACAGCCATTGGTATTTCTGATCTCGCAAGCCAAGCTTGTGGTGCAAGAAGGAATAGTGCCCCCTTTATTTATGCAAGCCTTAACTTCTGATGATGATAATGCTGATCTTTAATTGTCCTCCCCTTTTTATGCATTCGGATTCAGGCCATGATGACAACTGTGACTCGGAGAGGAGATCCAATCAGTCACCAAATCAAAAGGATGACTTGGAGAGAGGATCCGATCAGCCACCAAATCAAAACGATGACTTCATTACGAGTGAGAATTTTTTTACACATGGTTTACATATGGACAGATGTCAAATTTTTAAATAGTGGTGAGGGTACACATTGAGTTAAAGTGGTGAGCAAAAATGCTCTCTACATATAGAATGTCATCCTTCCATAAACCCTAAAATCTTAAAAACAACTGATTTGTTAAAAAAGAAAAGTATATTATTTTTCCATAACATAAAATGCTGGTAAGTCAGTACAAATTAGTACAGATAACCATACAAGGATATTATAAATACAGAAGCCATTATTAGGCAATTTATCATGGCTAACTTTTTTGGCTGCCTTTGTGACTGAATTACAAATACTATTGTCTTTATCTCAAAAATGTTGGTAAGCTATTCTTAGCTAAGAAACTTTTTCGTTAAACTTGCTGTGAGGTTAGATTTTAGTTTTGCTCCTTTTGACTATATATCTATATATATTCATAGAGATATAGTCTAATTTAGTAAATTATGATCGTATACATACTGTAATATATACCTACAAATATGCTCATAAGTTAGAATCGATATACCTACCAAACGTATATGTTTAGAATGTAATAATAACGAAACTGCAAATATAAAGAGTTAGAGAACTAAAAATAAAATAGAACCAATCTCACAGCCAGGTTTTTAATTAGGCCTTATCCAAGAATGACAATGTAAGACTAATTTTTCACAATTGAAGGTTCATTTTCATGTTAGTGTTTTGATATTCAAGCTGGGTTTTGTGTAGAGGTCTGTTAGAGAGAAAAGAAGAAAGATGAAGAAATGTAATTTTGACTAACTGCTCTGCTTGCTCACGAAATCAGTGAGCAAGACTCTCGTATATTCTCTATGTAAGAAAAATGAGCTCACACGGTAAGTACAATCAGACCGTTAGCTCTGAGCTGGATTCACACAAGCATCAGTGAATCTCAGCCATCCATCTGTCTTAATTCTAACTCTTGGCTATTTCAGTCTTTACATGTTTGTAGCCTTACACTTGTCATTCTAGGACTAAGTGAATACACAATTAACACTCTAGGCTTAAAAGAAATCAAACTCACAACTTACAATTCTACACTCCCCTTTAAGTTTTGAGCTGATTTCACACCAACCTTGTCTCTGAGATAGCATAATCAATCCTTAGCCAATGACTTTGTGAAGATATCTGCCAGTTGCTCATTTGTAGGATAGTAAATCAAGTTAATGATTCCTTCTTGCAAGGCATCCTTGATGAAGTGATATCTTCTATCAATGTGCTTAGTTTTCTGGTAAAACACAGGGTTCTTTGTGATAGCAATAGCAGCTGTGTTATCACAGTGTAGTGGTGTAGCTTCAGCTTGAAATTCACCAAAGTCTTCCAAGACAAATCTGAGCCAAATTGCTTGTGCATTTGCTTCTAAAGCACTGATGTATTCTGCCTTTGCCGTAGAAAGAGCAACGCAATTCTATTTGACTGATGCCCAAGCAAAAACACCACTGCCAAAAGAGAAAGCATACCCTGAAGTGCTCTTACTGTCATCCATCGAGCCACTCCAGTTATTGTCACAAGTAGCCAATTAACATTGCATTCCTTCCTTTCACATACTCCAGCCCATAATCAAGTGTCCCTTGAATATACTTGAGAACTCTTTTAGCAGTCCCATAATGCTTATTAGTAGGACAATGCATAAATCTAGCAAGTAGACTAGATGCATACATTATATCGAGTCTTGTAGTCGTGAGGTATAGCAAGCTTCCCACAATCTTCCTATATTGCTCTTCATTTGCTGGACCACTTCCATCTTTTTTGCTTAACTTCTCAGTTGTAACCAAAGGTATAGATACAGGTTTGCATTCATGTAGGCCAAACTTGCTCAACAAATATGCTGCATATTTCTTTTGGTGAAGAAAAATGCTAGTGTGAGTTTGAATAACTCCCATTCCTACGAAATGATGCAAGAGCCCCAAGTCTGTCATTTCATATTTCACCATCATGTCTTGCTTGAACTCCTCTAACATTGACTGAGAACTCCCTGTATAAATAATGTCATCTACATAAATGGACACTATTATAATTTCTGCTTCTCCTCTAGTTTTGGTATAGAGAGTGGCCTCACTTTGACTCTTGGTAAATCCACATTGAGCAAAGTATGTGTCAATCCCACCGTACCAAGCTCTTGGTGCCTGTTTTAGGCCATAGAGAGCTTTATGAAGTTTGTACACTTTATCTTCACTCCCCTTGACCACAAAACCATCCGGTTGGTCTACATACACCTCCTTTTCCAAGACACCATTTAGAAAAGCAGATTTGACATATAGCCGATACAATTTCCAATTCTTTTGTGCTGCCAAAGCAACTAGTGTGCGGATTGTATCAAGTCTAGCCACTGTTGCAAAGGTCTCATTGTAGTCAATACCTGGTTTTTTAGCATAACCTTTGGCAACCAGCCGTGCCTTGTTCTTCTGTACTGATCCATCAAGGTTTAGCTTGGTTTTGAACACCCACTTAACTCCAATTATAGGTTTATCAGCTGGTCTGTCCACTAGCTCTCATGTTGAATTCTTCTTAATCATTGACAATTCATCCATCATTGCTTTCATCCGAGACTCATCTTTAGTAGCTTCATCAAATTTTTCTGGTTCCATAATGCAAAGATTGCATTGAGCTAGAACATCGTCCAGATTTCCCCATTTTAATGGAGTGTGATCATAAGCTTGAGTATTTCTCATGCTGCTGCTTATATCACTTGTTCTTGGAGTTTGAAGGTGATCATGACTTCTAGAAGGTGTCACTTGTGATAAATCATTCGGCAGATCAGATTGCTCTTCATGATTGATCACACTTCCTTGTTTATCAGACATTTGTTTCCAATCCCAAGCTGCATTCTCATCAAACACAACATCCCTTGAGAGTAGAATCTTCTTAGTAGCAGGATCATACACTCTATAACCTTTTTCACATATTGCATATCCCACAAAAATACCTTTGGTGCTTTTTGCATCTAATTTCTACCTCACTTCACTTGGTATGTGTACATAACACAGACAGCCAAATATTTTGAGATGAGCTAGACCTGGTTTTCTCCCACTATATGCCTCGAATGGTGTTTTATCTCCAAGTGCTCTAGTAAGGCACCTATTTAGCAAGTAAACAGCTGTATGTACAACTTCTGCCCACAGATAGTAAAGCAATCCTTTCTCATGAAGCATTGCTTTTGCCATTTCCACCACAGTCCTATTTTTCCTCTCCACCACTCCATTTTGTTGTGGAGTGTAGGCCATAGAGAGTTGTCTTTGGATCCCTTCATCCTCACATAGCTTGTTGAATTCACTAGATGTGAACTCTACTCCTCTATCACTTCTCAAGCACTTGACCTTAAAACCACTTTGCAATTCTACCATTGACTTGAATTTTTGAAAGCAATTCAATGCATCAGATTTGTATATGAGAAAATAAACCCATACCATTCTTGAAAAATCATCTATAAGGAGCATGAAGTACCTGTTTCTAGCAATGGATTCATTTTGCATAGGTCCACACAAATCCACATGAACTAGCTCAAGAGGATTGCTTGCTCTCCATGCTTGGTTCTTAGGAAACCATTCCTGATGCTACTTTTCAAACTGACATCCATCACAAACTCCATCAACCTTTTCCATGAATGGCAATCCATGCACCATATCCTTCTCTTTGAGTTGACTTAGTCCTTTTAGATGTAAATGACCCAACCTTTTATGCCATGTCCAAGTGGAATTAGATACACTTGCCTTTAGTGCAATATGGTCATTAGGTAATAGTGCCAAGGGATAACACCTATTCCTTTTCATCTCCACTTTGATTACAAGACACTTTAGTGAAGGACCTTCAAAGATGCTGCACACCTTTCCTCCAAATACTAGATAATAACCATGTTCATCCATTTGGCCCACACTTAGTAAATTCTCCTTCAAACCGGGAAGATACATCACTTCCTTGATATAATTTCTGCCTTTGGTAGTATCAATTGTCAACGTGCCCATTCCAGCTACATTCACAAGCTCACCATTTGGCATTTGCACCTTGCCTACCACATTTGTTCTAATATCTATCAGCAAGCTCCCATTTCCAGTCATGTGGTTGCTACACCCACTATCTATATACCATTCTCCAGTAACATTTGTGGCAAGAATGGTACTGTTGGCATAGAATAGGTTTCAAGTCACTTCCATTTGATTTGCACAGTTTGCTTTCTGCACATTCTTGCTTGCAGTACACTCCCTAGCCAAATGTCCAAATTTATCACAATTGTAACACTTAGGCTTTCCCTTGTATCTGCATTCACCAAAGTGGAATTTAGAACACACTTTGCACTGTGGTTTTGAGCCTTCTTGACCCACTGTTGATGATGAGTTCTGTGCAAAATTGGTGTGTTGAGGCTTGGAGTTTGATTCGCACGATTTGCCTTTTGGATTCCAATTCTTCTCAGACTTAGACTAACCAGATTGATATCCTCCCTTGTTCTGGCTTTTGGAATTCACAGAAAAAGAGGCAAATGCCTTCTCAACGATATCAGTATTATGCAGCTCAAATCGTTGCTCTTGACTCTTTAGAATGACAATGACTTCCTGCAAATCTACTGTTTCCAGACTCTTTGTATTCTCAATCACCAGACAAATATGATCATAAACCTTATTTAAGCTAATTAGAACCTTTTGAACAAGCCTTTCATTAGATAGAGATTCACCAAACGTTTTCATTTGATTAATCAGCTCATTCAAACGAGTAAGATATACAGACAGAGATTCATTTTCATGCATCCTAGTATACTCAAACTCATGTCTAAGGTTTTGAAGCTTTACCAACCTGACATGGTCACCACCATGATATTCTCCATATAGCAGATTCCATGCCATTTTAGCTTAATCAGCATTAGCAAAGCGAGGGAAGATCTGATTAGAGACAGAGTTCTGAATAATCCCCAAAGCTTTTGCATCCTTCATAAGAATCGCAGCCATCTTCTCATCATCTTCCTCTATAGATGTTTCATCAACTACCTTCTTCTTCTTCGATGTTGGAATCGTAATTCCTTTCTCCACTAGAGCCCACAACCCATATGACTTGAAGATGGTTATCATCTTGATTCTCCAGAACTCATAGTTCTCACCGGAGAAGATCGGAGTTCTTACTTCTGAACCTCCAGATCCAAACATTGCTAATCTCAGATAACCACAACCAACTCGTTTCAGATATCAAATGAGCTCCAATCGATCGCCACGAGCTTGAGTGAGCACCAATTCAGCTTGATTTCACAGATTTGAAAAACGCCTAGATTCAATTGATCCAACCTGGCTCTAAGGCCATGTTAGTGTTTTGATATTCAAGCTGGGTTTTGTGCAGAGGTCTGTTAGAGAGAAAAGAAGAAAGATGAAGAAATGTAATTTTGACTAACTGCTCTGCTTGCTCACGAAATCAGTGAGCAAGACTCTTGTATATTCTCTATGTAAGAAAATGAGCTCACACGGTAAGTACAATCAGACCGTTAGCTTTGAGCTAGATTCACACAAGCATCAGTGAATCTCAGCCATCCATCTGTCTTAATTCTAGCTCTTGGCTATTTCAGTCTTTACATGTTTGTAGCCTTACACTTGTCATTCTAGGACTAAGTGAATACACAATTAACACTCTAGGCTTAAAAGAAATCAGACTCACAACTTACAATTCTACATTTCATGCATGTGGATGCATGCTCTTACAGCTTTATTACTTTTCTCCTTCTCTTCATATTATCTCTCATGAATATTAATATATAATGATCATAACTTACTAGGATGGCGACCAATCCGTGATATGTTCGATGAAATCAAAAATCAAAAATGTCTATCGACACTCACTCATTTGCTGGTGGAGAAGGACTATTCATGGGCGGTAAATACTATAAGAAACAAAAACAACACATTTACTCTGGTATGTCCAAACAAATCAGATGATCCTCCACAAAAAACCTCAAACAACACATTTACTCTGGTATGTCCAAACAAATCAGATGCTCCTCCACAAAAAACCTCTGAATCTACCCTAGCATGCCCCATTGCTTGTAGCAACATGCAAGGAATATCAAAATTGTGGAAATGATGTTGGATTATCACCTCAAGCGGTGGAAATGTTGGATCCTGCAAATCGACAAAACGCTTTTTGCACATGGCCATTAAGTATCGCCGGCTGGCCATCTTTAACATACTAAAAAGGAGCAAATCGATAACGTCAAGGTTGGCTTACAGGATTGATACTGATGGGAACACCATATTGCACCACGCTGCACATATGAGTTCTTACCCTGTAGACGCTCAAGGCTCAATGGTCCTGCATTTCAATTGCAAGAAGAATTGCGTTGGATGGCGGTGAGTGACTTTATATATACACGTCGATTCCCTAATTTTTTTAATAATATTTAATAATTATCTTCAAACATTGCAAACAGAAGTATATGAAATGAAACTAGTTATAAATCATTGTTTACTTGATCAAAATGGTTCATCATCCTCAATAATTTTTCCATTTGTGGCTAGCGTGTGGAAAAGATAATGCCAAGTCATTACGCCATGCACGAACAATCGGGGCTTCGATAATGTGAAGCTCTTGAGAAGGAGCATGCAGATGATCTTAAATTGGCAAAAGGATGGATAAAGAGACACCTGGCGTGCTCGACCGTGGCGACTGGTGGCCACCGTGGCCTATCTGCAGTACCTTTACGGCTCCGGGAGTAATAACTACGGGTTCCTGTTCTCGGGCATTCTACTTTCTTTGTCACATTCGCCGTTTCGGACATTATCTCGCTCATCTTCTCATTGACTTCTTTGTGCACGCTTTCTCTCTATCCTCGACGTCCCCGATTGAGTACAAAAACTTTCACCATTCTCTTCCCTTAAGGCTGCATTTAGGATTCGCCCTTCTCTTCTTCTCGTTGGTATCCACCATGCTCACCTTCACTGCTGCTGTTGTGCTCTTGATTCATCATCAAAAGATGTGGACAACGTCCCTCATTTATGTGGTTGCCCTTCTTCCTGTCTCTGTGTTTGGGCTCTCGCAATTTCCTTTGTATGTGGATTTCGCCAATGTGTGAATTACATTTCAAAGGAAATGAAGCCGATTATATCTTCAATTCGGGGTGTGTTTGGATTTTCCCAAAGTTTGAAGGCTAGAGATACTATAGTCTAGGTTTACAAGGGTAAGGTCTATTGTCCGTCGCTTCTTTTGGGGTGGCAGCCAGCGCGGATACTTTTTTATTTTATAAGATAAGATCGAGTGACTTCCCCGCGTTGAGTGATATGATTTGTGAGCTCTATGCTGTTGCTATAGCTCGAAAGGTCAGTCAGAATAAGAGTGTGCTGCTATAGCTCTCAGTTATGGTTCCCTCTTCTTCTTCCTTTATGTGTGACAGTGTGAGTATTTTTTGTTTTTCCTCCTTTTATGTATGTTTCAGAAGAAGTCAACATCTTCGAAATAAACTTGTGTGTATCATGTTTTTTATGAGATTTTTCCTTTATTTGTAATGATCTGGGTTTAAAAATATTCTCTCTTTTTTTATGGTTCATCACTCATTTGTTGAACTAAAGTAGGGGATGATTTTTTGGTCTGTGGATACTCCCAGCTCCCTTTTCAATTAGCTTAAAATTAAACTTTAGATACGATTTCCATTAATTTGACCAATATGATTATTTCGAATAACATTTATTAAACCCTTTAATATCGAATAATTTACTTACATAATGCATAGGCCCTACCTTTTTTTTTTCCATTTAGCACCAATAACCTTCATTGTAATAAGACACGTTATGTGCATAGCATAGGAGAAAAGAGCTTTATCTTCTTAGAAAATTTAAACATCCATATGATTTCCAGTCTTCGCAACCTTCTCCATTCTCTCTATGGACCTTTGAGTGAAGGGATCGCCGTCGATGTAATGAATATAATAGTCAAGTTCGTTAGCAAATGGCTTGTTGTAGCTCAAGTGATTAAGAACAGTTACCCCTACACTCGAGGTCATGTGTTTAAATCTCCCCTCCCCAATATCACTTGTATCATAAAAAATAAATTAAAACTAGTCTAAGTCCGCTACATTGTGGATTCTGTTTTTTTGGGTTATGGAAATCTGAAGCAGAATGTGTGTTTTTATTTTCGGTTATGGAAATTCAAGCTCTACATAGAGCTTCATCTTCCTGGTGCTTCCAATTGGAACCTCTTTCGGATGTTTTTGGAGCCCTATTCAAAGGAAATGAAAAAAAGAATGAAAATTAAAATAAATTTGAAGAAACTTTGACAGTGAAATATATTGAAATTGATTTTGTGTGGATTAATTCACAAATGGATTGGTATTTGATATTTATAGAGTTTGGGGTGAAATTTGGGATTGAATATGTTTTGTATTTTTATTTTATTTTTACCGCTGGATTTAAATTTGGATCATTGGGCTTGTCCAATATAGATCCCTACATTTTCTATTTCTTAGACATATACCCATCACTCTATAAATCTATGTGTAAAACCCAATTTCAAATTTAAATGACCAGTAGGATATAAGAGGTCGTAGTATTTCCATGTTTTTACATCGTTGCCACTAAACTTCATATTTTATTTATAATTTATTTCAAGCATTTCATTAACTGCCATAATTGTAATTAATATACTCTCTATTAATAGCATATCAATCACCCCATTTCTTTTAGTTGTCATTCCCTCTCACATCTCGCCCCCTAAAATTGCAAACAAAACAAAATTCTGGAAATTACATATCCAATAATGTACCTATGAAAAATATAATATAAATATATACATATAAAATATAGGTATATTATTTACACAAAAAACAAAAAAACAAAGTCAGTTACTTTGTAATTATGCGTATATTTTTCATAATTAAAAATAGGTACACAATAATTTATATAAAAATAGGTACATTATTTACCCACAGGTAAATTATTTTACAATATACCTGTAAATGTGTATAGGTACATTATTTTTCATACTAGGTAAATTATATTTTTCATAACACAAACAAGAAATAGGTACATTATTTTTTCAACATAATTAATATGTACAGTTTTATTCAAAAACAATTATAAAGTGGATTATTAGTCATGTATAATTCATAAAAAGAAAATAACATAAACATTTTATTAAACAAACCGATTACCCAAATTTGAATTTATTGTTAAATTTTTTTTAAAATGTTTCAAAGTTAATTCCTACATCAATTACAACCATTTGGAGATCTTTCCAAATTCAACATATGTCATTATATACAATCCAATTAAAAACGGTTTCCATATTGATTTCTACATTAATATACAAAATGCAATAATTGTTAATGTATGGTTTTTACTATTTTCTTTTGGCTTCCCTTGACAACTTTGTAATAGGATGTGTTTTGTTATTTATCAAGCTCAAGTTTAGATTAAGGAAAACCTTTATTGGTGCTCTTCTCTAACTTCTGCTCTATGGAGGTTCAAGCAAGTTGACAAAGGTATAGTGCATTGCATATCATTTCATAAAACAGTCTTCATAAAAATGATGACTAGTCATCCGTTTCTCGGATGACTAGTCATCCTTGCTCTGTTGGATTTCCAGCTAGATAACAAACTGTTTTGTCCTATTCCTCTTTCTCTCTCTCTCTGCCATCTTTGTTTTCTGACCTAACGAATTTTTTTGGTGTAAAGGCTTCGTTTTTGGTCATTTGGTGTTGTCTCTTTGCGTGGAAGTTTTGGAAAGATTGCTTTGCTTTCTTTCTCTTCTTCCTCAAGAGAGAACCATATATTTTCATCTATGAGTTTTTCCAATTGATTTCTTTTGAAAAACTGCTTTTGAAAACCCGAATCTGCATCTAGCTATTCAAATCATCTCTCATTTATATCTAGGTCAGATTCAAGCAAGGATTGAAATATCGGCGATGCAGATATATCGCGCCGATATATCGGTATTTTCAACTATCGACACGATCACTCTTGGGGTTAAGGCCATATCTTCACAATGTATCGACGATATATCTCCGATAAGTCACGATATTTCGATATTTTGCGATATCGATATTTCACTGATACCCATAACAGAACCCAAAAAAAATTCAGAAGTTTTGAAGGCAATTGAAGCAAATTGAAACCCAAAAATTGCTAATCCTTGCCCGACCCTATAATTTATTAATATGAAGAATCGTACAGATCCGGCCACATACCTTCAATCCATCTGAAGAGGACATGGGGAATAGTTTTGGATCTATGAGCATAGAAACTAGACCTAGTACTAACTCAAATGAATCTTATGATGGCTATGGTTATGTCATGTCTGATTATAGTGGAACTAGTTATGGAGCTCAAGATGATGAAACAGATTATGGACCTACTAGTTGTGTTAATCCTAACTATCCCATATATGGGAGGACAGTAGGGAGCTCGAGAGAGACTTATGTGCCCCATGTTCTAACATGGCTTACAAACTGCTCGGGTTACATGACTTGGTATGACTATTGTATGAATCTGGATGGTTGTTCCTCATTGTTTGAACCTCATAGGAGCTCTTCATTTATGTAGGTGGACACTTATCTAAATTGTAATCTAATGTTTAAACAAACTATGGATTTATGCATGGTTTATTCATTCTACTCAAAATTTTATTTTCAAATTTTTCATTAATTCGCATTACATACCACTTATATTTCATCAATGTATGTCTTATTATTAGTAAATTTTCAGTTTTATTTGTTCAATACATTCATTGATAATGTATATAACATCTATGAAAGTTTTACACAAAGATTATGTGTTTCAATGCCTATATCTGTCCTTTTTGTTGATTTTTTCCCGATACCTAAAACGATAACGATATATCCCCCGAAATATCTGTAAATTGGAGGCCCGATATTATCTGCACGGCCGATATTTTAATCCTTGGATTCAAGACTGATTTCTTCAAGAGTATGGTTTCTTGAAGAAATTGGTCATTCTCCTTTGAATCCAAATATTCGTTTCGGTCTGTGTTGGAGCTTGCAAGCTAGTGCCATGGGATGAACGAGCTGGAGAAGGAGCTGCCATTGCCATGAAGAACTGAGCTTCAAGTTTTGCTAAGTTGGAGAAGAAGATTGCACAAAGGAGGTATTGCTCATATTCCTAAATAGACCTAGGTGCATCTTGAGCTTGGTTGTGTTTCCTTTGTAAGAATCTTTTTCTACTTAGTGGAGTGCCTGGTCGGTTGATGACTCCCAGATTTTCCCAATGGTGGGTTTCTGGGTGAACAAAATCTGTTTTGCATATCTGTAATTTTTCAGGGTTTGTGTTCTTGGTGGTTAACTAGTCATCTTTATCTGTTGTTTGATGTTTGCATGATTATGATGATTTCACACACTTTCACCACAGTTGTTGCTAGCATAGGGGATGCCTAGATTGGGGTCCTTCTGAGTGCCTAGGTTGTCACTAGTAATCTTCTAGGGTTGCAGGTACATTGTGGCATGATCTGTGTGTTCTCTTGATTGTGATTGTTCATGACTAGCAGTTGACTAGTCATATGTGTATTTGGTCAAGGTTTAAAATGTGTGAAGATTGCTGTGTTGTTTTGTCTTGTTTGTGTAATTAAATTTACCATTAGTCACCTAAGTACCAATTTCAATAATGGCTTAGTTGGGGGTATTTTTGGAATCTGAAAAATATAATAAATCAGATTTTATGCTTAATTAGGTAACTTGCTGAGTTGGATCCTAGTCATGGGTTTTTACTTATACAAATTGGGTATTATTTATAGGAACAAAAAGTGAAGGGTTTTAGGTACGGCAAATTGAATTTGAAGGGTGTAAGCCAAATTTACTATTGTTTTTACCATTAAAACCATCACAATAAAATATCTGTCATTCGTTTGAAGTTAACCGTTGGATCTCAACGGTTTGTTTATCTACACCGCACGCGCCTGTGTGCACGGACATGCAGTCTGGCATGAGTTGTAACAGTGACATCATACAACAACCACAATCTATTTTAAAGGCCTAGAAAGAATTACCAACTACACTTTCTATTTCTTGCCACAATTTCTCTCCTCTATTCACATGCTAATTTGGTGTCAAAGCTGCTCAAGCAGATAGCAAAGGCCTGAAATGCAGACAAAGGATAAATGCAGACAAAGGATACCGGTAATCCATGGTAAACATATCCTTGCCAACTTTACCAAACTGAAGGAGGATCTTGTCATGGTCAAATTGGATTGGCTGCGGTGGTGGCGAGGGTGTCGGTGCACCAGCAATTGACTGTGTAGCTGCTATCAGCTGAAAGTTCTTGACAGAGGCAAATGTTACCCTTCCACGGAAGTTAAGGCACCAACACTGCAACTGTTCATGCCATCCCGGTGCCTTGTTCCGAAGAATCAATGGTCTCTCTTTTCCTTCATCTTCATAATGGGACCCGACTATATCAGAGAATCGAGCACTGCTAAACTCAGTTGAATTATCAATTGATTTTGAGAAGGATATGCTCCGGAATGAGTCCTCAAGGGAGCGCTGGAGAAGCTCGGTGGCTAGGGACAATGCCACTAGGCTCAAGGGATGCGGCAGGGATTGAGTGCATGTTGCAGTGCATCCTGCGTGGCCCCCTAGTGCCAAGTACATTTAACTCATATGTCACCTGAGCGATGTTGTAGCTGCCAGTAGGAACCTTGGGAGAGACCTTTTTAGAGTAAAACCGACGGCTTTGGCCAGGTGGGTAAAGCTGAGCGCTGTTGTAGGGAGGCTGGGTATCATAAATAATGAATTTGGTGCCTAGAAAATTAGACCTGAAAATGATGCACGTTAAACCAAACCAGATAGAAACTGCTTTAGGCCCATCAATAACAAAAATGAAGGGAAAGTAATATCCTAATACAATTATCAGAGGAATGCTAGCAACCTTCTCTCTAACCTTCTCCTTTGAATCTTCTCCCTTTTTTGCTTGACATGTGTCATTCTTCTTACACTTAAAACAATGTCATTAATATTCAAGCTAACTTTTGCTTTCCAAGTTTACCCTTATTAAATGTATTCAATTTATCCAAAAAAATTTCACAACTTTCTTACCATCTTATTAATTTTTTTCTAACGTCAATTATTTTTTTAAAAGAAAATATATGCTTTTAAGAGGAAATGTCCCTTTCTTTTTTTATTTTTTTAACAAAAAGGGTTTAGATAGGAAAAAAAATCCTTTGTGTTTTAAAAAACTGGACATTTCCTCTTTTTTTTTTAAAGCAGACATTTTCTTTAAAAAAATAATAATAATATCGTAAGAAAGTTATGAAATTTTTTTAGATAAATTGAATACATTTAATAAGGATAAACTTGGAAAGAAAAAGTTAACTCGTATAATATATTAATGACATGGTTTTAAGTGTAAGGAGAATGACACATGTCAAGCAAAAGGGAGAATGTCCAAAGGAGAAGGTTAAAGAGAAGGTTGTTAGCATTCCCCCAATTATTATTATTATTACTATTGCATGTCCGCAAATTGATTTGTTTAGCTGCATTAATTTCCAATACCATGAACTGCTAAAAGGTCAACAAACTTCACTACTAATTAAGAATTAATAAATAAAACATGCCAACACATACATAAAGTTAGTATTTCATACATGTTCAAATTAAGGATATAGCAATGGAAGTTCCAATGCAGCGAAAGCAACTGAAATAGAGAGATAACACATAAAAATACAATACTAATAACCCACAATATCACCAATATCCTTGGATTTTTTTTCAAGAAGAGAAGGGAATTGATGTGTAAAAAAACAATTAATTTGCATCTTAAAATTCTTTAAAATAATATCATTTGCAAAAGAAATACTTCTTGTTGGAGTGCTTCTTTGCAAAACCAAGGCTAAGAATGTAAAGTCACCACAGAATCCCCATTACCACATATTATTATCCATGGCCAATGGACAGCAGATGCCAATGGCCAATATAAGATAATCTTATATTCTTCATGTCATGATGAGATCTGGTTTTTAAATTCATTAAAACGCTCCCTTGTGGAGGTAAAATTGGCCCAAAACAAATTCCCAAAGCTAAGATCAATGTTGGATTGGTTGGGGGGTTATACTTGTTCAATGGAGTTAAATTTCGGATATGTTTTAGTTGATACTCATTGGAACAAGTTTCTTGTAGAACTTTACCACATCCGAGCACCGGAATATGGTGATCAATGGTTAAGAAGTTGACCTATGAAAATGAGCAAAAACAGATTTTATATTCAAAAATGCACTTTTAGGTTCCATATATTCAGTGATGCACTTTTATATCGAAATGTCTTATTTGCTATTTGAATAATTTTTGCCCTAACCGACTCTTCAATTCAATTAATGCAATATTATGGAAGAAAAAAAATGAAAACATGTGGATATGTCTATGTATTTTTTTATATTAAAAAAAATGCATGCTTTTAACTTTTCCAAGGTAAAATAAATGTTTGAAGAGCCAAAGTCAACTTACCAGTTCTGAAGAGAGAGAAAGAGGTTGCAGCTTTGATGACTAAGGTTGAAGAGGTTGTTGGAGAGAGTTTTTCTGATGTAGCTCACCTATTTTAGAATTCCAAAGTTGTTGAAGAGACTGTTAGAGATACTCTTATGTTTTAGGGGCATAATTCTTTAAGGTGACAAATTGAAACTGATGTATATGTTTATGTGACATGTCTACAAAAATCCCTAAAACAAAATGTAAACATCAATAAATCAAAAAAGGCATGTAATCTTATGTGGTGCAAAAGTAAAAAAAAAATGGGATCAACAACAACTTTTGCATGAATTGCACCTCTCATTAGAATTGCACTTATGCCAAAATTTCTATAATAAGAATAACCTATACCTTCACACAAGTCTAAATGTGTATAAATATGAAAGGAATGGAAGCATATCACAAAGACAAGATGCGCAGACTGACGCTGGGTATTGAAGCACAAGGTAGGGGTAGATTAGTGGTTCATGCATGGAAAAGTATCGGATATCGAAAATAATAGACGAAGATTTTGAAGAAAAAAAAAATTCACGGTAAACAAACAGTAAAAGTACAACTATTTTTCTGGCATGGGTTCAACAATCGGATATAAACTTGCTGGGTCATCTCTTCTACTGTTTTTCTTGGTGATTTTCTTTTCTTTTTCCAAACAAAATAAGCAATTAAGAAAAAGATGATGTGGCAGATGACAGGGTTGCCATGAGAGATGACATAACTTAACGTGCAATATATATTGGTATTAAGAAGTTGGTGTCCGTAGCATTATTGTTCTGTAATAGAGAGCTCCCTTCTATCTATATTTATACCCAAGTCGTACCATAACGTGAAACCTGTGTTATTGGCTGATCCATATAACAAGTTTAATTTATTTGATGCTTCTTTTAACTTGTTATTCCACTTTCGCTTTATTACTTTTGCTTATACTTAAGTCGTACCAAAACGTGAAACCTGTGTTATTGGCTGATCCATATAACAAAGTTTAATTTATTTGATGCTTTTTTAATTTGTTATATTCTACTTTTGCTTTATTACTTTTTATTTTTTTAATTTTACAACTATGGAAGTTACTTTGTTACTTAATGTTATTTTTTTAATTTTCCCAGAACGATGGAAGTTACTTTGTTACTTGATTAAGCAAGGTATGTGATGCTCAAGAAAAGAAAAAAAAGCAAGGTGATATTGGGAATGTCAAATATTACTCGCCATATATAGAGTAGTGGAGAGCGCGCGGTTCTATAAAGAAAGCAACGAATTGAGTCGAAAAATAATATAGCTAGAGATGGAGGAGATGGAGGAGATGGAGGAGGATGTTTTTATAGGAAAGGCACTGCGTCAGAGCGAAAAGCCATATAAATGGGCCATGTACGGCGAATGGGAACCCTAAAAGAATTCTACAAGAAGAAGCCAGATGAAGTAGTCCGCCAATTGTCAACAAACAACGACACTGTACTACATGTCGTAGCGTTGCCGGAAACAACGAGCGTGCTTGGTTTTTGATTGATCTAATAATAAAAGAGCCTCAGAAGTTATTGTATGCGTTTGGCAGGAACCTATGGCAATACCATTCTGCATGAGATGGCTGCGTCTGGAAATCTGGAGGCAACAGTGATCTTGATGGCGAGGAGAACAAAGTCAGGAAAAGTATCGTAGCTATAAAAGTATGCTAGAGATTCAGGCAGCTTAGGAGAGACCCCACTCTGGGCTGCTGCTTTCGGTCACACAAACACTACAAAAGTGAAAAAGGCGACCAAAAAACACGACGGTCTAAGTGAAAACCGTCGTTGTTTTTAAAACGACGGTTTTATAAAACCGCCGTGAAATAACACATTAGACAACTAAAAAATGGAGTTTCAAATGGCTGTTCATAAAACAGCGTACTTAATTTAAAAACCGACGTCTTATTGAAATAGGATTTTCAAGAGGTAAAATCGGCCAACAAATAACGGCGGAAGTTATGAACCGACCGACGTAGAAAGTAAAGACGACGGTTTCAAAAAAAGCCGTCGTTTTACGAAATGCTAACACGACCAAGTTTTCGTATAAGGCGCCGTATAATTACAAATAAATCCACGGCGGTAAAATACAAAATACCGCCGTATTAAATTAATGTACAACTACGGCAAAGGTAAATATAACGACGTCTTTCTCGTATTTCTCGACGACATCTTTAATTCTTACCAAGTTGGGGTTTTCATATAACGACGTATTATATAATTTAACGTCGTATTTGTCCACTTTATCGTCATACATTATATTTAAACCGTCGTCTGAATAAAATTGTTTTTAACAATTTATTTCTTGGATTTTGTTATCCTCGTCGGTAGATCTACTTAACAAAATTGAAATAACCACGACGGTTTATATAGAAAACCGCCGACATAATCAGATTATTCTGAGATCACAAGGGTTAGGAAATCTTACAAGATGGAACTCTGTTGCTCATCATCATCTTACCAGAAGACAATATTTTAGAGGTTAATGATGTATGTGTATTTGTGTCTTTGAGATACACAAGCGCACATACATTAACATCAAAAAATTGCATCTGAAATTTGACGACAATGACCTCAGATTTGCAATCGAGAGACAATTTTTTGGAAGTGAATGATGCGTGTGCGTTTGTGTATCTACACAAACGCACACACACATTCACATCAAACAATTGCCTCCTAAAACTTCACGACAGCCACAGATTTGCAATCAGCGAGACAATTTATTGAAAATTGGTGATTTGCAATCAGACCACAGATAACCAACATTCAAACAATTGCCTCCCAAGAGATGAGGTGAGACAGAGAAAGGGGCAAGAAGAAGTTGAAACCCTAATCGAATACTAAAACTGAAAGAACCCGTGGAAAAAAACCCTATTTATAATTAAAAAACCAAATCCACGTCGGTTATATTACACATAACGACGTTTAACAAAAATAATCCTCGTCGGTAACAAATACATTACGTCGTTTTCTTCTTACTTAAGACGACAAGAAACAACGACGGTATAACAAAAACAGTCGTTGTTTTATATTTTTATTTGATTTAAATCAGTCACCTAGAAAAGAAACTTTATATATTCTAGAACATTAATTTCCTCGGGAAAAAAAACTATATGTATAAGGCACTGTTTTTTAAAAATAAACTATAAGAAAAGGAGAAAAAAATTATATTTATAATAAAAAAATAAAATCCACGTCGGTTATATTACACATAACGACGTGTAAAAACGAATCCACGTCGTGAAAAATAATACGTCGTTTTAGTTTAGTGTTATCCACGTCGGTATATTACAATAAAACGACGTATATTATAAAAATAAACGTCGTAAATTTAAAACAACCGTCGTGTTAAATATTTCTACCATGACGCGAGATATTGAGTTATCGACTTTTATTTAGGAGTTTACTACGGCGGTACCTACAACACTCTGTCGTATTATGTACCACGTCATAAGTTCAAATTAACGTCGTAGTTTGTCTATTAATCGTCGTCGTTATATGTAAACCGCCGTCTTATTACTATGAAGCGGTTTGTATACATATACAACTTTTCGTCTACCTGACTTACACATGCACTGTTTCCAAACCGAGAAAAATTTCAATCTCAGAGAAAACTTTTCGTCTTTTTCCTTGTCGAGCACTTTGTCAGAGTATCTCATCGTCTTCCTCTTGTCTTCGTCGTCGCCTCTGAACTTAAACACCAAAATCCGAGAGAAAGCTTTCATTGCACGCATAAAGGTAAGCTTTCATTTCTCACTATTTTTGTTGCTATTTTGCATGCTCATACTGCTTTTTGTTTTGAAAATCTTTTTACCTTTTTTCTGGCGAAAATCATTTTTACTCTTTCAAGTTTGATAAAATACACAGAAAGAGAGGGAAAGTTTCAACTTTGAACACAACTAATTCAACTAAATAAGACGACGGTAGCTTTGTATTTGCGTGGTTAAATATGTAGACCACGACGGTTCGTCAGTCGTCCTAGCGTCGTCTTAAAATTGATCTAAGTTGTTTTTAAACAGACGGTCAAATTTTTATTTGCTTGTTTAGTTGCAGGTTTGATTTCTCTGAACCATGGTTTTCGTTTTTCCTAATTTGATAAAATACAGAGAGAAAGAAAGTAGGGTTTGGTATCTTATATAGACGACGGTATCTTATTATTGACGCCGTGTGAATGTTCATACCACGACGTTGTTTTAAGATACCGTCGTCTATAAAAAGATGCCAAAGCTTTTTTTCTTTGTATTTTATCAAATTAGGAAAAACAAAACCATGTTTGAAGAAATTAAACTGCAATCAAACATTCACAGAGAAAGAAAAATGTTTTGGTTTCTTATAAATACGACGGTAGCTTATTATTCACGTCGTGTGAATATCCATAACACGACGGTATATTAATATTTACGTCGTGTTAATATGAATATCACGACGTCGTGTAAATATCGCGTAATAAGTTCTTATTACGTCTTATTTAATATTGTTTCGTCGTTGTTTAAACATTTGTATTGTTTCTTCTTTAAACATTTATTACGTCTGATGTTATGTTATTACGTCGTGTAAAATCTTATCATACGTCGTAGTTTATAAATAACCGTCGTTTGTGTTCTAATTTTTTCCCGAAATATTTTCACTTGCAGGTTTGTTTATTCTGTAACCATGGTTTCTCAAGACCAAAGTAAGTACTCTGGCTCCAAAAAAAATGGAGGTAAGGAGCTTGGAATGGTAACTCCTCAAGACAAGCCCTTGAAGAAGATGAAGTTTGTTTCATCTGCTGAGACAGAACCAAGCAGCCCGACAACAATTTACTGAGGATTCAAAGTCAGGTCGAGTATGAGCACAATGCCTCGTGTTGTGAAGAAAATTGCAGAAAATCAAGCGGTTGTTGAGTACAATAAAGGGGAAAGGATGTGGCCATGCACATACTGAGATGCAGTCCTACATTGGTGTGTTGGCACGCTCCAGAGTCCCACTTGTGGACAAGAAATGGGCTGAAATCCCCAATGATATAAAGGAGCAGATTTGGGAAGCCGTTGACATGGCTTTTGTGGTAGGTCAAGGGGGCAAGACCTCGGTGTTATCTTCTGCTGCCAAGAAATGGAAGGATTTCAAGTCTACACTGACGAGGCATTATATCCTTCCATACATCAAGGAGAGGGAGAAATTAAGCCAACCCCCTGAAGTATATAAATTCATAGAGAAAGCAGAATGGGATGCCTTTGTAGCTTCAAGGTTATCCAAAGAATTTGAGTCATGTGCATTCTCAACATTCACAGATTAGGGAGAAACTTGAGTACAATCATCGATTGTCTCGAAAAGGATATGCTGGTTTGGAGGATCAATTGGAGGAAACCATGCCTAGGGTAGAAATTGATCGATCTACCTTATGGAAGAAAGCTAGACAGGACAAACATGGTAACATCCCAGATCCAAAGGTGGCAGAGAAAGCAAAATTAATTGTAAGCCTACACACTCTGTTTTAAAATTTTATTAAACTGTGTATATATAATTCTTATTACGTCTAATGTTATATTTTTTCGTCGTGTCAATGATTTTACTACGTCGAAATATTTTAAAAAACGTCGTGAAAGATCTAAAACTGGAATCACAACTCTGTTTTCTCGTAAGTATAGATAAGACGTCGGTGGTTAATTTTTTCGTCGTTTAATGTTATTACTACGTCGAAATGTTTTCAAAAACGCGTGAAAGATCTAAATCTGGAATCACAACTCTGTTTTCTGTAATTACAGAAAAAGACGTCGATGGTTTATTTATTGCGTCGTTTTAAACATCTAACCACGTCGGTTTTAATTAACGTCGTTATAAATATATTATAACGTCGAGTTCTATTTTGGTGCGTCGTGTGAAATTATATACTGCGTCGTTTGTTTATAAATAACCGTCGTGTGTTTTCTTGTCTGACTTTTTGTATGTCTTTGTTTTAGGATGAATTGCAAAAACAAGTGGTGAAGTATGCAGTGTAATTGCGCGTAATGATGTCTTGACCTTGGCTTTGGGTCAGAGCATCCGGGAAGAGTAAGAGGGGTAGGTGCTGGGATTTCCCCTAGGCAATTCTTCAATTTACCTAGACCACAGAGGGTAAAGTTTGCTGATCAATTGAAGGAAAGTGTAAGACTTGTCCTTCAAGAGGAGACTAAGAAGATGGAAGCTAGAACCAAACAATTAGTAGAGGCTGAGAGGAACATTTACTAAGTCAGCTTTCCCACCTCATCCCCAATTTTGATCCAAGCATGCTTAAACCGAAAACTAGCCCCTCTCAAAACCAAGGTCTACACAAAGTCCCATAAATCCAATGTCTGATAAAGCAAGCATTACAGGGGCTGAAGGAGATCCCAACATTTAGAGGATAATCTGCCAAAAATGGGAGCGCGGGAAGAAACGGTAACATAACTGAACTTTGAATTCTCTGTTTTTTTTTTACATTAGACGTCGTTATTATGAATAAACCCGTCGTTTTAAAACCATACCACGACGATTTTATAAATAACCCGTCGTGTTTATTTAAATATCACGTCGTATTTAGTTTACTTGTTTTACGCGCCACTAGACGTCGTACTTTGTGGTTTTTAGACGACGGTTTTAGTCCTTAACGACGTAATATACAATTACCACGACGTTTATTATTTACCATCGTTTAATAATTTTAAGACGTCCATAATTCTTACATACCGTCTTAGGTTATGCCTTACCACGACGTTTTGGTTTAATTTTTTTACTCTCTGTACAATCATCTTATATATATATTTCTTTATTATTTAAAACAGAAATCAGGGCTTTAGATAATCAAGATGAAGAGAAGAAAGGAGAAAACAAAGATGAAGGGAAGAAGGAAGAAAAAAAAGAGAAAAGATGAAGGACAAAGGAAGAACAAATGATGAAGAGAAGAAAGAAGAAAAACAAGAAGAAGAAAAGCATGACGAGGAGGTATATTCTCATAACTTTGCCTTTTTAATTTGTTTTCACATTTGACGTCGATATTTTTCTTTAAACCGTCGTTTGTTTTCACATTAGACGCGTCGAATTTATTTTCTACGACGTCGATAGTTATATAAAATAGCGATATTTAATTATCGTCGTTTAAATTATAATAAGACGACGTTTTTTAATTTAAACCGTCATTTTTAATGAATTACCACGTCATTTTATTTTGCTTTATTTCTTTAAGCGTATGCTAAGTAGTTGATTATTCGAATGTGGAGGTGCCATCTTCCTTGATCCCTTTGTCGTTATGTGGAAACGACACTAAAGCCTCAGGAGAAGATCATGACCTTCAACATTGAGAAGGAGGTGTTTGGTGCAGATCGAAGTACCTTCGTCTTGCATGAAGATATTACACAGTTTGCAGGCATGGAAGAAATTGGGGCTACTGTGGTTGCAGTATATATGAGGTTTGTCCTAATCAAATATCAAACATTATATCATAAGACGTCGGTTGTTTAATTATTACGTCGTTTTAAACCACTAACCACGTCGTTCTTTTTCTACCGTCGTGATAAATTAGTTATCACGTCTTTTCTATTTCATTTCGTCGTGTGAAATTGTATAATACGTCGTTTGTGTATAAATAACCGTCGTTTGTTTTATATATTTAGGTGCTTATATGATGTTTTGAGAGAAGCAAATATGTGCAAGCATGGTTGGCTTTATCGACCCTGCTCAAGTTAGTGTATTTGGGTCACTAAGCGATGATCACGAATTGTAGCCAATCGACTTCAAAAAACAGATGGTGAACAGATTTTCATGATGCCTTACAATCCAGGGTTAGTCTCCTTAAAAGGATTTTGTTTGTATGATTTTCACTAATTGACCACTTATAAAACTGTTTAACTAATTCGTGTCGTTTGAAACATCTAACCACGTCGGTTATTTATTTATTGAGTCGTTTGAAACAACTAACCACGTCGGTAGTTAATTATCGTCGTGATAAATTTATAATGACGTCGATGATTAAGTTATTACGTCGTGTGAAACTATATAATACGTCGGTTTTTATATTAACCGTCGTTTTTATTTTATTTTGTGCACCGTCATTGGGTCTTGCTGATTGTGAGGGCAAAGAGGGAAACCGTCTATTTTCTGGATCCTCTGCCTGGAAATCGTGTGGTTGATGAGGAGGGCAAAAACATCGTGAGCGATGCTTTAAAATTTATAATTCCCACATAGGCGAGACCAGGCCGTAAAGCACCAATCTGAAAACTACGCGAGCACACCAAAGCAACCCAGTGATGTCGAATCACGGGTATTATGTGATGCGCTTCATGAGGGACATCATCATGGATCCTTCCTTGGAGTTTGAGAAGAAGGTAAGAATAAAATTTTCAGAAACATTTTTTGTGGTTTTTTGTATTATCAGCGGCGGTCATTTAAAATTACGTCGTTGAATCGATATACTACGTCGGTTATGAAAAAAACGTCGTCTGTGTCTGAATTTCTTTTTATTTTGTAAAGCTTAATAATCATTGTTTATGGATTGCAGTTTGCCAAGGGAAAAGATCAAGCGCCATACCCCCAAGCAGCCATTGATGAAGTCAGGAAAGAATGGGCCGAGTTTGTTTGCCTTCATATGGATTAGATGATTGTTGGAACACTTGATATTTTTATATAATATATAATTTTTTCTATAATATATAATGTCCAAATTTTGTTTATAATATACATCCTTTTTTTCCCTGAAAATTTGTTGAGGTTTTCATAATATAAAAGAAAAAACAAATTGCGTAACCGACGTGTAATAACTTTCCAACGACATAATTATGTAAAAACCGACGTAAAATGATATTTAGACGTGATGGGGCGTACATAAGACGTCGTTTTGATGACAATTTCGCCATGGTTTCGCTTTTAAACGACGTGCTTTTGAACAAGTAAGTCGTTTATTAGGGTTTAGGTTAATACCTTATAACGACGGTGATTAGGTTGTTGAATATGTATTTTACGTCTGATGGTGAAACATCCGCCATGGTTTCTCTTTTCAACGACGTCCTTTTTACATGTGAGTCGTTTATTATTATTTACAACGTCGTGGTTTGTTGTTGATATAAGAATATTTTATTATTTTTAATTCAAAATTTTAAAAATAAATTTAAAATAAATTCAAAAAATTCAACTTCAACTCCTATGAAGTCATTGATATATTTTCTTCCCCCTAAAACCCAAAAAAATGCAGTTTGTGTAATAAAAGATTAAAATGTCCAACCTAAATAAAATTGTTTTGATGAGTCATAGCATCACTTGCATAGTTTGATGGTTTAGGGTCTAGGGTTTGGGGATTAGGGTTGTTATTTATTAGGGTTTATGGTTAAAGTATAATTTTTGGGGTTTAGGGTTTATGTTTGTTATTTCTTAGGATGTAAAACCATAAACAATTTTATAAAATTAAATTTTACAAATATATAATTTAGGGTTTTAAAGTTTAGGGTATTACTTTTAACGTGGTGATTGAGTCGTGGAATATGGAGTTCGTCGTATGGTGAAAAATCCGGCGTCGTTTCTCTTTTAAGCGACGTTTTGTTTACGTGAGTCGTTTATTATTGTTTACAACGTCGGTAGTTAATTAACCCCGTGTGGTTTGTTGTTGACATAAGAATATTTTATTATTTTTAATTCAAAATTTTAAAAATAAATTTAAAATAAATTCAAAAAATTCAACTTCAACTCCTATGAAGTCATTGATATATTTTCTTCCCCCTAAAACCCAAAAAAATGCAGTTTGTGTAATAAAAGATTAAAATGTCCAACCTAAATAAAATTGTTTTGATGAGTCATAGCATCACTTACATAGTTTGATGGTTTAGGGTCTAGGGTTTGGGGATTAGGGTTGTTATTTATTAGGGTTTATGGTTAAAGTATAATTTTTGGGGTTTAGGGTTTATGTTTGTTATTTCTTAGGATGTAAAACCATAAACAATTTTATAAAATTAAATTTTACAAATATATAATTTAGGGTTTTAAAGTTTAGGGTATTACTTTTAACGACGGTGATTGAGTCGTGGAATATGGAGTTTACGTCGTATGGTGAAAAATCCGACGTCGTTTCTCTTTTAAGCGACGTTTTGTTTACACGATGAGTCGTTTATTATTGTTTACAACGTCGGTAGTTAATTAACTTGCGTGGTTTGTTGTTGACATAAGAATATTTTATTATTTTTAATTCAAAATTTTAAAAATAAATTTAAAATAAATTCAAAAAATTCAACTTCAACTCCTATGAAGTCATTGATATATTTTCTTCCCTAAAACCCAAAAAATGCAGTTTGTGTAATAAAGATTAAAATGTCAACCTAAATAAAATTGTTTTGATGAGTCATAGCATCACTTACATAGTTTGATGGTTTAGGGTCTAGGGTTTGGGGATTAGGGTTATTTATTAGGGTTTATGGTTAAAGTATAATTTTTGGGGTTTAGGGTTTATGTTTGTTATTTCTTAGGATGTAAAACCATAAACAATTTTATAAAATTAAATTTTACAAATATATAATTTAGGGTTTTAAAGTTTAGGGTATTACTTTTAACGACGGTGATTGAGTCGTGGAATATGGAGTTTACGTCGTATGGTGAAAAATCCGACGTCGTTTCTCTTTTAAACGACGTTTTGTTTACACGTGAGTCGTTTATTATTGTTTACAACGTCGGTAGTTAATTAACCCCGCCGTGGTTTTTCATAGTTTTAACGCTCCTTTTTGATTTTGCGTGGTACATAGTTTTACCACGACGTCCTTAATGTAATTAGCGTCATGTTTAATGTTAAATTTTAACGACGCGTGTTTTTTCGGTCGATGTTTTAAAAAGCGCGCTTTCTTAAAATATTCGCGGGACCTAAAATTTTCAGATTTGGCTCTTATTTTTATACTTCTAACCCTGAACCCTAAAATTGTCAGATTTCGCGCAACATAACATTTCGCTCTCTCACTTCATCTCTAATTCAAAGTTGGGCCAGGCTGTGTCAAATCCAATTTGGTCATAATCTGTGAGCTCTGCCAACCTGTAAGTACAAACCCTCTCTTCCCCTTGTAAATTCATTGAATGATATATTCGTTGTTTTGTTAAAGGGTTTTAGGTATATGTTTTGCGATCTATTAATAATGTTGTTAAAGGGTTCATGGATTTTCTTTTAATGTTTTCTTGATCACTCTACTATGTTGAATTGGGAATGGATTTCATTTTGTCGGATCTTTTAATCACTCTCTGTTATGTTGAATTGGGAATGGATTTATTGTTTTCATGCTTAGTATATGTTGGTTTCACGTATATGTTAGTTTCTTGCTTGGTTTCATGTCTATGTTGTGTTCTTAATAGGGTTTTCGGATCTTGAAAATAAACTGGATATCGACGCGTTTAGGGCATACGACGACGGTTTTTACTTTAAACCGTCGTTTTATTTATACAGACGGTGTTATGTAACTACCGTCGTGGTTATAATTAGACGACGTAAAATCCGTGTCTATATATATCAAATACGCTGTTTTTGTTTAAAAACCGTCGTCTATGTTGTATATTACTTGCTATTAGACTTTATATAATCTGCTATAGTGATGGTCATTGCTTTCCTTTTCACTTTATTATATATAATAGGGTATAGTGTCGGAGATGGATAAGTCATGGATGCACTCGGATAGAAGATCGAAGGCATATGAGTTAGGGGTGGAAGCATTTTTGAACTTTTCTGTAGAAAATCTTCTAACTACCACACATATCCGTTGTCCATGTGTTAAATGTGTTAATTTGAAATTGTTTGGGGTTGGAATTATAAGGGATCACTTATACTTTAATGGAGTTGACCAAAGCTATAAAATTGGACATTTCACGGAGAAACAGGAAGCGACTACTAATGCTAGTAGAAATGTTGAAGAAGATGATGACCATAGTAGGTCAGTTTTGTATGTCGAAGAAATAGAGATGGATGATAATGATTTTGGTGATTTTGGATCTGATCCTTATGAGTTTGCCAATGTGATTGGGGATGGAGATCAACCATTGTACAGTTGTAGAAAGTACACGAAGTTATCGGCATTAGTGAAGTTGTATAATTTGAAGGCAAAATATGGGATAGTGATGGCATGTTTTACAGAATTATTGATACTTCAAGGCGATTTGCTTCCAGAAGGAAATACAATACCGGCCTCTATGTATGAGGCAAAAAAGACTTTGTGTGCATTGGGGCTGAGTTATGAGAAAATGCACGCATGCCCCAATGATTGCATCTTGTATAGGAAGGAGTATGAGGATTTAACTCATTGTCCTAATTGTGGTATCTCAAGGTGGAAGGAAGGCAAAGATTCAATCTTGAAAGAGGGTGTGCCAGCGAAGGTGGTGTGGTATTTTCCTCCAATTCCAAGGTTTAAAAGGATGTTTCGATCACATGAGACTGCTAAGAGTTTGACTTGGCATGCTACTAGAAAATCAATTGTGGTTATATGTCTCATCCAGGGATTCCCCGTCTTGGAAACTTCTTGATGATAAATGGCCCGAGTTTGATGTATGGCCGAGAAACTTGAGATTGGCTCTGTCATCTGATGGATTCAATCCCATTCTCTAAGTAGCGAGATATAGTTGCTGGCCAGTTATCTTAGTTACATATAATCTCCCTCCATGGCTGTGCATGAAACGAAAGTTCATGATGTTGACCTTATTGATTTCCGGTCCTAAACAGCCCGGAAATGATATAGACGTCTACTTGGAGCCTTTGATTGATGATTTAAAATCTTTGTGGGATGGGATTGGAGGAGTGTATGATGCACATAATGGAGAATACTTTACACTCAGAGCTGCATTAATGTGGACAATTAATGATTTCCCGCCTATGAAACTTATACAGTTGTGTTGTTAAAGGATATAAAGCTTGTCAATATCGGCGTGATGATACACCTAGTCACAGGTTGAAAAATGGCCACAAAATTTGTTACATTGGGCATAGAAAATGGTTACCGATCAATCATCCATATAGGAGGCAACGCGTGCTTTTAATGGGAAACTGAATATGGCACGCCTCTGAGCCATTACTTAGGAGAAGAAGTGCTGCATATGGTTGAAGATGGTGTGAGTTTGTTGGAAGAAGAAATCAATATTCTTTGATCTCGAGTATTGGAAATACCTTCCTGTGAGGCATGTCCTAGATGTTATGCACATTGAGAAGAATGTTTGCGATAGTATCATTGGTACATTGCTGGAGATCCCTGGAAAAAATAAAGATGGGATTGCTTTGCTCGATTAGATTTATTGAACATGGGGTCAAAGCGATTTGCAACCTGAGTATGGAGAAAGGCGTACTCGTTTGCCTCCCGGGCCTTGGAATTTGTCAAGAGCAGAGAAGAGAGAGGTTTGCAATTCTTTCTATGGTATGAAGGTCCCTGAAGGTTATTCTTCAAATATAAAAAATCTTGTATCTTTACAAGATTCAAGACTTCTTGGCCTTAAATCACATGATTGTCATACCTTAATGCAACAATTGCTCCTGTGGCAATCGTTACATTTTGGAGAAGCACTGCAAGGTATGCAATAACTCGTTTGTGCTTCTTCTTCAATGCTATATGTGCAAAGACTGTTGATGTTTCCAAGCTAGATAAGTTGGAAGAAGATGTAGTAGTTACTTTGTGTTTACTTGAGAAGTATTTTCCCCTTCATTCTTTGATATCATGGTTCATCTAGTAGTACATCTTGTCGGAGAAGTTAAATGCTGTGGGCAGTATATTTTAGATGGATGTATCCGTTTGAAAGATATATGAAAATGCTAAAGGGTATGTTGAGAATCGTACTCGTCCAGAAGGTTGCATTCTTGGCGGTATATAGTGAAGAAATTTGTAGAGTTTTATCGCAGCATTTATCGATGTTAGTACAGTTGGAGTGCCTTCAAGCCAAAGATGGGAGTTTCAAAGCCATTATCGGGTTGCACAGTGAGCGTAGTTGATCGGGACCTGTTGAACCAAGCACATCTATATGTCTTGGAGAATACGGAGGAAGTCCTACCTTATATCGAGTGCGTATGAGTTTTATTCTTTAAGTTTCCATTTTAAATTATTTCTTATGTTTATCTTATATGTTTGGGACCGTAATACTTGAATTTTGTGTGTCATGTAGGCAACATATGATTCACATCCAGACCACTTATCCAAAATTTAGAAAGAGAACAAAGTGGGCTGCAGGATAAGCACAATAGCACTTTCATTCAATGGCTACGCTTCAAGGTATATGTTATTGAATAACATATTGGACTTTTAATTTTCTTCTTTCTATGTTAGATTGAATGAAGTTATATGATTAATTTGCAGGTTCAAAGTGAACTTAATGAGGAAGACAATCATGGCGTATCAGAAAATTTAAGGTGGCTAGCAGCTGGTCCAAACATGGCAGTGCCATTATATAGGAGCTATCTCATTAAAGGTATTAAATTCAACATCAAGGCACAAGATGATGTGCGGACAACTCAAAATAGTGGAGTTTATTTACTTGCACATACTATGCAAGTTGCTAGTGCCAAGGATAAAAACCCAATTCTCTCAAATATGGGTTTCTATGGTGTCATTCAAGAAATTTGGGACCTTGACTACCAAAAGTTTACAATCCCAGTCTTTAGGTGTGATTGGATTGATAATACTTCTGGTCTTGTAGTGGACGAACTTGGATTTACCCTTGTAGATTTGAGTAAAATTGGACATAGGAATGACCAATTTGTTTTGGCTTCTCAAGTCAAACAAGTATTTTTTGTTGACGACCCGATGCATCGTGGTTGGTCGGTAGTGTTATCAATGCCTAATAGAGAATATAATGATGTTATTGGTGATGATGTCTTAGGTGATGTGAGAATTGAGTGTGAGCCATTTACTAGGGGGATGCCAAATGTTGACACATTTGATGAAGTGAGTGGTTGAGTTAGGGAGTCAAAATATTGAGATGGGTGTGAAGATATATGGGTTGAATGATGCTTTTAATTGGCGATGTATGACATTAATTTTGTAATATATTGTAATGTGATTTCTTCACTTTCATTATAATGAGTTTTGGCCACAAAACAATCGAACAAAATTACTGTTCCGATTACAAAACACGCGGTTTTGATAAAATGTAATAAAGCGGCGTCATTCTAATAAATAACGGCGTTTTGGAGCATTCAACGACCGCAATATATTTACCGACGCGTCTTAAAGCAAAGTAACAATGAAGAACCACGACGCTATTGTGAAACAGTAATCCAGATAACACGTCGGACAAGCATAAAGAACCGCCATGTAATTCAAAATAACACGACTCAATCCCATAATACCGACGTCTAAAAGATGAGAATTTTAACTGAGCGTTACAAAAGACGCGTCGTCATGAATTTACCACGTCGTAAGTTCTTTAATAAACGAAGTGGAAAAGGATGAATTCACGACGGTATTTGAAGTCCATTAAATTACGTTAAGATGAATTAGACGACGTTAATTTTTTAATGAAGACGTATAAATTATTAAACACGACGGTCTTTTTCATGGTACCGACGTTGTATATAGACGACAACGTCGTCCTTATAAATTACTGTGTCGTAATTAATGACCCCATCATTTTTTCTACGTCGTTTATTTTCAAAATATGACGTATAAATTCTGTAATATGGCTCTCATTTATTTGCAACCGACGTTGTTTATTCATTTCAACGTCGTCTAAGTAAATACATACGTCGTAATTAATGAACCTGACATCTATTTCCACGTCATAATTCATAAAAAATCGTAGTGGAAAATTTATTTTACGACGGTTATGGGAAATGTTGTGACGTAGTAGGTGTCAATAACGTCGTCTATTATGATTGTAAAGACGTCGTATTTATATTTGTCATCTGTTTCCTTTTTAACGACGTTTTTTTGTTGGAGTTGGTCGTCTATTCTCATCCTCATCGTTTTTATGTCTTTTGCAGCACAAAGGCGTCGGTTTTATTTTTGATGACGCGTTTTGTTTTAACAACGACGGTTATTCACCGTCGTGGTTTTGTTATGGAAAAGATGTCGGTGGATTCCACGACGATTTGAAAACAGAATACACGACGGTGAATTCCGTCGTGGTTTTCCTTTTTGTAGTAGTGAAACTTGGTCAAATATTTGGCTTCCCAAGTGAAGCTGCAGCCGCAGCGGATATAGAGCAGCAGGATATAGAGAAGCAGCAGGAGGAGGCTATGGAGTACCACTTCAACAGAAACCATGATAACTTATCCATTCTTCAGATCGCAGTCATTAGCCAACATTTTGGTCTCTCTCTCTCTCTCTCTCTCTCTCTCTCTCTCTCTCTCTCTCTCTCTCTCTCTCTCTCTCTCCCCCCTGACAATTTGCATTCTTAGTTATATATGTTAGTTATCTATGAAATATAGCTGTGAATTAAGATTAATTCTTGTCTGAAGGTGTGGTTCGAATATATAATCTTGCCAAATAAACATTAGTCTAATTCTTTTTATTTGACTTTATTACTACTAACACAGTTTTCTTTCAATGCAGAGACTGCTCTTTGGTTACTAAAAGAGTACCCAAATCTTGCGAATAGAAAGGAAAGCAATGGACTCACAAGTCTTCAATTGCTAGCCCAAATGCCATATGCCTTCGAAGCCAAATTTTGCAAAAACATATGGAAGATGCTCATTTATAAATATACTATCTACGCTACTGCTACTACTAGAATTAGATATAAACTCACAAATTCAATTTAGGAACAACCATCTATTATTTTTTAGGATCAACTTAGGCCCATTTTTCAGGTTTATATATAAAAATTTATCAATGGCCATGCCAATGAGTCAGCCTATAGCCCCATTTATAAATGGTAATTTTTCTTTTTCTTAAAAGGATTACCAGGGCTACAGCCGCATGCATGTTAGCCTTGCCATTGCTATTTCCACTCTCAGAATGAAGTGCAATCCAAGCTTTATTTATGCAAGGCTTTCTGATGTGATAATGCTGATCTTTGTGCGCTCTTTATTGTTCAGGGATTTACCCTTCTACTGATGACTTGACGAGCAGGATCAATCAGCCCTCCCAGTCTAGTTGTTCACAGAATATTACAAGTAACTAATCAAACTTTCAAAGTTATATATATATAGAATGTCATCCTTGCATAAAATCTTTAAAACAACTTATTTTGTTAGAAAAAAAGAATAAGTTATATATGAAATGTTGGTAAGCCATTATTAGTTAAGAAACATTTTCCTTAAACCTGGTGTGAGGTTAGATTTTATTTTTGCTCCTTTTGACTATAGCTGTCATTATTTTTTTGTATTAGGGCTAGTTCTACTTATGGTTCATTTTGACTTTTGGTGAAGCCTGTCACACCACTGGATACGGCCATGTAGTTCTAATAGCAAATTATGATATCATACATACTCTAATATACATCCAAAGATGTTCATAACTTAGTATCGATATACCTACCGAACGTATATGTTTAGAATGTAATAAAAGCGTAACTGCAAATATAAAGAGTTAGAGAACTAAAAATAAAATAGAACCAATCTAACAGCCAGGTTTTTAATTAGGCCTTACCCAAGAATGACAATCTAAGACTAATTTTGTACAATTGAAGTTTCATTTTCATGCATGTGTATGGATACATATATATATAAAGATCATAACTTACTAGGATGGCGACCAATCCGTGATATGTTCGATGAAATCAAAAATCAAAAATGTCTGTCGTCACTCACTCGTTTGCTGGTGGAGGAGGACTATTCATGGGCGGTAAATATAACAACCGATATCAACACATTTACTCTGGTATGTCCAAACAAATCAGATGATCCTCCACAACAAACCTCTGAATCTACCCTTAAGCAGACCCCTTTGCATATAGCAACGCGCATGGGAATATCAAAATTGTGAAAAAAATGTTGAGTCTCACCCTCAAGCGGTGGAAGTGTTGGATCCTGTAACTCGACAAAACATTTTGCACATGGCCATTAAGTATCGCCGGCTGGCCATCTTTAACATACTAAAAAAGAGCAAATCAATAACGTCAAGGTTGGCTTACAGGATTGATACTGATGGGAACACCATATTGCACCACGCTGCATATGTGAGTTCTTACCCTGTAGACGCTCAAGGCTCAATTGGTCCTGCATTTCAATTGCAAGAAGAATTGCGTTGGATGGCGGTGAGTGACTTTATATATACACGCCTAATTCCCTAATTTTTTATAATTATCTTCAAACATACAAACAGAAGTATATGAAATGAAAGTAGTTATAAATCTATTGTTTACTTGATCAAAATTGTTCATCATCCTCAATAATTTTTCCATTTGTGGCGCGTGTGAAAAAGATAATCCCAAGTCATTACGCCATGCACCAGAACAATCAGGGCTGATTGCAGAAGGCTGTTCGAGAAGGAGCATGCAAATGATCTTAAATTGGCAAAAGGATGGATAAAAGACAGCCCAGTCGTGCTCGACTGTGGCGCTTTGGTGGCCACCGTGGCCTATGCAGCTGCCTTTACGGCTCCGGGGTAATGATAACTCACGGATTCCTGTTCTCGGGCATTCTACTTTCTTTGTCACATTCGCCGTTTCGGACATTATCTCGCTCATCTTCTCATTGACTTCTTTGTGCACGTTTCTCTCTATCCTGACGTCCCCGATTGAGTACAAAAACTTTCACCATTCTCTTCCCTTCAGGCTGCATTTAGGATTCGCCCTTCTCTTCTTCTCGTTGGTATCCACCATGCTCACCTTCACTGCTGCTGTTGTGCTCTTGATTCATCATCAAAAGATGTGGACAACGTCCCTCATTTATGTGGTTGCCCTTCTTCCTGTCTCTGTGTTTGGGCTCTACGCAATTTCCTTTGTATGAAGGATTTCGCCAATGTGTGAAATACATTTCAAAGGAAATGAAGCCGATTATATCTTCAATTCGGGGTGTGTTTGGATTTTCCCAAAGTTTGAAGGCTAGAGATACTATATTCTAGGTCTACTAGGGTTAGGTCTATTATTGAGTGATATGATTTGTGAGCTCTATGCTGTTGCTATAGCTCAAAGGTCAGTCGAAATAAGAGTGTGCTGCTATACCTCTTCTTCTTCCTTTGTGTGTGACAGTGTGAGTGTTTTTGTTTTTCCTGCTTTTATGTATGTTTCAGAAGAAGTCAACATCTTCGAAATAAACTTGTGTGTATCATGTTTTTTATGATATTTGTAATGATCTGGGTTTAAAAATATTCTCTTTCTTTTTTTATGGTTCATCACTCATTTGTTGAACTAAAGTAGAGGATGATTTTTTGGACTGGATACTCCCAGCTCCCTTTTCAATTAGCTTCAAATTAAACTTTAGATATGACTAGCAAAGGCACCCGCGCCATGCTGCGGGTTTTGAAACCAAATTGCATTCTAAAAGACGTTTGAGAAAAATCATATTTTAAAAGAAGAGTTGATAGATTTTCTTTAAAATTGAATCATAATTGAAGACAATTATGAGAAAGGAAACTTTGCCCAAATTCAATGCAATCAACTACCACTTAATATAGAGAAATTGAGTGGGGAAATAAGTTGTGAACAATGAAATATTATCTATATAATGTGTACATTAATGAGATGAATGAATTGAAAAGGAAAGAGCATAAACTCGATGTGGAAGTAGGAGAGGCAATTTTGGAACTGCCTTGGGCTTTTTCTTCTTCAAACCGATAATTAGTAAATTGTCAGAATCTCACACATTTTCTTCTCTGGTTTTATGTTTATCATCGGCAAGACAAACACTTTCATAAGAGATTTCTATACCATTTGAAATGGCAAAACTATGAGCTTCTTGCATCATCTGATTTCGTTTGCTATCTCTAGTCATTTTACGCATTATGCACAGAAATTTAAAACCCCAAGCAACAGATTGATAGCTGGAAAGGAGAAAAAACATGCATTTATACAATTTTAAATTATAAGCAAATGCACCGTGATATTGACAGAACCAAAGAAATGAGAATTTTCAAATGTCATAATATTTGGCAATCAATAAGCTACAGCCACCATGCATGCAATCTTTTGAAAAATGGATAAAACACTAACTGTAGTCAAAGAAGCTATCAAGCACTTCGAAAAACAGCCACACAAAAGCAGGATCACAACAGCTATCTAAAATACAAAGACAGAAAAACAAAATTAGGCTAATAAGTATAATTCTGGTTTTGCTTGTGAGATAAGACGGTCTCAATTAATGAATCTGCTTTCAATACTGATTTTCGTATTGAAGAATATCAAGAACCAACAGAAACTATTTGTTACATTTCCTTTTCTTACACAAACAAATGAAAACATGAAAATATTACGATACGAATTGAAGACTGTTTCTTTTCAAATTCCTTGAGAGGAGAATCACATGTTAATTGGTTGAAAAGTAACCAACACCATAAAGAGAAAACTAAATAAACACATCACAACTCATTTCAAAATCCATATGCGTGCAAGACAGTGTAGACCAATACCAAATGTTCCGTAAAAACAAATTCGATAAAACCAAACATCGACCAAACCCTATATAATTAGTTAAGCCAATGTGGTCAATTTGTTTCTGAAATTAGTTCAATGGCCCATAATTGTGACTTGCAACCAACCATTTGCAGAGGAGCAATTTTAAATAAAATTAAGCAACAATCAAAAGAGCGAAAAATAAAGACATTCTAGATTCTAAAACAGGGCTCTGAACAACTTGGTGATCCCCAATTGGAGCATTAGTGCCACATGTGCTACATCTTTGACAGTGTTTTGATATATAGCCAACCTTTTAAAAAAAAAATCTCATCCTCATTGTTAAAAATTGATGATCTTTTCCCACTTTAAAGTTATTTCCACTATGAATAGAAAACATAAAAAACATTTATTAAGACAAAGTTCTTTCACTAATCAGATTGCAATGGAGATGCTACACGTCTATTTAAAAACTATTAGATGCTGCATTTGAAATAAAGAGTACACGATTACTGATTATAATGTCATGCTTTTTAATAATGTGTTCTTTAATTTGAATAACTTTGATGCATAATAATCAAGCACCGTGTAGCTGATTTACATGGGTTCTTACTAAAAAGTTAATGTATATATTCACAGGGGATGCTTTGATATCAAACTTGCATACCAAAAATTCATCATTAAAAAATTAAGAAGAACAGTACATATGCCTAAATGATCAACACAAATGGGAAATTGATGCCATTGGCTCAAGCAAAATGGAAAACAATTAATTTTTGCCAATTAATTTCAACCAAGAAATTTGCCTCTTGCTTAACAGAACCAAAAGTAGGAACCTAAAACCTCTATCCAAACCAGTAAAATAAGCCAACACTTTGAGAGCACTGCATAGTTTACAACATCTAAGTTTTCTTTTTGGTCATTGGTGGAAATTTCACTATTCATTGTATTTAGCTATTTTTGGTTAATAAATATTTTGATGCCATTTAGTGAAGAATTTAGAACAGATGCTAAATGTAGATGCACCAAGTATGAAACCGGTGGAAGATTTTGAGTAACTGTTTACATACTCAACAACATTTTCCTTGGCACTAATGCATTCAATATCGATCTATTATAATTTAACTCAGGCTCTTTTCTGGTTTTTGTAATTCTTTTAGGCATCATATTCAAAAATTACAAATTCCAACCAACACATCGATGGCTGGAAAGGAAAAAATAAACATGGATGAGTTAAATTACAATATTTTTATTACATCTATATCCTAATCAAGCAAAATGGACGCACACCAACAGTATTGTAGCTATAGAAATAAAAAATTTCAAAACAAACATATGAAAACGAATTAAATACAATTTCTATAGCCTAATCAAGCAAACCATATAAGCAATAACATCACAATGATAGAAATAACAATTTTCAAAGACACAATATCCAAACACCAATTAGCCACACTTGATATGCAAGACTTCTTCAAAAGACGAATAGAAAACTGACCTGTTGTCTAGCAAGAATGGGAAGAGCTACCAAACAGTCTAAAAAGCAGTTATACAAAGACTAAAAACGCAAAACTGAAAATTCAGTTTCTTCTTCTCATAAGGCATATAATCCTTTTTTTGCGTTTGAAAATTGTTGAAGTCTATTTTTGTACGGTTGCCATCTTTCTTTAGGACTTGAAGAAAAAATAAGAAGCACACACTTATCCCAACCAATTGTCAATTGACACCATTAGCTAATTCCTAAGCTCTATTCACAAAACTTAAAACAATTAATTGGAAATTTCAGCCTACAATTAAAGTTATTTCCACTATGAATTGAAAAAAAACATTTATTAAAAAAGTTCTTTGACTAACTGTATTGCAATACATAACACAACAATTTCTTTTGTTTCTATATAATATCCTAATCTCCTTTGTTTCCATGGAAAATTGGCATTTTTCAGATAAGGAAAAGCCACAGAACAATTTCATTAACACACATCAAAAGCATTATCCTCGAATCAAAGCTTAATTCTATATCAATATCAAATTCCAAAAAGTCCAACTTCTAAAACAAAATACATAAAACCAACCCATGAATGAAAACAGCATAAAAAATAACCCAAAAAAACAGAGAGAATTGCACCAAGATCCATGATCCATCTATTTATACCGTCACTCTATATATTAGCTTGTTTTCATAGCCTTCAACTGTCGAATGAACATCAAACCACTAAAAGAAAGAAAGTCTCTTGACAAAAAATCTCCCAGCCAACAAATTCTTCATATGGAACAAATACTTGGAAATGGAAGGTATAGTGCTTACTTCACCCTTCTCTTTCTTTTTCTCTTTCTCACTCACACAAACACATATATTCTAGTGTTCCAAACAACCAATGCTCTAATAATAAGAATGAAACAGGGAGCACGGAAGGTCAGATGAGCGAGACTATAAGTAAAGAAAGAGTGAAGCTGCTAAGAATGATGCAGACTACCACTCTTCAATTTAAAAAGAGTTTTAGCTGCAACAAACAACTTCAATGTAGCGAATAAACTGAGAGGGAGGATTTGGCCTGTTCATAAGGTGACACTTTCTAAACTGCTTGATAAATACTAATCTACAGTTTATCTAATATATGCTAACTTGGACGGGCCAAAGACATAACAGATCTAGGTTCCTTGAAGGAGGCAGCAAAAATCTTCATTCCGGTATATTGTAGCATGATTTCTGCTTTCTCACCTCTCTAATTCTATAAACCAAAAAGTTCAATATATAACTTTAATTTTCTGTAAGCGCTGATCTAGATTTACATTCCCTTTGTCCTGACAACTCAATCGAACATCTCAATCAAAAGTCACCCTAAACAATTAAAATCACAAAACCACTCTCTCACTCAGATTGAATCATTGCACAGACTGATGATCAACATAAGCTCAGGCAATCCTAATATCTAGGATATTATGTTCAATTGTAATTTTAAAGGACAAAACATACACATTCAAGCAAGAACTCTACAAGATGCCTGCTCAATCAAAGCCATACAATTTTCAGAACTTATGTACCAAGCATATTGAACTGGCAAAGTAAACCATATGTTTCCTAGACACCATATGCTTGAGAGTCAATCTAGATAAATGGGTTTTAAAACATGAATTATTTCAAGAAGATAAAAAGAAACCTTTCTTTCTAGTTGAACATAGGGAATTTAGGATAGAATTTAAGAACCTGTGACATATACAGAAAAGCTTCGCAGTCAAGAACTATATTTTTCATATACAGAAACCAAAGTTTAAGCCACATAGCCATGTCTCAGAGCATATGGTGAAAAAATTGACGTGAGCAGAACTTAGAGAGTACACAAAGAAGGGAAGATGGCACTTTATCAGTATGGTTGCTGGTTAATCATTCCCAATTTCTATTTTGACGAAACCTGATTAATCTTCACTTCTTTTTTCCTTGTGTTTTATCATTAATTTTTTTCTCCATATTTAGGATACAGAACCAAAAGCAGTATAAAAAGGAAATTTTTTATTTTTTTAATTTTTAAAGCACGCTTGGTCTTTGCTTTCCAGTGTGTTATCGGCAACCAAAACAGAAATTATGAATGATTTCCATTTCTAAGATTTCTCCGAGAGAGCAAAGTCATTGAATCGACAATTGATTAAAATAATAATAATAATAAGAACGATGGAAATACCTGAGCTAATCTGTGAGATTCAATCCCCTTCCTGATAGAACCCAATATGTTGTGAAATATAAATACCTCAGCTCCTCTTATATAGCATTAGGGATTACCCAAGAACCTGAAATCAAATTAACCAAATAAATGAACCCAAATTCGTAAAAAATAAATCAAAAATACCCTAAAGATAGAACATGGCTCACACCCACGCTCTACAAAGGACGAAAAAAATCCCAAACCAACAATCAAATTCATGAAATGAAGACCAAAAGATCTGTTAAAAAGTTGACGGATGCATACCAAGACAAAGGATGCAAAAACTCGTAAGCAAGAAAGATGGAAGACGCCCGAGTCGAAGGCAGAAACGATGAGAAATCTCCACCACAAATCTGTGAGACGAAGACTAAAAGTGCGGCTGGATTTGCAGCCCACCTCCCAAACGAAAATCGACGCCCCTCATGCATGTCTAACAATGAATGCAGATCTTCCATAGCTGCCCAACCACCGGGTTCAAATGGATGAAAATGGACGCCTTCGAAGTAACGAAACGCTCGCAGCGGAGGAAAGGGGCAAAAGGGAACGAAGAAGATGTTTAGTTGAGGGCGGTTTCACATTCACTTTATGAAGAGAAACAAAACAAAAACAATAGCAAAATGAGGGGCATTTCCGTCATTATACTGTGCTTAGGAACAGTGTTTAGTTGGATTGAGCTTTAGTATATATATAATTTCCATTTATTTGACCAATATGATTATTTCGAATAACATTTATCAAACCCTTTAATATCGAATAATTAACTTACATAATGCATAGGCCCTACCTTCTTTTTTATCTTTTTTTTTTCATTTAGCACCAATAACCTCGATTGTAATAAGACACGTTATGTGCATAGCATTGGAGAAAAGAGCTTTATCTTCTTAGAAAATCAAAACATCCATATGATTTCCAGTCTTCGCAACTTTGTCCATTCTCTCTATGGGCCTTTGAGTGAAGGGATCGCCATCGATGTAATGAATATAATAGTCAAGTTTGTCGGCAAGGGGCTTGTAACTCAAGTGATTAAAAGCAATTACCCATGTACTCGAGGTCATGTGTTCAAATCTCCCCTCCCCAATATCACTTGTATCATATCAAGTCCGCTACACTGCGGATGCTTTTTTTTTTTTTTTTTTTTGTCAGAATGAGGGGTGAGTATGATTATGGTTGGGGCTCACCATTAATAAAGAAATCTGAAGCAGAATGTGTGTTTATGTTTTTTTTTTCACTTATGGAAGTTCAAGCTCCACGTAGAGCTTCATCTTCTTGGTGCTTCCAATTGGAACCCCTTCGGGATGGTTTTGGAGCCCTATTCAAAGGAAATGAAAAAAAAAGAGTATGAAAATTAAAATAAATTTGAAGAAACTTTGACACTGAAATATAAAGAAATTGATTTTGTGTGTAATAATTCACAAATGGATTGTAATTTCATATTTATAGAGTTTGGGGTGAAATTTGGGATTGAATTTGGATCGTCAAATTCTTTTTACCATTAAAACCATCACAATTAAATATCTGACGTTCGTTTGAAGTTAACCGTTGGATCTCAATGGTTTGTTTATCTAGACCCCACGCGCCTTAGGTGCACGGATAGGAAACAGCGGCACGCCACAATTGATCCATCCGGTTCCAAAAACCAACAAACAAACAAAAATTGCTCTTCCGCCTTTGCTTCGTGGATCCCAACTTTTTTAGCCCAATCCTAGCTTGATTAATGCTACCAAGTCTAGACTGTTATTTTCAAAGCGTATAATAAAACAAAAGTCTTAACAAAAGATAGAGAATTGGGAAAATAGAAAGAAAAAGAAAAACAATTGAAAAAAGAACATAGGAAGAGAGGCCCTCGTCCGATGTGCTTTTCTTGTTCCGCACATTCTGGCATAAGTTGTAACAGTGACATCATACAACAACCACAATCTATATGAAAGGCCTAGAAAGAATTACCAACTGCACTTTCTATTTCTTGCCATAATTTCTCTCCTCTATTCACATGCTAATTTGGTGTCAAAGCTGCCCAAGCAGATAGCAAAGGCCTGAAATGCAGACAAAGGATACCGGTAATCCATGGTACACATATCCTTGCCAACTTTACCAAACTGAAGGATGATCTTGTCATGGTCAGATTTGTTAACTTAATAGGTTTAAATGCTCAAAACACATAACATACCTTGATCAGACATGGTGATAATTACTGCAGCAAGGAACTGGATTTCCAAACTGGAATTCTGCAGGTTCTTGGCTGGTTCGTTCTTGAACAGATTCGCAGTATCGCAGTAGGGTAGTTTCTCTATGCTATCCGGCTCTTGAATCTCTTCTTGATGGGGTAGAATAATATGAGAGTGATTTGCCGTTAGCATAGGGACCTCCCTTTTATAGGCATAGTTTAAGAATCCTCCTCATCATGGATTACTTAAACTCCCTTAGCCAAAAGGATTAGGTATCTCAATCCATTTAATATAGGAAATCTTAAGCACTTGTATTTATCTGAAAAGTCATATATATCAAGCCTTAAAATAAATTGATCCATGTAATCCTAATTGACATTGGACTAGTTATCCTTAAGTGATTAGGAGACCATCTTTAGAGTTTGTATTAGAATGCAAATCTTACATTCTCCCACTTGGTCAAATAATCACTAAAGAACAATGTCAATTACTGTAAGGCCTATGTGGAATACAGTTCGATTTTGTTTCCTCATCAAGCAACTTGTCAACAGTGAAAATGATAATGAGTTATCAAGACTGAGCAAAGAAACTTCCTTGAAGTCTTTACAACTACAATTATCAAATCCAATGTCACATAGGGCTACCATCAAGATTGAAATCATAGAACAATCACAAATAACCAAATGACATAACTGCTATGATCATTCTCGTAGTCCAACTTATAGGATTGTTCAAGATCCTTTCTTTTACTCTAGGTAAAAGACATCACTGTTATGAATGCAATACTTTAACAATTAACCTTAAGCTAGCACCATTCACTGTTAATTACATTCAACCAACAAAACAGTTTATGCAAAACAAATTGTTCAAACAAAGTAAGCAAAACAATACTAAAATCAATACTTTCAACTCTTTAAATGCGTTTTTGAAAGGCTAAATGACCTCGGATGGCCAAAAACCATCATATGTCACAAAGCATAACTGTGTGTTTGATTCATGGCTTCATTCCCTTTTCGAAAAGGTATCATGCATCTCAATCAGAGCTCGGACAATAAAACTGCAAATTCCCGCTACATCCATTCGCTCCCACTATTTTTATGCATCAAAACTGGATAGCAGTCCCATACTAGTTACATGCCTCTTGAAAACATTATTTGGTAGCCCTTTATTGAATGGATCTGCTAGATTAGACTCTGTATTAATATGATCCATGGCAATGATTCCTTCACTGATCTTTTCTATCACTGATAAGAACTTTAGCGATAGAGGCTTCCCTCTGATTGACCTTTTGTTCCTTTTGCAAACAATATAGCTGAGTTATTATCATTCCAAATCTGAATAGGCTTCTCAATTGTTCCCAAAACTTTCAAAGGCTAGTTAGAAAATTCTTCAGCCAAATAGCCTGACATATTGCTTCATAACAAGCTATGAACTCTGCCTTGTAACAACCCGGTCCTTAATTACTATTTAATTATTAATCTATTCCAGTAAAAGACCACTATACCCCTAGAATATTTTAATAATATAAAAGTTGACTTTTTAACCTAGAAGGAATTTTGAGATTTCAGTTATACCGTTGAGTAGAGCGCGACGAAAGGAGTTCGTAGACGTGCAGTACACTCGATTCTAAGTTGTATTGAGGGAGATACGATCAAAATACGTTCAGGGGCAAAATGGTAATTTGCCAGGTTAGATGTTTTAAAACTGATCTCTCTCTCTCTCTCTTTTCTCCTCTGCGACCCAGCCCCTCCCGCTTTCTCTCTCCAGCCGTGGCTTCGCCACCAGCACCGCCAACACCACGGCCGGTCACAGACCGGTCAGCTAGGACCGCCATCACCCCACCATCGGTTTCAGATCCCAGCCCCGCAGAGCCCGCCACCGAAACAACCGGTTTTTGACAGAACTTTCAAGCTCTCGTTCTCCATCGTCCGGCCACCAAATCGGACGAGTGAGGTATGGTTTTCTAGCTATTTTCCATGCTCTAGCTGCTGGTTGGGTAGGATTTCAGAGATTTCAAGCGTAGATCGTTCGATTTTTAAGTTAGGTTTCAGCAGACTTTTGTCATCGCCACTTCGCCAGTTTTTAGGTAGGTCCAAGAACAAAAGTGGATCCAAATAGGGTGTTATACCTAGGGTAGGAGTCTTGAGCCGTGATTTAGAGTTTTTTCAGCGGAGTGTTATCGCTTAGGCACCACACACGCTGCCGGTAAGGGCAATAGGGTGAGGACCAGAGTCAGCCCTAGAATAATCTCCTAGTCCCCATGAGCGCGTAGGATTTCACGGATCTTAATTCATATAACGTTTGAACCTCGAATGGACCTCGCCTTAGTGGGTGATTCCCTGGGTTCAGCAGGTTTGAACAGCTTGGATCGAATCATGTTCCAAAGATGTTGATCTAGGTAATTTCGTGGATCGATAGCAATTGACGGATCGTAAAACGGAGTCCCTGATACTCCAAAAATGTCAGTCATAGAGTAAGGTTTATAGTAAAACAAACCAGCAGTGTCGAAAGAGGAAAGAACTACGTGTGGCTTGATCCTCCGTAAGGGTACGTAGGCACCCTACGCTTATTAGGCGCACCACGAGTTAGGGCCTGTGGTTTATGTTATCGCTTTTGTGGGCATTTTGGTCATTTACGACCCACGATTACAGTGTGTCAGCTTTAAACAGTGTTTCACCCGGATTCCAAAGTGGAAATTGGGTCAGTCGTTTCATGCCTGCATAGTTGAGGTAGTCACAATAGGCTGCTTAACACTTTTCCAAGAAACTGCAGCTCCTCCAAATAGAAAAACAAAACCTGAAATAGACTTTAAGTCATCTACGCACCCTGCAAAATCAACATCTGCATAGCCAACCAATTCTAAGCTCTCATTCCTTTTGTAAACTATCTTAAAATCCTTTGTCCTCTGCAAGTATCTCATGATTTTCTTCCCTGCTACCCAATGAGCCTGTCCTGGATTTGATTGAAACCTCCCTAACACACTTAAAGGAAAAGCTAGATCAAGCCTTGTGCAAACTTAAGCATACATAAGGCTGCCAACCAACGAAGCATAAGGCTTATCTGCCATCTCCAACTTCTCTTGATCTGTTTTTGGTGCTTGTTCATGATTGAACTTATCACCTTTGTTAATAAGCACATCACCCCCTACACACTCCATCATATTGAACCTTTTGAGTATTTTCTCAATGTACCCCTTTTGTGAGAGTCCTAATAAGCCTCTTTTCCTATCTCGGCTAATTTCTATTCCAAGAACATAAGATGCCTCTCCCAAATCAGTCATTTCAAAATGTTTAGATAGGAAGACCTTGACATCATGTAACAATGTGAGATTAGTGCTTGCTAGGAGAATGTCATCCACATAGAGTACAAGTAGAATATAGTGCCTCCCACTGATCTTGACATATATGCATGAATCTAGGACATTTTCTGTGAAATCATATGTCTTAATAACTTCATCAAATCTCATGTACCACTGTCTTGAAGCTTGTTTTAAACCATATAGCGATTTGTTCAATTTGCAGACCATGTTTTCCTGTCCCCTTTGAACAAAACCCTCAGTGCTGCATGTAAATTTCTTCCTTCAAATATCCATTTAGGAATGCAGTTTTGACGTCCATCCGTAAAGATGCAGGTCAAAATGTGCACCAACGCCATGATCACTCTGATTGAGTCTTTAGTGGATACTGGTGAGAAGGTTTCTGTATAATCAATGCCCTCTTGTTGTGTGTACCCTTTTGCAACCAGCCTAGCTTTGTACCTGTCTATTGCTCCTTTCGAGTCCCTTTTAGTCTTATAAACCCATTTTCAGCCTATAGGTTTACATCCTTGAGGTAAAACTTTTAATTCTCAAACATCATTCTTTCTCATTGACTCTAACTCAGATTTCATTGCAGCCAACCACCTTTCATTGTCTTCACCCATTATAGCTTGCTTGAAATTCTCAGGATCATCCTTCCCAAGTATGTCATGCTTAAATTCTTGTAGATATACATAGAAATCCGGCAATGCAGATCTCCTTGCTCTTTTTGACCTTCTCAACTCCATATCCTGCATATTTTGGTTTGTGCCTTGAACGTCAATATTATTTTGCACAGGTAGATTCAAAATTCCTGCTTAAGCTGTGTCTGGAATGTCGTTATTGTCTTGCACAGGTGGATTCATAATTTCTGCTTCAACTATGTCTTGTGCCTGATCCGTGTCTTCTTCCATATTGTCAAGGTTTTCATAGTTTGTCTCAACTGCAGGTATTATAACAATGCCTTTACTTGTCTCAGATCCAGCATTGTTATCAATCTCCATTGATTCTTCATCAAAATCCAAAACTCTATCTTCTATTTCATCAGATTCATTTTCCATGAAAACTACCCTTTGAGTTTCAACAAATCTTGTAGTGTTCTTTGGACAGTAGAACCTATACCCTTTGGATCCTTCAGGATAGCCGATAAAAAAACAACTCACAGTTCTTGAGTCTAGTTTTTTTTCCACAGGGTTGTAGAGCTTTGCCTCTGCTTTGCAACCCCAAACCTTTAAGTAGTTTAAGCTTGGTTTCCTTTTATTCCATATTTCGAAAGAGATTTTGTCAACGCTTTTTGTTGGAACTCTATTCAAGATATAGTTTGCAGTCTTCAAGGCTTCTCCCCACAGGAAAATACGGAGATTGGTACAGCACATCATGCTTCTTACCATGTCTTTTAAAGTCCTATTCCTTCTCTTAGAAACTCCATTCTGCTGAGGTGTACCTGGATTGGTATACTGAGCTATTATACCTTCTTCCTGGAGATATCTTGCAAAAGGACCTGGATTTCTTCCAGCTTCATCAAATTTTCCATAATATTCTCCACCTCGGTCTAACCTTACCACTTTAATCTTAAGCTCCAACTGTTTTTCCACCTCGGCTTTATAGATTTTGAACATATCTAAGGCTTCTGATTTTTCTTTTATTAAATAGATATGTCCATATCTCGAGTGATCCTCTGTGAAGGTGATAAAATACTTGTATCCTTCATGTGTTGGATTTGGAAAAGGACCACAAATATCAGTGTGAATTAATTCCAACAAATTTTCACTTCTTACTGCTCCTTTCTTCCTTAAGGTGGTTAGTTTTCCTTTTATGCATTCAACACAGTTTTCATCCAACTCATTAAAATCAAGTGGTGCTAACACAGATTCTTTGCGTAGGGTGTTCAATCTTTCTTTTGAAATATGCCCGAGTCTTATGTGCCAAATTTTTGCAAAAGTTTGATTCTTACGTTTTGTGCTTGTAATGTTCATAACCATTTGAGGAGCCTTGCAATTTAACTGAAACATATTGCCAACAAGAATTCCATTTCCAACTAACTCTTTATTATTGAAAATTGAAATACCAAATTCATCAAAACTCAAAGTGACCTTTGATTTTACAAGCCTAGCAACTGAAATAAGGTTCCTTGTCATAGAAGAACATATACTACATCTACCAAATCCAAAACAAAACCAGAATCTAATTGAATCCTAACTGCTCCAATGAACTCCACTTGTACTTTGACTCCATTTCCTACGAACACCTTCACCTCATCCTTGTTTGGCGGTCTCTTGGTTATGAACCCCTGCAAAGAATTAGCAACATGTATTGAAGCACCACTGTCTAACCACCAAGTATCAGTAGAAACATCAGTCAAATTTGATTCAAAACAGACCAAAACGTTTTCAATCTTACCTTCATTTTTGCGTTTGTTTTTCTGCTTTTCTAACCACCTCTGGTACCTTGTGCAATTCCTTTTCATGTGTCCAAATTTTCTGCAGAAATAGCATTTCAATCCAGTTGGCTTTCCCTCTTTCATCTTGGTATTTTCCTTATCCTTCTTTTCTGCAAAATTTCCCTTCTTTTCTTTGGATTGTTTGACACGATAATCTTGAACCATATTCATAGTCTTTTGACCCCTTTCCATGGTGATATTATTTTCTTCTTGAACACTTATTGTTATGAGATCGTTCAATGTCCAACTTTCCTTTTGAGCCACATAAGAACTCTTGAGAGTTTTGAATTCTTTTGGCAGTGAATTCAATGCAAAATGCACCATCATATCATCATCTATAGTCATGTTTAATCCCTTTAGCTTGTTCGCAATGTCTGTCATATTCATTATGTGAGCTCTTACACAACCTCGCCCATCATACTTCATCTCAGTCAATTTGTTCAGCAGGACACCTTTCTCTCCTTTCTCAGATTCTTTAAACTTCTGACCAATTGAAACAAGAAAATCTTTGGCACAATCTGATCTTGGAATACTTCCTCTTAAAGAAGGTGTCATGGTTTTCAGCATAATCAGTGTAGCCATCCTATTGGCTTTTTCCCATCTTTGGTATTTCCTTTTGACATCTACAGTTGCATCTGCAGCAGGTTCCTTAAGTGCATCCCATTTTAGAGCAATATCATAGTCCATTAGCCCTAGTGAGATTTCCAACTCTTCTTTCCACTTTAGATAGTTTGAACCAGTCAAGATTTCGATGGAGTTGTAGCTTGTAGTATTGACTGTAATTTAAAGAAAAACATAAATACAAATCCCCAATAACTTTAATTAAACATTATTGATTTGCATCTGTAGATCACAAATCAAACATGTTCCATGGTCCTAGAACAACAAATCTGTAGAAGCAGTCTTGAAACAACGAATGATTCCACATCTGTGGATGGAGAAACATTCATTGTTTGCTCATACAATCTATTTTTGTAATCCGTTCCATTATAATCAATCATTCTTGCACAATTCACATCTGTGGACAGAGATTTGTACAAGAGAGATTGAATATAATGCAATCTTGATCAGGAACTTTGAATGAAGAATTTCCTGCATCCATTTAGTTGTTGTGGCTCACTTAATCGATTCAAGATTCTCTCCAAACTTTGATCAATCAGTCTTTCAAGCATGATTTAAGCAGAGAACTTTATGCTTAACTCATACCTTAGCAATTAAGATATGCAATCAAAACTTACATGCTTATAATGACAGTATAAAACATATTCTTTTAAAGCGAATTTTATCTTGTAATTAGGTTAAGAACATATAACCTAAGCTCTGATACCACATGTTAACTTAATATGTTTAAATGCTCAAAACACATAACATACCTTGATCAGACATGGTGATAATTACTGCAGCATGGAACTGGATTTCTTGCTCTGGAAGAAACCGGAAGTCTGCAGGTTCTTGGCTGGTTCGTTCTTGGACAGATTTGCAGTATCGCAGTAGGGTAGTTTCTCTATGCTATCCGGCTCTTGAATCTCTTCTTGATGGGGTAGAATAATATGAGAGTGATTTGCCGTTAGCATAGGGACCTCCCTTTTTTAGGCATAGTTTAAGAATCCTCCTCATCATGGATTACTTAAACTCCCTTAGCCAAAAGGATTAGGTATCTCAATCCATTTAATATAGGAAATCTTAAGCACTTGTATTTATCTGAAAAGTCATATATATCAAGCCTTAAAATAAATCGATCCATGTAATCCTAATTGACATTGGACTAGTTATCCTTAAGTGATTAGGAGACCATCTTTAGAGTTTGTATTAGAATGCAAATCTTACAAGTTTGGGTTGGCTGCGGTGGTTGCAAGGGTGTCGGTGCACCAAAGAATCGACTGTAGCTACTATCAATCAAAGTTCTTGACAGAGGCAACTGTTACCCTTCCATGGAAGTTAAGGCACCAACACTGCAACTATTCATGCCATCTCGATGCCTTGTTCCGAAGAATCAATGGTCTCTCCTTTCCTTCATCTTCATAATGGGACCCAACTATATCAGAGAATCGAGCACCGCTAAACTCGCTTGAATTATCAATTGATTTTGAGAAGGATATGCTCCGAATGAGTCCTCAAGGGAGCGCTGAGAAGCTCAGGCTGGCTGTGGACAATGCCACCGTGCTCAAGGGATGCGGCAGAATTGAGTGCATGTTGCAGCATCTGCGTGGCCCCTAGTGCCAAGTACATTTAACTCATATGTCACCCGAGCGATGTTGTAGCTGCCAGTAGGAACCTTGGGAGAGACCTTTAGAGTAAAACCGACGGCTTTGGCCGGGTGGGTAAAGCCGAGCCTGTAGGGAGGCTGGGTATCATAAATAATGAATTTGGTGCCTAGAAAATTAGACCTGAAAATGATGCACGTTAAACCAAACCAGATAGAAACTGCTTCAGGCCCATCAATAACAAAAATGAAGGGAAAGTAATATCCTAATACAATTATTATTACTATTGCATGTCCGCAACTTGATTTGTTTAGCTGCATTTCCAATAGCATGAACTGCTAAAAGGTCAACAAACTTCGCTACTAATTAAGAATTAATAAATAAAACATGCCAACAATAAAATATTAGTTGTAATAAAAATATAAGAACCACCACTATACGAATGCATCCATGAGAACTCAGGCAGCAACAATTGCGGACACTGACATCATGCAAAGTGACAGACCAAAACACATCATAACGAAAGGACTGTCACCAGTTATTCAACCATGGTCATAATGCCTCATAAAGTCAGTATTTCATACATGTTCAAATTAAGGATATAGCAATGGAAGTTCCAATGCAGCCAAAGCAACTGAAATAGAGAGATAACACATAAAAGTACAATACTAACCCGCAATATCCTTGGAAGAAGAGAAGGGAATTGATATGTGTAAAAAAACAATTAATATGCATCTTAAAATTCTTTAAAATAATATCATTTGCAAAAGAAATACTTCTTGCAGGAGTGCTTCCTGCAAAACCAAGGCTAAGAATGTAAAGTCGCCATAACGAATCCCCATTACCCCATATTATTAATCCATGGCCAATGGACAGCAGATGCCAGTGGCCAATAGAAGATAATATTATATTCTTCATGTCATGATGAGATTTGGTTTTTAAATTCATTAAAACGCTCCCTTGTGGAGGTAAAACTGGCCCAAAATAAACTCCCAAAACTAAGATCAATGTTGGAACAGTTGGGGGTTGTACTTAATGAATGGAACTAAATTTCGGATATGTTATAGTCGATACCCATTGGAACAAGTTTCATGAAGAACTTTACCGCATCCGAGCACTGGAACATGGTGATCAATGGTTAAGAAGTTGACCTAAGAACATGAACAAAAACAAATTTTATATTCAAAAATGCACTTTTAGGTCCCATATATTCAGTAATGCACTTTGCATTGAAAAGTCTTATTTGCTATTTGAATAATTTTTGCTCTAACAGACTCTTCAATTCAATTAATGCAATATCATAATATATATATATGAAAACATGTGAATATGTCTATGTATTTTTTATATGAAAAGAAAAAATGCATGCTTTTAACATTTTCAATGTAGGTTTTGTTTTTCCGACGTAAAAATAAATGTTTGAAGAGCCGAAGTCAACTTACCAATTCTAAAGAGATAGAAAGAGGTTGCAGCTTTGATGACTAAGGTTGAAAAAGTTGTTGGAGAGAGTTTTTCTGATGTGGCTCACCTATTTTAGAATTTCAAAGTTGTTGAAGAGGCTGTTGGAGATGCTTTTATGTTTTAGGGGCATAATTGTAACAACAAAATATATAAATAAAATAAAGAGATATTTGTAGAAATATCACTTGAATTTATAGATTAGTTTCAATTTTTCACCTTAAAGAAAAATTTAAGTGAAATGTCACCTTATCCGTGAGCTACTTTCCTTTTTTTTGGCTGATACTTTCCCGTCCAAGAAAAGAAAGTGTGATCTTTTCTTGTTTGCTGGAAGTGAGCTCCAAGACCAAAGCATGTGATGCTCACAATCATCGCTCATGTTGGGTTATGATAAAGATCATCAGTTAACTGTTTTTAACGTTGGGCTAAACATCCTAGCCTTGATTTATTCTTTTCACTCTGCCAGCAAATAGATATTTTCTGTGGTTGCAATTAGAGAATACTGCCAAAATGGTACTTCGGTCTTGCGGCACTTTTTTCCCTTATTGCACAGCATTTCATGGCTCCACAATTTGAACAGAAGACAAATTTTATTTTTTTTTCGACTTGGGTAATTGCATGCCCTCGTCTTTCACTGCCTTGACACATGGAACACCAATATTTAGCTTGTGGGTTTTGTACCTGAAATGAATTCATCATCCAAGTTCGCTCAGCAGAGCATGGAGTTTCGCTAGGCAAAGCATGGAGATTTGTGGTTGCCATCCAACAACGATTACCATCCATTTGTTTGATTTGTGAGTTTTATACCAAAACACGGGGGTTTGCTTGGCAAATCATTATTGATTTGCGGGTTGTCACCCAACATGGATTGCTACCCATTTGTTCGATTTGCAGGTTTTATACTCAAGCATGAAGGACTTCAAGAGATGAGCTTTGTTGCAGATACAAAATGCATCTTTGATTGCTTCTATCTTTTTTTGCTCCACTCTTTCCCAAGCCTTGCCGCTTCTCTTCTTTTTTTTTTTCTCTCTCTCTTTGCAGCCTTCATGCTCATCCTCCCCCCTTTTTCTTTTCCCACAGCTGTGCTTTTTGTAGGCTAGCCATGAGAGATTACTTTTGTGAAGGACTTTTTATTCAATAATCAGCTCCACCAAAACAGGAACCGTCAACCTCTCTTGAGAGTTTTCATTGATTGGTCAGCCTCCTATGTTTAAATTCCTTTAGGAGATTTGCACGTGGGATTAACCCACCTTTGAATACTTGAAAAGCTTATTGGATAATTGGCTTTACTTTTCTATTTTTTATTTATAAAACTTATCATCTATATTAGATAAGGCTTGCTGGATGTGGGCTTAGACAAACACAACCCAAATTTTTTTTTTCCATTCATTCTGATGGGTTCATTGAGAGGTATAAAGCTCGATTAATTATGAAAGGATACAATCAGACTTATGAAATTGACTATGAGGAAACCTTTACGTATGTTTTCAAGATTAATAGAATTTGAGTCCTCTTGTCACAGGCTGCAAATTTGGATTTGCCTTTGTAGCAATATGATATAAAGATTGCTTTTGTACATGGAGACTTAAATGAAGACGTATATTTGAACTTGCCACTTGGGTACTCCGCTTCAGGGAAGTAAAAGAGGAACATGTGTACAAGTTAAAAAAAGGCTTTGTGTTGGTTGAAGCAATATCACCTTGGATTGTTTGAAAGATTTAATTTGGCCATGCATAAATATATGGTTACAAGTTGTGTGTAAGCTTGTCTTCGCTTAAATCTTCATCTAATTTAACTAGGTTAACTAATAGAACTAAAGTGTTTAAATTAATTTCTATGGGAAGGATCAGAAGGATCTCGTATTTTCTTAAATCTTCATCTAATTTAACTAAGTTAATTAATATAATTAAAGTGTTTAAATTAATTTCTATGGAAAGGATCCTGTATTTGCTTGCTGTACTATTACATGTTTCGTGCACTTGCAATTAAAATTTTGATTAAGTTGGTCTAGAAATTAGGTTCGTATAACTTTCACAACAATTTTTTGTAGGAAAGGCTCAGAAACTTCCGTTTATGCTCAAAATTCTTCTCTTTGACCTAATTATTCTACAAAACACAATTGAAACCAAACTAATTGGCTCATGTTAAAGAGGAACAAATACAGAAACCAATTAAAAGTGTGTATTAAAGACGTGTGAATTTATGCACTTATTAATTGTCACGTACGGGTGAGCTTGATGCGTAAAAGAGAAGAGATATGCTTGGTTGTTGTGGCAGGTGGAGTGTAGGCATAAAGGATTGGTGAAAGTAATAGATGCCATATGGAGAATTAATGAATTGGTGAAAGGAGGAGATGCAATCTGGACCAGTGCACAAGAGGGGGAATCACCGATGGGTGGAGAGAAGCTCTGATACCATGGAAAACTTATATAAAAGAATATATATGCAGCTCACCTTTCGTATGAATCAGCGGCTCAGCTTTCTGATCAATACAAAGATAGGTAAAGTGTATATACATACAAAGCCCTAGCACACTAGGTTTGGATCCATTGAGGAGGATAAAGACAACACTAGTCCTTACCCTATGCCAGCTACGCTTGAGGTACGGCTGGAGAGCTGATGCTGCATGTGTATGCCTTAGAAGATGTCAATTATCTGTTATTTGACAAAAAAGAATTGAAGTAAACGCATTGCATAATTTGTTCGAGTGCTTTGAGTATATTGTAAGCTAACAAACACTCAAGCCTGGAATACGTGCAGTAATTAATTAAACAAGATTAAACACATCCTAATCTTGTATTTTATAATTTAGAATTACATAATAAGACACATAAGTAACTTAGCCTCACGTAAAATTTCTAGCTCACACTTTTTGTTGTCTTCATCAGGTGTATGTGTAAAGTACATGTATTATAAAGAGTAAGTTATGAAACGATAAATCTCCAAAATAATTTTGCATGTAGTTATTATGCCTATCATATAAATATAAAATTAGTTGGTACTGGTAGTTATAATATGGGTTTGGCACTGTTCAACATTGTTCATAAACAAAATCATTCGGAGATTGGGATTGAATGATTTAATCAACTATATAGTACATGATAATGATACAATTAAATTATCATTCAAAATCTCCTTGATAACAACTAGATTGGGAGATTGGGATTAAGTGCTTCATTATTCTGTTCTTAAATATCATTTATTAGATATGCAACTTGGCTCACTTGCAACTTGGCTCTTTGGTCGAACGTCACTTGCAACTTGGCTCTTTGGTCGAACGGCAACACCCTTGATAACAAGTCCGCTCTTCCATTTCCCACCATATTTATACAGCAAAAAGTCGATGTTCCTTTGATTTGCGGATGCATTAAATTCACCCAACTTAATATCTTTCATTCGATCTTTATTATCCTTAAAAATATCCTCCAAATTAATGGGCCAGTCATTTGTAACACCTCCGTGAGTGAATTTGAAATTCACTGGATCTTCCCATCCATAAGCACTACTTTTCATCTCGGCCTCAAGTACAACTTCATACGGAGTTTTTGGTGACAGGCTTAGGTTTTCACGTTTTCCACTCACTTCTAGCCAACACACATTTAACATTTCAATAGGACTGCAATGGAATCGAAGTTAGGACTGAGATTACTGAGAGCATATATATATTTTGTATATGTTATTCCTATCTGTATCAAATGTTCAATAGGACTGGAGAAACCGAGAAACCATAAGTTATGTAAAGAAGTTTTTGTTACCTGGTTTCTGTCTCATTGACCCATCGCCAGTAACGAGGGTCATTACCCCAAGTGATTTCCAGATCCTTCGCATTCCAAGTGATTTTCAGATCCTCCGCATTCACCATAGAGTCATTTTTGGACTCCTCCATCTCTTCAATATACGTCTTCCATCCAATGCTTCTTGTTGCTTATATAGGTAAAAGCAGGGCTAAGTTGGTCATTTCACTGTATGCATATTATGCATATGATTTTGGTATTTACGTGTACGATGAGGATGAGGGCTTTAGCTTGTGAGCAGTGGCGGATCTAAGATTCTCGGGCCAAGGGTAAAAGTTTCGAAATTTTTTTAGAAGAAAATAACACTAAAAAAATAGAAAAATAGTACTTTCCATCCAAACTTCAATTGTACACGACGAATTTTCTTTTAAAAACATTGCATTGTAACTTCATAAATCATTTATTTTTTTTAATAATTTTAGGCACTTTTGTTAATGTCTCATCTAAAAGAGAATATCATTTTTTGTAAAGAATAAAATTATAATGTATAGAGACTACACTTATCTTTTAAAAAAATTTAAAATGAAACAAGCCCAAACCCCCACCTTGAAAAAGAAAATTAAAAAAACAAAAAACAACACCTCTCATTTTCTTTTTCACAGTTTCTCTGCAACATCCACCCCAATCCTCTCTTCCATGCCTTCTCAACTTTTATAAAATAAAAAAATACTACATATAATATAACATGTTTGTTGTTGTTGGCGTGCCTACATTCCTCTTCCCAGTCTCTGCCACTTAAAATTTTGTTACTTTTAATACTTCTAATATTATATTTTTATGTTGTTTTCAAAGTCCCCACACACTAAATGAATCAAATGCTGTATATTAATAGGTTTTGCTCAATGTGAAAAGCAAGACTTTTCTCATACTCTACACCAATGCCGACAGCCCCAAGTGAAGACCTAAATGTCTTCAATTTCAACCACTCATTTAAATGCAACATAACTTCCTCCAAAAGCCAAACCAAAACCAGAACTTCCTTCCCCATTTACTACATGGGTCCCACATGGGAATTTTACCAATCTCAATAGTTTGCTGTCCAAAATTAAAACTCACCCACCTATTATCATCGCTGTAACCCACCTCATTAACTTTCCTTTTCTCTATCTCTGTCCAAAATTAAAACTCACCCACCCATTACCTTTCCTTTTATCCATCTCTGTCCAAAATTAAAACTCACCCACCCATTAACATCGTTGTGACCCACCCATTACCTTTCATTTTATCTATCTCTGTCCAAAATTAAAACTCACCCACCCACCCATTACCATCTTTGTGCCCACCCATTACCTTTCCTTTTCTTTATAGGTATTGAAGGAACAGAAGCCTAAATGTGTATAAATAATTAAATATGATGGTGTTTAGGGGTGCTAGAAATCCATCTAACTTGGGCTTCTCAACTATGAAGTTGGGCTGGGCACAAGAAGAATGGCGGCCGAGGCTTGGAGAGTTTGGGCAGCTAGGTTACACTCTGGTACAACCAGATTTTTTGGAGCCAAGTTGGCCGGGCTGCATTTGTAATGAGATTCGAAAGTGGCTGGGCAGATCTGAAAAATTACGGCCGAACTTGGAATGGATGAATGCGACCGTTTCTTGAATGGAAGAATAGCAGAAAGTCTGTCACGCCGGACCGGTAGGTGGAAATCCAGGTGCGTTAGAAAATAAATAAAATAAAATAAAATGAAAAGAAAACCGAAATAGGGTTTGAAATAAACTTCTCTTATAAAAATAGCTCCAAAATTACAACTTTACAAGAAATAAACAAACAAAGCTCTAACACTCTCATCTAATTTAGCCTCAACTGGTTTAGTCCTTTTCTTGCCCACTAACTCATCTGAAAAGTTAAACAGGGTGAGGGATGAGCATCCACACCAAGTATGAACATGAGACCTTACCACAGTAGATTGATATAACTAAATTAAGTGACATGCAATCACACAGCCAAATATCACATTAATAATATTAATGTATGAATGCTCTTCATCTAATCCCGTTAATTCATATAACTGGACAAGGCAGACTGCACGTCTCATACCATGCTTATACCACTTGGTCCCGAATGCCCATTTATATGAATTAACACCCATTTCAATCATCCCATTATTCCCCTTTTGTTAGTCATCTTGTCTAACTCCCTTTCGCCAGTCCCGAATCACCCAATAAAAATATCATGTGCACTGTGGGATCCCGAGACTGGTACCTGCCAAGAGTTAGACTCAACTACACAAAAGACTATATCCATTACCCTCTTTTCCATTATTATCTTCTCCACCCAACAACTCCAACCAATTACCATGACATGATATAATTATGCCAACATTATTCAAATAGTTCACAATACATAAATATCTCATATCAAGAACATTATACAATATCACACATAATATAGAGCTCACGAAATTTAATTAAATCAATCTTATGTAAAGGCTCCCAAGAAATCCCTACCTCGATTCCAAAGCATTTCTCAAGTTAAGAAAATACAAGCTAACTTCTATATCTCTTCCAAGAATCTCTCTCTCTCTCTCTCTCTCTCTCTGTATTTTACTTCATTTCTCTGTTTCTCGTTTTGTTATTGACAACATAAGGGAGAGGCCTTATTTATACTCTTACAAAACTTGGGCATGAAGTAAGAATAGATATAAGGATAAGCTTAATGAATAAGGATAAATACGAATATAGGAAGATAAAATCAAAATATTAATTAACTAACTTCTTACAGGAGCTATTAAAACATACAAGCTTTGAGCTTTGAAACAATGACACATATATTGGTGACAAGGATGAAATATGCAAGTGCCACACGTCCACTCCACCTTAAGATGATTAAAACTCATATATATATATAAAATTACTATGTCAATCCTCTTGTCCAAGTTAACTTGCTCAGAAAGATAAAAAGAGATTTGTTTTAGCTATTCACAAGATGTGAATAACACAATTCTAATAATTGAATATTATTATAAATATATACGATTATATAAGTTAAATACCCAAGAAATATCTAAGAATTTAGAGAAAAACAAATAATATAATTTATTCAAATGAACTTATGTATATATATATTTACTAAGTACAAATAATTATTAAAATAGCATTGTAAACGTAAAACAGCACATATATATATATATATAAACGTTTAAAAAAAACTTTTAAGAATATGGACTCTCACAAGTCCTAGCGGGGAATTCTAGCGAGGTCCGAGTTTCCTAGCTGCCAAGATTCCTAGCGGGTGGAATTCCTAGCGGGCGAGGGTTCCTATCATGCAAGATTCCTAGCCAGCAAAATTCCAAGCGGACAGAATTCCTAGTGGGGAGATTTCCTAGCGGCAAGTACTTTCTCAAGAAGGCGGCCGAGATTCCTAGCGCCGAGATTCCAAGCGGCAGAATTCCTAGTGGGCGAAAGTTCCCAACGAGCGAGAGTTCTAGCGGGCAAAATTCCTAGCAGGTGAGATTTCCTAACGGGCTAAATTTCTAGCGGGTAGATTTCCTAGCGCCGAGTTTCTAAAGGCAAGATTCCTAGCGGGCAGAATTCTAACGAGGAGATTTCATACATGCAAGATTCCTAGCGGGCGAGATTTCTAGCCGCCGAGAATTCCTAGCAACTGAAGTACTTTCTCAAAAAGGTGGCCGAGGTCTTTTCTTCAAGGCCATGGTGCTTTCTCAAAAATGCGGCCGATGTGTTTTCTTCAAAGGCCATGGTGCCTTCTCCAAAATGCGGCCGATATGTTTTCTTCAAAGGTCATGGTGCTTTCTCAAAAATATGGTCGAGCACTTCCCTTTGCAAATATAGTCGGACACTTCCCTTTGCAAAAGTGGTCGGGCATATCCTTACAAAAAGTGGTCGAATGCTTCCTTCTCAAAAAGTTGGGTCGGGGCGAATTTTCTCCTTGCTCACCTTGGCACCCTCCTCTCAACACTTGGGCAAGCAAAGGCGAGCCAAGGGAGTTGAAGTTCGGCCGGAGGTATGTCCGCTGACTGCCCAATATTCGAATATTTGAGAACTCAAATATAGTCCAATGTAAGGCCAAGCCCAACATCCAAATATTTGGAGTTCCCATACCACCCATCTTGGCGGATGGTCGGCGGATGGTAAGCCAACTGTAGAATTCTAAAAGCTCAAGGGGCACAAGGTTCCACCATATGTCAAGATGAAATCTCGGAGGTCAAGGCCCAAGCCACGGATTCACGCCCAAGATTTTCGGAGGTCAGTGTGCATGTGATGGAGGCCTCACAAGGAAACAAATCAAGGAGATTGATGATAGTTCATAATATTCCAAAACAAGAGAGGATCAAGCAATCAGAATATTTCAACCAATGTAATCCCACGGATTCAAGGAGCCTCAAAAGGAAAGGTTTTTAAAAGAGTTGACATTTGGCCATTCAATGGCCAGCCCATGGGCTGATGGAAGCCCTATATAAACATCACCAGACGAAGACAGAAGACACACAACATCAGACAGACAAACCTATTTTTCGTCTCGCACTTTTCTTTTCCTAGACTTAGGATTTTACTTTTCATGCATTTAGTGTAGCAAGTTCTTCCTTTTCTTAGTATAAGTTTAAATTCTCGTTCAATTTATATTTTCTTGTCATTTAAATTCAAGTTTATTTCAATTGCTTTGTGTTTCATTGTTATCGCACTTCAATTAAGTTTAATTTCAAGTTCATTTTACTTTATCGTTCTTATCGCTTTCATTTCGTTATTGCTTTACTTATCGCTTTGATTCATTTTATCGCACTTTAATTCTCCTCTTTATGTTATTTATCTTTCATACTTTATTTTACGCATTTGTCTTTAAATTATATTTAAATTTAAGCACCTTTACTTTACGCACTTGTTCTCCGTTTCATTACGTTTCACCTTCCATCTACATCTCCACCCACTCCCAATCATCTAGTCGCTCACATAAAGCCTTGACCTCGAAGTAGTGAAAGAACCTAGGTCGTGATGAGGTTCCTTGCTCGGCAGAACAATCATTTGATTAAAGTCAGTTATCGGACGCAACACATCCATCTACTCACATTCCATTCAAGCAAAAATTCGGGGCTTGGTGGTGGCACGCCCCGCACTCAAAAAAGAAGGACCAAAAGCTCCTTCCGTCAGCCACCCCGGCTGAAAAGAGGGAAAAGATGGGAACGGAAGCATATCACAAAAACAAGACGTGCAGAGTGACGCTGGCAAGTATTGAAGAACAAGGTAGGGGTAGATTAGTGGTTATGCATGGAAAAGTATCAGATTTTGGCAAAGTGTGTGGAAACTGCAAATCACCCCTAAATTGAAGATTTTTGCTTGGTTGATTTATCAGGGTAAAGTCTTAACTAATGAGCAGAGAGCAAAAAGGCACCTCATTCTGGACCCATCCTGCATGATTTGTGGTTGGCTTTCTGAATCTATCCTCCATATCCTTAGAAATTGCTCTAGAACTAAAAGAGAATATCATTTTTTATAAAGAATAAAATTATAATGTATACAGACTACACTTATCTTTTAAAAAAATTTAAAATGAAACAAGCCCAACCCCCCACTTTGAAAAAGAAAATTAAAAAAATCAAAAAACAAAAAACAATACCTCGCATTTTCTTTTTCACAGTTTCACTCTCTGCTCTGCAACATCCACCACAATCCTCTCTTCCGTACCTTCTCAACTTTTATAAATATAGCATGTTTGCTGTTGTTGGCGTGCCTACATTCCTCTACCCATTCCATGCCACTTAAACTTTTCTTACTTTTAATACTTCTAATATTATATTTTATGTTGTTTTTAAAGCCCCACACACTAAATGAATCAGCTGCTGTATATTAATAGGCCATTTTCTCAATGTGAAAAGCAAGACTTTTCTCATACTGTACTAATGTCGGCAGCCCCAAGTGAAGACCTAAATGTCTTCAATTTCAACCACTCATTTAATGCAACATAACTTCCTCCAAAATTAAAACTCACCCACCCATTTAATCCAACATAACTTCAACCACTCTATTCTGTCCAAAATTAAAATTCACCCACCCACCCATTTAATCCAACATAACTTCAACCACTCTATTTCTGTCCAAAATTAAAATTCACCCACCCAACCCACCCATTATCTTTCCTTTTCTCTATGTGTATAAATATGAAAGGAACGGAAGCATATCAAAAAACAAGACGTGCAGACTGACGCTGGCAGGTATTGAAGGAGAGGTAGGGGTAGATTAGTGGTTATGCATGGAGAAGTATCAGATTTTGAAAATAATAGACGAAGATTTTGAAATAAAAAAAAAAAATCGCGGTAAACAAACAGTTAAAGTACAACTATTTTTCTGGCATGGGTTCAACAATTGGATCTAAACTTGCTGGGTCATCTCTTCTACTGTTTTTCTTGGTGAATTTCTTTTCTTTTTCCATAAAAAATAAAAAATTAAGAAAAAGATGATGTGGCAGATGACAAGGTTGCCATGAAAATGACATAACTTGCGTGTAATATATATTGGTATTAATAAGTTGGTGTCCATAGGATTATTGTTCTGTTATAGAGAAGCTCCCTTCCATATATAGTTATAGCTAAGTCGTACGAAAACATGAAACCTGTGTTGTTGGCTGGTCTTATAACAAGTTTAATTTATTTTATGCTTTTTTAATTTGTTATTCTACTTTTGCTTTATTACTTTTTCTTTTTTAAATTTACAAATTTATAAATAAACTCAATCCTAGACATGTATTTATAATAAAACCCAAGCACTATTTAAACATAGAACCACACCCAAAATCAACCCCAAAGTCAACTTTTTGGGTGTGTTTATAAATGGATTTTGAGTGTGTGTAATGATGGGTTTTGGGTGTGTTTATATGTTTAAATAGTGCTTGGGTTTTTTTATAATTTCAACCCTCATTTTGGGTGTTTTAGTGAAACTCCCAAATTTACAAATTTACAACTATGGGCTGGTATACGTGTTACTTTGTTACTTGATTATTTTTTTTTGGTCCAGAACGATGGAAGTAACTTTGTTACTTGATTAAGCAATGTATGTGATGCTATATATATAGAGTAGTGGAGAGCGCGCGGTTATATAAAGACAGCAACGAATTGAGTCGAAAAAGCCATACAAATGGCTTTTCAAGGAAAGGCACTGGATAAGTGCCAATACCCATATAAATGGTCCATGTGCGGCGAATGGGAACTCCTAAAAAAATTCTACAATGATCAGCAAAAAAATCAGCAAGATGAAGTATATGGCCAATTGACAACGAACAACGACACTGTACTACATGTCGTAGCCGCTGCCGGACGCGACGACGTGCTTCAGTTTTTTATTGATCTAATAAAAAACGACCGTAAGAAGTTATTCCAGGCGTTTTCAATCCGGAACAACTATGACAATACCATTCTACATGAGGTGGCTGCGTCTGGAAATCAGAAGGCAGCAATTATCTTGATGAGCGAGGAGAACAAAGTCAAGGAAGAGTATCATAGCTATGAAAGTATGCTAGCGATTCAGAACAACTTAGGAGAGACCCCACTCTACAGGGCTGCTGCTTTCGGTCACACAAACTTGGTCGAACATTTGGCAGCAATTATCTTTAATCTGCAGCCGCAGCAGCAGGATATAGAGCAGCAGCAGGATATAAAGAAGCAGCAGGAGGAGGCTATGAAGCACCACTTCTACAGAAATCATGATAACATATCCATTCTTCAGATCGCAGTCATTAGCCAACATTTTGGTCTCTCTCTCTCCCCCCTCTGACAATTGCATTATTAGTTATATATGTTAGTTATCTATGAAATATAGCTCTGAATCAAGATTAATTCTTGTCTGAATGTGTGGTTCGAATATATAATCTTGCCAAATAAACATTAGTCTAATATTTTTGTGTTTGGTTTTCCTTCAATGCAGAGACTGCTCTTTGGTTACTACACAAGTACCCAGATCTTGCGGATAGAGAGGAAAGCAATGGACTCACATGTCTTCAATTGCTAGCCCAAATGCCATATGCATTCGAAGCCAAATTTCGCAAAAGCATATGGAAGATGCTCATTTATAAATGTACCATCTACGCTACTGCTACTACTAGAATTAGATATAAACTCACAAATTCAATTTAGGAACAACCACTTATTATTTTTTTAGGATCAATTTAGGCCCATTTTTCAGGTTTATCTCAAAAAATTTATCATTGGCCATGCTAATGAGGCAGCCTATAGCCCCATTTATAGATGGTAATTTTTCTTTTTCTTAAAAGGATAACCTGGACTACAGCCACTGGTATTTCTGATCTCGCAAGCCAAGCTTGTGGAGCAAGAAGGAATAGTGGCCCCTTTATTTGTGCAAGCCTTAACTTCTGATGATGATAATGCTGATCTTTAATTGTCCTCCCCTTTTTATGCATTCGGATTCAGGCCTTTTTTATGATGACAACTGTGACTCGGAGAGGAGATCCAATCAGTCACCAAATCAAAACAATGGCTTGGAGAGCGGATCCAATCAGCCACGAAATCAAAACGATGACTTGGACAGAAGATCCAATCAGCCTCGCCAATCTAGTTCTTCAAAGAAGATTACGAGTAATTAATCAAACTTTCAATGTTTGTGTGTGTCTATAAATATGGGGAGTATTTTTGCTTATCATTTTAACTCAAGGTATATCCTCACTACCATTTTAAAATCTTAACACATGTCCAACGCAACACATAATAGTACCCTTTAGTTGAAATTAGTTAGTTACGTTTGAGACTCTTGAAAATAAGATTTCAATAAAGGCAAGTTTTGGGAAAATCCCAGCCTCCAATGAGAATTGATAGAGGGATGGTTTGAAGATGCCCTGCAGTGGTAAGAAAAGAGTTATGAGATTTCATATCTGAAGCCGGAAAGGCTACTAACGGAGACGAACATGAAGTCACAACATGTGACGGCAACTCTAGGATTAGGGTTACTGGGGATGGAGAGATCATAGATGACTTGTTGTAGAACAACCATGATGGCAGAGAAAACACCAGGCGTGGTGGCTGGGGTGGCTGAGGGGGTATAGCTATAGGGTGTCTAGGACTAGGTTTGGGTTTTGTTTTTTTTTGTTTTTTTTGTTTTTTTTTTTGTTTGAACGAAGACTGGGTTGGGGTTAGGGTCAAAAAGGAGGGGAGAGTGAGATTTTTTTTACACATGGTTTACATATGGACAGATGTCAAATTTTTAAACGGTGGTGAGGGTACACATTGAGTTAAAGTGGTGAGCAAAAATGCTCCATATATATAGAATGTCATCCTTCCATAAACCCTAAAATCTTAAAAACAACTGATTTGTTAAAAAAGAAAAGTATATTATTTTTCCATAACATAAAATGCTGGTAAGTCGGTACAAATTAGTACAGATAACCATACAAGGATATTATAAATACAGAAGCCATTATTAGGCAATTTATCATGGCTAACTTTTTTGGCTGCCTTTGTGACTGAATTACAAATACTATTGTCTTTATCTCAAAAATGTTGGTAAGCTATTCTTAGCTAAGAAACTTTTTCGTTAAACTTGCTGTGAGGTTAGATTTTAGTTTTGCTCCTTTTGACTATATATCTATATATATTCATAGAGATATAGTCTAATTTAGTAAATTATGATCGTATACATACTGTAATATATACCTACAAATATGCTCATAAGTTAGTATCGATATACCTACCAAACGTATATGTTTAGAATGTAATAATAACGTAACTGCAAATATAAAGAGTTAGAGAACTAAAAATAAAATAGAACCAATCTCACAGCCAGGTTTTTAATTAGGCCTTACCCAAGAATGACAATCTAAGACTAATTTTTTACAATTGAAGGTTCATTTTCATGTTAGTGTTTTGATATTCAAGCTGGGCTTTGTGTAGAGGTCTGTTAGAGAGAAAAGAAGAAAGATGAAGAAATGTAATTTTGACTAACTGCTCTGCTTGCTCACGGTACAATTCTCTATGTAAGAAAAATGAGCTCACACGGTAAGTACAATCAGACCGTTAGCTCTGAGCTGGATTCACACAAGCATCAGTGAATCTCAGCCATCCATCTGTCTTAATTCTAGCTCTTGGCTATTTCAGTCTTTACATGTTTGTAGCCTTACACTTGTCATTCTAGGACTAAGTGAATACACAATTAACACTCTAGGCTTAAAAGAAATCAGACTTACAACTTACAATTCTACATTTCATGCATGTGGCTGCATGCTCTTACAGCTTTATTACTTTTCTCCTTCTCTTCATATTATCTCTCATGAATATTAATATATAATGATCATAACTTACTAGGATGGCGACCAATCCGTGATATGTTCGATGAAATCAAAAATCAAAAATGTCTATCGACACTCACTCATTTGCTGGTGGAGAAGGACTATTCATGGGCGGTAAATACTATAAGAAACAAAAAAACACATTTACTCTGGTATGTCCAAACAAATCAGATGATCCTCCACAAAAAACCTCAAACAACACATTTACTCTGGTATGTCCAAACAAATCAGATGCTCCTCCACAAAAAACCTCAAACAACACATTTACTCTGGTATGTCCAAACAAATCAGATGCTCCTCCACAAAAAACCTCTGAATCTACCCTTAAGCATGCCCCATTGCTTGTAGCAACATGCAAGGGAATATCAAAAATTGTGGAAATTATGTTGGATTGTCACCCTCAAGCGGTGGAAATGTTGGATCCTGCAACTGGACAAAACATTTTGCACATGGCCATTAAGTATCGCCGGCTGGCCATCTTTAACATACTAAAAAGGAGCAAATCGATAACGTCAAGGTTGGCTTACAGGATTGATAGTGATGGGAACACCATATTGCACCACGCTGCACATATGAGTTCTTACCCTGTAGACGCTCAAGGCTCAATTGGTCCTGCATTTCAATTGCAAGAAGAATTGCGTTGGATGGCGGTAAGTGACTTTATATATATACGCCTGATTCCCTAATTTTTTTTAATAATATTTAACAATTATCTTCAAACATTGCAAACAGAAGTATGTGAAATGAAACTAGTTATAAATCTATTGTTTACTTGATCAAAATGGTTCATCATCCTCAATAATTTTTCCATTTGTGGCAGCGTGTGGAAAAGATAATGCCAAGTCATTACGCCATGCACCAGAACAATCGGGCCTGACAGCAGAAGCTCTTGAGAAGGAGCATGAAAATGATCTTAAATTGGCAAAAGGATGGATAAAAGAGACATCGTGCTCGATCAGGCGCTTTGGTGGCCACCGTGGCCTATGCAATGCCTTTACGGCTCCGGGGTAATGATAACTACGGGTTCCTGTTCTCGGCATTCTACTTTCTTTGTCACATTCGCCGTTTCGGACGTTATCTCGCTCACCTTCTCATTGACTTCTTTGTGCACGTTTCTCTCTATCCTGACGTCCCCGATTGAGTACAAAAACTTTCGCCATTCTCTTCCCTTCAGGCTGCATTTAGGATTCACCCTTCTCTTCTTCTCGTTGGTATCCACCATGCTCACCTTCACTGCTGCTGTTGTGCTCTTGATTCATCATCAAAAGATGTGGACAACGTCCCTCATTTATGTGGTTGCCCTTCTTCCTGTCTCTGTGTTTGGGCTCTCGCAATTTCCTTTGTATGAAGGATTTCGCCAATGTGTGAAATACATATTTCAAAGGAAATGAAGCCGATTATATCTTCAATTCCGGGTGTGTTTGGATTTTCCCAAAGTTTGAAGGCCAGAAATACTATATTCTAGGTTTGCTAGGGTAAGGTCTATTATTGAGTGATATGATTTGTGAGCTCTATGCTGTTGCTATAGCTCAAAAGGTCAGTCAGAATAAGAGTGTGCTGCTATAGCTCTCAGTTATGGTTCCCTCTTCTTCTTCCTTTGTGTGTGACAGTGTGAGTGTTTTTTGTTTTTCCTCCTTCTAGGTATGTTTCAGAAGAAGTCAACATCTTCGAAATAAACTTGTGTGTATCATGTTTTTTTATGAGATTTTTCCTTCATTTGTAATGATCTGGGTTTAAAAATATTCTCTTTCTTTTTTTATGGTTCATCACTCATTTGTTGAACTAAAGTAGAGGATGATTTTTTGGACTGTGGATACTCCCAGCTCCCTTTTCAATTAGCTTCAAATTAAACTTTCGACATGATTTCCATTAATTTGACCAATATGATTATTTCGAATAACATTTATTAAACCCTTTAATATCGAATAATTAACTTACATAGTGCATAGGCCCTACCTTCTTCTTCTTCTTTTTTTGGGCTTGTCCAATATAGATCCTTACATTTTCTATTTCCTAGACATATACCCATCACTCTATAAATCTATGTGTAAAACCCAATTTCAAATTTAAATGACCAGTAGGATATAAGAGGTCGTAGTATTTCTATGTTTTTACATTGTTGCCACTAAACTTCATATTTTATTTATAATTTATTTCAAGCATTTCATTAACTGCCATAATTGTAATTAATATACTCTCTATTAATAGCATATCAATCACCCCATTTCTTTTAGTTGTCATTCCCTCTCACATCTCACCCCCTAAAATTGCAAACAAACAAAAATCTGTAAATTACATATCCAATAATGTACCTATGAAAAATATAATATAAATATATACATATAAAATATAGGTATATTATTTACCAAAAAAAAATTCAGTTACTTTGTAATTGCGTATATTTTTCATAATTAAAAATAGGTACACAATAATTTATATAAAATATAGGTACATTATTTACCCACAAGTAAATTATTTTACAATACACCTGTAAATGTGTATAGGTACATTATTTGGAGAGGAAAGATAGGTACATTATTAGAGGAAAAAAATAGGTAAATTATTTGGAGAGAGAAAATAGGTTCATTTAAAAAAATTTACTTTTAATAAAACAAATAATAGGTACTTTATTCAGAGAAAAAAGGCTATATTATTTATAGAAAAAAATAGGTACATTATTTAGATAAATAATAGGTACTTTATTCGTAGTAGGTATATTATTCAAATGCTAGGTACATTGGATGACATATAATACCTAAATCATAATTGTAAGTACATTAAAATTAATGTAGGTATATTGGATGTGGTATAATGTGTTGGCGTGACTTGTGGATATTGACTTACTTTCTTTACAGACCAAGGATTCCTATTTTATTTGTAATTGATTTATTTTAATTCCTGATTTCGTACTGTAAATAAATTTAGGAATTTATTATTTACTTGCTCATTCAGGTTTTGTTGTATTATAAATATGACCTCCTATAAGGAGAAGAATACATAGAAAATTCCCACAAACAAATATTCTCTCATAGTTTTCATATTTTAGCATGGTATCAGAGCGGCGATCTTGGAATTGCTGACTCTAGTTTCAAACCCCCGCCGCCGCTATGGGGGTTGATGATTTTTTCAACCCTCATGGAGGTAGCACCACCGACTCCTTATCTCCTTCTCAACCAACCATACCCAAGTTGAGTGCCCAAATGGCTTAGCTCCTACAGATGCAGACTTTGGCCCCGAATTTGATCATGAATCAGGTTCCTATTTTGATGACCTCGAACCCGATCCGGAATCAGGATCCTATTTTGACGACCCCAACCCCGACTCGACTATGACAACGACGACCCGACCACGACTCAAAGACGACCTCGACTCCAACTCCGATGATGACCACAACTCCGAATTTGTCTATGATTCATACCTCGATCCCGATTTCGACTCCGACTCCAGCCCCGACTCAGGCTCGATCCCAATCCGAATTCCTACTCTACCTGTATCCTATGCATCTTCCGCTGCACGATTATGACTTCGACTAACGACACCGACACATGGACTAGATTGCGCATATTGTGGTGATCTGAGACACACTCGTGAGACTTGTTTTAAATTGCATGGCTACCCCGATTGGTGGGCTACTCTTAAAGATCGAGGACAATGCAATACGACCAATAATGGTACTGGTTATGGATTCCGTACTTCCGATAAGATTGATTCCGGAGTTGGATAATTGATTCGGTGCAACTGATCATATGACGCTTTGATCCTCGATGATTTTCTGAATCCTACACCTCGACGAACTCTGTATTGCAAATGCCAATGGCGTTACTTATCCTGTGATGGCACTGTTGCACTCTCATCCTCTCTCACACTGTCTAATACTTTACTTGTTCCATCTTTATCCACTAAATTATTGTCCGCTAGTCAGCTTACTGAACAATTGAATTGTTGTGTACTCATTTACCCGAGTTTTTGTTTGCTTCAGGATATTCACACTAAGGAGATTCTTGGTCGTGGTACTAAGAGAGGGGGGCTATATTATGTCGATGACTTCAGATCCTGGCATGGCTATGATGTGACGCATCCCTCCGATAGCAAACAAAAGCAAATTTGGTTGTGGCACCGTCGATTGGGACATCCGTCTTTTAGTTATATGAAGCATCTTATATCATATTTATTCTCATGTTTCAAGGACTCCGACTTCACATGTGATACTTGTATTTTGGCTAAGAGTCACCGTGTGCCATACCCGTTGAGTACGAACAAATGTACTACTCCATTTACGTTAATTCACTCTGATGTCTGGGGACCTTCACCTATCACTGCTCCTTCTGGTGTTCGATGGTTTGTCACATTCATAGATGATTGTACACGGATGACATGGCTTTATTTGCTGAAGAATAAAAACGAAGTGTTTTCCAGTTTTCAGTCATTCCACAAACAGATGAAAACTCAGTTTAATGCTCAAATCCAGATTCTTCGCTCCGACAATGGTGGAGAATTTGTCAATCATGACTTTCAGACTTACTTCCAACAACATGGCATTATCCATGAGATGACTTGTCCTCAGACACCGCAACAAAATGGTATTGCTGAACGAAAGAATCGACATCTTCTTGAAACCGCCCGAGCACTTCTGATTGGCGCTCATGTTCCTCGCCATCACTGGGATGATGTTATTGTCACTGCAGTTCACCTAATCAACTGCATGCCTTCGGTGTATTGACTTTTAAAACTCCCTTACAGTGCTTGCGCAACACGCACCTCGCCTCTGTTTTGGTACTCACACCCCGAATCTTTGGATGTGTGGCTTTCGTTCATCTCCACAAAAATCAACGTAGCAAACTTGATCCATGTGCGCCGTTGTGTTTTTGTGGGTTATACCACTCATCAAAAACGCTACCGTTGTTATCACCCTCCTACCCGACGTACCTATGTCACTTTGGATGTGACCTTTCGAAATCTGAGCTGTTCTTCCATGACCTATCATCCAATTCTACGCTTCCGGGGGAGATACTGAAATGAAAAGCGAATTGGAGCAACTTGGAAAACGAAGAAATTCTCCTATGTATAGAAATGATTGATCATCCCGAGTCTGGAGCACAAGATTACTCTCTGCCGAAAAGCAACCAATCGCCCATTCATAGCGATCAATTACCTGACCCACCTGATCCATACGAAGATATTTCTAATCCGAGTTCACACCTACAGACAATACAGAACAACAAGATGAAGACCCCCCTTCTAACTCAACAGTACCAACAGACCAATCTCCTGAGAATATCCTTGATATAACTACTCCTACTAGACTTGTGCATTTAGAGGATAAAACTATTGGATATCAATTACCTTTCAGGCAAAATCGTGGGAACCCACCAAACCGCTATTCACCTGATATTGGCAAGACATCCAAGTATCCAATTGCAAATCATATATCTACTGAGAAGCTATATGAACCACTCAAGGCTTTTGTGCATCAGTTGTCTGCTATCCATATTTCAACCAAGGTCTCTGAAGCATTGAAAGATCCTAAGTGGGTCTAAGCTATAAAAGAGGAGATGAAAACTCTTGAGAAAAATCAGACTTGGATATTGGAGACTATACCACAAGGAAAAAAGACTATCGGATGTAGATGGGTGTTTACTATAAAACACAATGCAGATGGATCTATCGAGCGATACAAGGCAAGACTTGTGGCAAAATGGTACACACAGACCTATGGTATAGACTATGAAGAAACCTTTGCTCCAGTTGCAAAGTTAAACACCGTCAGAGTCTTATTGTCCCTTGCAGCTAATTTGGATTGGCCACTACACCAGTTTGATGTGAAGAATACTTTTCTACATGGCGAACTCACGGAGGAGATGTACATGGACATTCCTCCTGGTTATAATACTACTCAGACTGGAACAGTTTGCGCTACGAAAAGCATTGTATGGGTTGAAAGTCACCACGTGCATGGTTTGGACGGTTCACCATGGCAATGAAGAACAATGGTTTGAGCGATGCAACTCAGGATCATACTTTGTTCTTGAAACATCGTAAAAGGAAGGTAACAGCATTAATAATTTACGTTGATGATATGATTATTACTAGGAATGATAAACAAGAAATATCACAGCTACAAGACTATCTGGCTACAGAGTTTGAGATGAAGGATCTAGGTGGACTCAAGTATTTCTTGGGAATTGAGGTGGCTCGATCGCAGCAAGGCATATTTCTCTCTCAAAGGAAATATGTCTTGGACTTGTTGATGCACAGGAATGCTAGATTGCAAACCTGCGGACACTCCTATTGTTCAGAATCATCATCTTGGAGAATATCCGAATCAAGTTCCAACTAACAAACAAAGATACCAAAGGTTAGTGGGAAGATTGATCTATTTGTCACATACTCGACCATATTGCTTATACAGAAGGCGTTGTCAGTCAATTTATGCACTCTCCAAGTGAAGACCACATGAATGCAGTTCTTGGATACTTAGATATTTAAAGTCTGCGCTGAAAAGGACTTATGTTCTCAAAGCATGGTCATCTAAATATTGATGGTTATTCAGATGCAGATTAGGCGGTAATGTAATGATAGAAAATTCACATCGGGTTACTTCACATTCGTGGGAGGTAATTTGGTGACATGGAGGAGTAAGAAACAGAATGTAGTAGCTTTATCCAAAGGCGAGTTGGAGGCATGACTAAAGGGATTTGTGAACTTCTTTAGTTAAGAAAGTTGCTTACTGAACTTGGGTATAAACATACATCTACAATGAATCTCTTTTGTGACAACAAGGCTGCTATAGTCATTGCACGAATCCAGTTCAAGATATGATCGTACTAAACATGTTGAGGTGGATCGACACTTCATCAAACAGAAGCTTGAGGCTAAAGTGTTTCAGTTTCCTTTTGTGAAATCCGAGGATCAATTGGCGGATATTTTGACAAAGGCGATTTCCAGTAAAGCATTCCACAATTCACTGGATCAGTTGGGCATTAGCGACATCTATGCACCAACGTGAGGGGGAGTGTTGGCGTGACTTGTGGATATTGACTTACTTTCCTTACACACCAAGGATTTCTATTTTATTTGTAATTGATTTACTTTAATTCCTGATTTCCTACTGTAAATAAATTTAGGAATTTATTATTTACTTGCCCATTCAGGTTTTTTTGTATTATAAATATGACCTCCTACAAGGAGAAGAATACATAGAAAATTCCCACAAACAAATATTCTCTCATAGTTTTCATATTTTAGCATAATGTAGGTTTATAGGAATTGATAATTATGTGCACTTTTCATACTAGGTAAATTATATTTTTCATAAAACAAACAAGTAATAGGTACATTATTTTTTCAACATAATTAGTATGTACAGTTTTATTTAGAAACAATTATAAAGTGGATTATTAGTCATGTATAATTCATAAAAAGAAAATAGCATAAACATTTTATTAAACAAACCGATTACCCAAATTTGAATTTATTGTTAAATTTTTTTTAAAATGTTTCAAAATTAATTCCTACATCCATTACAACAGATCTTTCCAAATTCAACATCTGTCATTATATACAATCCAATTAAAAACTGTTTCCATATTGATTCCTACATTAATATACAAAATGCAATAATGGCTTAGTTGGGGGTATTTTTGGAATCTGAAAAGTACAATAAATCAGATTTTATGCTTAATTAGGTAACTTGCTGAGTTGGATCCTAGTCATGGGTTTTTACTTATACAAATTGGGTATTATTATAGGAATAAAAAGTGAAGAGTTTTAGGTACGACAAATTGAATTTGAAGGGTATAAGCCAAATTTACTATTTTTTTTTCATTTAGCACCAATAACCTCCATTGTAATAAGACACATTATGTGCATAGCATTGGAGAAAAGAGCTTTATATTCTCAGAAAATCGAAACACTCATATGATTTCCAGTCTTCGCAACCTTCTCCATTCTCTCTATGGGCCTTTGAATGAAGGGATCGCCATCGATGTAATGAATATAATAGTCAAGTTCGTTGGCAAGGGACTTGTAACTCAAGTGATTAAGAACAATTACCCATGTACTCGAGGTCATGTGTTCAAATCTCCCCTCCCCAATATCACTTGTATCATATCAAGTCCGCTACAGTGCGGATGCTTTTTTTTTTTTTTTTTTTTTTGGGTCAGAATGAGGGGTGAGTATGATTATGGTTGGGGCTCACCATTAATAAAGAAATCTGAAGCAGAATGTGTGTTCATGTTTTTTTTTCACTCGTGGAAATTCAAGCTCCACGTAGAGCTTCATCTTCCTGGTGCTTCCAATTGGAACCCCTTCGGGATGGTTTTGGAGCCCTATTCAAAGGAAATGAAAAAAAGAGTACGAAAATTAAAATAAATTTGAAGAAACTTTGACACTGAAATATAAAGAAATTGATTTTGTGTGTAATAATTCACAAATGGATTGTAATTTCATATTTATAGAGTTTGGGGTGACATTTGGGATTGAATTTGGACCGTCGAATTTTTTTTACCATTAAAACCATCACAATTAAATATCTGTCGTTCGTTTGAAGTTAACCGTTGGATCTCAATGGTTTGTTTATCTAGACCCCACGCGCCTCAAGTGCACGGATAGGAAACAGCGGCGCGCCACAATTGATCCATCCGGTTCCAAAAACCAACAAACAGACAAAAATTGCTCTTCTGCCTTTTGCTTCGTGGATCCCAACTTTTTTAGCCCCATCTGGAATATCTCACATCTCATACCCAATCCTAGCTTGATTGATGCTACAAAGTCTAGACTGTTATTTTCAAAGCATATAATAAAACAAAAGTCTTAACAAAAGATAGAGAATTGGGAAAATAGAAAGAAAAAAGAAAAACAATTGAAAAAAAAACAGAGGAAGAGAGGCCCTCGTCCGATGTGCACTTTTCTTGTTCCGCACATGCAGTCTGGCATAAGTTGTAACAGTGACATCATACAACAACCACAATCTATATGAAAGGCCTAGAAAGAATTACCAACTACACTTTCTATTTCTTGCCATAATTTCTCTCCTCTATTCACATGCTAATTTGGTGTCAAAGCTGCTCAAGCAGATAGCAAAGGCCTGAAATGCAGACAAAGGATACCGGTAATCCATGGTAAACATATCCTTGCCAACTTTACCAAACTGAAGGATGATCTTGTCATGGTCAGATTGGGTTGGCTGCGGTGGTTGCGAGGGTGTCGGTGCACCAGCAACCGACTGTGTAGCTGCTATCAACTGAAAGTTCTTGACAGAGGCAACTGTTACCCTTCCACGGAAGTTAAGGCACCAACACTGCAACTGTTCATGCCATCTCGGTGCCTTGTTCCGAAGAATCAATGGTCTCTCCTTTCCTTCATCTTCATAATGGGACCCGACTATATCAGAGAATCGAGCACTGCTAAACTCAGTTGAATTATCAATTGATTTTGAGAAGGATATGCTCCGGAATGAGTCCTCAAGGGAGCGCTGGAGAAGCTCAGGCTGGCCAGGTACAATGCCACCAGGCTCAAGGGATGCGGCAGGAATTGAGTGCATGTTGCAGTGCATCCTGCGTGGCCCCCTAGTGCCAAGTACATTTAACTCATATGTCACCTGAGCGATGTTGTAGCTGCCAGTAGGAACCTTGGGAGAGACCTTTTTAGAGTAAAACCGACGGCTTTGGCCGGGTGGGTAAAGCTGAGCGCTGTTGTAGGGAGGCTGGGTATCATAAATAATGAATTTGGTGCCTAGAAAATTAGACCTGAAAATGATGCACGTTAAACCAAACCAGATAGAAACTGCTTCTGGCCCATCAATAACAAAAATGAAGGGAAAGTAATATCCTAATACAATTATTATTACTATTGCATGTCCACAAATTGATTTGTTTAGCAGCATTTCCAATAGCATGAACTGCTAAAAGGTCAACAAACTTCGCTACCAATTAAGAATTAATAAATAAAACATGCCAACAATAGAATATTAGTTGCAATAAAAATATAAGAACCACCAATATACAGATGCATCCATGAGAACTTTGGCAGCAACAATTGCGGACACTGACATCATGCAAAGTGACAGACCAAGCTGGTTCAGAAGTGTGACAATGGATGTAAAGTCTACTGATTAAAGACATATGTGCGTGTATTATAAGTAAATAGAAGATAATCTAATATCCTTGCACCAAAACACTTCATAACGAAAGGACTGTCACCAGTTATTCAACCATGGTCATAATGCCTCATAAAGTCAGCATTTCATACATGTTCAAATTAAGGATATAGCAATGGAAGTTCCAATGCAGCCAAAGCAACTGAAATTGAGAGAGAACACATAAAAGTACAATACTAGCCCACAATATCACCAATATTCTTGGATTTTTTTTCAAGAAGAAAAGGGAATTGATATGTATAAAAAACAATTAATATGCATCTTAAAATTCTTTAAAATAATATCATTTGCAAAAGAAATAATTCTTGCAGGAGTGCTTGCAGCAAAACCAAGGCTAAGAATGTAAAGTCACCATAACGAATCCCCATTGCCTCATATTATTAATCCATGGCCAATGGACAGCAGATGCAAAAGACAAGATAAATGTTTTTAATTCAGTCTTGATCCCTAAGTATGCGCAATGAGTTTTCAACATGCTCAATATTCCAGTTCCAGTTTCGTAACTAAGTTTCAGAAAAGAAAAGAAAAAAATTGTACAATGACACATTTATCAAGTTCTTAAGTTGCAGATTTCGCTGTCTTCCTGAAGTTACTAACATATGAATTTCAGCATAGAATAGAACAGCTGAAAAAGCAAGTTCAACAAGAATCACCTCAATTTCCCAATGTAGGTGTTGCTTGATCTTGATATGTTATCAGCATCCATTGAGATCACATACTCTGTGCAAGTAGTTCTGCGCGTTCGCTTGGCAGAAAGAAGAAATTTCCCATTTTCAACAAGTAAGGCTGCAAAGGCATGGAATTGATCAACAGAACATCCTAAAATAGACTTGCAAGCAATAATGCAATCAACAGAATATTGCTTGCCAGAAAATGAAGTAAATTATTTACTGCACAATACGTCTGTATTTAAAGTTCAAGGTCAATTTAAAATTAGACAACCCCTCTTTATATGAGTTATTGCAATACAATCCCTTTATATAACTGAGGCTATGTAGGGTAACAATCCCTATGATCTTGACATAAGGAGAAGATGATAATTCTTATGCAGTATAGAGTGAGAGATGTACACTATTTATAACATTTAGACAGCAAATCAAACAATTAGTAATAGAACTTAGCTAAATCAAATTCTGGTAACCAGAATTAAAATAAAGTTTTGAACTTTAACACTTGCTAATAGCCTCTATTATCAACAGAAACCAAATGCCCTGATACAGGACAGCATGATTGATGGAACCCAATGATAACGTGTCAGTGAGGTAAGGCTAGGCCTCTCCGACTTAGCTGGGCTCTAGAGCCTTGAATGCGCTAGTCCTCGGAAAATGGTACAAGAGCAGACTGAAAAAAAAAACACAGCATGAGAAGAGATTGTTATAAGTGGATACAATACACTAAATGGGTTGTTTGGAATCCATAGAGAACGAAACTAAGAAATTAAGTTGACCCAACTAGCCTATATAGTTAGATCTGAAATTATCCCTTATAGATATATCAGTGGGTTGATATACATTATTGGTCAATTCTCTAACAACTTCAGTTTTGGGGGTCCAATGGTTGACTAACATGGTATCAGAGCTCTGATTGTCGGAAACCTTGAGTTCCAAACTTCCAATCAACATTTCTTACTCATTAACTTGCAAGGTGCAGGGAGGGGCTGAACTTATATGTTTCTCTTTATATGTATTTTTCTACCTCTTTATGTGGAGGTGATGTAGTACAGCCCGTAGGTATTAAATTAATCACTTAACAATCGAACAGAGAAGAATATAAGAGACTGAGGAGAAGAAATATAGGTCGAAAAGACGATACAAAGGGCAGAAACAGTAGAACAAAGAAGAATATCGGAGGTCAAGGAGAAGAAAATATAGATCGAAGGGGCGAAATCAGAGAGTTCTAGGAAAAGGTTTACTCAACATTCAAATCTGAATTTTAAAGAACTACATGGGGTTATTTATAGAAAACTAAAACCTAGACATAATAGGATAAAAATCCCTTGCCTAAACAGAAATCCTAATCCAAATAAAATAGGAAAATTAAAACTAGATATCTGGAAATCTGGAAAAGTAGAAATCCTACTAGAATTCGGAAGACTAGAGAATCTAGGAAACTAACAAATACATTAGGAAACTAATAGATTTAGGTCCTATGCGTCCTGCATCAGGAGGACTGCACTTCAAGAAGGATGTTAACTTGATATATGTTGATGGTCCATTCACTAACTTGAACTTCTCAAGTCCAGTGGTTGTGTAAAGTCAACCATACTCTGCTTGCCAAACAACTCCTCTAAGATACTGAATCAGGTTACATTCATCGAAGCAGGAATTCTACAACTTTGCATAATGCTGTCCTCTACTATGAGTGATTCGAAAATAGAATTTCAGTTTTTAAAGAGAGAGGTTAGATCATCACAATCAGCAGCATCACTTTTACAAAACAATCATTTAGTGTCTTCCCAACGATATTATATACCTATGTTAGGACACGAATAATTTGTCTAAGGTGTAGAAGGCACTCCACATACAACAGACGAGGTCCTAAATGGCCTTGATAGTGCCTAGATTTAGCATCCACTGTCAAAAGGATGCTCTTAGCAATAGAAAGTTCCAAATGGATATTGCCTATATATTATTGGTCTTATTAAAGATTGCGTGGTCATAGCACAGATCAATGGATCAGTTAGTATTATTTACAAATTAGTTTCCATGCCATATTCTAATAAACATGATGGCATATTGACCAAAGGTTGAGTTAATTAAATACTGATTAACAAGAAACCAATATTATTCGCAATAATAAACAAAAACTTTTCAACTAAGCTGAACACAACAAATGTTTTAGTAAGTTGATCATAACTATATTGTGAAATCCCAACAAACCACATAACCTGAAATCTCACATTTAACTTGGTAAAGCATTAGTTCCAACAAAGCTGTCTTATGAGAACTTTACCAGGGCTAAGGCAAAGGAAAAGGTGGTAAGTTAAATTAGACTTGTCCCTCTTGATAAAGCACTGGATCGTTCCATCCCGAGATCCTGGCTGTGAAAGGCAACCATGTGTCAGCTACTGGCTATTATGAATATGGTTAAAAGAGAGCATCTAAGTGCATAAACACATGTATAACTAACTTAAACAGAAAACCCAGGTAATGACATTAAAACATAAATGTGTGGGCACCTTCTGCCTTTCATTAAGTGCCTCTCGTAAGGAAGACAATACCACAAAGCTCTCACCTGCTTCAAGGAGACTGGGAAGGTAATTTTCCCAGAGAATTCAGGACTTCTGACAATTTCTTTGCACATTTCCCTCCATGACCTGCATACGGCAGCGCAGGCAACAACATGCTTGCGAGAAGGCCAAGTACTCTCACTAGCCTCCAATCTTTTGATTACATCACGTAGTAGTTCAGGAGGTAGGCTAGCCCAACGGCTATTCTGGATTACCAGAGGTGGGTCGTGCAGCTCATGGACTGAACCATGTGATTTCCCCCTGTGATGACCAGGCAGTCTCACCTCAAAACTCCGTCTGGATAAACTTCCAAACCCATCCCTTACATCACGAACTATACTGCGAAATGACATTAACTCTGGCGTGCCAACAGACTCAGATGTTATATATGCCCTCAATGCAGATGCACGATATAATCCACTTCAAGTTGGGATGAACCACAAAACTATAACTGCAGGTTCAACTGCAAATGAACCAAACTGGATTCAAATTTCTGTTACAATGCTTAAAACCTAAGAAAGAAAAAAGGAAGAAGACTGATTGACAAAAGCACAAAGCAAGAAAAGGAGATTCTCTATAAAGAAAGTCTCATTCTCACACATGGACTTAAAGCAGCCTAAAGTACAAGACTTTAATCAGATACATCTTTTGGCGGGTTTTAAAGCTGATCTTCCACAACCTAAACTATAATTAATTCAAACTTAAATTCCTACTTGTGCAGTCTAAGCCAAATAGAAAAATAGAAAAACTTTAGAAAACAACCCCCAGACTGAAACCTCTTCCACATGGAATTTTTAAAACTACAGTGTCTATAATTTGTTATTCTAGAATGCAAAACCCTTCAGAGACAAGATTGTAACTAAAACCCAAATACTTTTTGTTTTAAAAAAAAGGTAAAACAGTGTCATAAATATAGGCAGCATGAATTATGCACCGAAATGAGAAATGCAACCTGAATAAATAAATAAATAAATAAATTGTAAAATCAAGTTGACCTAGCAATTTAAATGCTCAACTCCTTAATAACTCACAGAGAGAGGAAGAGAGGGAGGAGAGAGAGAGAGAGAGAGAGAGAGCGCGCGCAAACCCGAAAAACACCAAATTAAATGCCACAAGACTTGAGTTTGAGAGCTTGGCACTGATCAAAGATACATTGCTTCACCAGTAAGGCTATCAGAGATCGGTGAACAACTTTCAAGAATCAAAGCCTACTGCTGGAATTCCTGCAAATATAAAATACTGCAATCTTAGAAATGACGAAGAAGGTTAACAAATTTAGCCTACAAAACCAGAAATTTGAAAGCAAAAACCACCAAAAAAATTGTTCTTCTCTTTTTTCGGTTTTCCAACTACTGATGTTAAAAAGTAGATGAAGCAAAGTCAGTATTTTGATCTCCATTTTGCTTAGAAGCACAAAAGCATCCACAGAAAAAATTAAAATTAGCCAAAACTCATGAAATGAAACAAATTAATGCAGAACACACACCAAAATGTGGTGCTTCAAACCCCTTAACTAAAAAAACTAAAATTCAGATATTATCCATAAGGGATTTACACCCCCCACCAACTGAAGAAAACCCACAAATGTTTCAAGAATCAGACTTTCCAAGACGGTTTTGGGACAGCAAAGTTATAACCCAGAAAACGAACCTAAAACTCAACAATCAGAGAAATGATCCCAGGTGGGGCTGCAAATTTAACAAACAGAAAAAGAAAAAAAACAAGGAATTTAGACAAACATTTCAGACGGCTGATGCTTCAGTACTTCTTAAAGCTGCGATGCAAAACACCATAAAGACCTGAAGATCACAACCAGCTCACCAGCTTCTGCTCTCTCTCTCTCTCTCTCTCTCTCTCTCTCTCTGTGTTAGAAGACCCGGACTTCAACTCTTTATTCAATCCAGTTCACGAACAAATAGCTTTATTAACTTAATCCAAATTATTTAATTTTATCTATTTGTCTTAATTTTAATAACACCCACTTGAACCAGACTGAAATGACCATTGGGCCCTTGACGGTTGACTTTTGTCACAGAACAACTCCCTGTGTTTCCGTTACCCGACCAATTGGCGTATCTTAGTGCGAGATTCCTACGTAAGCCGCTTGTTGGAGCTTCGGCGTAATTTAGCATCCACCGCTTACGACATCGCGCTTTGAGAGTTAAATATGGTACTCCTCGGCGTACCTCGTTATGATGTGGAAGCAGTTGTGTTATTGATCTGAACCGTTGACTCTGTTGAAATGTTGGGATTTGGGAAGCTGGGTGCATGTGGGAAGATCATGAAATGGGCACGCAGTCATGATGGAGGCCTGATGGAGAGTGGAATGACATTTGTATCCCTATTGGTTGGGTCTGTGCTAGGATGCTGCAGCTGCTGCCACGTGTTGGGATATTTTAACTCAGAAGTAAGAGCATCTACAATGGAGAGGTGTATATGAGGATGTATGTTAAATATACATCCCGAGTCACCGGAATCGTCTCCAATGAGGAGATGTAAATGGATTTAAATATACATCACCGGTCCACCATGGGGATGTAAAATAAAAAGTATATTTACATCTATTTTTACATCCCTTGTAGACGGGACCCACCCGAGAAAAAAGAAGAAAAATGAAGAAAAGTCAACATAAAAGGCTGGGACCCACGACTACACTCTAATTTACACCCCTGTTGGAGTAAAAACATATTTACACCCGGAGATGTAAAAGGGATGTAAAAGTGGTTTTATACCCCCGAATTTACATCCTCCCACTGTAGATGCTCTAAGAGAAACACTTACATGAAACAAAGATGGCATTATTTTGCTACCCCCAACTAATCACAGCATGCTAAGCGTGCTAACTTTTTCATCTAACAGTATGTAATTGAAAAGGAATAGCAAACAGTGATATCCCCGTTTCATACAAGTTTTTCTACAGAAGTATATCTTCTTTGGTGTTGCTTGGATTTCAAGGAATGGAAAAGACAAAATTTTCGAGGGAGGGAGGGAGGGTACAATGTAAGTTGCTGTTGAGATTGGATTTTAGATTATGTTATCTATATTACCAAACAAAAAAAACCAAAACCAAAAAAGATTATGTGAGATAAAATCACTCATATAATAATAAGTTTATAGGGCTTCCAGCTTTTCATTTTGATCCGTTTAAATGTGGGTTATACATTAGCATTTCTTTTCTCTCTTTTTTTAATTTTTTGTGAAACAAAAATCCATTCATAATATGGGCTAAGTACAATAAGAACACACCCTTTAAGGAGGTTATTGCATACAATAAGGCTAGAAAATAGAAATCCAGCAAGACAATGGCAAATTAATTGCACAAATTTTGAGTTCAGCTCACTCAAAGTTGAAAGAGGGATGATCTCAATTGCATCACCATTACTCCATAGAGATCATGGTAGAAAAACCAATAGCTAGGGACTAGAGGCACCTCCAAGTAAAAGGGCCTTATTGCTCAGCATCCATCGGGCCATAGAGGTCACAGAGCCTTTAGAAACTCACATGATCTCACAGCACCTAGAAATGGTATATCCACCCACGACTAATGACTCCACCTCCAAAAACATGCATATCTATAATAGATCCAATACCCACCCTAACCCAACTCCATAAGAGGCGAAGGCATCAAATCTACCAAGACCCATGAAACCTAGCCCAAGAGATTGCATAGCAAACCCCAAGAAAACTGGGGAAAAGCCCAAAACCTTGCCAAAAGCAAGGGAAGAAAAACCCATCAGAAAACTGGGATGAAAACTCTCCATAACATGTCGGGAGAAGGGAGAGGGGACCGGTTTATTAGCCAAAAGAAAAACTAGAGGGGTGCCTTATAACCGGAGAGGATTGCAGGCAGTGATTGTGAGGTTGGTTGGGTTGAGAGAGAAGAGAGAGTTCGACTCGGGTTGTAATAGTTGTGTTCACTGCCGTTAAATATTAGCATCTCTAATTTAGTTCATTGACCCATCAAAGTTTAGTTTAATAAAATGTTGTGTAGGAGGAAGTCATTTAATAAAGGGTGTTTCACTAAAACACCCAAAATGAGGGTTGAAATTATAAAAAAAACCCAAGCACTATTTAAACATATAAACACACCCAAAACCCATTATTACACACACTCAAAACCCATTTATAAATATACCCAAAAAGTTGACTTTGGGGTTAATTTTGGGTGTGTTTCTATGTTTAAATAGTGTTTGGGTTTTTTTATAAATACATGTCTAGGATTGGGTTTATTTATAAATTTGTATTTAATAAATTGATGTTTTTCATAACTAATTCATGTAGAAAAGGGAGAGAAAATTATAGTTCAATAAGTCTTGTTAAAAAATTAGATGTCAATGTCTATCTATGAGCCGATCTTTAAACAGCTCAAAAAACATACTCCGTCTTTCAAAAAAGATAAGACACAAGAAACTAAAAGGGGTTTCACATAGTTAAGAAATATCTACTCAATCCTCCTATCCATGTACCACAATTAGGCTGAGAGCTTCACATCTATTTAAAGATTACAAAATTCCTCAATAAGTTTAGTAGCAATGCAGCATCCATATAGTTTTTGTTTACCATTTTTATATTTGAGCCCGTTTGAAGGCTAAGTAAAATTTCACACTAAATTTTTAACCATTTAATGGTTTCTAGATTAAATTTCTTTTATGTGAGCGTGCCACTGTTAGCAATTAATACCTTAACAGATTTGAATGATTTTATGTACTTGCACCCCAAGTAATAGACTTTAAACAAACGATTGCAATTTTGGGTGGGGAAACCTCCCAAGAAAATTCTTTTCTATGCCTCAGACTGATGAGAACTTCACAATTTATCTAGATAAAAAAGGTACGTACAACAAAATACACTAGTTTTTGAAAGATATAACAAACTAGTGCAAGCAGAATTGCCTAAAGTACAAAGCATAAAATGAATTGCCAAGTGTGGATAGGCCTCAGAGTGTTAGGCTTTGACTTCTGCTAAAAATACAATCGCAGAGATGATTCAAAATCGGGCTGGACTGGATTTCTCTTGACTAGACTGGATGTTTCTACATTGGAATTGCAAGTTAGCACCTTCAACTAATAGAGATTAGCTACAAATCGAGATTTCTATTGAGGAGTAGTCATTCTGACATACCTTGAAAGCTAAGAAAGTGTGAACTTGGTCTAATTTAATTCAAATAATTTGATTCTTGGATTAAATCACCATTGGTGGTAATTTATTTCTCAATTATCAAAATAACGTGAATTATTATTTAATTTAATCCCACTTTTGTTAAATAGTATAGGCCATTCACCATTTTTAGTATACAAAGTACAAAAATTAACCAATAAAAAAGTCCAAGTGAGAATCAATTGGGTGCAGGATGGGCAAAGTTGACTCAAAGCTATATATTAGAAAGAAAGAAACAATTTTTAAAAAGATGATCCGAAATTTCTATATGTAATGACATAGAGTGCAAGATTGGTCAAAGCATAGACTTTACTAATTCTATCTTCTTTTTTTCTTTTTGATTCAAGCGATACTGGAAGAAGAGGGAATCGAACCTAAGATCTCGATTAGATGAATGAATACTCTTTAACGACTAAAGCTACAAGTCCCTTGCTACTAATTTTGTCTCTAGTGTGAAGTATTGTTTTAATTGTAGCTATTGGCATATACTTATGTTTTGTAGGCTGAAGCGAGTGCTTTCAAACAAGCTTTAATCTAGGCACATAAATAAATTAAAAATTTATTATATGGAAACTAAAAGCAATTCAAAAGTATTCAAACAAATCATTACGAGACAAGCACAATTACCTTGTAGCTTAACATCAATTGTAGAGGATATTTGGAAGTTGTTGTAAAAGTTCTCCAACGTTCATTATTACTCATGTTTACTGAGTGCCCGTTTGGTATTTGTTTATTTAGGATGATAAGTGATTTTTAAAAAAATTTGGGAAGCCCAACCCGTTTGGTAAACTATGAGAAAATCATTTATTGTTAAAAATTGTTGTGAGAGAAAGCTATAAGGGAAAGCAACTAATGAGGTGCTTTCATTTTCTGATTATTCGGGAAATAGTACCAACAACACTTTTAACAAAAAGTTTACCAAACGTCAAACTATTTTCTCTCACAGCAAATCTGACAGCGATTATTTTCACAGCACAGAAATACCAAACTGGCCTTGAGAGCCAAATATGATAGCATTTAGCTAAAATAGGACATGACAATAATAACCCTTGTATTTGGTTCAGTAATTTTTCCTTGGATGTAATTTCCAAAGTTTATTTTGACTCGTACGATTATAAGATCCCTAAGAGATCTCACTTTTAATGTATTTATGTTTTAAAATAAAATTTGAAAAAAAAAAAAAAAATCATGCATCTAGCCCCGGCACTCGATGTTTTGATTATTAATGAATGGCATGAGTACTCATGTACAATGTCATATGAATATTAATAATGTAACAATAATCTTTTTCTTGTTTGTAATTAATTTTACAATAATGTTATGTGATACTTCAAGTTTTCTTTGGGCAAGTTTGACCCAAATCTATGAATCATCTTCGAATAGCATCCATCATGATTTGTGACTAGAACCTTTCTAATATGTGTGCTCCACCAAGAATAACGTAACATGCTATATATGTGTTGATGAAAATTATTGAATAAAAAAACAATTAAAAAATAAAGAAGAAAAACATAGTGGAAGAGAGAAAGTAAGTAAATGAAAATTACTGTATTTAAATTACTTCTCTAAAAACGAAAAATAAATATTTATATATATATAAAAAAAAAAACTTGGAAGGAATCCATACCAATTAAAATTATACATAAAAATGGGTTATTTGGTTTAATGATTCTTGAATTTTGACCCGATTTGCATTTTGGTTCTTCAATTTCCAAAATTGTTCCCATGGTCCTTCAACTTAAGTTTGGTGAGGACAAATGGTCATACCGTCAATTTTGTTATCTTTTATGTTAAAATATTAAAAAACTAAAAAGATTAAAAATAAAAATAAATATATATGTATATATATATCTCTCTCTCCCCTCTATCCCGATGTCTAATCTCCCTCCACCCAGATTTCTTCTCCCCCCACCTAGCCATCCAGCTAGCCCCACTGCGATCTTCCTTACCTCCTCTTTCCGACGTACCTCCCTCCCCCTCTTTGTCTGTATTATCGAAGTCATAGTTGCCTTTCCATTTGAGAAAGAGAAAGTTTATGCAAATGGGAGGGTGAGAGAAAGTTGATGCAGAGAGAGAGAGAGAGAGAGAGAGAGAGAGAGAGAGAGAGAGAGAGAGATGATAAGATGGGGGTGGGGTAATTAGAATGGGTGGGACGATGAAATTGGGGGAGAAGAGGGAGGAGGGTGGGGATACCATTTTACTCCTACATTTAATAGAAAAAGTTAACAAAATTGACTGCAGGACTATTTGTCCTAACAAAATTAAAGTTAAAGGACCACGGGAACGATTTTGGAAATTAAGGGACCAAAATGCAAATCAGGTCAAAGTTCAAGGACCATTAGACCTAATAGCCCTATAAAAATAATCCATTATTTTTCTACTTATTGATGCAATAATAGTTTTTATTCAGTGTTCATGCATGAAGCATGCCTGCATGTATGTGATGTGATGTGCTAATTACTATTTTATTTTAATAATCAAGAGATTTATTGAATCATGAGACAATTACATCATGATAATCAAGGAAGAATCAACCAGGATGATTCTTCTTCAATCCAAGTATTAAACTTTGAATTAGAAAAGATTCTTCTTCAATCCAAGTATTAAACTCTGAATTAGAAAACAGTGTTTAGCCACTTTCTCCCCTTGAGAGTCCCAAAAAAGAGGAGGAGGAGTATCATTGCCCCTCCTCCCCCTCCTCTCTTTTTGCTTTTTTATTTTATTTTTTTTTATCGGTATCATTGTGATGATTTCTTCTAAATCATGCTCAAATTGAAGTTCCCATCACCTCTTTTGGGCTATGTTCCCAATCAAATTATTCTCCCAAAACCCGCTCTCTAAAACTGCTTATGTTCTCTAAATTTGGTTCTAAACTGTATTTGACAGAGTTTGTCGCAAATCACCCGATTGATCTTTATCAAGGTTGTTGTTTTGGTTTATTTATTTTCTCTTATGCGCATGTGTAGATAATTGGAAACTATGTTTTCCCCAAATCTGTTACGTGTTCTTACGTCATCTAATGTGTTGTCCACATGTTTGGCTTAAGTAACGTCACACGTGAGAGGGTGCGTTGAGAGTATTATCCTACAATGGAAATGGAAGCCTTAGATGAGTAGTTTAAAAGAGCTTGTGCACTGTTCCTGTGGAATGTGGCATGGTTGTTGCCGGCCGTGCAACTACCAAAAGAATTGTTTTCAGATCCTGCAATGTTTATCTGTTTTATTTTTATTCATATAGATAATGAGAAGGATAAGAAATCATGCATGACTGAAAATATAAATTTAGTCATACAAGATGGCAGCTAATTAATTAGTAATGAGAGTATATAAATTAAATTTGCTGCACATTCTTGTAATATTATGTGATTATACCCTTATTTACATCCTTAATTAGATTGCACATGTACAAGTTTAACAATGTGAAATCAAACTTTAAAGCATCACTGGTATAAGTAAATGTTTTGTTTAGTCAAAATCCACTTTTTATCCTTTTTCATTCTAATCTGAAGGGAAGAAATTTGAAAACAGAAAAGGGTACAAGAATGCCATTTGCTAAAACTTGGTCCATGTATGGACATGAAATCGAGAAGACTTTTGAGCTCGTCTGGTATGGATTATCTTAATACGGGGAGCAAGTGATGGTGCTTATATATATAATTATTTGACTTCTAAGTTATAATATATTAATTTTATGGTTAACATGCAACTATCAACACTTATGACCAAGTAGATCTTAAATAAGAAAAAAAACGCTTAAGAACCAAGTGGAAAGTAGACTCGTTCAAGTTCTATCACTTTTCAATCACTTAGGTTTGAATCTTCATGGCACGTTAGTAGTATGTGTGAGAAACCTCAATGCCCTTGTAGTTTAAACTATCGCTTATAGTAAATAATAATAATATTATTATTGTTATTAATGTGACCAATGTGAAGATATTGTTAAAGGAGTTTGGGTGAAGTTATTGGTCTTGTCTTGTAACACGACTTCAAAACTAAAATGATGAATTGGATAAGTATTTGCTCATTACCAATGATTTGGTATAAATTGCTTGAGATGGGGGTCAAGTCAGGTGGGGGTGGCTCAGCCCAAAATAAAATATAGCAGATGTCTGATCTTATTAGGTATTTGATTATAAAACAACTTGATATGATTATTTCTCTTGTTACACGTGTGCTTAGCTTCAAAGTGACTTGTCACTAGTCGTAAATCTTGATGGACCGACTTGCTTGGCGACGCCTCATCTCAAGTCGCCATCAGTCCGGCGATCTTCATGACTGACACGGTAAAGGACAATAGAGTAAAGTCCAATTAGGAAACTCTAAGAAAAAGAAATTAGGTAACATGTAAATACCTAAAAGGGGGGAAAAATAAAAATAAAAGTTTTAAGAAATGTTGGTGATGCGATGTAACACCGAAATTCAGAGTTAGTTGGCATGCTTGATTTTCTTGTCGCATTGAGGATTTCAAAGGATATAAAGGTTGAATTCCAAGTCAACCAAATTGCGTGCAACACGCCACCAGCCATCCACAAATTCCTAGGCGAAGGCAAACACACCTTCCCCTTGTAAATGGTTCTTGCCCTTTCACATTGACATTTCAATTGATGGTGGTGGGGTTTCAAATCTCCCTATCAAACATATTGGAAACGTAGTTGTTATTGCCACCCCAAAAGCAAAACTCCTGTAACTTTTTTTTTCTTTCTATTTTGTAAAAACACAAGTAATGAAAAAAATTTAAAATACTTGTCTTATTTTCTAGAAGTAGGAATGTAGAGATTTTTCTTTTTGTGTTTTTGATGAATTATTTTTTTTCATATGTGTCAAAATGTGATTTGCAGGAAGTGGAGTGTCCTGGAAGAAGGGAAGCAATGTCCAATATATAAAGGATAATGTTTGGCTCCCGAAAGAAAAGGAACTCCTCCTAAAATGAACATGTGGCCAATTAGAAATGGACACATATCGAAACATTGAAAATAATAATAAAATTTGAAAAGTAACACCAAGAGACAAGAGTCTAAGGAGGCTCTAGGCACAAGTAGGCGAGGCGGCTGCCCAAAATTGGGAGAGCCCCAATTTTGGGACATTTTGGAAAAAGCAAAAGGAGAGAAAAATTTTAAAATAAGCAAAATGGACAAAATGCCTTATTTATTTTAGATTTCTAATCCAATACATTTGCATGTCTTTGATTCGAAAGTTGAGTGGTTTTTTGTCTTTTTGAAAAGTTTTGGCTTTTCAAAAGTGAAAATTTTTTTATGTCTAAAACCTAAAAAACCTTTTGTATAAACCCCTATATATACCTATGTATGTTATTTTAAATAAATTATATTATATAAATATTATGTAAAGTTAACTTATACTTTTGCATCGAAAAATGAAAGGCGATTGATATTTAAGTGATGTTTTGAATCTTGATGCATTTTATAAAGTTGTTGTGTAAATTACATTTTGTTTGTTTCTTTTATGTTATAATTGTGAATTTGAGTTCATATAATATTTTTTCTAACATACTGAAGAAAAAAAAAACACATAAATATACATAAAAAGTAGAAGGTCCCATTTAGGTTGTTCGCCTAGACCTCCAAAACGTAGGACCGCATGATCATTTCAGGAGCGATTCCTCCTCTTCTTTCAGAACCCAAACATTAACTACAGATAAAAAGAACAAACTATGGAAATGAAAGTGGGAGTGTGTGGACACCAATGTGGTTCATTGGTGTTTTTGACAACCAAGTTAACCGCGAGGTTTCGGTTTTGAAGGTTTGGAAAGCTAATTTCTAGGTTTTGGGGTTAGCATTGCGTGGAGAAATCGATTAATATACCTGAAAACATCAGAAGCATCGAAGTCCTCGGACAAGAAAAATTCTAGCCGCCAAGACGAGAGGATATTCTGAGCTGCTTTGCAAGGATATCCTGGTCAATTTAAAATCAATTTTTGGCTAAACTTACTATGTTGTTTTCAAACTTTAGCGGACGACAGTAAAAAAAAAAAAAAAAAAAATCTCATAGCTTTCGTTATGCAAAGGAAACTAACTGAAATGTGCGACCAAAGGCAAACTTGCTGCTCTACAAACCTCTGCGGAAATGATGGTGAACCCATAATCAGAATGAGATGAAATAATGGTGAGCCTATTCCACAAGGTTTTGGATTAAGTAACAAGGCCTTCTAGTTTTATATGGAAGTTGAGATCCATATCGAAGAAAAAAAACTCCTTCAGTTTCATTTCAATTCAAACAAAAAAAATATTTATGCCAGAACATAGTTCTTTCGTCATGATTTTTTGTGTACGGTATACTTCTGTACACAAGGAACCATGACAAGAAAAGATAAAAGAAAGGATTGTGAACATAATGTCTAGGCCCATTTTCACCAGAAAATCAATGAAAACATGAAAGCATTCTCAAGTACATGTTGGATAGTATAAAATAAACTTAGCAGCAAAGCAGATTAGCTCTACAATCTGGTAGATCAGTGCTGAGACTTAACAAGAAATAGATAGCAACCATAGTAGCATTAAACACATAATAAATTTGAACAAGCATTTTATTGGTTTATGTCATGAATCATAATCTCAGCACTCTTCCCTTCATGGGCTTTTTATGTGCAAACACACCTTGTCTTGTAAGGTAGGGCTTGGTGTTTCTCCCTGGGTCGAGCAAAATCGGATCCAAACAATCACCTTACGTATAGGTCTTATTGGGTAATAATTGCTTATGATATAAGGTTCAGTCGTTAAGAGTTCAAGAAAATCACACATGGTCAGTTTTTGACATTGCGATTTGGGATTCTGGATTTGGGTGTATTACCCTATTAATACAAACAAATAATTTAGCATGTATGCGCAATAGAAAATGCTTCTGACACGTGCGAGTGCATGTAGAGAGGCTAGTAACAAAATAGCGAGAATTGTTGAAAGAATTCTCAAGTTTTTGTTTAGATAATGTGGCAAATAACGCATGACTATATCCGAGTTGTTGGAAGTCGTTTTGTTGAAGAAAGGGAGACATTGCTAACATAACTATTGGTTCCAAAATTGATTGATGGGCAAGGATGGATGGTTGAGTATATCTTTGCCTTCAACTGCACAAAACAAAGATTACATTTACTTTGTTTTACACAGCCCATGATATCAAGATATATTCAAGACCCCAAAATTCAAGATTGCATTTAAGAAGCAAGTTGATGAGATTGAACACCCACACCCTATTTGACAAGAAATTTTTCAAATGAAACGTGCATATTGGAACACCGTCATATTATAATAGGCGGCGCTGTTACGTGATTACCTAGGTTATAAGGTCAAATCCAAGTCAACCAAACCAAATTGTACACCACGTCCACAATTTGATAGGCTATCCGCAAACACCTTGCAAGTATTTTGGCCTTTCATGGTGGCATTTCAAATTAAAGTTCTGGGGATTAAATATTGTGGAGTTTGCTGGAGTTAGGGTGAGCATTGTGTGGAAAAGTCAATTAAAGCACCCTGAAAAAGAATTGTACGAAGCATCAAAATCCTCGGACAACAACATCCTAATTGTGAAGACTAGTTAGGCTTTTTTCTCTACCACACTACCGGACAGCATCGTTGAGGGATGAGGCAGTTCAGGCTTCTGAAATCTTAAACCGAACGGATGCACTAAGTGAAAGAGAACACAACATTCATTCAAGCATCTAAAAACTGATGGTATAGATCCAGTGCCAAACATGTAGAAGATAATAAAACATTCAGAAACATGCCAACATCTAATTTAACAGATTGATCCATTGAAACATCAAATAAATAATTAAACATATTCACGATCATCAAACAATCTTGTACAATTTGACGCTAAAGTTCTCATGTCTTTTATCTTAGCCCTTCCCAATAAATCTTTTGAAAATGGTACTTTCTAAACAGTACAGAAAGTTCAGCAAAATTAGAATTAATTCCCTCCAAAAAAAAAGGAAAGCCTTAAAGTGACCAACATATGCTTAATTTTTTCCAAAACCAAAACCCAACTCTCCACTCGTCCTGTTCTTCTGTGGATTCCATTTCATGTTTAGTCTCTGAGAAACATGGTGACTTTAAATGCATATGTTGTTTGTAAAGTTTATTGGAGAAGGGGCTTAAGAAAAATAAAACTCATACCTTTCTGCATGCAAGGAGACTAACCTAGCAGTGTGACCAAAAGCAAACTTGCTGCCATCATATATCTCTGGAAATGAACAAGAACGCTGAAAAAGCAAAGACTAATAGTTGCTAGAAGCTTTGGAAATTGAAACTAATGTATTTATCACATAAAGAAGATGAAAGTAACCCCAAAGACCAAAAAGTCAACGAATCTATCCAAACATACAGCAACACACAAGGAAGGTAATTTACAAGCTCACTATATTTCAAATAAGCACACAAGAACACTTAATCTGGCCGTAGGGTTCCAGGATTCAAAAAGGATCTTAGAATGTCTAGGGCTCTCCTATAAGTTAATACACATTCTCAAGCAACATAAATGCAAAAAGTAAAAAACAACTGGAATTATTTTAACCCAAATGAGAGAGAATGGATTAATTCTTGTCTTCTCGGATAGTATAAAGAAAACTTGACAGCAAACCAGATTAGTCCTACAATCAGTAAATAAATGCTGAAAGTTCAACTAAGATTTTAAATAACTTGTAACACCAGAATAACAAATAGTTATACAAGGTGATTTTTTTTCATTTTTTATTTATAAGAGTACAACAAAAGTGAACAAGTAGTCCACTTCTAAAAGAACTAGATATGCAAACTGATTCAACAACTCAATCCTAGGCGAAAACACCCCAAAAAAAAAAAACAAACAGAATTCCAAAGAGCTATAAAATAAATGCTTTCCAATCCGACAAAACGACAGAAAAAAGAGAACACCCTAAACTCTAAAGTTACAGATGCCCACAAAGACGGCCAAAAATGCACCCTATCCCATAATCATTCCACCTCCTCACTCAATATATTCTCAAAAACCCTTCTGTTCCTTTCACCCCAAAGATCCCAAAAAATTTCCATCATAGCACATCTCCCAGATTACAGTCTACCAAACCCCACAGTAAAAGCACAAGACACATAAAGCTGCAACCAATGGCTAGCAACCACACTAAAAGCATTAAACACGAAATTACATCAGAATGGTATTGGTTGGCCAAAATCACATATGCTGTAAGAGACAACAACCTACTGGTATCCCCTCTTTACAAACTTCATGTTATGAATCACGATAGCAGCATTAATTTTTAGTTCCCTTCATATATTCATTTCCTTGCTTATCACAGTTCTTCCTCAAGAATGCCACATAATAACTTAAAGTAGACAATTTGTTTTTTTCTTTCTTTAAAGTACATAACTGTTCCACATATCCGAGAACTATGAATCATACATGCTTTGGAAAAATTACACTTACGTACCTGTCCATGCAAAGCTTCAACAGGCGCATAAGCAAAATGATGCACCAGCTTCACCTGGAAATCACTTTTGTATTTTCTTTCCATCGGTTGGCCCAATATGGACCAAATGACATGAAAATCAAAATCAAATAAAAATTCTCGTAAAAAGATTTCTCAATAAGCAAACAGAAAGATGAAAGAATTCAAGAAAAAAAGGAGGAGGTTCAACTAAGGTACCATAGAGAAGACAACACCTTAATATCAAATGTCGTCATCAAATTTAGCATGCACTAAAAAAGTCCAAATATCAAACAATGCCAGCAATATTTAAAGGATTTGTGCTCCCACCCAATAAAGTAAACCAGTAATTTGCAAAAACCAATGAAAAGAAAAGAAAAAAAATTCCCAACTGATATCGTCATAAACAATTTACTGGTTCTAACTAGTCATCAGGACTAACAACATTGTTTCATAAGAAAAAAGTCATGACATCAATTTGCCAATTACAGTACAGCAGAAATATTCATAATCATAATTATAGATAAGCACAATCCCATTCAAAGTAACTCACTTCTTCAGTTCCAGCAGTAGGCAAAGATGTCTCAGCCACTAAAACAGCATCACATTGCGTAATCAGTTGGACCCTCTGTTGAAAAGTCTGTTTACCTCCTAGCTTCTCAATGAGTAAAAATAGTGTCATTACGCCTAGGTGGTCTATCAGGAACTGAACCGGGTTTGAACTTTGAGGCCTCATGTTTCGCCAGTTCAGGAGGAACATGACTATTACTCTGAATGAGCATCTGCTTGAGATCATAAAAGACTTCAGTGTCGTGCATAGTCAAGAATGTTGTGGCCACACCAGTCTTCCCTGCACGCCCAGTACGTCCAATACGATGCGTGTACTGTTCAATATTCCCAGGCATATCATAATTAATAACATAGGCCACATCAGGTATGTCAATCCCACGTCCTGCAACATCAGTTGCAACAAGGACATTGTATTTCTTGGCTCGAAAACCGTCAAGGCTAATTTCTCTCTGCTCCTGTGACTTACCCCCATGCAAAGTGGTCACACGATATCCATTCTTATCCAAACTCTTAGCGACATAGTCTGCATTCTTCTTGGTATTAACGAACACAATAGCAGTCTTATCACCAAGTTCATCAAGCAACCTCTTTAACCTCTCAAACTTCTCAGATTCCTTGCTCATGATCACATTCTGAGTGATCAAATCAGTTGTCTTTCCAGCTGTGCCAATCGTGACCACAACAGGATTCCTCAAGTACTTCCTAGCAAGCCGCTCTACAGCAGGCGGCATTGTGGCACTGAACATATAAGTGGTTCTGTAAATCTTCTTCTCATCAAGCTCTTCATCCTCATTCTCAGGTTTGAAATTGCTGGAAGGCATTGCATCTAAGACCCCTACAACCTGCGGCTCAAACCCCATATCAATCATCCTATCAGCCTCATCAAGAACAACATAATTGCACTGGTTAAGAACAGCATAACGCCTCTCCAGGCAATCAATCAAACGCCCAGGAGTGGCAATTACAACCTCACAGCCTTGCCTAATTCTAAACCCTTGCTCCTCAATCGACTGCCCACCAACAATGGAAACCACTTTGATACCCAAGAAATGCGCAAACTTGACAGTCTCATCCTCAATCTGCTGTGCAAGCTCACGAGTAGGAGCCATAACAACAGCATAAGGTCCTTCGGCCTCATTCTCCTCACTAATGGGAGGCAACCTCGAAATATAAGTCAACATAGGAAGAACAAAGGCAGCAGTCTTACCCGAACCAGTCTCAGCAATGCCAATAACATCGCGCTGTTGCAGCCCAAGTGGAATCGCAGCCATCTGAATCGGAGAAGGCTTCTTGTAACCAGCTCTCTCCACAGCCTTAAGCAACTCCTCACTCAATCTACTCTCTGCCCAACTCCTCATAGGCCTCGGAATCCTCGACCCTTTATATGAAATATTGAAATCCTCCCGAAAAATCCTCCAATCCCTCTCAGTCATCTCTTCAAGCTTCTTATCAGTCCAATGGCGATCGACCCTCATGTCGAAAGTATCGTATAATTCTGCAGCCTCCTCCTTGAGCTTCTGCGCCATGGCCTCCTCGGGCTTCTCCTCCACACCCTCCTTCTTCCTGATCTCCTCCCTCAGCTCCCTCTCGTACTTCACAGCCAGCTTCTTCTGCTCCCTCCGGTCCATCCCAGCCCGAAACCCTCGCCCAAACAAGAGCTGGGCCTCGTGAGGGTTTTGATACAAAGCATTCATATCCCGTGACGTGTCCTCCGTGTTCTCCCAATCGAAAGAGAACCGAAACTTCTCGCTGGGCTTGATGACCCGCTTCTTCGGCTTCTTCGATCCGAGATACTGCTCTTTAATGGCGTCCAGCTCTTTGTCTCGCTCGCGCTCTGCTAATTTGTCCAAGCGGGCACGCTCTCGAACCTTGGCCTCCTCCTCCCGCTCCCTATCTCGGTCGCGGTCGCGGTTTCGCCGCTCCGAATCTCGTTCCCGGTCTCTGTCTCGGGAATATCGGTCCCTGTCTCGGTCCCTATGATCCCGGTCTCTATCTCTATCTCTGTCTCTGTCTCGGTCCCGGTCCCGGTCTCGGTCGGAATTGGCGGTGGCTGTAGGTGGCGCGGAGTCGGAGGAAGGGCGGGAATGGGAGAGATTGGAGAGAACATGACTTTGACGGCGTTTCTGATCTTCGGTTTCTTCTTGACGGCGTTGGAGGGCTAACTGCTCGCGTTGGGCTTTCGTCAAGAAAACGGGTTTTTTGGGCGGCAACGAGGACGAGGAGGGCGCTACGGGAACGCTATCTGCTAAGCGTTTCATTGTGTGAGAAAAACGGAAGAGACAGTGGAAGGGAAGGGAAGGGGATTTTGAGTCGCAGGGTTAAGGGTTTGGTGCAGGACGAGGAGGGGAAATTTGCGATTAAATCTATTGGGGAAAAAAATATATCGAATAATATATTTGTTTATATAAGGTTAACTTTTAAAAATAAAAATTCGAAAAAACAAACAAAACTATTTTGACATGAAATCAAAAAGATGTTTACTTTTGAATATTTGAGGGAATTGAATTTGAGAGTGTGTTTTTCCATCTCAACAAGCTTCTATTTATAGAGAACAATATCCTAGTTCTATATGGAGAACTAGGTGAAGTCTCCTAGTTCTATATGGATTATAACTTAGGCCCCCAAATCTCCTAATTGTACATGGAAAGGATATTGTTTTTTCACAATAAAAGAAGGGAGTTAATATTGGTTTTCAATAATAATTTCTTTTTCAATATAAGCTATAATTTAAAGTACAAGTTGAAGAAATTTCTCATACATACTACTAAATTGCGATGAGAATTCAAATTTCATTGGCTCGACCCACAATGATTTCTAATCAAGAAGCTTGCAGCAACTTAACCATTAATTTTAACAAAACCATAAGGAAACAATATGAAATAATTACCTTCAGCTGGTGGAATCCATCCATATTCTTTGGAAGTTTTATTTTAATTTTGTTAACCTTCCAAAACTCACTCAAGAAACTTATAATGTGTAAAATTGCTTTATTAACTTGGGCGACTTATTATTTAAAAACTAATTTATTCTTTTGATAAATAAAAGAATTTCAAACATGTTGTAAAATCTTTTCCCAAAAAGAAAGGAGAAACTATGTTCCAAATTTATTAATAAAGCGAGCGTTCCAAGAGTATAATAACTCTAGCATTATTTGATTATTTCATTTGTGCTTAGAATATCAGCAATGGTTTCATTTTTAGTTCAATTTATTAAATTTTTTTGGCAGTTATTGAACTGAATTGCAGTTTCACTTGCATTGGTGTAGTTGAATATCTTACAAAATTAAAAACTATATTTTTGTAAATAATTGAATAAAATAAAATAAATTACAATTAAAATTATTTCAAAAAGATTTTTAAAAAGAGACCAATTTTAAATAAATATAATTAATAACAAACACAACCACCATAAAAAAGATCAGCAACAAGAAAGCTGTTGACCAAAAATTATAAATGAATAAAAAAACAATATGCGTGGTTTATAATTTTCATACAATAGAGGGCCATAAAGGTAGACCCAATGCCATCCCAAAAGAAAGCCGCTTGGGCCAGACTCAAAGAACTTAACCCAAGTCTTGTTAATAATACAACCCAAAAGGGTCGACTTAGACCCAAAAAATTCACATATCATTTCTACACAAGACTCAACGTTACCTGATAAGAGAGAGAAAATATTGAATTTATATTTTTTTAATGATTGGATGATTGGATTGAACATCTCGATCAAACTCCTCACCAAATCCCCCTCTCATTATCATAGCATCTCCCTAGTGTCTAAAGCTTATATTAGACCTAAAGCTTTTATTCCATGAACGATTGAACCATGTAAGCTTTTTCCACCAAAAAGAACCATGCTAGCTTAAATTGGTGAAACAAAAAGCTGTTCGCTATTATATAGCTAAAGCTTTTTCTATAGATATTGAGAAGCATGATATCATATTCACTTGTCACCAATGAGACAGAAGAGGTGTACTTGCGCGAAAACATTTTGAAGCTCAAATTAGTGAGTGTTCTTGAGGGTTATAGTAGAATATGAATTGATGTCATACCCTTCACTATATGTTTGTTGGTAAGTTAATTGACACTATATAGAGAATGAAGTCCTTGGCTTCAAGTCCCACGTTAGTGTTTCTCTTACATAATCAACAATCATTCTATTGCTAATATCGTAGTGGATAATTATGAACGCTTTACTATGCGACATAAAATATGACTACCTTTAGACTTTACATGACATGTTTTCCTTGACAAGTCTTGGTCATCAAGTGTCACTAATCCGATAATTTCATTCATGTGTCATGTGACCACGGATAAAAAAAATGAAAAAACCAATTTGGAAATGTTCCAAAAATTCATAAGTACGCATCTCATATATAAACGGGGAATCTAGCACAAACAAAGCCTATATACATTTAACTTTTGCAACACAAATTTAGTCAAGAAAAAGAAAATAAAGGGAAACTTTAGCCCTCGATTGATAGTTACAAAAAGAGATGATCACTGCTTTAATCTAATGCGTGTTCATGACAAGCATTCATATTGGGAATGCCTTTTATTCATCCAATCGAATTTGCTACAATCCCATCCCCATCGACTAAGAATGCACTCTTACACCACTTCCTCCTTGCTTTCTTGTTTCTGTTCACTTTCTTCGCTTTTCCTGTCCTCTTTGTCCTTTCCCCACAAAACGCTATACAGACCCACAACAAGCAATACGCCTCCACCAATACTGCAACAAATCAACCAAGACAAGTCTCAGAATTTTGATTTTGTTAAGATTACTCCCTGTGATATTCATTCGTTACCTATCATAACTAGATCTCCGTTTAAATGAGCTATTATATAAATCGGTGGAAATTACCTTCCCCAGTGAAGGGCTTCTTTCCACATGATTGCTGAGAAGATGGCTGTTATGAGCAGTGCTAAAGGAGTGAACATTGATGTGAAAACTGGGCCTTTCTTCTCTATGGCCCAAACTTGCAGCCAGTAGGTAATTCCAGTCACAATTACACCCTGCATCATCACCCATAGTCATGAGACACTACTTATCTATATCTATACTGTTATTAAGAAAATGTTCAGACAGTATAAATTCCAATTATGTCATTCTTCGTATTAAATGAGGGCCTGTTTGTTAACCGTTTTATTTTTAATTTTTAATTTTCACGTTGTAGTAGAGAGAGAAGGAGAAAAGAAAAATGATTGAGGGAGACTAGTGGAAGAGCGTAGGGAGAAATGAAAAGTAAAAAGTAAGAAGTAAAAATTATAGAGCTTCAACATCTCTCTTTGCACGGAGCCTCCAAAATATTAAACCCTAAACCCTTATTTCACTATTTTCTCCTTGTATTTTCCCTATATTTCTAACCAAAAAGTAAAAAGTAAAAATTAAAACAGAAATGTTTTTTTTTTAAAGCACATGATAAGTTTAAATACCAAAGCAATATATTGAATAAATCATACCACAAACACTTTCAATCTCCCACTTCCGAATTTCTACTTTTTTCTATTCCAACTTCCACAACTTCCATTTTAACTTCTCTATGGTGTTTTCTAGTTACTATTTTGCATAGACAAGTTACATGTGGGAAAAATTTATATACATATAAACAAGAACCAGCTGTCAATATTTCATCTCATAATCACATAGATGATGACCACTGTGTTTATATCAATAAGTCAAAAGACGAGCCTATCTCTTTGAAGGGAATATGAACCATATATAAATTTACCCAAGCAAATTTCTAAATTGTACCTTCAATAGCTTAATTACCAATCTAGCCGACATTATACAAGTGGCTCAGTTAAAACTTAAAAAGAAATTCATCATTTGTTTTGCGTATAGATGGAAGTGTTTGCCCAAAAAGTTATACGTACTCGTTGCCCGAAAAGTTATACGGGTGCATATAACGTCGTTCTCACAACAATTTCTGTATGTTTATCATGTGATAGCCTAGTACGAGAGAAAAAAGTTATATGTACTCGCTGTATTTATAGTTTTTTTTTTCCTAGTTGGGTGGATAAAAAATGACTTACACAATAGAAAACAGAGAGAAGATGAATGTCCCATCCAATCTTCCAAGCTGATAGGTTTCTTTCAATTGCAATGGCCAAAAATGATGATTGGATGCAGCTAAAGAAGCATTGCAGAGTGGTAAGCCTCAACTTTGCCGGATATTGCTTGACAATAGGACCCTAGAAAAGAAGCACTAGCTAGTTCAACAAGGGCAATAAAAAAAAGTACATATAAATTCTACATAAGAAAATAAATTATTCCAACTTAATTAAACTGTTTAAAATAATAAATAAATAAAAAGTGCTAATGATTAATGATGTGCACCTGCAAAATTAGCCACAAAGACCAGGCAGTATTGGCTGAAATCATGAACAAGGAACCTTTTATCCAGTCCCCTCTGGAGGAAGATGATGAGTCTGAAATTTGTGTCTGATGATGTGATGGATACCAATTCGTGAACTTTATGGAAGGCCCCTTAACTAAAGCAAACACCAATGCCCCTGAAAGGCTTGTGAGAGAACCCAACACCTTGGCCACACCATACCAATGTTTCATAGAAATGCTTTCCATCCTGCCCAAAAATTTCAAAACCATTTGTGTTTCAAGGACAGAAAAAGAAGAAGCACTTGGTCCATGTAATTAGCTAAATATCATAGCTAATTATTAATTAATTACCTTAACAAAACCGCCATGACAAAGGTAATTGCAGGAATTGTTGTGGTGGTGGCTGCAGCAAACGTTGCAGAGGTATAGTTGATTGCAACATAGTACAGATTTAAACTCAGGGTAATCCTGGAAAAATTATTATGTATGTTAGAGAGTTTAATTGAAATATTGTTGATGAGGAGAGAGAGTATAACCAAGTTCGTACCCAGATAAGGAAATGAAGAAAATCTTGCAGAGTAAGGTGTACGAAAGAGGAGCGTCTTTTGAACTGAAAATTCAGAAGACAAATTAAACCACCACTGAAAAGTCTAGAGAGATGTATGCTACAAATGGAAGCTTATGAACCAACCTTTCAAAGAAGAAAGCAAATGGAGCCAAGGCGAGGGAGGCAAAAGCTTGACGATAAACCACAAACACAAAAGGGTTCATTCCCTTGGCCATTGCTGCCTTAGAGAACAAGGCCATACCTGCATACACAAATTGTATGAAGAGCATGGCAATATAAGGCTTGTGCCTCTCCATTACCAGAGCATAACCAAGTAAACTCTTCATGTTGTGGTTTTATAATTTAGACGTTCATCTGTGGCATCTAATTTGAGGAGCTCCATCTTCAATATATAGAGAACGGTTGCTCTCTTAACCCTTGGCTTTGCACCAATTGGCTTTCACACACTGTCCCTACTGCTATTTTTTATTTTATTTATAATGTATACGAGTACACATACGTGGAACATTTCGTGGCAAGACTGACGTGTCATAATGTTAATTTGAACTTTTGCTTTTGTTAGCGACGGGAACTTTGGTTCTGTGGCCTAAATAGAATTTTTAAAAATAAGTCATATTCACATCATAATATATGGCATATGTGTATATGATAGGACAATATTACCCTCTGGTGGGTCGACTTGGATTGGATTGGAGTTGAGTTCATGCCAGTCCTTTATGTTAGGTGAGACTTATATTTTAAGATAGGATTAATTATATTTTAGTACCATATTGTTACACTCTTAGAGCATTTCCACCCATTTGCCATGACAAAAGGCAATAGGAGGCAAAAGCTATTACTATTTACATGAATAGTGCATGCCCTATCAATTTTTTTGTTGGTTTTCCACCTATTGTCATGGCAATCCAAGGGCAACTACTATTCACATGAGATACGAGGAGATGAATTTCTATAGAGTTTTGGTGTGAGAAGTGAAGAATATGGTTAGGCATTTATTAAAAAAAAATATTATGAAAATTATGGTATTTTTTTTTCAAATTTTTTTGTTATTTAAATTAGTGTTGACGTCGTCATTAGTCACTTGCAGAGTCAAGTCTTGCCTTTGGGCTTGCCCAGGTTGGTGGAGCCCATCTCTTGGCAAGAATGGGGCACTAAAAACACAAATGGGGGCCTACCTCTTGCTCGAATTGGGGCCTCCTGTTGAAAGTGCTCTTAGGCCCTGTTTGGTGGGTTGGACTAGATGAGACTTTTTCAATTAAAATGGACATAGGTCCAGTCTGTTGCTGGTGGACTTAATTGCATCACACACTATCTTGAGCTTAAATTTTTGTTTAGGATATGAATCCAGCATTCGAAATTCTATGGTGAGGGTCACATATGAACTTTTCATGTGAACCTTTATATTAGCCACAAGATCATTTCATTAAACTTAAGTGAAGTTACTATTCAGATGAATTATGTGGCTAATATGAAAGTCTACATCTATAGTTCATATATGACACTCTCACAATAGAACAACTCATATGTTGGATATCAAAATTCATGTCAAGACATGGGTTTCGAAGCCTCTCTTTGTCGGCTACCTCTTGTTGAATATGAAGTCTCCTTTGGTGTCGTCTCCCTCGCATTGTCTCCCTCTTCGCGCTGTCTCCCTCAACCACTTCACGTCATCTCTGCTCTCTCTCCTCTACTCTCTCATCTTTCCTCTCTCTTCATCTCTCCTATCTTTTCATCTCTCCTATCTTTTGATTTTTTAAATTGATTTCTTCGTTCTTGTTTCTTTGGATCTCTTTTTGCATTTTCGATTTTATTGTTAAATATTGAGTGTTATGGTTTTTTGGGTTTGATTTCTTTTGATATCTATAAAAAAAAAATCATTCATCTTTCTGTTTCCCAAAATAGTCTGATTGCATTTTTGGGTAGTTTGTTTTGTTCCTCTTTCAGATCTGGTTTTCCATAAAAAATTTGCATAATTCGTTTATTTTATTTTATTTTATTTTTATATAAATGTTTTTGGTTTGTATTTTCTTGGATTTGAAAGAGGAAGAAAGATATTGAAGAAAAAAGATAAAAGAAACACTAAGGCAAAAAGTTGGAATTGCATATGATTATTGTTAGTCAAATAATATAACAGAATTTGATTCATTTAAAAAATAATAATTTCAGTCTGTTGTTTGGTACAAAAATGAATAGGACTAGACTCAAAGCCTAGCCAGTACAAGCCAGTCCAATCGAAAGCTTCAAAGCCCATCCTAACTAGTTCAAGTAGCGCACCAAACGAGGCCTTAAGACATGTTAGTCCATTATTTTTTCGATTTGTACAATTAGATACCCCGATCTTTTAAATTTGTTAAAATGTGGTTCCGCTGTTAGAGTTTTCGTCAGATCTCTTCATTAGTTGTCTACGTGGCACTGTGGGTCCCACATTTTTAACTTTATGTTAATTTTAAATTAATTAAAATATTATATTTTTGGAAAAACATTGAGGAAAAAGAGAAGAAAAAAAATCCTCCCCAACTAGCACCCCCTGTCCCCAATTTCTTCTCCCCCCAATCCCCATGACCACCACCCGCATCCACCCTCCGTTAGTTTGTTGATGTGGCATATATGTGGAGCCCACATCTCCAATAATATAATGTCACCTGTATTTAAAATACAATATATATTTTTAAATAATTTAAAATTTATAAAATTTATAAAATTTATAAAAGAAAACCAAAATTTTACGAATTTTAAATGAAAACAATTAAAAATTTCACAAGAACCATTTGTGATAGGTGTGTGAACCTCAAGGATGTTTTGTGATATATATATATATATATATATATGCCACGTCAATAAACTAACAGAGTTAGTTACGGAACCTAATAGCATAAACCATTAGTGATCACACATACTAACTTTGAGGACCACAAATGACAAAAAAAACAAAAAAACAAAAAAACATTAAGGATGCAATCTGATAGTTTCGTAAACCTTGGGGATGTTTTGTGATATTAAGCCTAGTTATAAAATGTGTTAAATAAAAATCTCTCTTAGCCCTTTCTTTCTAAGCGGCACTGTGTGTTTCCAGAGGAAGAGGAGGCTCCTCTCTCTCTCTCTCTCTCCCCTCCCTCCCTCCCTTCTCCTTTCTCCCATTCCTCCTATTCTCGATTTGGGATTTTAATTTAGGGAGGTTATTTATGCCTAGATTTATTTTGGATCATGATTTTTTTTTTTTTACCTAGATCTGCTTGGATTTGTAGTTTTGGTGGTTAGGTATTTTTTTGTTCTTGGCTGCAATCTCAATCGTGTTCTCTATTTCCAAGGCAACAACGAAGATTGTGGTGGCTGAGCCAGAAGCAGTGATAATGGATTTGTTGGCTTTTGGTTGCTGTGTGTTTGTTGTTTCCTTGTTTTGTAATAATTGAATCAACTTCTTGTGAGTTGGGTGTTTGATTGTTCTAGTCTCTACTTGGTTTTTATACTTGTGAGAGTTTAAAAGTTGTAGTTGTACTGGTAGATTTGGGTGTTGCGATTCATGTCTAGTTTGTTTAGGAATGCGACTTTTATGCTAAAATTTCTCTAGCATTATGTGGCCTGTATATGGAATAACCATGTGTGGTTACTATGCTTCCATATTTGTATTACCTCTTTGTGGGTATTTGTATATGCCCTAGTGGCTGATGGTCATTGTGTCTAATTTATGAATACAATTATCGCTTTTTTAAATAAAAAAATGTGTTCAATTATTCATAGCTTGTATAGTTTAGGGCTAACTGCATAAAATTCCTAAACTTTGGGGGTGATTACAAATTGGTACTCGATCTTTGAAGGCCCTACAAACTCATATCCAAACTAACGAAAACCCGACATGTAAGCCCCTCCGTCAACAAGAGTGTTCGCTAATCTTTTAAATGATTATGTGATAGAAGTACACAAATAATAACAACTCCACATGGGTTAGAAAACTAATACAAAATTTTAAAATAAATTTTATAAAATAGTATAACAATTGGAAAATGTAAAAGAACTGACCCGTCACCCACCCCAAGCCCAACCACCACCCCACCCGCAACCCTCCCTTGACACCTACCCGCAACCAACCTATGGAAACCCACATCTCAATACCCCACTAGTGAACCATGTCCTGATGACCAAATGACCCAACACCACCCATATGTTCTCTCTTATCTTGTATCCAATGGGTTTTACGGGCTCGAAGATGACCAGGTGTTTGCATGTCACGATTTATTTTCTCTGAGCCCCCACCCTTGAAATATGGAATTGGCCTTTCACCTCCCCACTGCCCCAAATGTACTAAGGACATCTATTCTCTCCGCCCAAGACATACTAAACCCTAATCTTCCTAAAAGAAAAAGGGAACGAATAAGAAAATTATCTTTAACAATACCCATGTGTTTGGATAAAAAAATAAAAATAAAAACCTGAAATTTGGAAAGAAATCAAAATTTTAAAATTTAAAATTAAATTTCTTTTTTTTATCAATAGGGGACGGAGGATTCGAACTTAGGACCTCGTCAAAATATTGAAGAGAGGTACCACTAGTCAGAATTATTAAATTGATAGACACCAAATCCCTTGTTTGTATTCATAAGCAAAGAAAGTTAGAAATTGAATGTGGAAAAAGACTTGGAATATGGAGGTTATATATAGTTTCCAACTAAATAGTTGTTATTTATAAAGTTTTAAGAGATTATTGAAAGTTTCAATAAATAAAAGACAACCACACCTTGTTGCCATCACGACCACCTTGCTGCAATTACGACCACCTTGCAATAGTGTAGTAGAGGTAATGGTGGTGGTGGGGATGGTTGTGGTGACGATGGTGGTTGGGATGGTAGTGGGGGTGGACTATATAGTAATGGGTGGTAACCACGGAAAGATTGTGGTAGTAGAGGTAGTGGTGGCAGGTGGTGATGACAATGATTGTGGTGGTGGGGACAATTGCGGTGATGGCTATGGTAAGGTGGTGGTGTTGGTGGTAGTGGAAGTGATAAGGATGGTGGAGGTGGCAAGGGTGTTGGAGGTGGCAATGATGGTGGTGGTTGTGATGGTCAAGGCAATGTGGTGGTGGTGGTGGTGACGGTGGTGAACATAATTGTCATATTTTCTTAAAAGGAAAATGTTAGGCTTACCATATTTTTATACCACATTGTATATAACCTCTCTATAATAGGTGGGCCCCATTGTATTGGTGGGCTCCACCTCTATTAGAGAGGAGATACACAATGTGGTATAAAAATATAGTAAGCCTAGCATTACCCTTCTTAAAATTCTCACTCTCTTAGAATTTTAGGAATTAATTACAACTATTTGGATGAAATTTAAAGTTGAGATTTATGAATCCAAACAAGAAAACCAATGTATATCAATTTAGAAATTCTCTGAGAAAATCCTATGGAAAAAAAGACTAGAAAAAAAACCCTAGCGGGGGTCGGCGACTTTCCTCCCTTCCCCTTCTCCTCTCCTCCTATCCTCTTCCCCCCCCCCTTCCCTTTCCCCCTTATTCTTCTTTGTTAGTTTGTTTTGTGGTATGGAAACCAGTTGCTGTGAAACGATGTCATCGTCATAATAGTAGCCGTATTTTGGCTCACGTACACAAGGATTTGGTTTCAGTTGTTAACCTTTAACATGAGTCTGGAGTTGTAATGACAAGAATATGTCGGGTTGCGTGGGGTTCGACTTTAGCCAGTATGGTGCTATGGCTCTCTTTGGATTGCCTAGAAGGATGTGGAGTGGTAGTACTACTTATTAGTTTTTTGTCTAATAATTTTTAGGAACTCTTTAGCAGTTTGTTGTGTTTTATTTTCTTTAGGAGACTATTTCTTTTTAGATTTTGATTTTCCATACGGATTACCCGTTTCTGTAGTTGCTCAACTGATTGGTATTGTATGTTTGAGTAGGCATGCTTTTGGTTGTTGAATGAGGGATTGTAATCACTTTGTGGGTTATGCGTGATTCTCTCCATATCAATTCAACTTGTTCTTTTGTTTGATCACTGTAGAAGATTTATCCATATTTGGCATCATTTAGTGGCTTTGTACTTGTTTATGTTTCTCTTATCAATAAAATACTATCGACTTTTATAAAAAAAGAAAAGACAAAGAAAATCTAAAATATAAATTGTATCCAGATTTCTTTGTCAAATATAGTCAAATGCTATGTCATGCATAAGCCGTTAATGCTGGTGTTATTATTAGAGCATGATCAACCAAGATTCATGATCAAGAATTATTATTAATTATTGGTTCTTAAAAGATAATTGCAACATTATTGGTATAACTATGATAGGCTTGGACAACTCCCCTCATACGGCTTCAATGACTTGTTAAGCATCCCATCGACTTAGTGCTATTGAAAACCACTCAGACCAGCAAGGTCGTTGAGTGGATATGCACTAGACAAAATATCAGCAAACGGAAAATCCAATTGGTGGAAAATTCCAAAATTTTGTAAGAATTTCATGATACATCTCACCAATTCATAAGCGAATGATTCATCCTGTTTTTTGGCTGTCCTTTGTTTTGTCCTCGCTTTCGAAAAGAAAATATCTGACCTTTCCAATAATGGAAGATTTTATTTGGTATAAAAAAATAAAAAAAAGGAAGAAAAAAAAGGGCCGGAAGATTTTAAACTAATATTGTTAATTTTGTAAAATGTACATTTAAAAGAGGAGTTGATTTATTTTTTTTTTTAAATTTTAATTTTTTGGAGAAATTTTTGGATTGCATTCATAATTCAGTCAGAAAAATCACTACCGCAAAAGGTCATTACAATAATAGAGTGATTTAACATCAAAATTAAGAAAATCTGGTGCACCTCCTTTAACGATCACGCAAGATAGAAGAAACTCTGACATAGATCATCCCAACTAAGATCACAAACTCATAACAACCAAAGAGAGATAAAGCTTGAAAAGAGTTATCGATTAAGTTGGCTAAGATTTTTTAATTTTTTATTTCCACAATTGTTGTGAAATTTTATTCATCAATAAAAATGTTTACACCCTTTTCAACTCTTGGGAGCAGTACTCAGATAAAAGGCAAGCGATTCCATTCACAAGTTATATCCATTTTAACCGCAAACTCATCCACCAAGTGAGTTTCGTTTTGTGTGTAAAATAGGAGACCCCACTGTCATCCCACAATTCGTGTTAAGATTTATTGTGGGATATCACACATTGCGTTAGCTTCTTAGGCCCATTGTGTTTATGGGAAAGGAAATTTGGGGATAAGAAATCAATTGTTTTATCATGTTTTGTAAGTTCAGACATGAAAAATGAGGCGACACCAAAACATTTGTGTAGATTTTGCATCTCATCATATCATACAAATTTATTTAATTTTCTTCAAAACCCGTTGGAGGTTCATTGAGAAGGAAAATACATTTGATTCTCCCACCTTTCGAAAAGAGATTTAAAAAAATTTAGATTTCGTCATCATAAAAAGAGGAATTCGAGAAGGAGTGTGCAATTAGACTCGTTCAAAACCAGGTTGGGGTGTGAAGTTATGGATTTGGTATTTTTATGAGAGCTAGTTAGCAAGAGCAACATAGCATACATATATCTCGAGATTTTGCTCTTGCAAATAGGGGACAATAGTATCTGTCATTGCCTTCCATTCAGATGCCATTTTTATTTATGGCTGGTGCTTAACCTAAGCCCAGTCTCTAATCGTAGGGTATGCTTCCCCTTACGGCTACATCTGAAAATCAAAGGAACTGAAAAAGTACTTCTTTTCTTTCTTTTTCATAGTGTCATACGATCAGCCATATAAAAGTATAGATTATCAGGTACTGTCTGAATATTGCAACTCTGCTCCGTTTAAAGTTTAATTTGGGAATTCTAAGAATACTGGAAAACCCGGGAGGTCGATACAAATTCACTATTTGCTAATCCGAGTTAGTATGAATTTATCATGTCCGATTATGACTTCTTGTGCATATATAGCTGATGTTTCTACCTGGGAGAGAAATTTTATAAAATGGTATACAACATGGTGTCACTGTCCATCACCTCTAGTGCCTACACCCTTGCAGCACTAAGTTAGCTTCCTCTAGCTAGGCAAAGAGTGGGCTTAGGGGACGGACATACATGTGTAATAACATTTTCATGTGACATAATATATATTATTAATCAGAGATAACAAAACAGTGTTATCCCCGTAAGTTTTTCTCCTCCTAAAAGTAGGAAATTCCAAGGACATTATTGGCCAACAGGCCAATAGAACGCACGATTGTCACAGTTGAAGTACCTACGTAGATTCCGCTATGCCATTCTGTGGTACTCGATATTAAGGGACATGTGTGGACCCTTGTTGAGGCTTAAGAGAACTCCGTGGTGTACCATCAAATGGTGTGGGTGTGTGTAGAATTATTCTTAGGTTGGCGTCCGAATCTATCGACCCTATTTGGTGGTAGAAGGCAAAATCTTGGAGGAAAAAAAAAAAAATAAACTCTGTCGATAAGCAGGGTTTTACATACTTTCCTGTATCAAATTTTGATCCCATTTTGCTTTGTAGTTCTTGGTACTGTTACAGCAATATATATATATATATATGTACATATATATATACACATATATATATTGATTCGATCGACAGTTTATTCTAAGGCGAGGGGGACACCCACAAGGGATTCGAAGTGATGCCATCGTGTTTGCAAACAAAGACCTCAACCACTGAGGTAAACACCCACAAGCTACAGCAATATTAATTTGCATGATTAGTCAAAAGACAGATCATGAACAATAATGATAGTTGGCTTTGATAATCATGGCCTATACTGTAACTTACTTTCTTAATAGTATAAAACGTGACAAATAATGTACACTAACAATTCTTTCCACTTGCTATGCTCGCATCTGTCCACTCGTTGCTTTGGTATGGCCCTAACAGGACAATGCAGGTTGATTTTTTGTTTTCTGGCTGTTAGAAATATGAATGCTATATAATGACCTAACATTGATCACGATGTATGAATAATTAAAAGAAGAAAAGGAAAAGGATAACTGAGAGAGGAGAGAGAAAAAGAGGGAGATTTCAGTCCGCAAAAGAAAGGGACAGGAGAGAGAAGAAAGAAGAAAGACGAAGGCACATGATATAAAGCTTTTCGTAGCTTCCCATTCAATTTGATATTTATGTAGCGGCCAAAGTTACCGAATTTTGTAGAGAATATCTTTCCTCTTTTTCGCAGTTACCAAATTTTGAGATGAGCCATATGAATCTCATTTGAATAATTCGCAGTACAGAAGAACACTTTTTTTCCCTCTTCTTTTGGAGACAAAATCTTACACTTTTTTTTTTTCCCATTCAAGTATATAGCAAGGCAGTCACATCACAGGTAGTGGGTGTTGTACATAAACAGTGCTTTTTAACGAGAGAGAGAGAGAGAGAGAGAGAGTATAATCATGATCAAGTAATCATCTACGGCTACTTGGAGCTGCCCATTCCTATTAAAGTGAGAGCGAGAGAGAGTATAATCATGATCAAGTGATCATCTACGCCTACTTGGAGCTGCCCATTCCTATTACAGTGAGAGAGAGAGAGAGAGAGAGTATAATCATGATTAAGTGATCATCTACGGCTACTTTTGGAGCTGCCCATTCCTATTAAAGTGTGATGCATAATAAAATACATAAAGCTTGTCTATCATTGGATTTCTTTATTGATGCCCATTTCCTATCTACAAGATAATGCTTTATATATCACTTTTTCTTTATGGATGTGAAAAAAAAAAAACACACACACACAACTTAAATATCTTCATCCTTTTGCAATTATGCACTTCTTTATTTTTCTCCGAAATCATTTTAATTTTCTGTTTTCCTAATCCTATCATGTTGTGAAACGGACCAGCAAAGCGCACTATTTGTTAGTATGAAAATTATATTGATATTTTTTAGACTCTACTATAGATTGGGAATTAGTGTGTGACAGTGTTTACTGGAAGTTTTGGCCTAACACATTCAATCCCAGTTTTTCGAAGCATGACTTGATCGACATGAGAAACTTGATTTTAGGTAAATCATGACATAATCATGCAGTCACAATAAGATTCCTAGTTGAAGTTATTTTCAATGCCATTATGATTTAAGTTAAAATATTAGTGTTTCCTATAGTGATCATCTCCTAATTTACTTGTTTTAGGAGATATTGTTTCTCCACAAAAGAGTGGCTGTTTGGTGTTATCACTTAGAGTCCATATTGAATCAAAACTAATTTTCATAATTGAACTGGTTTTGTCTTCTGTTTTGGCGTGTTGACTAAGAGACCATATTGGATCAGGTTTGAGAGTTACAGTTGATTAGAATTAGTGGTCTCTTGGGTTTATCTCTTTCTAGAGAAAACCTACCTTCAATAAAATAGGTGTCTTTTCTTTTCAAATAGTGAGCTTTCATCATAATTGTTTTCGAGCATATTGAATTTTTAAGGAAAAGCTGTTGTGCATATTTTTGAGATAATAAGTCATCAAGTGTTTCATGTTTACTTGGTAATTTATCAAACACTTTTATCATTCATAATGCGTTCATATGCATGTCGATGACTCATATGGTTGAGGGCACCAAGACCGTGGTGACAGTTTTCCTCCTGTAAGCTTGAAGCAATTGTGACCTGTATTGCGTTCAACATAAGAAGTGTCAAAGATCATCCCGTGACAAAAGTTGAGTTACGAAAAAGTTGTTAAACATTATCTAGAATGTGTCTAGGATAAGTGTGTGTGAGTACTTCTTATAATAATCGTTCTATAGTGGATTTGTGTTGGACTGAGGAGTCCCATGGATTTTCCCCAAAGGTGAGGTTTTACCACTTAAAATAATTCTCTGTGTTTCCTTTATTTTATGTTCAACATGTTTCAAGATTGATAAGCAAATATCAATCCTGCTACCGAAGTTTATTTTTTATTTATTGATTATAATTTTAAATTGGTCTATTCATCCCCCTTTGACATTTTTAGTCATCCCACAGGTAATTTCACTACTAAACTTAACCACTTCGATTTAATACATTAGGTGAAATGAGGTCTAGTAGACCCATTTAAGTGTGTGAATTTTAATTCAAAAAGTTCTTAGTTCAATTAGTAATGAATGACTAACTTTTAACCATCAATGATCTATCGGTCACAAAAAATTTCGATGGTATTAGTAGTTAACCATTCACTTTTAATTTGTAACTTATTGTGATACTTTTCATGTATGAGATTATACCTATCCACATCTATGGCTTCCATCGAGTATACACAATGCTAGCATATCATACAAACTATCTGAATTTCTTTTTATTTCATGTGAATTTTTTCTTTAATCATTTTTGGTACATATGAGCATGCATGATCTTTTGTAGTAACTCAGGGTTTAGTGGGCAACAATTTTAGTGTATGTTCTTAGGCTACTTGAGATCTAATCATGAGCCGAAATCTTAAGTAAATGGAAATCCTACCTAGTTTCTAAAGTAGTTAATGAATTCCATTCATAGAAGTAGCAGAGAAAATAAAGTCCCTGACTTATCTAATAATAAAAACAATATTGTAACAACAAAAAAAAAAAATTTGTCATACAAAGATAGAGAAAAACGTTATGTCACTACACTTTCAAGTAATAAGATGATTTTATTGTATGTTCTTAAGACATACTGTGGATATTATATATATGCCTATGTGCATAAAACATAACTAAGATGATACCTTATGTTTTCAAATTTCCTATATGAGAAATTTTATCATCAAGACGATACCTTCTTACTATTCACAAAAAATGTAGGCATGTGGTCCCAACTATGAATGCAATTCAATAATATGAAGCACTCCATTTTTAAGATCACATTCAAAAATCACCCTTAAAAAAATTAACGAGAAAAGAAATAATAATTTAACTGTTAATTAAGTTACAAATGTTTGTAATAAACAATAAAATGGTCATTATAATAATCAAATGATCAAACAATTTCGAATTTCGAAGTTTTATTTTATTTACATGAATGATTCTTAAACGAGTTTCTAAAAACTAAATAGTTTCACTCATTGAGTCATATCTTGGAGTGAGCCCAATGATAGCATCCCTTTAAATACTATTCATAAAAAAGGAAGAGAGCGTCAGTTAAGGGTTTAGGGATTGGATCGTTGAAAAAAATATATATGTACATGTTCTAAAAGGTATAGTACTATGTCTATACAGATATGGTAATCTATGGTACTTAACGTTGAGAACTAACATGCTAAAAGCCAAGTCCCCGATATCTAAGGTCTCTTTCTCACACATATACGCATGTGTTCTTTATGCAAATACTGGTGATCAATAGCAACTGCCTATTTGAAGTGATTTGCAAACCCTACAACTCCACTAATACGTTATCTATTAAAACTGACCTTCGATATTAATTTCAATATATTGTGGACATCGCAATGCCAAGGTCATATCTTCGTTGAATGAAATGCGAGGTAGGGCTAGCTTTATTCTGTTTAAGAAAGAAGAGAACTCCATCTTGCCTACCTCCATCTCCATGGTGAACAACTTGGGAACTTCAAAGTATTAAGATTCAAAGTAGGGTGCTAAAAACGGTGAGATTTTAGGTATATCTGCCTTTAACTTTCGAGCAGGCAGAAAACTTTTTCATTTGGAAGAAGAGAAACGCAACCGAAGTTTTAAATGTACAAGGCAATTGAAAGCCGGAAAGGTATGAAAAAAAAAAGTAGTTGCCTTGGTCCTGCATAAAAGCTTTGATTGGGAGCCGCTCAGTTCACTATCCAAAAATAATCAAACTTGTTTGTCTTTTTTGCTTTGTTATGAAACAGTGAAAGTAATGTCTATTTTTTATGACAGATTCTTATAGTAGATTAATTTAAATCAAATTAAATTCGTAATCCCATGAATCTATTGAAGTATAGACACCTATAGGAACGAGATTGTACCCACAAAAAATTGATTAGAACAACCTAATTCCAAAATTATCTTCACTCATTCAACAGAGATTAATTGCTTTCAATTTAACTAAAATAAACTAAGAATCAGTTAAGCATAAAGATTAAACAAAATATTCAATTATATAAAAGCCCTAAGTCATCGATTCCACCACTACAAATCATAATTGTAGATATAATTGGGGTTGGCTAAATTGACGTACGTACAAAACCTAAAAGGAAAGAAGAAAATTTCATTGATAACAAAAAAATACACCTATTGAATAATATATAGAAGACAACAATATATCAGCAGTTAATTAATTCATCAAATCCCTAATTGATAATTCATTATTTATATAAGCAAGAACAACAAAATCAATTGAAAATCCTATTTGATAATGCAATCAAGCATGAACACCAAAATTAATAGCAAATCCTAATTGATAATTCAAAATACTCAATTGCAAATCCCTAATTGATACTTCACGAAAAAAAAATCCCCAAATTTCAATAACAACAAATTCAGGGAAGAAAAGAAGATGAAGACAACAACAAAGAAGACGCTGATGAATTAATAGGATTTTTTTTTTTTTTTTTGGTTCTTTCTTTTTCTTGGACCACAAGGAATTCCATTAAACAACCAAAACATGCCAGCCAAAGCAAACAACATTCAACAGAAAAAATGAAAATCCATGGCTACTTCGTAAAGGGGTAGGCTGCTGCCAGTGAGTATCCGAACAAATTTTCAATCCGGTGAGTGTTACTCAATTTCCCGTGGCTTTCCTACTCTCACGAAGGATGAGAAACATGCTGTGAAAGTCTGATACCCTAAACAATTTTTTTTCAAACGGAGAGAGAAAAAAATGCAATTAAAATTGCCACGTGTGTACAGAACAAAGGTAAAGAAGTCAGCAAGGTTTCAAATGAAAGGCCATATCACGGGAAGGCTTTAAAACTGGGTCTCATTTGTAGAGAGAAATGGGTGAAATTCTGATGACGTTTCATTTCAAGCCCAAGTGCATTTCGTCTATACCAGGGCTAAGCCCAAACAAGGAAATCCAATAACCTATTGACAAAATGAAATTTGGTTAATAGTGTCTGCATGCTGCAGTATAATTTAAGCATTTAGGCCCTATTTGATAATTAGAATTGGATTGGATTGGATTGGATATTCTCTATATTTAAAGCATATTTGAGAAAGAAATGAATTTTTTTGGGCCAAGTTGAAGGTAGAAGATAGATTACTCATAAATAAAATTTATCCCATCTAATCCCCTCAAAATAGTTGGATAATAACACCTTATAACTAATCCCTCCTAATCCCCCCAACATGGAAAGTCATTTATCCCATCTAATCCCACAAAATGGTAGAATAATAACACCTTAGATGGGCAGGTTTTGGTGGCATTTTTCGAGATTATCATGGAAAAGTTTTGGGTGCTTTTGCTTTGTGGACTGAGTTTCCTAGTTCATTGCGGCAAAGGTTCTGGCAATAGTTGAGGCTATCGTGTTGCTTGGGTTCATGAGTGGCATCACATCTGGTTGGAGACTAACTCCACTTTGGTGCTTCATTATCTATCATCTCCTTCGGATGTTCCTTGGTATTTGCTGGTTGATTGGAGCAATTGTTTATGGAAACTTCGTCAGATGAATTTTTTTGTCTCCCATATTTTTCGCGAGAGTAATTGTGCAGCTGATGCCTTGGTTAACTTTGGTGCAACTCATGATGCTTATTATTGGTGGTCACCGGTTCCTTCATTTGCTGCAAATGCTTATGTTCAAGATCTTTCTTTAGTTACTCATTATCGTTTTCGTTAATTGTTGTTCTTTTATTTCATGTTCTCTTTTCTTGTGTGGTTTTGGTTTATGTCCCCCTCGTTGTACTAATTTGATTTTTATTTATTAAATGTATCCTTGTACCGTCGAGATTCCATAAAAACAAAGACCTAATTAATGATGTGTTTGTAGGATGTTTGAATTATATGGGCATCAGATTTGGGCAACAATAAAAACAAGAGAAAGGAGGGACAAAAACGAGAAATACCAGTTTGATTGGAATTAATTGCCAAGGTTAGTACAAACTGACAGCAAAAGGAAAGAAGAAAAGAAAAGAGGAAAGTCCAAGTCCAAGAAAGAAAAAAGAAGTTCAAGTACTTAGGGTTTGATTGATATAAAAGGGTGCTACTCGTGCTGTCTCAGACATTCTACTTTTGGCTCAAAACAAATTTTTTTTAAGAGTTATTTTTCTTTGTTATGGAGAACATACTCCCCAGATAAGGCTAGGGGGAAAGTCTTTAAGATACTTATGTGGTTTCGTTAGATTGATTCGAATGGAGCTTCAATGTTAAATTCTTATTTATGGATTTGTTCAATTTAATTCTAGTTTTTCTCTTTCATCGATTGATGGGTGCTTGATAATCTTATTCATAGGTTTAGTCATGTTTTTCCTATAGTTTAGTACAAATATCCATGCTTTTGATGAAATTTGCAGAAAATTAGTAGATTTTATTGAAATTGTTTCTTGATAGGTTGTTGTCATAGGTACAGGTTATGCTTGAAATTCTTTCTAAACAAAATTAAATTGGGTTTTAATTGTGAACAATCATAGTGAGAATCAAACTAATGGGATTACATATGTATTTTGAAGGTGGAATCCCAACGTTTTAGTGTTTATTACTATTGATTTTTCTTCTACTCGTTTAATCTTATTCTTCTTGTTACATTTATCTTACGAATTTTGTGCACTTTAACACCGCTCTCTATAAATACGATACTAGACTTCCGAAATTTACTATTGCGCTACACTTAAACTTAGGTTTAGCAAGCAATTTTTGGCGCCATCGCCTATTAAAAAAACAAAAAACAAACTGTAATGTAATGACTAGTCCAATCATCATAATTATGTAACCCCCATCCCATTTACTACGTGAGAACGACCAGGATTGATTGATCCAGAGAGGATGTGAGTCCATCAAACAGTTCCCATTTTCTTCCACATAAACCTACATCACTTCTCTCCACATCCTCTTTCTCACGATTTCTCTAATGTAACCCTTGTATTCTATTTTATCAATATCATTAATCTTGCTTTAAATTCCCCAAATTTGATAACTAGATAGATTAATTTTCCAGCTAAAAATGGCAAATTATAATTAAGCTAAGATCCAGGCTCCAGCTAAACAAGCTCTGGGGTTTACACTGTGATTCAAACATTTAATATGTAATTGATTGGTTGGGTGACTTTGGACCCACTACCTTGCATAATGTCTGCCTGCTCATTTCATTTCTTTCCAATAATTGAGTTTTGTTTTACTTTCTTTCTTTTTTAATATGTACAAGACAAATAATTGAGTTACTTGGTTGATAGCAAAATTGTAGAAACAATCGTATCTCTCTCTCAAAGCATTGTCTTGATTGGTTTATTTTATTTTTATTTTATTTTTTTGTTATATACTTTTTTAACATGAGATAGGGAAATATTACAAGATATTAAAAAGGTATATATTACCGTACATTAAAAAGAAAATTGTTGCCCCCCACCCTTCAGTGCCGCTCATGGTGGGGGTTAGGTGGTATCTGTCTCTCCTCCCCTAACTCCTCATTTCGTTCCTATCTTCCTTCTCTCTTTTGTATCCCCCTCTTTTTTTTCTTCTCTTCTTTCCTTTCTTTTTCTTTCCCCTGAATCTTGGTTTTGTTTTTTGTTTTGTTGTTTATGGCTACAAGTTTTTTAAGTTTGGCTGTAATAAGAGTTACCAGTGGTGCTATCTATCCCAGCGAAGGCGGTGGAATCGACGTCAGTAGAGGTAGTAACGGTTGCTATGCTGGTTGGTATGTGATGTGGAAGCAGACACCGAAGAAACACTAATGTCACCATGATTTAGTTGCCGCTTTTGGCCCACATATATAGGGTTTTGCTACAGTTCAGTGTTTGGAGTTACAGTAGTGAAAGTTACCTATTTGTGTGGGTTGAGATTTAGCCAGTATGACATTATGGATGTCTTTGGTTGCAAGAGAGGATGTGGAGCGGTGTTCCTGTTCTTGTTTTAAGTATATTACTCATTAGGAGTTTGCTGTATTTTTTATTTTAATTCTCCATAACTCTTTAGGAGATTGCTATGTTTTGTATTATAATTTTCGACTGTAATATAGATTTACTGTTGGGTGATGAAGATATATTGTTAATTTGAGTACGAGTCCTTAGAGATGCTCAATTAGGGGATTGAGTATTTGTTGGTAATTCTCTCCAGATTAAATCAACGTGTGGTGTGTGTTTGGTCTCACTGGAAATGTTATATTCATTTTAACTCTTTTATGGCTTTGTACTATGATATGTTTCATCCATAATTATTACCACTTTTTCTCAACAAAAAAAAATTTGTATTTTTAGATTATAAGTCACTTATTATTGATGCCGTTTCAAACTGCATCTAATCATTTTAAGTACATACATACCTCCAAAAAGACTAGTGGTGAAACATAGTAAGTTTTTGCTGACTAGGATCACAGGAGGTTTTACCAATATCCTTCGCGGTGCCAATCAAGTAGCACATCGTCTTGCAAAACTAGCTTTGAGAATTGGGATTGTTAGTTCGTGGTTTAGGGAACCTCATTATTTAATTGTTGATTTCTTATTGAGGATTAATTATGTGTAGAAGTGCTCACCTAATCTTTTTGGTTTTATCCGTGTTTAGAATAAACCATAAAATCTAATGTTTTCTAATTTCTCTTTCAAATACCTCAAGTCAAGCAGAGCCTTTAAATAAATGGCATGCAAGCAGGGGCGGATCTTAAGCTAGCGCCTACCCAAAAATATTTCACAAAAAAAAAAACCTATATATAAGCTATGTAATTGATATCCATTCCATGTGTTGGTATACACTATTTCCTACCCAATCCATATAAAATCCACAGCACAAGCCCACTCAAACTTTAAAAAACTGAAAAAAAAAATTATAATCAGCCAGCCCATGTTATAAATGACCCAGTCAAACTATAATAAAAGAAAGAATATAACTTAAGCAGCCAAATAGTGGCTGTGCAGTGCAATTCCAGACAGTCGGGATAGCTTCTTCTCAACGCAAGTCTTGGCTGTGCTGTGCAATCTTGGACACTGGACAGCCTCTTCTCTTCTCTTCTCATATACAAGGAAACAAGTATTCTTCTTAATCTCTTCTCTTTAATTATATTATTCTATTGGGTTATTTCTAAAATAAATGTATGCATCTTAGTTTTAATTTTAATTTGAAATTGAGTTTTCTAGGGTTTAATTAGGAATGAAATATAATTTGGGGATTTTGTTGAAATTAATTAGGTCTTTGATTTTAAGAATTTTGTTGAGATGTTCGATTTGATGTTGGCATTGTTGATGGGCACACGTCGTTATATGATGGGCACACGTCTTTATATGATGGGCACACGTCATTATATGATGGGCACACGTCGTTCTTGTCAACAAAAAAAGATTTTATTACAGTTGAACATTACTATCGCATTGATGTATTTAATGAATGTGATAGATTGCATGTTGAGGGAGTTAAATGACAGATTTCCAGAGCAAACAGTTGAACTTCTTATTCTTAGCTCAGCATTGGATCCTCGTAATTCCTTCAAATCATTCAACATTGGGCATCTATGTAAACTTGCTGAGAAATTCTATCTTGCTGATTTCAGTCCAAGTGACTTAAAAGGTTTGGAAATTGAGTTGAGGTATTTTCAAAATGATATGCATCGTCTTCCCTGCTTTAAGGACCTCACCACTCTTCCTCAGTTATGTCAACAATTGGTGAAAACAACTTTGGCAGAAAACTACCATTTGCTTTACAGATTGATTCAGTTGGTGTTGACTCTTCTTGTTTCTACAGCAACAACGGAATGAGCTTTTTCATGTATGAGAATTATTAAGAATAGACTTCGAAGCACCATAGCTGATGAATTCCTTACTGATTGCATGATTCTCCACCTTGAAAGAGAGTTTGCTAATAGTATCGATAATGAAGAGATAATTGAAGAATTTAAGATTTCTAAGCCTCGTATGGTACAATTTTAGATTAAAATAGTTTAGTTTTTGTGTTGCATTGCATTTACTTCTTATTTTTTTTGTTAAGCTTTTATTTATGTATAGATATGCATATTTGAGGGTAAGGCTCATTACGTCCCCCCTGACTAGGTGTATCTTTTTATTTTTATTAATAAAATTTACTCGTACCGTCGAGTTTTTAAGATAAGTTTCGCCTATCTGACTTTTGAATCTTAGATCCACCACTACATGCAAGTCAGTGAATTAACATAGCAAGTGTACGTACGTTACATTTACTGAAGCCCCTTTACTGCAAACTTGATTAAAACTGTAATACTCAGCCATTTTCCTCACTGACTGTAAACATTTAACTAACCACTCAGAAAAACTGTCATCATGACCTAATAATATCAAATATGGTCCCCAAAATTCAAATACCAAAATTTCAATCCCAATAATTATGTATGATGTGTCGCAACCTAACCCAATAGGTCCGTGCCTCCTCTCATAAATGTCTTGGCCTAGCTAATTAAATTGGAATTGCCTTGAATTAAAAAAATAAAAAAAAATCTTTAAGATAAGTTTATGACCATTATTTTTGGATGACTTGGTACAAAAATAAAAATAATAATTTTTTTTTCAATGGCCGACTTATGCCTGGCCCGCCTGCCCACGTGGCCTCACGAGCGCCAAAGTTTCGTCCAAAGTTGGAAAAAAAAACTCGGGGTGGTTGATTAATTTTCACAATGAAGGGCAATTTGGGCATTATGAGAAGTACCCAATTTATAAAAAATCTGAATTACAGAGACAATCTCACAGAATTGATTAGGTCATTTCCCCAATAGAATAGTTCCTGTATATTAGCCTGCATGATTGAAGGTCAATGGGTTCCATGTTGATGGGTGAGGGTAGTTTAGTCATTTCACCTACGAGTGTACACAACGACCACTGAAGTCCAAAACACCAACCCAAGAGGCAATGGCAAAGCTGACCTACAATGGGCCAACTTATTATCCTCATCGCTATCTGCAGCTGTTGCCACTCCCCTGTGATAAATGATCAAATAGTAAATACAATTATTATTGTATAATTATATGAATATTCTTAACAATCTAACATGTTATGGTGCCGATATAAGAATTTAAATTATCTATAAGGTTGATTCTTAAGACCGCAATAAGAAAACTAATATACAATTAGCACAATTTCGTATTTTTTTATTATTAATTGTATAATAAGTAAGAGTACGAATATTTTTAACTGCCTGATATGTTACGGTGTCGATATAAGAATTTAAATTATTCATAAAGTTGATTCTTATGACCATAATAAGAAAACTAATATACAATAGTAAAACATTTTGGTATTTTTTTATTATTATTTAAAATGTATTTTAGCTTATATCTTGCTGGCACTCCTATTATTACTAAGAACATGTCTGCAAGGGAACCAAGTGAGTGTTTGATGTACATTTTTAACCAACAACAACCAAAAAAAATGACTGAAGATTCCATAGCCTATGTGTACAACTAAAGTTTCATAATTTTTAATTGAGACAAGAAATGGGTTATTGAGAATGACAGGCAAAAACCCACCAGAATAAGTTAATTAATTCCAAAATAAAACATAGATATATAATCCCACCTTCATAAAACCCAAGAGAGAATTCACTTTTTTCTTGTCATATATTTCTCAACTCTAATTGCGCCAAGGAGATGCCTGCAGTTGATGTGCCTGCGCCTGACAGCTCATCGACTATGCTGGCGGCAGGGAGCTCCAGCGGCGAAGGCTTGGCGGGGGTAGTTCGCGAAGGCAGTCATGAAACGACTGCCGTTTTGTCAAATTCAGTCCAAGAAGACAAGGACGGCAGAGTTGATGATCTGGGGGACCGGAATTTATATGGAGGAAACCGATGGCCTCGCCAAGAAACCTTGGCGCTGTTGAAGATACGGTCGCAAATGGATGCTGCTTTTCGTGACTCTAGTCTCAAAGCTCCATTATGGGAAGATGTTTCAAGGTCAATTTAATTTCTCTTGTCGTCTTGATCCAAAAAAGTGAAAGCTACGTAGTTAGTCTAGGTTTAACTTTATGCATCTCAGGTCGATCTTCATGCTCTTCTTCTTCTTCTTTTGTTTTGTTTACTTGTTTCCGTTTCATCTTTTTGGTAAATTTTTGTTTATGTTTTTCGGTTAGCTACTTACAAATTGAGTAAATGCGCTTAATCACCGGAGCTACAAGCTTTCACAAATTTTTGTATGTTTTGATCCGTAAGAAGTTCATGCTTTTGCAGGCGATCTAGCTACTTTGCTCTGCTTGTTAGTTTTAGGCTTAAACGGGGTGCCTTCTTTTAAGTCTGACAAATTTAGTTTCATATGTTGGAAGGGTAATTATTTTCTTACCCTAGAGTTAGTTGTTTACTAAGTGATAATGAAAAAGCATATGAATTATGATTCAAACGATGAAGATGGGTTGTCAAGGTTTTAATATTAACCGGAGCAGTAGCATGCAACATGGAGATGAATGATTTTGTATGTGTTTTTAATTCAAGGATGAAGGATGGAACCAAATTTTGTTGTTTCATTATCCTATCTTGGTTTTTTTTTCTTCAATTATTTAATGAGTCCATTCTTGTAAAACTTCCCTAGTTACTGAGTTTACAACAACAAGATTAATAAAAAATAAAATTACAGCAGCTCATTAGCTTTTTGGAATCTAATTTTTATTATTAATCTGTGCAGGAAGCTAGGAGAGCTTGGTTATTACCGAAGTGCCAAGAAATGCAAGGAGAAATTCGAAAACGTTTATAAGTACCACAGGAGAACCAAAGAAGGCCGATCTGGGAAACAAGAAGGAAAAACTTATCGATTTTTTGATGAACTTGAAGCCTTTGATCAACAAAACAATCACCCTTCGGTTCCACCAAAACCTCAAGTACTCTTGTGGCCCAACAACAACCACCACCATCCAAACAACCCAACTGTAGTGTCTCATGGGATCACTTCTGTTGTTCCTCTTTCCTCAACACCAAACATGATGGCCACAACAAATGGTTCTCTAAATGGCTCTCACATCTCACCCCCACCAATAAATTCTTTGCCACCACAAGTTACAAAACCTGTGAATCTCTCTCATCAAAACCTTAATGGTTTCAAGCCAAGCTTGGCAACAAGCAATCTGTTTTCGAGTTCTACTTCGTCTACCGCCTCAGATGAAGAGTTTCAAGTTCAACAGAGCGGTAAGAAAAAGAGGAAGTGGAAGTACTTCTTCAGAAGGCTGACCAAAGAGGTGCTAGAAAAGCAAGAGAAGCTGCAGGAGAAATTCTTAGAAGCTATAGCGAAATGTGAGCACCAACGAACGGTGAGAGAAGAAGCTTGGAGAATGCAAGATGGCAAGATTAGATAAAGAACATCAAATTTTAGCCCAAGAGAGATCTTCAGCAGCAGCAAAAGATGCTGCGGTTATTGAATTCTTGCAAAAAGTTTCGGGACAACAAAATGTGACGAATAATATTCAAGCGATTGAGGTCAACCGCCCAATACCATCTCGGCCTCAGCCATTGCCAGTACTAATGGCACCACCACCTCCAGCTCCGGTGGCGGTGATCACAACAAGTTTTGAGGTTCCAAGACTGGATAAAGGCGATAATTCAACTATTCCTCCAGGGTCTACAAGATGGCCAAGAGTTGAAGTTGAGGCTTTGATAAATCTAAGGACATGTCTTGATGTGAGGTACCAAGAAGCTGGGCCTAAAGGGTCTCTTTGGGAGGAGATATCGGCGGGGATGAGGCAGCTTGGATACAATAGGAGTGCAAAGAGGTGCAAAGAGAAGTGGGAGAACATCAATAAGTACTTCAAGAAGGTGAAGGAGAGCAGCAAAACAAGGCCTGAAGATTCAAAAACATGTCCGTATTTTAACCAGCTGGAGGACTTGTACAGAAAGAAGAACATGAATAATTCTAGTCATGTTGGTTATGTGGAGAAACCCCTTCCTCAAGCAATATTGCAGCCATTGATCAAGGTCCAGCCAGATCAGCCGGTAGTCGAAGCTATCGAAGGGGAAAACGGGGATAAAAATGAAGAAGACGAAGACGGAGAAAGTACGGAGGAAGAAGATCATCATCTTGATCAAAGCAATGATGATGATCAAGATGAACAGATGGGGATAGTGACCAATTACAAAGAGTCATCAATGGAGATGGTGGAGTCATGATGAGTGAGACAGGATAGCGCAAGTTTGTTAATTTTTCAGATCCAGTTGACGTAAAATGTCAATCCGAAAACTGTCCCAACACATGACTGTAAAGGCAAATACACTAAAAAGAAAAAAAAAAAAAAAAAAGGATAATGTTTTTCTTTTTTTATCTTTTATCAAGTCAAAAACTTATCTCACAGTCTCTCTCGATCAATAGTATGGCAGGAAGTGCAATCAAGCATCAAGTGGGTTTTGTTTGCAGCAAAAGAATGATCTTCAGTAAGGGCAGTGTTTTAAGGTGGAGAATTTTGAAATCACAGACCCAATTAATTAAGGTCTTAAACCAATGGGTTGTAATTTTAGTGGGGGAGAGAGAGAGAGAGAGAGAGAGAGAGAGAGAGAGAGAGCTCGCGTGCAAAGAATAAAAGAAGAAGTAGTTTTGTATTTATTGTTATGTATCTTTGTGTTAATAGGGAGATGGAGATTCCCCAATCCTCATGGTAAATAAAGTAAGGTAACCAAAGTTGTATTTTTCCTTGTGTGTTCATGTAAATGGGGGGGAATTGGTTACTTTTTTCCATTTGAATGTGTTTTGAATAAACAAACACCATGGTAAGACTAAAATACTTGTCCAAATATATATTTTTTGTTGGCCTTGTCACTAACATTATGAGAGTGAGAATATATACTAACATTTGCTATTTAAGGGTTTTTGATTGGGAATGCAGAAATTAACAATTCATGAGTTTCCTTGTTCTGGATATGTAGTGAGCTTAAATTGAGGGGGACAAAGCAGTGAGCCCTTTCCACTTTCCAGGAGGTGGCTTCTTACAGCATGCCAGCATCAGCTTCCTTTTTTAAAAGGCCCTACCACCATATGGAAGGAATCTTCTGTGCTCTCAAATAATAATTCTTTAAATTATATATCAATGTATCCACATCTGTTGACTTCCCCACATAGTGACATAACCGTTTTCCTCATCGATCCTGAATCTTGATCAACCAACACATCATGTTGTTAATTAACAGGTATGGAAGGGGCAGTAAAAAGGAAATGCACAACTTATTCTGGTTAAGAATTAGAACTTCGGGTTTCTTTAGAGATCTTTCAATTTCTAAATCCTAATGGCCTGTTTGGTTCCCAGATTAAACTTTTTGTGAATGAACTTCCCATGTCTAATTTCATAAGATTGGAATGGAGGATGTTCATTCCCATATTTAGAAACGTTGAGAAATAAGGATTGAAAAGGCTGTTTACTCCTATTCCCATGTTTGATTTGTGTAGCATTAGGAAAGAAAGATTATTCAGTTTTCCAATAATATAGTTAACTTTTTTTTTAAACTAAAAATTAATATATTTTATATGCTTGCCATACTTGCAAAAACAAAAACAAAAGCTCCCATCATGTGGCCAAATAAACAAAACTTTGAACAAATTAATAATAATGTTCTTATTAACCAAACCCATATTATATATATATATATATATCTCCTTCCATTAGGGGATTTCTCAAATAATTTTATTTGAGGGACACCCTTTAGAGTACTCTATAATTTTTTTTTTTTCAACAATCTAAACCGTCTATTTTTCAAGTTTCATTGATCATCCTTGCAAAAAATCAGAAAAATTGAAAATCATTAAGGCATCTAATTGAGACCAACAAAATCAATGAATATGGTGCTTCAAAAAAGTACTTAAATTTCAATAACTTAATTGAATAGTCAAATTATAACGGATTCAAGTGATTTTTTGTAGACATGATCTTTGAATGAATATCTACAAAATAAACCGTTTGGATTAGTGAAATACAGTGTGGAGTGGGCCCTATAAGGGTGTTCGTCAAATAAACTTATTTGAGGGATCCCTCAATAGAAACTATATATATACAAAGTGACCAGTCGAGCAAGTGCAACAAAAAGAAGATAGTCAAACAAAACCAATTATTCTAAACAAGAAAGCACACTACAAGAGCTGAAAAAATAAAGGAGTTTTCATATACTTTGAGACACCGGCAGGAGACCCCTAATCTACAGCATCTTTGGCATCCACCCAATCAGCCACGCCTTTAGCAACTCCACTTGTTTGCTCCACGACACCTGCCACCATCTCATTAGTTGCGCCCTCCTCTGCTTCATCCTCTTCGACTACCGCCTCTTCGGCCATATGCTCTTCAACTCTCTCCACATCTACAGTATTGGCTTGCTCACTTTGAACTGGGAGCAAGTCAAGGCAGAGCGCCTCGATGTCTTCACCTCCAATGCCATAGAAGGGAGTAGACCCATTTGTGTAGTCCACCCAGCTTGTATGTATCTGTGATAGCTTCAAGCTTGGATTTTTCAAAAGTCTTGTGATATGGGCCAAATAGAGCTAGAAGCTTGTCATAACTGAGGAAGATGTTAGTATTCTTGCGCTCAAGATGGAAGTAGGCATTTTTCGACTAATGAAGTCAGCAGCAAAAAGCTAAGTTCAGAATCTTTCTCAGCAAGGGAACTCTTCAGCTCATATATCATCGCCCTCAATTTAGACATCTTCTTTTTATAACGGATTTGCTCGGCTGAGAGCTTGCTAGTCAAATCAGCATTCTTCTTCTCCAACTCACTAAGCTGAGCGGAAGATGGGGCAACAACAAATGAGTTCCAGATAGTCAATAAAAAAAACTACCCTTTTTTTAAGCAAATAAACAGTCGCTTTCCTTTGTTTTTCTAAGGAAAGACTTGAAAAGGTATTAAGATCGACAACCTGATTGATATGATCAGCCAGTTTGACATAAGTAGACGAGCTTGACAAAGTTCATCTCCAGCAGATCAGACACGCCCGCATCCTCTGCAGGGCTAGACTTGTCCACCTTGGTATCAGCCACTAGCATTGTAGAGGAAACCTTCACTCGGGCAGATGACTTTCTTGCTTTCTTAGTCCCTGCCATCCTCACCTTCAAATGAGTCAATGATGCTAAATCAACTCAACGCTTTAATTGCTCGTCACTCAACAAATGGATTGTGATGGTTGGCGGATAAGCAGACCTCCCAGTTCGATCTCCATCCCCTGACTGGTGTAGACAACTCGAACCTCATAGAGGAATACCAGCATCTCTTCAACCCTTATCAGGTGAACTAGTTCTCGAGTGGACCACTTCACGAACAAATCACGGTTTCCAAACTTATCAGCATGAGGCTTGAGTAGAATGTCCTGAATGTTTCGCATATTGCCAACCTTCTTGTTGTTTACGTCGATGAGGTGCTTAACCCTAGAAAATGAAGGGAGAGTAGCTCTTACTTGTGTATTCTCAGTAGATGGGAGCTTTGGCTTCTTCCTCAACATAAACATATCCTTCGCCCGTGAAGAAGCAGCTTCATTTCTTGAATACTTGACATCAGCCCTCATTTTTTAGAGGGGTTTGGCAGAACAATCTTTCTATCCAAAGCACACAAACCATCAGAATCTAGATCATTCTGCTTATTTCTCTCAACATCCTGGGCAGGGGGCAAACCACCAACTTCCTCTCGATACTCACTCAATAATTAGCGCCACTCCCAAAACCTCGTGGGAATGTTCAGAGCCCGGGCAAACTTAGCCATTTATGGCTTGAGGTCTAGCCATTTGCAGATGTCATTCATTTCAAGTAGAAAACATAAGTTAGTCAATCACACTTCAAGGAATTCAAATAAAAAGGAATCAGATCAAAACAACAAAATGACGTACCATTACAGTAGGTGATGGGAACAAAAAGACTATCACCAACATTGCCTTCCCACCGTCTGCTAACTTCTAACACATCGTCATGCCACACGTGATCTCTTTGGATGAACTTGTCAAACAGTTTGGCATGGCATATGTGAATTTGAGCATACTTCTCGTAGCGCATTACTTCGAAGAAGTAGAAGAACTCTTGCACCCTTAGCTCTGGCTTGAAGAAACGGCTCAAATTCTCAAAACACATGATCGCCCGATAAACGTTTGTAGTATACTGACTCGAAGCACACTCCATAGAGCAAAACACCTTCTTAAAAAACTTGGACAGCGGTAACATGAAGCTTAAGGAAAAATAAAAAGGATGGAAGGTGATGATCCTAGCATCTAGATCATTTGCATCCACGCAAGGCTCATCATCACTCAAAAGCTCTATCAGCTTAACATGCACATAATTAGGAATGACAGAGGAATAAGTAGCCCGCCACTTTTGGAATTGAGCTTCAGACATCACACAGTGTAGATTAGCCATAAACCTTTTCTTGTGCGCTTGGAACCTGCCCATAGATACAAAGGCACTTGAGAGTTCAAACCTGCTACCATCTTGAAAATACATGATGACTAAGCAACAACAAGTCAGAACCAAAAAAAAAAACAAAACAAAAGCTAGCACTAACAAACAGACAAAAAAAAAAAAAAAAAGCCCAAGCCGTATAGAGCACCAAGTGCAAGCCAGGCCCATGTGGTGCACAAGTCCCAACTCCAATCCAACGCCCCTCATGTTGTGCTCATGACTAGCCCGCTTGCTTTAGCTCAGGCCCGTCTTGACCTTGCCTCAAAGACATCACACCGGCGCCTCCAAGATGCAGCCCAAGTCCCCATTGCAGCAGTGAGCAAGGTTGCAACGCAACCGGATGACCCTCTCCACCAACGACCACCATCACTCCTGCTATCTCCGGCTGCCATGTCCCACCCAGCTAGTCCTCACCACGAAAAAGAATAGACGAAGAATAAAAAATATATATATGTGTTCGACTTACCTTGGGATGCATAACAACTCCTCTCTTCGACAAGCAGTACAAATTCTCCAATATCTCTCTCAAGCTTAAAAGTAGAGAAGTAAAGTTTGCAATTTGTTGAAGAGTGAAGAGGAGCCCTGCATTTATACAGGTTGGGCATCCTAGGTCAAGAAGGAATTGCAAGTCCATTCATACTAGGAACCCAACTCTAAAAGCACCTCCAGTGCACAAGCCCTGCTAGGGCCCAAATCCAACTCCAGCGCAACCAAATGAGCTGGTAAGGCCTATGGTCCTACCGGCCCGGGCAAGCCCACGTTAGGTAGCATAAATCAAATTTTTTTTACCGTTAGTGCATGAATTTCACTCACCAACAATAAAAAAATTTTGATTTTCACTCACCGATGTCAACGTGACGTCACTGCTGATAGGCCCCAACGGGAATATGCCACGTGGCGCTTCCTGGACACTCCAATGCAATTTTTTCCATAAATCCGATGGCCTTGATTTTTTTTTATAAAAAAATACCAAAAAATTATGGACTTTTTTCCCTATAAATACCTAACAATTTTATTCACTTTTCACACTAAATCTTCATACAAACTCATCTCCTTCCAATATTTTTACTTTCCACACCAAATTTTCTACTACAAAATTTCATTTGTGCAAAATACAAATGGCTTCTTCCATCGAAGCTGGAGGGTCGTGGACAAATGTTCGAAGAGGTCAAAATCTTAACAACGAGGTAAAAAAAAAAAATAATTTCTATTTTATTCAATTTAATGTCTTTTATATGTATATATATTTCTTGCATTTCCAATTTCATTTTTTTAATAGATTAGTCAAGGCAAAAAAGAAAGAAAGAAGGAAAACCATTACACATGGCTCCTCAAGTGAAAAATGCCAGCAGTCGATTCTAATGGTGTGTTCCGTGTCTAAAATAATGGCACTATTACATCCTCTAAGAAAATACTCCCCCACGTCGTGATCCGATGGAACCGCCTCCGCCAATGATTGAGTCGTTCTTGTACTCCATTGTGTCGGACTATGAGGACCGAGAATATTTCAATTGTATGATGAGTGAGTAGGTATTTTAATTGTATGATGAGGACCGAGAATATTTCAATTGTATGATGAGTGAGTAGGTATTTTAATTGTATGATGAGTGAGATGTGAATTTTATAATAAATATGGACACATGGCAACCGAAAATTTTATTCCAAAATTTTATCCGAAAAATGTTATCTAAAATTTTAAGTGAGAATTTTATAATAAATAGTGACACGTGATAACTGAAAATATTATCTACAAAGCTTATCAAAGTTAATGGTTTAAGTATAAAAAAATAGAAAATAAGGTCAAATGAATAGTTACTTGCCCTTACTCTTGCCCTTTGGGGTGGAACCAAAAAGGCAAACTATTCATCAAATGAATAGTATTTGCAGCCCTTGTCTTGCCTTTACTTTGCCTTAGCCTTTTGGGGTGGACTTGCTCTAAGAAAATTCAAAAGCCCACTCCAATTGGAACCCAATCTATAAAAGGAGTCTAACTTATTGAAGAAAGCCCAGACACAGTTGGAGAGCCTGAAAAATAATTTCATATCCTATATGCTACACAAGCGTCATGCAGAAGTTGGGGGCATTTGTGGGAACAAATATTTTCGTCTCCAATCACAAGATGCCATGTGGATAAGAAGAATATCCCTCAGGTTAATTAATTAAGCCCATTTATTTGGTCAATTAATTATGCTAAAAATATGGATAATATCTTAAATATGGGATATTATATTTATTTAATAAGATAATACCCCAAATGTAGATATTATCCTAACTAAGAGGTATTGTCATCATCAAATTAGGAGATTTGATCCCAATCAAATCCCTAATGGACTCAATCTCTACAATTTAGGGAAAGAATAAACTCCTTCCTAATAAAGAGTTTTATTCTTTGCAAAACCCTATAGCCTCTTGAGAATAAATGGAGAGAGAGAAAGAGAGAGAGGAGAGAGTGTGTGTGTGTTCATTTATCATTCAAGGTAATCCAATTGGATCTACCTTGAATGAAAATCCACACACACACACACACACACACACACACACACACACACAAGCACATCTCTCTCTCTCTCTCTCTCTCTCTCTCTCTCTCTCTCTCTCTCCATTTACAGGAGACTTGGGCCACCACACACGGCTCCGGCCACCGAATCTCACCCTAGAAAAATCTCCGTACCCTTTATATTGTTTCACCTAGATTCAATCAAATTTACTTAGGCATCGGAGGGCCTTTGGCCAACACCCTTGTGTAGTTATTTACACCGGTCTTTTTTTACAAGAATCGAGGAAGAAATTGAAGTTAGTTCAAAGATTGAAGGATCTTCAAGCGAATATTCTCACGTGAGAAATATTGAATATTTGCACAAATAGACAATCACATCAATTAAAAATTTATAAATTAATCCTAGACATGTATTTATTTATTTAAACATAGAAACACACCCAAAATCAACCCCAAAATTATATTTTTTTGGTGTGTTTATAAATGGGTTTTGAGTGTGTGTAATGATGGGTTTTGGGTGTGTTTATAAAGTTTTTTGGGTGTTAGGTTTTTTTATAATTTCACTTTTGGGTGTTTTAGTGAAACCCCCTTAAAATTATTTAACATTTTCTTTTCTTTTATGATTTATTAACACTTAAAAAAATTGTTAATTAAACTTTCTTTATTAAAATACACTTCATTGATTTAGTTGACGTGACATATGATATGGACATACGCCACATCATGTGGTATAGAAATATGGGATACAAATGTGATAATTGTAGCATTACTCTTAATATTTAGCGATTGAAACTAGCAAGTGGATTGAAAGTTGAGTCAACCTTTAGATAGTGAAGCATAATGTTATGTTTTTTAGCAATCATATTGCATCAGGCTGACTGTGATTGTCCTAATTTAAAGTTGATGGTTTATAATAATGTCCTGGATATATAATGAGACAAGTCATTTTCACACATCACACATCTACATAGTACCACGAAAAGGTATCCTGTTTTGATCTTATACCGCGTAGAAGTGGCCGCTTGCTTCTAAATTATGCACATCAATTATATATAAAAAAATATTAGTTCGATGCCTCAAAGTCATCAGGTTTAATTGTTATATGCATATTATGTAAATAATTAGATGCCTCAAAGTCATCAAAGTTGAATTAAAAACTGGTCTAAGCATCTACCTGAATAAACTCTCTCTTATTGCTAAAGTGATTATGGTCTTGATTCTTGAGGTAAAACATTTTATGCTGAAGTGACTCTTGGATAGCATAATTGATCAATTTTCATTTGGTCAATCCTTGGTGGAGTGAAGCTATTTTATATGTATATATAAAGCTAGATGGGATAGAGTTGCCAAAAATTCTCCTTCAGAATGACCCTATTTGATTGGAAGTATGACCTGCAACTCAACCTGAGTTTGGGGTCCCAATTAAGCTATGTATAGTGTTGCCTCTTTATTTGACCTACATGCACTAAATTGTGGGAACAAGTAACAACCTAAATATGAAAATATTATTATAAAAGAAGGCAAGCTCAGAAACTGTAGGCAGAAAATGATATGAAGTGAAAGGTTTGTTAGTATTAAAGAACATGGAAGAATGCTAACCTTTTGTATTAAAAATATTGCATTATTGGGACAAAACGACCATTTTAATTATAAGGCCAACTTCTTATTTTCTAGAAATTATGGGATTGCATTTATAATTCGGTTTAAAAAGTCACTAACCACAAAGGGCCTACAAATTAGCCACAATGAACAATTACAATAATGGAGCAATCTAACATCAAAATTAACACTATGAGGCTCCTCTACTAACGATCATGCAGGGTCGAAGAAACTCTGACATAAACATCTAAACTAAGAGTGCAAACTTAGAACAAACAAAAATTGATAAAGCTTCAAAAAAAATCAAGCCATAACAATACGAATAAAGCTCTCATAAAGGAGAGGTGAAAAGTTCTCCCAAAGAAGATGTGAAAAACTCTCACAAAAGGAGAGGTGAAAACTAAATAGAAAACCCAAAGAGTCTATGCGATTTATTCTAAACATGAAGAAACCACAAAAAGGACGGTGAAGAGATACGACACTGAAACGCAAGTGGAGATCTGATGTTGAAACCCATCCGCCTACAATGAGTGGAGGAAATTTTTTACAGAACAAAGACAAATAAGGGAAACCTTATGTATTTGAAAATTGGGGAAAAAAGGAAAAGGGAGGAAGGGAGAAGGGGAGAGGGGAGGAAGAGAGGAGGGAAGATGAGAGGAAGAACAATGGCCAACCATTCTTTACTTTGAATACCTCTTTTCATGAAATAAATTTTCTTTTTCTTTTTTTCCTTGTGGGGTTGTGTGGGGGTGGGGGCTTTTGATTGCAATAATTAAATTATCCTTAAGAGTATAACACCTTTTTTTATATGTCCCACAACATATCAACTCAAATTAAACTCTTGGAATTAAACCCTTTAAGAACTCACGAACTTCACTACAATATATATATATCCACACACTCACACATCATAATGTTACTTGAAATTGCAAGTTGCAATGGAGCCTTGTTGTGGTCAGCTGGCAAGCCGCCTTATTATACTTGATCATGATATATGATCTTCCACATTAATTCCAAAAGGTGAAGAATCTTTACAGTACTGCAAACTACAAAATATAAATTACCCCCAAAATCCTTTATATATAATAATATGATTTATGGGTTTGCATATGTATAGGAAATTATATATGAACAAGAAACTGTGGCAAATCTAGAAAACTATGAACAACTGTTCACTGCCGTCGTCATTATTTTGAAGCCAAGTTTGGTGTTCAATTCAATTTAGTTTAAACTGCAGCCGTCAACTCCATATTTGGCTGTACATGTGGCTTCGATTATTCCTTGTCTTTGATATCTTAAGCTCAATCGTATCAAAACCCATTTCGAATTTCAAGCTTTGCAACTAGCAAAAACTACGTGTGAATATTAAAACAAATGCGCCAAATGGGCATCTTTTTTAGTTTTTGTCAAAGTTAGAAAGGGGTAGATGTGAAACTCACACACACGACATGGGTATCATGAGGTTTGAACTCGGACCACTTGTAAACACATCAAAAGTCTGAGCCAATCCAACGAAATGGGCATCTTTCAAGAGGAGCAACAAGATTGTTGTCACCACATCCACTTGTCTCGCATAAACAGCACATACATACAATAATGAGAAAATTTTAAAATTAAATTTATAATTAACTTCCACTAATTCAATCAATATAAGATTAATTAGTATGAATATTTGATTTCATCTATAAAATAATAATAATAATAATAATAATAATTTTGATTAAAATAAGAAAAGATCAAATGGACGGCCACCACAATGGGTTCCACGTGTGGTGCATAAAATATATTTTCCAGTTTCAACTGGAAAGTTCAGAAATATTTATCCATCCATGTCGGCGCATCGAAATTCTTTTTTGTTACCGCTTTGTTGACAGCTGATGAACATCTCACAAAACTATGACACAAAAATAATATGATAGTTTGATTTCATAGAGCTCGCAGCAACAAGTAATATTCTGCAGACGTGCAAGAGAACAGCTTGAAAAATTATTTTCTTACTCTTACTTTCTTGGTTAAAATGAGTTGGTCAATAGTCCAAGTATTTGCATATATAGGACTTTTAGATTAAGCTTCCCAACAAATCCCAGTCCCCCTAAATGGAATGTAGAATGTGACTGAATATCTTGCTATAAGGTTCATACAATCCTTCATGTTGTTTGACAAAACTTCTGTTGAATGACAAATCTCCAATCCACAATTTCTCCACTGAAGGGTAGCAATGTTAATAATGTCACACATAAGATTGATGTTTATGTCGTCAGATTATTAATTTGGACCACAAGCAAGAATCAAGATGATCAATGGTTCAAATTCACAATCTGATAACAAAAAGATTTTATGTTATTAAACAGTTTAACAAAATAACATTTTTGTACAGACGTCCGCCGGACAGATTCAGAAAATTAATTGATCATTGCTTAACATTTATAAACTCTCATTTGGAGTTGTCTTTGTTAAAACTGCACGAGTCCACAACTGAACGGTTTTGTGTGTATAATGAAAAGAAATATGTATGTGTTCTAGTCTCACCCCTACACACAAAAAGCCAAAACTAAAGCTATGTGAGATTTGAAGCTTCTTGTACATATGTGTCTATTTTCTTCAAGTTATTAAACTCCATGCAATTCCAAGCCCCCTTTTCCCACATGATCCATGGCACTTTCACGTTACCCTCCACTGGACAATGACAATAACCCATTTTGAGTGTGGGGAAAGCAAAATCCATTAAAATAAGTAGATCTTATATCTGGCCAATAAACTAATGATTAGAATATTGTTAAGTTTTTAGGTTTTCTTTCAAAACTTATCTAAGCATATCCACTTTTTGTATTAGTTTTATGTTATCTAATGAACTACTTTTTTGTGTGTGTACATATTATAGTGATCAAACAATTTCCGGTGGACATGAGTTTTTTGTATCGATAATTTTTTAAAGATTACGTAAAATATAGACAGTTTTAATCGTTGAAAGAAATTATAATAAGGAAATTCTTAACATTGTGCACATAAGATGACGATGGGATCTTGACAGCTTTATCACTCAAAAGGATATACTGGTTTTCGTGACAGATTGAACAACCATAAGATCAAACACATCAATAGATATCCACAGATTCTGTGGGTGAAAAATAATCTGATCAAATTTCACCTTTGCCAAATGAATTTTGCTTATTTTAAGGGTACTCTAAGCCTAGGACATGAGATGTGTTGATAGATACTTCGCTTGTTATGTGCATATGTGTTCTACTTCTTTATCATGACTCACACAGACAGATATATCATGTAACCTTGTGAAGAGGGTTTTCTACAGTCCTTTCCCCCAGATCTTAAACTTGCACTCAATCCACTAATTTAAATAGAAAACCCAATCTAATCTTCTTTGTTCTTCCATTTCCCTGCAAGTCATGTATGTAAAAACACATGGAAGCAATAATGAATTTGTTTGACACCCCTGCCATTAATGTGTTTTCTATGAAGACTGCTATCAGAATATTCTATCATTATGAAACAAAATTAATGCTTCAAATTATGGGTCTAAGGCACAAGAAAATCAATTTCCAAAACAAGGCACAATAAAAAATGAGTCTACGAGATATTTCTCTAATTTTTCATAAATAAGTTTTTTGTTTTGTTGCATAAATGACCTATTTACAAGATTTTACAACCGGCCAATACACCCACAAGAAAGCTGAGCCTAGTCACAACCATCTATCAACAAACTCATCATAAATATATTATACAGCATCCCTCGTCATTCATGTGAGTCGAACATAAGACCTCCTCCAATCAAATGGAGACAGATACCACTAGATAAAGTTGTGTTATCATCACTTCTATTTCTATGTTAGATTTGGACAATAAATTCAAACAAGAATTTGGCAATCCATAAGTTGTAAGATTGTTTGAAGACACAATATTTGTGATGGTTTTTTATGTATCAAAATTTGCCTAATTAACGTACGTTTGCAAGACTACAGCTATCACTTCTTGGTAAGGTTAACTGGTTCGCAAATGGAACCAACACCAATGAAAGCCATAAGAGTTTCTTTTGCATCAAAAGAACCACAATCTCTGCAATAAAGTGAATAATCATTCCAAAAGAGACTGATGCTGTCACTTAAATTTGAGGAGGGAGAAAGACTTTTCTGCATGTATGGTGATAACATTAGCTTTAATGTCTTAGACTGTAGCATTGTGCAATAGAATATTTATTCGTATATATCCATATGGCCAGGCCAATCAATTTGTGGGGCACATCTTCGAATACCAGAAACTTACGGTATTTTCTTAATGAAGGCAGTAAGATCCCCAAAGTACTATTCTACTATTACCATGAATGTAGGGTAAGTACTATTCTGCTATTGAGAGCTATGAATCCCCAAAGTACTTTTTTGGTTAAAAATGATATTTTACCTACGACAAGAGTAAGAATTGAACTACTACCATGAGTGTAGGGTAATACTATTCCACTAGAGAGAGCTATGAATCCCCAAATTACTTTTTTTCTGGTTTAAAAAGATTTTTTACCTACAACAACAAAAAAAGTCAGCATGACGGTCCTCTAACAAATGATTAGTTTTCTTTTTTAATTGTTGAGAAAGGAGTATACGAACTTAGAATCTCTTTCAAAACTGTGAAAGAAAAATACTATTAGACCGATATATAGTTTATACCTAGTACATGATTTGCAAATACTTAGACTACACTAGAAATATTTTGTTAACTCCTCCCAAATTCCCAACTCCTCTTTGTTGTGGCCTAGACTGAAATTTTGGATCTCAAACTCCTTGAAGTGGACAATTCAAATGTTACTTAATCAGACCGACTCATCATGTGACCATATAAAAAACTAATATGTAGCTGAATTTCTTTAGAAAATGTATGCATATTGAGATGAGGCATCTAGCAAAGTGAATAAATGATTGAATAAACAAAAGGACAAGGTACAGGAGCGCATTAAACTATGAACCTTCGTCCTTTTCTGGTACTGACATCCATGAATTGAATTGAAATTAAACGACATCGACAGACAGCAGTGTAAATAAGTAAGGCCTACGAACCAAGGAAAGGATCGAGATTCCTTTTGGTGGACCCCTTCATATATGAAAGGCTCCATGGCTCCATGTGCTGTTGGCGTAGTGTGGATAGGTTCTGTTGCCATAGGGTTACCTAATTGTCCCCTCGTTTTAAGCTCCTGCACTATATATATAAATCACAGCCCTAAATAGAGGGTTTCCCTGTAATCTTCTGACTTGTCTGCAACACCATTAACTCAAACCCTTAACCTAATATGAGAGAGAGAGAGAGAGAGAGAGAGAGAGATTATTGAATCATCTCAGTCATCCCCCGTCTCAACAAGAAGAACTATCTAATCATGTTCTACTATTTGAAAAAGTTAGAACGCGTAACGGAATGTGATTGATTTGGATAATTAAACAGTGTTATTGTCATGATATATACGTTTTTTTTTAACAGAGACTAGTAAGTAGTAACAAATTAAAAAAAGTTAAAATTTATGCGAAAGAAAATGAAAATGGATTTGTTGCTAAGGAAAATTAATCAAATTAAGAAAGACAAAAAGACCACGACAAAGACTAAATTATAACTATTTCTCACATTTACACACCACCAATCCCCTGAACAAAAAAAGCAAAAGCAAAATTACAACACTAGTTAACAGTGTCTATTATTTGTTTTCTGGAACTTGAAGTTGATGACCCTTTTATCTCCTCTTCATGACCTTATTTATTTAGAGAAAAAAATAAAATAAATTATAAAATAAACAAACTATGATTTCACTGCCTATATCAACCCCTAGCTTCCCTCCTCTCTCCCTCCCTCACCATGTCTCTTTGTTTTTTACCTTTCTTTCCCAGTTTGTGTATACTTTCTTATCAATACTTCCACCCAAAATTCAGGACCCGCCAAATGCATTTGACCCACTTACCCGTCCGGAAGCCCTGCAAAACCTGACCCACATTGAGACCCACTTTCTTTCTTTCAATCCATCTTGGCCTTTTTCTCAACTCACTCAGCTGCGGCTGCACCCACTGGAGCTGGCTTGTTTGCCACTATCTCATAGTTCCCATCCCCCTCATCCTCCTCCTCATCCTCTTCATCATCATCATCTTCTTCTTCTTCATCTTCATCACCACCAATAATATTCTCCTTATCTTGATGATCATGATGATCGTCTTCTTGGTTCTGATGATCATGATGATGATGATCAATATCCATGTTCTGATGATCTTGCTGCTGCTGCTGCTGCGGAGTAGGAGGTGGCCATTGCTGCTCTGGCCTCACCATCAAAGGCACCGAATTTTCGGGCTTAGGATTCACATTGTTGTGATCAAACTTGTTCCTCTCTCTATACAAACTATCCAGCTGGTGAAAGTAGGGACACGTCTTGGAATCCTCGGGCCTTCTCTTGTTGCTCTCCTTTACTTTCTTGAAGTACTTGTTTATGTTCTCCCACTTCTCCTTGCACCTCTTCGAACTCCGATTGTATCCAAGCTTCCTCATGGCCCCCGAGATCTCCTCCCATAGCGGCCCTTTCGGCCCGTTCTCTTGGTACTTTGAATCGAGGCTCGTTCTTAGCTTGATCAATGCTTGTACCTCCACTTTTGGCCATCTTGATGAGCTTGCCGGCGAGCTCAAATTGTTATTCTCCCCATTGTTGTTTGGTTTTGGAACAACGTCAAAATTAGTCACGGGCTGTTGTGGTTGTGGTTGTGGTTGTGGTGGGGGTGCAGGCTGCCGCGGAGGAGGAGGCACTAGTGGTGGTGGCTGTAGTTGCAGCAAATTGTTATTGATTTGTGATTGGCCCGGTGGCGGGGTTTGGTTTGGATTTTGCTGCTGCTCGGATATCTTTTGCAAGAATGACATGACTGCCGCGTCTTTGGCGGCTGCGATGGATCTCTCTTGGGCTAGAATCTCGCGTTCTCGATTGACTCGTGCCATCTCTTGCATTCTCCAAGCTTCTTCTCTCACCATTTTTTCGTGTTCGCGTTTCTCGATGGTTTCCAAGAATCTCTTCTGAAGATCCTCTTGTTTTTGGATCACCTCCTTCATTAGTCTCTGGAAGAAGTCCTTCCATTTCCTCTTCTTCTTCGCCCGCCCTTCCAAATCCTCGTCAGAGGAGGTGGACGAAGAGGTCAAAAGATCAGCGGATATATTTGGGAAAGAGGATGAGAAAGTGTTGTGATGATGATGATGATGAGGATTATTCGTAGGGTTTGTTGTTGTTGGCGGCGGTGGTTGTGGCGGTGGTGGAAGAACTATAGGGTTTGTTGGTGGGAATGAATTGGGAGCTGCGAGGTTGAGTGTTGGTGCGGCAATAGCTTGAGAGGACACATTACTAATTATAGGGTGTGGTGCAGCTGATGATGGAATAGTACTTGCCATTGTTGCCATTGTTGCCGCGACCGCAGCCATTGTAGATTGATGATGAGGCTTTGCTTGATGATGGTGAGTAGTTCCCGGTGTCTGAGGTTGATTTTCGAGGGCTTCTAATTGATCGAAAAACCGATAAGTCTTGCCTTCGGACTTGCCAGTCCGGCCTTCTTTGGTTCTCCTGTGGTACTTGTAGACGTTCTCAAATTTCTCCTTACATTTCTTGGCGCTTCGATGATAGCCAAGCGCAGCTAGCTTCCTGATGAAAACAACAGTCCGCACAAAATAAATTAGCTCCATATCTGTTTGTACACTTGCCATCTTGAATTCAGCATCAAAACAAAGCATTGGAACACATAAAATACAAGCCAGCAACTCAGATATATATGCATATATATATACATATGGAAATTGTATAGCCTCTCTCCTGGAAATTGTATGACCAAAGTTGGAAGAATTAATTTATTCTGTATTAATTTACTTGGTAAGATTGAAATTAAACCATGTTTGTGGAATTTATTCATTTAAGCTCAATAATATTCTCTGTAATATATGAAAAAGTAAAAATAAATTAATCTCAACTCCATGGCAATGAATTCCCATTGTTCATGCTGTAATTTCCCTCAGAGGAAAGACACTCAAAATTTTATAAATAAATAAAAAGATAGATAAATTACCCGAAAGAGTAAACTAGGTGAAGAGCTCGAAATAGATCATAAGCAAACAAAAGACAGCGGAGAAATGAAAATTCATCAGTCCCCAGATCTCAAACCCCCATGAACACAAATTTAATAAGAGCTCAAAATTCTCACTCCAATTAATCACCACAAAAACAAAAACAAAAACAAAAAAACAAAATTAATCTTAATTAGCTGAGTTAGTATAGTAATTAACCTGGAAACCTCATCCCATAATGGACCTTTCACACTTGCATCACGAAACGCCACGTCCATATCAGACCGTATCTGCAAGAGAGCTAGAGTTTCTTGCCGAGGCCAACGGTTGCCACCAAAGCTCCTCTCACCACTCCCTAACAAATCATCCCCACCACCCCCACCTCTAAAAGTGTCCTCACCCGAATTCGAGCCACCACCGCCGCCACCACCATCGCCTCCACCGCCTTCGGGAGCCCCCACAGCCGCTGTGGTGGTAGCATCGCGGCTGATGGCGCTCCCTAACACACTAGAGTCCCCCAGCATAGGACGACGAGTAGTCTTACTCTCACCCTCCTCTTCAACTATCCCTTTTTCTCTCTCTCTCCCTCTCTCTCTCTCTCTAAAACAAAAACAAAACAATTACAACTTACAGCTGAGGGAGATACGAAAGAAAAAGAATAAAAATATATCACACAAGAGAGCGATGGTGAATAATTCTCTACAAGGGTTTTATGAAGATGGGTTGTAGGGTGAAGTTATTAATTTATTTCGGTGGGGATCTGCTTGTCGATCTCAAGGAAGTTGTTTTTTCTTTTTTCTTTTTATATATGCATATATATATATAACTCCTTTTTTTTTTCATCCTCTCTTTCTTTTTCCTGTGGAATCTTTTAGTCTTTTTTGTTGTATTTTTTCAAATTTGAAATAAATAAATACATTGCAGAAAAAGAAAAATACGTATTTTAAGTGTTACAGACATTTTTAACAGCTGCGCAAAGAGACGATGATGATAATAAGTTGGTTTTTGTCTGTCCAGCTAAATTTAGTTAAAAGCCGGCCCATGTACGTCAGCTTTTTTTATTTTTTTATTTTTCCTTTTTATTTTTGGTGGAGATGAACAAGTGAGGCTCAGGCTCGTCTTTGCTTTTTGGGGGCTGTTTTGGATTTCAGTGGCCGTTGCCCACAATCGGCATGAAATTACTATTTTACTCCTAACGTGAGTCCCATTGACCTTTAATCATTGAAAGCTAATTTCACGTATATTTTATTGCATCGGTATATGAGAGATCTGGGTTTGTTTATGTAATTCAGATATTTTTATATTTAATTGACTAATCTTGTATTTACCAAAATACCCTTGGTTTTTTTAAAAAAAACCTAAACAATTCACATATGTACATAATTATGTAAGTGAGCCATCTTGTTTAAACTATACCATTTGTAACCAATATTTTATTTTATGTAAATTTACTTTGAATGTTAAACTTTAGACCCTAAAATTCTACAAAAATAGTTTTTTTTTTTTTTTTTTAAGTATAAGCAATTGGGAGGAGGGGGGTTTACACAAATTCATTGGGTGTATGGAGGTTTCGAACCTCTAATTACATGAATGGAGGTACAAGTGTACAACGAACTGAGTTATGTCCACAAATAAAAATGTAGAATTTTCAAAATTGTAACAAGAAAAGAATCCTCCAATTTTCAACTTTGTTGGGTGGAAATGGGACTGTAGTTTTTGTGGCGTAAGGGGCCTCTTGTGATGGTGACAAACGAAGTTTGACAAAATCTTGTTCTCACAATTGAGCAAAGAAAATTTGCAAGAAAAACTTTTGATGTTAAAAGAGACATTTTGAGTAGTGGGATCCACTGTTGAATTGAATTAATCTTGGTTAGATGTAGGTCATGTTATTAGGCCAAGCCATTTATGAAAAGAAGTAAATGGTGGCCAATTTCAGTTGGGTTATCAACCTACCCTAATAAATTGTATGGAATTTTCGATGGCTGTGATCTAATCATCACCCATGATGTGAAAATAATTGGGCATTATTGGGACCATTAGCTTCTTCTAGCTTTGTAATATAATGTATGTTCCTCTCTAATTCTGTCAAGATCAAGTTGTAGCCATACATATACTTCGTGACACGATTGTATACAAATGTTACGTTTCTTTTTCGTATTTTAAATTGCATTTAAACTTGAAAGTGACTTGCTTTTTGGGATAAGGTTGTTGTGACTTTCAAGCTTCTTTTTTCTTCTTGCATTTGGTGTTAATATGTAATAATGGATTAACATTTTAGACCATCCATGCTTTCATAAGATGTAATTAGGGATGAATGATTATATGTCATGTTAAGAACTCACACGTTAAACCATATATGTATGTTTAAGTATACGCATAATAAATGATTATGGTTTATAAATCTGACAACATAGCATGTCAAACTATATAACATTCTAAAGTTACTAGAGGAATAATGTATTGTTAAAAATCAAAGTCAAGCAATGAAAAGTTCATCATTGACTCGAGCAAATAATTCCTCATATGCTCACTCGATGAGCCAAAAGGTTGAGAAATGTATTTTTTTAATTGGGTTGTAGTTGAGAAGTTAGACTAGTATTTTCAATGGGTTTCTTGAGTTCGAAGTTGAAATTTTGAGAGAATTAACTCTTATTAGTTATTATAAATGAAGGATCATGATTGAATTTGAAGTCGAATATAAAATCTGGAATACAGAAACTAATACTTTTAATCACTTGAACTGAACTTTCGCAACTTTATAATCTTTTTGAAAATTCCAAATACTCTTTAATGCTCATGGTGGACTTTTGGATCAAATAAATGATCTGAAGACAAAATGGAGAAGAACCCATGCATGTAAAATGCAATGGAGAAAATAGATCCACATAAAAATAAAAAAATAAAAAAATTGAAAGTTTTTTACAATTTGCAGTCAATTCAGTAACTCAATTATTGAGTTGAAGAAACAAGTGGTTTTGCCCAGCACACATAATGCAAGTGAGTGGGGCCCTATTCAATCAATAACCAATTTAATGCACAAATCATCGAAGATCAACTTTTGTGTGCAAAGTATTTATACACTATGATTAGCTTTCACTACAAAATTAAATATGGAAATTACCCACCACATCCCACAAGGGTAAATTTTGGGCCAGCCGAGTAGCGTGCGCCATCAGTAAAAGCAATAAAGGAGATAAAGGAAAGGGTATTTTGGTAAAATGAGGACGAAGAGGTGGGAGTGGCAAGTAAGGAAGACGTCAAGGGAATGAGCACCGTCTATATTTTGGTCTTTATTTGGGACAAGGGTGAATCTTACGTAACTGATGATAATGATAAAATTAGTTACGGCCTCCATAATAGTTAATAAAAAATTGTCTGTCTTGATCCAAAAACTCTGCTTTCGATTTTATATTCACCATTTAAGCTATATATTTAATAGACAAGCAGAATATAAATTAAAAATTCAGAATTTTTTTTATGTTTTATTTTTGTTTCGCCATGATTCATGACGTTGAGACTTTACTCACAATCAACCAAAAAGTTATTATTTATACAGTAATGTTCGAGCACTAACCAGTTAGCAAGTTAATACGACAATAGTCATTTATTTTGATCCACTCCATAATATTTCTCATGATCATAATCATTCATTTCTAAATACGGACACAATGTTGTCGGTAAACAATGAAATGTTCATCTCAATAACCAAATCGCTAAACGGTTTTCCAATTCGTGTGTATTTTTGCAAGGATGATTTTTGAATAAGGACTTGAAAATAAACCGTTTGGATTATAAAATTAAGTGCAGTAAGCTAAAACAATCAATTAGCGCTTGATCGCTACTATTTTTTATATTAGTTACTTTCTTCACAATGTTAAACTTTATAAGAAAATTGATTAAACTAAGTAATGTATGAATATGTGTTTAGACCTTGAACAAAATATAGGATCACATATATAAAAATAAATATTTTTAACCACTTGAGCTATAAAACACTAACGAACTTTTAAAATTTTACGCGTCTTTGAGTCGAATTCTTTTATCCTAATTGTACATCATAATCCAATACATTTACGCATTTACTATATTAGTAATATTGATGGTAGCACACCAGACGGTGGTTGATACTGGAACGCCATAGTCGACTAACTAGTGACTGTCAAATCCAGTTATGTGATAGTATTTTATTAGAAAGCAACGATGTGACAGAATCACAACCGATTGCCCGCAAACTCTCTCTTCTGGCAACGTGTTTTTGCCTACTTTAAATCAAATTTTGCTTCTGTTACAAATCATCAATTCGATTTACTGGGTTGTATAACATAAGAGATATATATATATATATATATATATATGTGGGTGTGCTTAGCTGGCAGAACATATCTCTAATGCGTAGACTAGTTGGATTGGAAGATATATATAGATGCCTTGTACAACTTCTCTAAGCTATAGCTAGCTGGCCTCTGGACTGAGATGCCTTCCTCCACTATGCCTTGCCTGCCCACTCTTTTGTATTTACACTTCTCTCTCTCTCTCTCTCTCTCTACCTACAGCAGTAAAATCCTCTCTCTCTCTCTCTCTCTCGGACATTTTTTATTTTTGCTTTTTAAATGAGGGCATGCATGCATATGTGAATCATTTGCAGCAGCCTGCAGCCATTATATAATTAACAAAGCAGTCACAAAATTATGAGGATCGTTGGTAATTAAGAACAAGTTGAGGACAATCACATATACCATCCTGGGATGCTACCTTGTATGAATAACATAGAGTAATAGATATCGAAATAATAATTAAGTTAACATTTCCTATAATGTTTTCGGTTATATCGGAAGAAATCGAACCCGAATATATCATAATCTTATATCAATATATTTCATCCTCCCTTATTAGGGTTAACATTTTCTCTAATTTCGAATATGAATCGAGAAAGATACATATATATTATAAGTCTGAGAAGAAAATATTAATTTGTATATACAAATGTGTATATGTGTATATGTATATGTATGTATACCGGGTTTAGAGTTGTCATTTGTTTGATATAAAATGAATTACCATTTTCAAAGTTGTCTTTTACTGCAACAACTTGTAGGAAAAACCAATCTAGGTGACTTGTGAGAGCAGCAACCAGATCCCGCTGCACAACTTCGGGCTTAAAATCTAACAAACTGATATAACTAATAATATACAAGAACAGCAACAGGGTTGTTTCGATAAAATCCAACTTTTGCAGTTTGCTGCTTCGGTTAAATTACCAAAATATATTGTGATGGTAATATATTTATTCTAGTATTGTACCGACTACGTCACATACAAGACAAACAGATGCCTGAAAATAGAAAAAAAAAAAGTTCTGGTGCAATGTCATCATTAATTTTTTTATTTATTATTTATAGCAAAGTTAAGAAAGGAAGGGGGGAAAATTCACTCACACACACGGGTACCATAAAGACTTGAACTCTTCGGAGCACACCAAAGGCCTCGAAGAATCCAACGAACACCCATTGTTCTTTTATCTGGAATTCAGAAAATTGAAAATATACATATGCAAAATAATGGCTGACTTTTATAATTTACATCCCATTTGGAAAAATAAAGTTTACATGTAGACAAAAGGGTTTACAATTCACATGGGTCGGCATGTGGTGTGAATGTACACACATCTCCTGTCGTCCATGTGGTTTAACCCATAGATTTTATCTGTCAACAGCTAAGCAACCCAACCCAATTGATTCTTCTCTCTCTCTTTTTTTCTTCAAGCTTCTCTCTGTCTCTCTCTTTTTACCTTTTCTTGAATTAATAACAAAAAAATTATGCATCACATATTAATTTTCAAGGAGCCCACCAAGGAGAATTTAAGACTCATGTCACTCAACCTCATGGAATTAATGATATTTTTCTTTTCTTTTTCAACATATTAATTTTCCATGTGGGAGCTAGGTAATTACTTGAATGTGACCCATCAACAAGGCTAGCAAGCTAGAATAATTCCCACTTTTATCACACTTGATGATCTTTTTCCTGCAAGTTGTACCATTTCATTTCATCTTACAAAAGAGAAAGCACTCAAATTTAATGGTGAAAGAAACAAAGCAATAGGCGTTACAATGATTAATTGTATTAAGAGACCGCGCCGTTGTTCTTTACCAACAATGCTTATAATTAATTTACTATAAATAAGCCTTTCCATTAGAACCTTCCTTGTACAACCCAAATTCATAATATTCCTTGAGAATCCTTTATTAGCGTATAATAATTAGACCTTTTGAGTTTAGCGCCCCTTTGTAAATTATTACTTGAAAGATGATAGTTTGAGTAAATTGAAAGCCATTGCAACCATGTGCCAAAAACTACCATCCTTAATGATGTTTTTATGCATGCTCACTTGCACCTTTTAGAGATAAAAATATAGCCAAAGAAAACCAGATGTTGCAAAAGCATTTATATTATTGGAACATGAGAACATGTGCATAGAAATAACTATGCAAATTGCAATGGAAGATCCTAATTAAAGGATCCCAATCTTTTATTTTATTTTATTTTATTTTATTTATAGTTAATGTATCAACCGTTTACACATGAGATTTGAACTGAAGACTTCTTTCTCCAACGACGTAACACTGAATCTCACTAGACCAAATGGCCTTTTTCTTTCTTTCTATTTTTTTTTTTTTGCCAAAATCAAGAAGCGGAATGAGGATTTTCTCACGCACTAGTAAGGTGCTATGGAGTTTCGAGCCTGAGAGCATTGTTCAACAAATCAAGACTATTTTCTATTGGACTAAACTGCGTTGATGGAACAAATGGTTATAGAGGAATCGATTTTATTACCATGATAACATTAAGAGGTTGATTGAGGATGGGCCCCACGTGGGCAAAGCAAAGCACTCACAGAGCCCATATTGAGCAAGAAAGAGTGGAGGCCCCATGTGCCCACAAGCAACAACTTAACAGTGGGCAAGAAAGGGAGAGTACTTGGGAAAACACCACGTTCTCACGTCCACTTCTTTGCTTTTTTCCCTTTGTTACTCATGTCCACTTCTTTGATGTTATGTTAAGACCCAAATGGATAACAGGATAAGCCTTTGCCAATAACGCCTTTTTAGAGTAATGTTGGTTATATAAGCAATTTTGTACATTATCTATCTTCCAAACAGAGCCCATGAAACAACAAACCCATAATAATCCCACAACATAATATACACAGCTAATCTGAAGCAGAACAATTTCTGTGATGAACTGCAAATTGTTGAATTAAGAACATTTCCAAATAGTATCAAGCTTACAATTTCCATGAGTTTTATTTTCACTTCCAATGTCTCAATGCAATAAAATAGCACCGAACTTTTAGCCACAGCTTTTAGGGAAAGATCTTTTTTCCCATCCCCATCTTACTCTTTAACACCCCAACAGCAACAACATAAAAAGAGGTCTTAAATTCAACACATATATTGAGGAGTGGAATGAGAATTCAAAATAATAAATCATTTGGGAATCAAACAGATTTTCTCCTATACGGACGTCCGAAGGTTATTATCGTGCGTACACCATGTATTTTCTACTACCCATCCCTGTTTTCCTCTCTTTACAATGACATCCACATCCACACCATCAAAGAATAAGAATTTCAGGCCACCAAATAAAAATACAAGGATCTGCATGATATTAAACCATTGACAATATTCATTAGAAATGTGTTGGCCGTATTACCTGGTTATTTTCCATATCCGTACAAAGCTATGAACCAGATAGAGAATTGTATGTATTTCTCATGAAAATGCATCATCCATAAATTGAAATCCACCCCTTTTGAAGTAAAAGATGATACAAATATGGGAGGCATACTCCAATTGACTGTGGACCCCTCTCCTGCCATCCTCTTCTGCTCTACCTTTAAGAACCATGAAAATCAATGAATACAATAGAGTCACTTAAGAAACGACCAACTTAATGAAGCAGGAAAAAATGGAAGGGGTGAAAATTGAATTCTCCTCTACCACAAATTTACCAATATAAGGGGGCCTTTTCCATCAATTTGCCAACATAAGGGGCCTGTACACAAGCTTTGTTTCAGCTTTGTCTAGTACATTTCACCACAGAGAGAGAGTTTCAGTTGCCAAAGGCTATAGCTTTAATGCATGTCCACTGGGTAATTTACAGTATTTAAATTGCATACCTTTAAGAAAATGACCTTCAACTTCTGAGAAACAAAATGATAAACAGTCCCAGATGTACATCTGGAAAAGAATGACAATTAAGGGAATGTCAACATATGGAGATGGTTTTGCAAGTGCAATATTTCCATTTACCCTTCACCTAATTTTCTCATTCTTAACAACAATGTCTGTCAATAAATAATGGGGAAGAAACAAGAACTAATTTTACAAGCTGATATCTCACAACATAATTTTCAATTGATTGGCACCGACTGCACCATGTATACCTGTTATTATAGCAACAGCTGATTGATAAGGTTGAAGAGTTGCTGCACCAACACTGTCAACACAAGTAGTTGTGAAGATTAACACACATCAATGTTCAGTTCAGACCTTTTTTAATCTAAGAACAGAACATTCACACAAATTAAAGTAAATTCCAGACCTTGATCATAACCAGAGCACAACATATTCAGAGCAATCCATCTTGCATCTATATATCACAACAATGATCTGATAAAGGTAAGTATTATTCATGATGAAGAAAAATAACGAAGATTTATGTCAGTGGAAGTCTATGGACTTGGCTTTAACATCTCTTGACAATAATAACAGAGTGAAAAATTCATTTCATGCTAAATTGATAATTTGTTACCCAAATAACTCGGACTCAGAGCATGAAAATCATCGGACAAACATCATGGAAGACGGGATTGATGTGACCTGACTGACTAATGCAGAAGAAACCTGACTAGACGAAATGCAAGATGCATTTACGTTCATCTTCTCTTCTGAAACAGGCAACAAGATCAAGTTTCCCTTAGATCACAAGACTTGATTCTTTTATGAAACATGCCACTTTCATGATCCAGTCTAGTTGTATGCGTATCAGTAGTGTCCTCGGATGCCCAAACTTTTATGGCTTCTGATCTCCCTTCCAATGCTTCAACTAGCATATTTAGTTCATTGATAGTGTGACGTTGAAGGACATATCTATGATTGATGTCACATGAACAAAAAAGCTTTGCATGTTTGAGACATGAAAATCGGTCAGGCGAGCACTTGCAGCGAGCTGCCAACAAGTGTAAGTCATAGAAGCAAGAAAAGCATTCCCTCCCATCGTTCAAATCAAAGTCTCTTTCCATTTTTTGCGGCTTCAAACAAATTGGAAGACGATCTAGTCTTTCCTCCTCCATTCGCACTCGTGTCTTAACTGCTCTCGTGAGCATACCATCTTTGCCACAAACACTTTGCCAGCTCATATTTCTTGTAGTCTTCTTTCCAAGAACTGATAGTTCCCAAAGGGCCTGTACAGCTTCCTGAGCTGATCCCAGTAACAATTTGTCATGTGAAGTTGATGTCTTACGACACTGCTTACTGTAGAGCTCAACTGCATTTTGCCCATGTTCTAACCAATCAACAGGGGCCACATTGACTGCCTCAGCACAGTTAAAGCCACAATTAAATCCAGAATGGTATGCCCTCGGAAAAGTAAGAACAAACTCCCCAGAATGTTGGACAGCTCTATGCACAGGAACACCTTCAGACTTTAAAACTGAAGGAGATAGCTGAGGGACCAGTTCATTTAGTAAACGAGGTTGTTCCTCAAACAAATTGGGCAAATGCTTTCTTATTGCACATTCCAAAGCAGGAGCATGGCTTCCAGACACTCCATAACATACTTTTGGATCACCCAAGTTAGGGAATAGACAATAGAGGTGGTGGTCCTCAACATGCCAACAAAATGAAGAAAAAGCACATCTCCACATAGACCATGGGACTAGAACTACTGAGATATCACTTGATTTTAAAACTTAGTACAGAACCGGGCAGACGTGGGAAGTGATTTAGATTCCAACCTGACATTGCATACTGATCCAAATCATTTCCGGTTACCACAGACAATGCCTTAGGAAACCCACTTCCAAATACTCCTGTTTCCAAGTCAGCTCCATAATAAACCTCAACCTCATCTGTTGTTTGCTCAACTATTCGCCAGTATTCACCTTCAATATCCTCCACAGAGGGTTTCCATGTTTTCTTTTTAGTTTCACCAGAATTTTAGCATCCTTTATTCCAAAGTAACTTTCCTTGAAAGTGTAGGCATATCTCTGAAACTCATCAAATATAAAGTCTGATCCTGAACAAATCCGAACATCTCATCTGTCTCAGAAGCAATGTTTGAACATCTTTTGGTTCTCATTCTTGAGTGCCTCCTTCGTTTTCGCTTCCGACCTCTACTTTTCTTTCTCATGGACTCTCTGTTTTGAAGTAAGTCAACTTGCTGAATATGCGTAGAAAATTTTGCACGTTCCCACATCTGTTTCTCCTTAAGAGGGCAGGGAGGAGTCCAGGAAGGTGGAGGGACAATCTTACATACACCATAGGATTCGGCTGCTGGGCGAATCTTTGCTATGTAACCAAGTGTATATTCAAATTCCTCAATAGTTGGATAAAATACAGGTGCTTCATCAATGGCAACCCTGCATGCTTCGTCTGGATCCCATCTGGCTGATATCTTTCGACTTCAAGGACTGCCAGAGCACTCTGGTGTTTTATCACTTCTTCGGCTGTTCTTATAAAAATGGTCCTCTTTTTTCTGAGATTCTGCTGCCAATTTGAACTTTTCCATTGACTAAAAAAATCTTGAAAACCCGACCACCCAACAATATCTCAAAAACACGCCTAAGATTCCAGGTAGGTTGATGACTTGATGGGTAGGCAATAGGTATACTTGTAAACAAAGGGAGCTTCGGGTTTAGAAGATAGAGAGGCATTTTATAATAAAAGAAGAACTAGGGTTCAAGATAATAAAAATAGAGGGTAAGTACGAGAAATAACCATACAGAATAAGAAGAATAGAAGAAGAAGACAGAGGATTAGAAACAGAAATACGTAAGAGAATGAGAGATTAGGGTTTAGAAGAACATTGAAGCAAGAGATAATTTTCATTTATCAACCAATTCTGCCTCTACTGAATTACATAGCATGTATTTAATATTTATAATGACCTAACCTTGCTAAAAAGTACTACAAATAGGAAAGTAATCCTACTCCTACTAGAAACAGGCAAGTAATAAGAACAGAAAAATAATAAATCAAATAGGAAACTAAATTAAAATATCCCTAATTTATTATTCTGCATCATTCTCCCCCAGTGACAGGAACTCGACTCCGGTGAGTAAAGTAGGGGCTTGAACATCATTGACTAACCAACATCAAAGGGATTCTTGACATCAATGTTATGGAGGCAGTCTAGGAATCCATTAACTTCCTTGCTTTCAATGTCTTGCGGCAGTGCAAAGGTGGGATGAAAATTTGGCAATGTTGACAACAAGCTTTTTTTTTTTTTTTTTTTTTTGGGTCTAATAGAAGACAACAAGCTACAATCTGGCCTTAGCATGACAAAAGAAACTTTCCATCGAAGGAGGAAAGTGAAGGGCAAGTGATGGATGATCTTGGAAGTTTTACCTGATTACTGCAAAATGTCCACAACAGATCACACTGCAGTTACCATATTGGCCTATTAGCTATTATAGTTTCATTCATATTCTATAGCTGACTTCCACCTTGGAAGCAACCTATACAGTATACAGCAGCCCTCCTAGAAACCTTATGCAAAATGTTTTCACAATTCACATTTGTCCTCTAAGTCAGACAAACCATAAATCCCAAAACCAAGACTATCTACATCAACTCGACCTGAATAGACACTGAACACCAATACTCGATTTGACCAACATCTATAAATCTACTAAGGTTTACTTACACAGAAAGTTCTAATAGACGCTAGATGTTCTTTCTTGCACAACTATTCCCCATAGCTTCATGAAATAAGTATAAATATTAATCTTCAATAATTAATTTCTGCCATTAACAAATATTTGTACATGTACATCCATTACATAAATTTTCTATTTTGGTTTTCTTTTAAATGAAGTCAACAATGCAAAATTATGGCCCTATGAACCCAATGACTGCCTGTCTTGAGATTTTGAATTGTTAAAATATGATAGGGTCATTGATTCTAGCACTCTCAAAACAAGAAGTCAGACCTATTAAGTGAGAGAGCTAAGGAGCAGGATAAACGTATAGGTTAGGTGGATCAATGTGAATATCAAACTAGATGAGCCTACGCTGGTGTGAAAAATATTTAGCGCTAATCTGAGTCTCTAAATGAAGGCCAAACAAGTTGACAAAATATTTGAAGGCATATAACTGAAACAGAAGTATTGTAAGCAACAGTTATAATTCATAGTTTTCTTAGAGTACTAATCCTCCAACTTCCAAGATACATCCTGCAAACACAAACGCTTGTCAAAAGGACACTTTGCAGTAATCAGGTAAAACTTAAGAGCTACAAATTAAAGAAACGTGACACTAACTGGCCATTAACTGTAACTTATCTCAGTATCAGCATAGTTTGAGTCTAGCACACGGTGCTTCTTTCCCCAACTGAGCACATTTTCCATTCTAAACTTTAGCTGTGGTCAACTGAAAATTATTTTTACATTATATACTAATATCAACATGGACCATCTGAAAAAAGAAATACATACACACACACACACACAACACACACACATATATATATACAACCCTTCTCACATCCATTCATCCAGATTTTTGTTAAATTCCGGACCAATCATTTCAGCCTTTAGACACCTCCAATGGCTTTCTGATACATGTTTGAAGAAAACTTAGCACATCAACGGACTGTCAGAGGAGAAAAACTTGTCTGTCACTTGAGGTTTACTGAGCTGGCATCCCAACCCAATTAAAAGACAACACCTGTACTTTTTGTCCACGTCATACTAAAACAAATAAACTCTCTCCCAATTTTCTTCCCTCTGCTTCCATCGTTGTCTCTCTCGCTGGCCCATCTAATCATTGATGCAAAAAAAAAAAAAAAAACCCCACGGTTGAATCTGGGATCTGGGGTGTGTGAATTTAGTTTGAAATACTTGATGAGATTTCAGGCCCAACAAGCCCCAACCAGTGTACTAACTCACCAAAGTTAAAATAAAATTGTGAACCAAACTTGTTTGGCTCTGAGCAATAATGAATTCAACGCTAAGCAAAGATGCAAACTTGGGTGTTCGAAATTCAAACAAGGAAAAAAAAAACACCACACACAAATTATTGACTTGTGTTTTCCACCAACAGTCACCAAATAGATTCAAAGCAAAACCACATGCCCTAACTCAATCTGGGTTAAAAACTTCAAGGTACCAGAACACGTGCAAAGAGTTAAAAATGATCTCTCAGTTTTAAGTTTATGTTGCTGTCACAACACTCACTCTAAGAGAATGGTTTCTCAGAGATGATTACTTAAACAACAATAGAAAGTAAGACAATCAGCTCTGAAGAACTTTTGTCAAACTTTCATTCATAACATTTCCCATTATCCACATCTACTGTATAAGAAACTCTTATTAAAAAGAAATCTATTGCACAAGAAACTAAAGTCTGTTGCTTCTGCATGCTAAGCATGATCAGAACAAGAATATGAAAAGATAACTCTAATCAGAAATGATTTTATAAGTATACACAAAGCTTATGAAGGTGATATATCCTTCGATATCAACCTGTTAAGATCCAAATCTAAGATACAGAATTCAAAGGAAATTATGAATAAAGCATAAAAGAAATTCCAATCATATGAAAAATTCAGGCAAGGGAACTTATTGCCTGAGTCATTCAAAGTGTGTTACAGATAAAAATGCATTAACTCCACATGGAAATCATTATAAGAAAATGATAGATGTCATAGAAGATCTATGGACAATAAATCTCTATGCTTTGATACATTCTTAACATCTTCCCAATTAAAAGTTTCCTAGTAACGGGGCACAGATCTTTATACCATTTGTTACTATCTTGCATCAACAAGACCAGTTTGCATGGATATCAAAGTGATACAGAACCCAACTTTGCGTGTTGTAGAAACACTAACCAGACACATGTAGCAGGGATAGATAGCATCCAATCATCTTTGACAGTCTTCTTTTTGCATCATCTCATACAATTTCCTTTAAATGCAAAGAAGGATTTGGTAAAGTTCATGCACTGCATGGAAGGCAATTGATCACCTAATGTTATAGATCCAGAACATTAAAGACCATATGTTCAAATTAGAAATTAGAATTTGTGAGCTCTGTCACTACTAAGTTTAGAGTGGCCGCAGCTATCATGGCCCCAGCAATATAATTAGTATGTGACTGTTAAATCTCCTCAATATAGTGATGAATGCCATAGTTATCTGCTTATGCAAGAATTCCCAACTAACATTCTGATATATATAAAAATAAGTTGCAATTTATACGAATGCAAAAAATCCCTCACTGAAAAAGAATGCAAAAAACATTAGCACTTAGCTCTAAGAAGAGGTTATGGAAGGTCCCTAGTTATGGCGTGAACTTTCTGCCCTTGTACACAGATGTGCACATGTGAGAGAGAGAGAGAGAGAGAGAGAGCATGCAGGGACATAAAAAAGACTATGCGTATTGTAAAATGAGAATACCAGCCCCTAGTAAAGCTGGCAATCCATCAGTTCTGGGGGAGAATTTGTCAAGTAGATTTCATGCCAACCCCAATACTACCAATTTGAAAAAAGAGACACCACAACCCCGCTTGGAAATCCATCGTGTTTAGGCAGGACATAGCCAGGTAGAAAATTATTCCAGACCCAAAACTGCCAAATCCAATCGCAGCCGATGCAGTAAGGACCAACATGAAACCGACACAGGCCTTTAATTTCAAGAATGTAGTAATCCAATATTGTCAAGATTACCTAAAGCCACCAATAAAGTAACACATGAAATCCAATCAGTTAATAACAGTATAATCCCTCTTGAAAAAATTAGTTTCTCTTTCTTCTATTAAAAATAAATTTACAGTATTATAGCCATCATAAATTTATTGTAACCTGACCTCTCTAATCCCCAAGCATAATAGTCTTCGACCCTAGCCTACCCATATCATCCAGGTATCAAAATTATCATCCTACAGTCAGACCACAGTTCTTTAATTGAAGGTGGCATGATACCTTATTACTGTTTGTTACATATTAGGTATTGCACAACCTCTCACTTGGTAATAGGGTAAAATTATTGTGAGAGATAATATAAAAAACAAGGGATTTGACTTTTCTAATAATGGTTACAAAGGCACTTGCAATGGCAGATTACAGAAAGCAACTTCAACCAAATATACCTGTAGCCTGACATCACAAAGGAAAGATACACAGAGACGAATCTTCACACAGAGCATCTGATAACTCCAATATTTTTAGTGACATGGGCTTGTCACCAAAACAAGCCATACAGAAATACATCCTTAGATGATGAAAGCTATATGCTGACTCAGGCCCTTCAGAAATTACAAAACAAGACCTGAAACTTCTATGGCTGCAAGAAATAATAATCTATCATCAATTCAACTCCATTAGAGGTCCCTTAGTTATTTCGTGAACTAACGGCACGTTCAAATTCACATTCAACAAGGGATCATAGGTTCTCTTTTTCTTCCTTTGTAGTTTAAAGCATTTTGAGCTAAAAAGAACATTGCAGTTTGCAGTCTATCAATTGATAATTTAACTAAGTCTCTTATGGCCCCAACAACCATCCCTTCATTGCTGCAAGGAATCTCTTTATCAACCAATCCAATCATTCACTGACCACTGCCCAGGCAAAAGAGCCACAAAGTCAGAGGGAGGAGCGCACCTGAAATGAGCAGTGGTCATTTGACAGGACAACAACCAAAGATCTTCATGGGAAGAATAATGGGATAACCACAGCTACAGCCTGCTTTGAAATTTGCACAAATTTAGTTCTTAGCTCAGCAGAAAATTTTACTTGAGTATCTCCGTGTTTTAACAAAATGATCAATACAGAAAGATCAAGTAAGATTGGAAGTAACAGCATGTTATTGAGAAGAACTACTTTAACCTCTAGTAGTAATTTGCCGAAGGAGCTTAATGAGAACATAACTGACTAGCAAAACCTTTATATACCGTCTGATTCTAGTATTGCAATATAGTAGTTTATAGATGCAAATTACTTGTGGCTATTATTGAATCAGTAATAAGTCATATCTGTCTTAAAGATAAACTCATAAAACTTGAGGATGAAATATTGAATGCTGTTTAGACAATGTTACAACAAGATCATTAGAGAACATAAAGTATTTTAGAAAGAAAAAAAAGGAAACATATAGACCGACTAACAGACAGAGACGTCTAAAGCCAGAGAGGAATCAGCATCTAAAGTGGATTGAGCCCAGAGGTTGCAGAAACTCGCACCACATATCTGAAATATTCTAGTACATTTAATTCCTACAAAGAGAAACCATATATAGCTCTTGGCTTTCAAGATCTGCATTGTATTCTCTATGATGGTAAAGACAACTGGCTGGTACATACCTTAAATCAAAATGCTTGTCAAAGTTACAAAAAATTTAAATTAAATGGCGGAAAAAAAATGAGATGCTGAAGCAAAGAATTGCTGACTAAATCAACTAGAAGAAAACAAATATAAGAATCCAGTCCTGCAAGATGATAAAATAGTATGGACAAGGAGTGGGCAAACCAAATAAACATATAGCATAGACTCCAGCTAGAAAATATAATGGACCTATCCAACTTATAATGTCAAACACCTTGAAGGTTTCCCATCAGAGATTCAGAATAACCAACATGGTTCTGCACTAGCATAACAAACTAGAACTTAAGGTGACATGAAAAATACAACAGATTTAAGCCAGGAAATCATAATCTTTGACCTTAAATCAGACAAAGGACCAGAGTTTCTCTAGGTATACAGTAACATGAACATGAGTGAGGAAACAAAGCTCATGATAGCAGTTGTTTCAAGCACTGAACATGACATGTGTACATTTTTGTAGGGTTTACAGGATGGGCTGCAGAACCTGCTCCTGCGGCCTCCTAATTACCAACCCACTCTTGTTACTTATTGAAAAAAATATTATATTACTTGGGATACAGACATGTAACTCACTAGTACAAATTGCTCTTTCAAAAGAAAAACATCAGCAATGACATTGAATCAAAATATTATAAAGCTGCCAGTAAAATATGGATTATTGAAAGTAAAAGACAACAAAATGAATGCCAATGTTCAATTTGAGGAAACCAAACAATGATACTAGAAATAAAAAGCTGATTAAATTACGCAAAGCACCAGCTTACATTACGCTATTTAGACCTTGTTCATACAATTTTCCACAAAAAGTTTCAACAATAGGAAAATGTCAATTTACCAGACGTAAAATAAAGAAAACTAGTCATTCATACTGCCAAAATCATAAGCTTTACAGAGTACATCCAGATAGGTCACGGTTTCCAGAAAGGTCCCACAACCAATATGTGATACTTGAACCGACTGCAGCTTACCAATTTAAAACAGAAGCAATGTTGCCTGCAAGTCCCACTATTGCAATAAATACTGATCAGAACAGCCACTTAACTAAATCCAGCCCCCATTTCCTTCCGTTTCAATTCCAATGCCATGCGCTCATTCTCAAGCTTCATCCTCTCATTTTCCATCCTCAGCTTTTCCAATTCACGGTCCCTTTTCTTACTAAATCTTTGCCACTTGAAATGCTGTTTCTCCAATTCTAACATCTCAACTTGAATTTGCAGCTTCTGTTCTTCTAACTGAAGAGATCGAGATTCAATCCATTGCTTCTGTAGCCAGGCAGCTTTTGTGCCATCAGGTAAGACTTGATTCATATCAGCTTGGGGAATAGGTGGATGACAATAAGAACTCTTGTTACAGTCCTGGGGATTCAATGAACTACCATAGTTAAATTCTTCACGGCCCTGGCCTTGTCTCAACCTCTTTACAGAGTCTTCTAAAACATATATTCCCCGGTTATCTCCATGTGAAGCATTATTTTCCTCAAAGTCTTCATGCTCATCAGTTTCCATATCCTGATCATCTTCGTCAAGATCATCATGGTGGTGCCTTCTCGGATCATCATTGTCATGCTCATCTCTTCTAAGAGCCCGCTGTAAGGATTTCTGCAATGCTGGATCATGAGGCAGATGCAAACGATTTCCATTATGGTAAGAACACATCTCCTCATAAAATAGGTGCTTTGAGCTTAATATTTTCCTAACATCATCTTTTTCTTTCTCTGTTAGGTAATCTATCACATCCAAAAGTGCCTGGTTCTCAACAACCTGGCAAGACGTGCCCCTCCCAAGCATGTCGTTAAGTTTCTTATACCTTTTGTTCAGGTCATTGAATTTATCCTCACACTGCTGCGGAGAAACATGAAAACCTCTTTCTGCCATGACCTTGGAAACAGATTTCCACTTTCCCTTTTTCTGTAGAGTAGAATATTTCCTCCTTCCCCCACTACCACAATCAGAACTTGCATCCTCACCTATATAAGATACAGCAGTGATTAGAAGCTTCACCATCTGATCTGTCCACTTTACACGCTGCCATGGTGATCCCTTCTTCCCTCTATTTCCTTCAGCATGGCCATCAGTACCATCCTCCGTATAACTCGGCTCATCCTCATCGCTTGCTGAGTTCTTGGACCTCTCTCCCTTATTGTAATCCATCATGGAGATGGTTTGGTCACAAGTATGCATGGTTCCCATTTTGAGAGGAAAACCCTCGTGAATCGATGGATGGGCCAAGGACCCTTGACGAGGATGAGGATGGTGTTGGTGTATGGTGTGTGGGTGTTGGGTTTGATGTTGAACCCTCATCGATCCTTCTAAATCAAGGCCACCATAGGAAGCCCCACCAGGAACCATACCTCCCTGTGATAAATGCCCTTCCATTACTTACTATAAACAACAATCAGATCAAGAACTCTTCTTTAGCCTAAACCCATACTTTTCATGCATATCCATTGTCTGTAGAAGCCATTTGCAAATACCTCATGCACTCATAGATCAAAATCAATCCTGCCCATTATCTAATTTCCCCTCCTAGAACATTTTTCACCTTTTCTTAGACCAAGTATATGCATGTCCAATTCCCCCAAACACCAAAACCAAACAGAAACCCATTTGCTAAATTTCAATACCAAGCACAAATTTTTACAAGCTCAATCGAGACATTCACAACCAACTAAGAAACCTACCCAGTTCAGCAGAAATTTTAAGACAATAAGTTCCCAGAAAATAAAATCATTCCTCAAAGATCAACAGCATAGAAGCAAAGCAACTTATCTGCAGGAAATGCCCACAAATCTGAGAACCTTCCAGTAATCAAGCCGAGATTCCAGGGCGAAAGATCACGAAAATACACCTCCTGTCTGGCCCAAAAAAAAAAATCTGGCTCCGGCTCATACGCTACATAAAATAAAAAGGGCTTGGTCTTGTGTAACGCTACAGCCTATATAATACAGACACCAAAAAATTTCCTTTTCACCTTTTCCCATTTATGTCAAAAGAGACTGAAAAGTTGTTTATTTATTTGGTAAGTTTTAAAAATAAAAAAATAATTAGTAAGTTTTAACCTCACTTATTTTAATAGTTTTCTAATCTGTTTGGTTCTCGCTGTATTGGAAAAGAGCCAAGGATCTAGCAGGTTCAATGTATGGGAAGATTCGGTGGGTTCATATGAATCAATTTGATAACCCCAAGTCCTTTTCACCGGTAAATTTAAAAATTTTGCTTTTGAAATGGCCAACAATTTAGAGTTGGTACCATTTGATACGAAATATACCCAACCGATGACCGACCGAGGGTAGTCAGTGTATGCAAAAGTGGAACCGCCGCCGCCGTTGTCAGTAATACCGCATTGTGGTGGTCGGGCTAGTTTGAAAGTGGGTCTACCGAAACAAACAGATTGGGTTTTTTTTTTGGGCCAATTTTTTTAACCCAGTTCAAATTCATGGCTGGAATTTGGGATTTCGCGACGGTTTTAGGCCTAGTTTTCTTAGGCAGTGTTTTAGACACTGTTTCTGTCTATTTTGGATAGTTCGTGCTTCCAATTTTGCACATCCTGGACAATTTGTATATAATGCTAAACTGAGACAGTTTTGTAAACATGGTGAAATCCTTGACAATTTGTAAACATGCTAAAATACCACATCCTGGACGATTTTTAAACATGCTAAAATCCACAATTGAAACATGCTACAAACATTAAAAAAAAATTGAAGCCTGAAACTAAACATCTAAATCCAAAAAAAGAAGTTTGAATTAGTTAGTTAAAATCCAAAAGAACGTAGTGCTAAAATATGAAATCTAGTATGAGAATATTTGTTTGTGGGAATTTTCTGTGTATTCTTTTTCTTGTAGAATGTCATATTTATAATACAACGGAACTAAGAAAAAGAAGTTTTTAATGAGAATTCTATTATGGTTGAAAAAGAAATCGTGAAATATGACGATCGACAAATGAACACTCTTGAAATTCAAGCTAGATATAAATATGAAATTGATATATAAGAATAGGCCTTCCTGTCTAACTCTTAAGGGAGTGTATTCAGTTCTAACTTTTAAAGACTTTTAATGAGTTTAAAAGTCTGGAGGTATTCAACTATGACTTTTAAATAGTCTTTAAAAGTTTAGTGGTACTCAATTGTGATTTTAAAAAATCTCTTTGGTCAGTGTACTATCAAGAGATGGCCTACTACACTGCCAATTTGATTTTGTTTTTTTCTTCCATTATCCGTCATGTGAATTGTTATGATGATGAGTTGTTTCTTGCTTGTTTTTTTCTTTTCAATGCTTGAAACAATTGCTACGTACTAAGAGCTATGGTGGGATTGCATTGGTTTCTTCCATAAATTTTTTTTTGCCTCCATTTGCAATTTTTAAGGCCTATCTGTAGGAACAGATGATTTTGTTACAAAACTCACATTCTCCAACAGCAATTTAGCTCTTAGCATCCTGGGGGTTACAGCTAACCCTACATTCTGGTTCTGTTATTTGGCTAGGTTCTATCACCATGCCACTTTACTGGTATCTCCCACCCAAACAGAGTATACTTCTAGAAGGTCTTACGGATCTCAACTTCGTTCCAGCAACCGGATAATCTGTCCTTTCTTCCCCAAGACCCAGCTCTACAAACTAAACTAATTAAATCCATAATATTGATGGCACACCTTATATTTGAGTTGCCTCCAACAGCAGCAACCTTATTTTCTGCATACTTGACTGTTCTCAAGTGAAAAGTTCTTAGACATGGAAAAATATTTCTTTGCTTTTACACAATTGTATCCAATTGGGGGGTTTTTTTTTTTTTTTTTTTTTATGGGCTACTTGTTCCATATGTGGACTAGTTAATTCACCTTACAAAACATAAATATTAGAAGCAATTTCTTTTTTCATTATATCCTCTATGATAAATATTAAAATTTTTAAAAAAATACTATTCATAAATCTATATATAAAGCAAAATGCAGAGAATGGTAAAACATTCAAAATATTAGAAAATGCTCTTGGTTAATATAAATTCACACTTTTTCATTTTAAAAAAATTAAAATTAAAAGAAAAATCAGATAATTGATCATTTTTTATGGAACACAACTACCTATTATCTTTTTTAATTCTAAAATAAATTTAAATTTTTTTAAAAAAAGCTTATCGCAAGTGCGGAAGCGTGTGCGGAGAGGCTAGTAAATATATATATATATATATATATATATTTAAAAGAGTATATAAAAGTATGTAATGATAAAAGTATATGAAAGTATATCACTTAACTTTATAAAGTATGTAAAAGTCATTAAGAATCAGTCAACTTTATAAAAGTCACTTACTTACAAAAAAGTTTTTAAAAGTTAGAATTGGACTCCACTTAAAAGTCATGCACTCATTTATATGTTTAATTAATATATACAATTATGTGTGAATAACTAGCCCTTATCATATATTAGTGGGAATAATTATGTTTAATACCCGGAATATCCCTAAACAATACATCTCATGATTGTCTTTAGGGCTTATTTTCATAAGATTTTTTTATACAAATTTATAAATAAACTCAATCCTAGACATGTATTTATAGAAAAACCCAAGCACTATTTAAACATAGAAATACACCCAAATCAACCTCAAAGTCAACTTTTTGGGTGTGTTTATAAATGGATTTTGAGTGTGTGTAATGATAGGTTTTGGGTGTGTTTATATGTTTAAATAGTGCTTGGGTTTTTTATAATTTAAGCCCCCATTTTGGGTGTTTTAGTGAAACTCCCATTTTTTTATTTGTCAGGGGTAAAATAAGAACTTCTCATTCCTTTGACTTAACTATTGTTTTGCAACTTAGAGTTGAATCTCACTTAACTCCTTAATTCACTCTTATCTGTCAAGATTGTCAAACAATTTGTTAAGTATGATGACATGACACAAGTGTAATCCTTTTTTTTATTTAGGAAATTTAGTTATATACCCAATCTTAGACCTAGTTTTATAAAGAAATCCTATACTATTTAAAAACTATAAACACCCCCAAAACAAACCCAAAAATTAACAGCTATCAATTTTTTCAATTTAATAGATGTTTTTTGGTTTATTTGTGTGTGTTAAATACCTATATTGCCCCTTGTATCATGGATTTGAGAGAGAAAAATAAAATCTGCCCAGATCTGCCAAAAAAATATATATGCACAGATCTAACCCAGATCCGCTAAAAAACCAAATCTGCCAAAAAAAAAAAACCAAATCTGCTAAAAAACCAAATCATATTTATTTTCTCCTTTCTTGTTGGAGCTTTCTTTGGTGTTAGAGCAAGATGAGCTTCCATTGAAGCTCAGTTTCAAGTCCAACTATATTCTTTATCTTTAATCTACAATTTTCAATATTTCACATTTGATTTCTTATTCTAAAATCGTGCTTCTATTGATTTTTTTTTTCGAATTGTTTAAGACCTCGAGCGAACCTTGATCAAATGTTCTTAGCTCTACTCCTCTTCGCCACGTCGTCGTCGTCGTTGTCATCATTGTCATCATCGTTGTTTGGTTTGGACATGAGATTTTTGATCTTTTGCTTTAATTATGTGTTTCTCTTCGAATTTTAGTTGATTTTCGAAATGTATTTTAAGATTTGCTGATCGATTTATCTTTTATTACTATTTCAGTTATAGCCTTATTTTTGTTTAACAATGTACTTCTATTACAGAGTATTAACAACGTACTTCTTTGACATAATAGTATTAACAATTTGGGCTCAACTTGTTTTGAGTTGGTCTAATTTGTTATGTCTTCATCTTTTCTTTGTTAGACATGTATTAGAAATAGCAACATGACAAGCATTAATCAACATGATAGTAAACTAGCAATGTTATTACTCTAGACTGGAATATTACAAGGGTAGACGTGCATTAGAAATAGGATGTCATATGAAACTAGCAGTGTTATTACCATCTGGAACATCACAGGGGGTAAACATGCATTAGAAATAGGATTTCATAGGAAACTAACAGTGTTATTACCATAGACAGAACATTACAAGGGGTAGAATGCATTAAAAATAGGATTTCATAGGAAACTAGCAGTGTTATTACTCTAGACTGGAACATTACATCAATTAATCAACATGACAGTAAACTAGCAATGTTATTACCTTAGACTGGAACATTACAGTCATTAATCAACATAAATCAGAAATGTTATTACTCTAGATTGGAACATTAAAAAAGTATACATGCATTAGAAATAGGATGTCATAGAAAACTAGAAGTGTTATTACCCTACACTGGAACATTACATGGGTAGACATACATTAGAAATAGGATGTCATAGGAAAATAACAGTGTTATTACCCTAGACAGGAACATTATAGCCATTAATCAACATGACAGCAAACTAGCAGTACTATTACCCTAGACTGGAACATTACAGCCATTAATCAACATGACAGTAAAGGTGTGGAATATTACAGTCATTAATCAACATGACACATTAATGAAGCTATGGTTTTCAAGACGTTTTGTTTTGTAATGAATTGTTTGGGTTTTTTTATAAATAAAATTGGGCTGGGTTTGTTTTGGGTGCTATTTAAATTTTTTGTGTTTGACTTCTTTTTTAAGTTGATCAATGACAATCACATAATTTATAGAAACTTAAACACCAATTTCTTATATAGTAAATGAGTTTTGGGTGTGTTTCTAAAGTGTATTCTATGTGAGTTTTTTTTTTATAATAATTTCAGCCCCTATTTTGGGTATATTAGTAAAGCTCCCTTCTTCTTTTTTGGTTACATATAAGCTAAGTGAAGTAAAAATTATTTTATATAAATATTTTAGAAATGTTATTTGACTACAAACAAGGTACAAAACAAACAAGGCTATTCTATCACAAAACATCCCTGAGGTTTGCGAAACTATCATATTGCATTATTTATATTTTTTTTTTTGTGTCATATATGGTCCTTAAGGTTAATACATGTGCTCACAAATAGTCTTTGCAATTAGGTTCCGTTCAAAAATATGTTAAATTGATGATGTGGCATACATGTGGGTCTCACATATCCAATGACATGATGCCACGTAGATTAAATAAAAAAATTACATTAAAAAAAATAATTTCAAATTATAAACCATTAAAAAATTAAAAAACAAAAAAAAAATTTCTCCTCCATTGCACCAAACCTCCACATCCAGCCTCCTTCCAACTTACTGTCCCAAATCAACACCCACAACAGCCAACCCAAACCTTGATATGCCATGAACTCCCCCTCACCCACTGCCTGTCTAATCTCCACCACCAAAAACCAAGATTGTATGTTGTAATTATTTATATAATACAAAACTGGGGTGAAATTACATGAATTCTTGCTTGTTTGCGAATTTTCAGGGATAAAATTTTGGTACTCGATTCTATTTTGTTGCTGCCATCTTCAGAGTTGTTGGTAGAGTCGAGGCCTTCACCGAAGTAAGGCAAAATCTGGAGTGAGTTGGGTGGGCTTAGTGGTTGTCTGGGTTTGGTTGTGGGGGAGTGGAGTTGAGGGTTGGTTGCTGTCAAATAAAGAGAGGAGGGAAGAGAGACAAAGAGGGAGAGAAAGGGAGGAGGGGGCAGTGGTGCGAAGGGTGGGTGAGGATAAGGTGCAGCTGTTGGAGGTCTGAGAGGGAGAGGGAGGAGGGAGGGGAGGAGGAGGAGGGGGAGACTAGTTGGGGTTGGGGTTGGGGTTTAGTAAAAAAATTTATAAGTTTCAAATGTATTTTTATTTATTTAATTCATGTGGCATCATATCATTGGATATGTGAGACCCAAATTGTGTCACGTCATCAATTTAACAGATTTTTGGATAAAACATGACGGCAATGACTATTTGTGAGACGCGTATTAATCTTAAGGACCACAAACGACACAAAAAACATAAGGATGCAACCCGATAATTTCAAACTTTAGGGATATTTTGTGATAAAAAGCCAACAAACAATAATGGAGCTTCTTTTTGTTTTTTTCTTTCGGCCCAAATACAATTTCATTGCCAGCCGAGACAAAAAGGCAAACAAAGGTCAAAGGCCCAAGCTAGCAACAACCGAGTGGCACGCAGGCCCGGCAACTACAATCAAACAATACAGAGAAACAGAGAGAGGATCTAGCGAGTCCCTCTGCTCAGCTACCCGCATAATTTACCAAACCCATTCAGAGTAAGAGCAAACTGAAAAGATGGCGAGTGAGGAAGAGAGCGCCGTGAAGGAGCCGTTGGATCTGATAAGGCTCAGCCTCGACGAGCGCATCTACGTCAAGCTCCGCTCTGACCGTGAGCTCCGCGGTAAACTACATGTACGTCTCCACAGCCTTCCATGTCTCTCACTCTGTTCTAAATTAGGGTTTAAGATTCGGGAGGAACAAAAAAAAAGAAAAAGAAAAGAAAGTTAGGGTTTATAGTATGCTACTTTAGTGTTTATGTCTTCAATGGAAATTAAATTAGGGTTGCTTTCTTACGGTATGCGTTAAGGTGTTTTTGTTGTTGTTGAATTTTTGTATTTTCCTTTGAAGGTTTGAGCTATTTTTTATGTACTGCATTTTGAGTATGGAAAGAAATTTACAATGGGTACTTTGACACTATGTTGATTAGGGCAATGATTCAGTTGGTGGTTACCATATAGTTTAATTGTTGAGTATTCTCTTTAAAAAATAAATAATTTGAACGATGGTTTAGATTGATATTTGCTTTATCATAGCTTGAAATTATACTCTACTGTATTCTCCGCAATTGTGTGGTTGTATAAGAAATCAGTAGCCATCTTTATGATTTTTCCAGAGGTAAATCCTCACTTTTCCTATTACTGATTTCAAAATTTAAATTATGCATTTGAAATCAATGTTAATTCTGGCACTTCTACTTGTGAACTCATCTTTATTGAACCTAGGATTAGGTCGAGCGTTATATGCTCTACCTAGATCGAGCGCTAAGCTTCCAAATGCATTGTCTAGTCAACTCATCCCAGTATTATTTAGTTGTCTTTTTGCCAAACAATACTTCTTAGCCAGCACTGAAATTGTCGTAAGAGTTATGCTAAGCCAATCACTGATGCTTTCCAAACCATCTCTCTTTTCCATTTCACCTTTGTTTCCATGTTCCTCAAAAGTATTTCCAATCAAAATCACTAATCTTCTAACGGCCTCTCTTGTAAGTAAAAATGTATAAATGAATGGAATTCTTCTATCAGAAAATTAATATGTAGTAAAGAAACGGAAAAAAAGACTAAGATGTTTGGTTATGAAGATTGTTGTGAGGACCGATTGTCTGAACTTGATGCAATGACATTAGGGATGGAGGGTGATGAGAAATTTTCTTGTATGTGTACAATTATGTCAGTTGATTTTGTTAATTGGTACTTACAAGCATAGTATTTGTGCTTTTAAAGCTTAGTGTCTGATTCTTATTTTGTTTTTTGAAATCTGGCTTTGCAGGCTTATGATCAACACTTAAATATGATTCTTGGTGATGTTGAAGAAGTTGTTACTTCTATAGAAATTGATGATGAAACTTATGAAGAGATTGTCCGGGTATGTTACTCAATTCTATTGTCTTTGATCACTTTTTTTATTTTAAAAAATGGTAAATTTATATTCCAGTCATTTTTTAACGTGTAATATTGTTTTCTTGGAGGACTAAATTGCATAAATAACAAAAATGATGCATAAATTTAAACCATGGCATAGAACTGCATTAAGGACTGTACCATCAGATAGTTCCAGAGGCAATCAAAACCCCCAAAACATAATTAACGAAGAAAAAGACAAAAGGATGATAAATATATGGTTGGATTTTCATGCCCTATATTGAGCTGCATTTGGCTTTAATATAGATCCTTACTTGTTTGGTCTTGTATGTTTTGGCTGTTGTTACTAGCTTGCTCTTGTATTAGATTTTTAGGTGATGACTTCTTTTTCATTCTTCTATCGCAGACTACAAAGCGGAATGTTCCTTTTCTCTTTGTTAGAGGAGACGGTGTCATCCTTGTTTCACCTCCTCTGAGGACAGCTTGATGTAGATACGTTTGCTGGGAAATCAATTGTTGTGACGTTTAACTAATCTCTCTCAATGTTATTCTACTATTAGATTTTTGAATGCATGGAGATTTCTTGAATCCCAGCTATCTAGGATCAGATTTTCAGCTGTACTTTGAGGTAGCCATAAAAGAATTTGGAGTTTGATGAATCTCAGTTTGATGGTTTCTTACTGTTATTGTTTTCTTCTTGTTATCTTTACTTACAGAGTCCCAGGATAGTCATTAGGAATTAGTTATGGGGGCCCACCCGTATTCTCTAAAAAATTTCTGCATCCAGTTCTTTGACTACAGGCAACAATGTTCACAAGCATGGATAGAAATCTTGACGTTATATCCTCCTAGGGAATTGACCAGTTAGGGTCTAAAATTTCCCCATGAAATAATGTAGTCTCCAATAGTTTGCAATACTGCTGCGTTTTTTTCTCTTCACATACCTTTAAGCTTTTTTGTTTTTTTTGTTTTTCATTATCCTTTAACCCTTTTTTTTTTTTTTTGTGAGTTTTGTTTTTTCGAGTTCATTTTTTTAATGTGAGAAAATAAAGAAAGATACTAGAATATAAAAATTTCATGAGGCAGGACAGGATTCTAATTACAGCAACAGAGATTTGAGAGGATTAGAGTTAGAATTTTCTCTTATCAAGTTCTATTTTTCCATTTAATCTATAAATAAAATTAAATCTAATGATGCTATTTTATGATTTATGTTGTAATATATCATATTTTAAGAAAACTTGAGCCAAAAAACGTTATGAGGGTGTAATTCAAAACATAAGAATACCTTGTTAGAGTTGTACACGTCAATAAATTATTGTACTGACGTTCTCTTTACAGCTTGATTTAAAAGATGGAAGTTCAGATAGCCGAACAATTACGTAATTACTGTAACAGAATCAGAATTATAAGTTCATTACTTCTTCCCTTCTGCGGCGTAGAGTGTCTTGATTTCCTCAACATCATCATAGCTGCCAAGGAAGATTGGAGAGCGCTCATGGATCTTGTTTGGAACTAGATCAAGGGCCTGCCAAGATAAATGTTAATATACCCCCAATTGAGTCTCAAAAGTTCAACTAGCAAGAACTTAATCTTATAAAATAAAATTTGTCATTTCAAGCAACGTTAAATGTTCTCTTGTCATACCCGTTTGCATGTTAAGTTGCTAGATTATCAATTTCAACAATTAACCAATTGTTCAAATGGCAAAACAACATAGCATCCTAGATTGCCGGACGAGAACATTACCCTTTTTAGTAATTTCCAATTTCATTTGACTACTTCCCTAGTAAATGAAATTTCTTCGAAATTTTGCAGTTACGAGAATGCCTGTGCGTATTGTATAGAGTATGCTCTGTTCCTACAAAGCTTCATGGCAGGGTAGAGAATAGCTCTGGAATATCTTGCATGATAAGCTTTGCGTACAGAAAACTAGCTAGTTATTTCACCAATTTCGATAAGCACAATAACGAATAAGAAATGTTACCCGTTCCTTGCCAGTGAATGACTGACCGCCTGCTTGTTCCATCAAGAAAGACATGGGGAAGACTTCGTAGAGAACACTAGTTGAGATAGGTTAAAACAAACTGAGTCACTAAATTCCTTAACTTCAATCTGAAAATAGACTGTTAAGCAGATAATTATAGCTATAATCGCGCTTAACGTACCGCAGTTTCCCATTTGGGCTCTTCTTGTCAGCAGGATACAAAAAGATACCTCCATAAAGCAGTGTCCGATGAACATCAGCAACCATGCTGTTAAACATGATAAAATCATAACTTATATAACTTCTTATTGAAAGAAACAGAACGGCATCAGATGTTGAACAGAGACACGAAAAGAGAAACTAAAATGATGATGAAAGAAAGCTAAAAATCATTGACCTACAAATAAACTTTTAGTTCACCACCAATTTCGGATTGGGATTGAAAGAACAAATCAAACAATTTAAACACCTGAAATCATTGACTGCTAAGTTGAGAATATAGGATACCTTCCAATGTATCTTAGAGACTTTGGTGATGAACCATCCTTCGGGTATTTGCACTTTTCCACATACCTGGAAATCAAATGGGTCAGACATCTCCAATGATGGTTTTAGAAATAAGAAATTATAAATTGAGCTTAGCATACTTGGCCGTCGGACCATCCCAATTTTTGGCATTCCCTTCATTCACTGAATAGATTTTTCCTTTCTTTGGAATCTGGGCAAAAAGTAGACATAAACTGAATGTTAGAGGCTCCAAAACAAAGGGAAAAGAATGCCAATCTCAAAGATAACATATGTCCCTTGGTACATTCTCAACAGAATACAGTAAGGATTATGCTGGTTGAGGAATATAAAAAGAGATATACCTGGATGTCTGGGTGAGTTAGTATGAACTCCCCAAGAGATGGATCCAGAGTGAACCCATGAACTCCAGTTCCAGTGCTCAACACAAACTGTAAAATCATTACATTCCCAAATAATTAAAGCACTGTCTTGCAAATCTAGACTGCAGGCAAAGAAAATCCTAGATCCTACCATCAAAAGAAAGATTCAAATAAAGACTGCCATTTAGTCAGGCACACTACTCAGAGGAATCCGATAAGTAACGAAATAAGAAATTTTACTTTAATGAAACGGAAAAGCCAGTAATTGGGAAACCAGGAAAGGGGCTGGGTTTACTAAACAAAATGTATGCATCTGAATTAGAAGAAAGGTGATGTTTCATATACCGTGCAAGAGCTTCCATACATGCAGTAGCCTGCTGCAACCATATTCTTTCCAGGTTGCAAGACATCGTGCAGAGTAGGTTCAATGCCATCTTTTACCACATAAATCCCAAAAATCTAGATGAAAGAGAAGACAAATGGTTCCCACCACAATATTGAGTTATTCTGGAACAAATAATTGCTTTGCGAACATAAGTCAGCACAGACTTTCAATGCTAACAACATAAAAGATATCATACTTCAGACTGAAGGATCATACCGTTCCAATGGAAACACCACAATCAATGTTAGACGAACCATCCAGTGGATCAAATACAACACAGTACCTGCCTCCAGTATAAGTTTAGAGAATTATTTACACATAGAACCTGTAGCTAAAAGTCTCATAAAAAAGAAATTGGAAAAAAAAAAAACAAAAAACAAAATTTCCATTGCAACAAGCTCAAATAACCAGCATAAAGCATAGTCAATTACTTTCCACGCTTGGATGGCTCCACAAATATGGCCTCTTCATCTTCCTCCGAAACAAGGATAGACTGCCATAAAACCAAATCGTTAGCAGAAATTAAGTCTTTCAAAATTCAGTTTAACTGTAAAAGGAAATGTGATGGCTTACAGTTCTGCCACTGCTAACCAGGGCCTTAACAAAAACTTCATTTGAAAGCACATCCAGTTTCTTTTGCTCTTCACCCTTTAACCAAAACAGCAAATCAAACTCACATAAAGAATGACCCAACAGAAAATATTTAATGTAAACAGATATCACTTTACACCCATTAAGCATCAAACACTTGCCTGAACGTTGGTCTCTCCAGCAAGCCCAATAAGTTTGGCCAGACCCGCCTGCACAAGTAAAAAATTTCATGTAAAAAACCCATTTCACATCACAGCACTAAAAACAGAGAAAGCCTTGCATTCAAACCTATAATTGCCAAATTAACATTAAAAAAACCTTCATTTCCATGACAAAATCAAATAAAAAACAAATCCCAGGTTGCCATTCGATATAATTTTACAGAAAAAACAACCAATACGTATCTGTGTAAGAAGAAAATGATACCCAGAGAGAGAGAGAGAGAGAGACCTTGTTGACAGCAGAGCAGACAAACTTGCAGCCAAGAACAATATGATTGAGCAAGATGGTGAAGTCTCCGCGAGACTCAGGGTGCTTGGACTGCTCATTCAGCACGAACCTCGTTATGGTCATCAAATCCGTACGGTGAGCATCGGCTGCGTGATCCATTTTCGCCTATTTCTTTCTCTCTCTCTCTCGACAACCCACCACCACTGTCACTAAAAACTTGAGAAACCAAAAACACAAAACCCACCAATGGCCAAATAAATATATATATATATATATATTTATCCCCCAAAAAACATTTACAGAAAAATAAATAAATAGTCGTTTTTTTTTTGTTTTTGTTTTTTGGGTCAAAATAGTAGTTTAGATTTGGATTAGATGGTGGTGGTGGTACTCGATTCGAGGTGTTAGTGGATTGGGAAGGGAGGGGACTAATCTGGTACTAATGGAAGTTTCGGAGGACACGTGGAGGGCCTGGGATGGGGCAGTGAGCTTCTGAGGCCGTCACTAAAGATAACGCCTCTCGTCGTTTTCTCCCTGATTCGGCGGTTATCAGGTTTTTGTCTTGTCTCTGGAGATGGAGGATGAAGTGGACGAGGTTCCGTTGTGTGGATTTCAAGCAAACTTTTTGAAGTTTTATAGCAAGTGCCTTGTTGCATGTAGGTTCTTTTCTTTCATGGTATTTGGTTTTTTGACCCTGAAATTTGATTGAATTCTCAAAATAACCTTGCTATTTTGATTTCTCACGTCATATTTTTCTTACAAAAACTGGCTCTGCATGTCATCAAAAATGAGTTTAGTGTAAAGCACGTAACTTTTCAAAATCTTAGATGAAACTGCTAAAAATTCTGGGAGTAGATTTACCAATTTTGTATGTCAATTTATCGCGAAATTTCTTTCTTTTTTTTTCAAGGAAAACTCCACATCAATTTGATATTACATAAATTAAGTACAAAATAATTGGGATTTTCATTTTTGTCAAATAAAATAATTGGGATTTTCTTTTTGGTCAGATAAAATAATTGGGATTCAATAACACCTTGAAGCCATGCCAAAGAAAGAAGGAAGTTGAGCTAAAAAAAAGTAGAGAGAACGGGCTATGCACAAGATGAGGGGGGTTCTTTGATAGATGTCCAAACAATTGTAGCACATTGCAAGTTAAAAGGTTTCTCTCTCCCAACAAGTGTCATTTTCTTACACTTTCATCCTAACAATGTATCAAAACTTGGAAAATGAGATATCTGTTAGCAAATGGAAAAATCAAGAAATTCCTCAAGGATTTTTTGGTCAACACAAGATTAAGGCTTGTATGTAGCACAATAAATCGCAGATTGATTCAAGTAGTAGTTATATATGGGTGCCAAGTGGACTGTTTCCATCCTCTCCCCATGAAATATGGGCATTGTTTGAAAATTGTATGTTGAATTTGAAGCCTCCAAATCTTGTTCAATGATTTCTAGTAACCTTAATTTCTGCTGCATTCATGCATTTAACTATGAAAATGTCTGTAGATTCTGGTCGGCTTGGTTAAAATGTTCTCCTTAGTTTCAACTAATAACTAATTGGTGTGCTAATGGGGTTTAGCTGCGGTGGTTTGGCAGCATCTTTCCCCCTCCCCCTTCCAACTGGCACCCGGGTTCGAAACCCCGCTATGTAACCAAAAAAATAACTAATTGGTGAAAGTTCAAAATTCTTATAATTGGGGTTCAAATAAGTAGATACCTCCACAAAATCCACTGGAAAAAATTATAATACCTAATACCTCATCAAAAAAGCATATAGCTTTTAACACTGGAATAAGGTTCAAGAGAAGGAATACATATGTAACATATCAAGACATGGAAAACTTCCTACTGTAACAACAGTAATTCAGGAAGAATCATTACAACAATTTCGCCAAGACAAACTTGATGTTTGTTTATTGAAGACCTTCCCAATAACTGATAACTCTACCCAAGAAGGATAATTATGAATTAATTTTACAATTCGGATTGACAATAAACTTCACAAGAGTTTTTCCCCCTCCAAAAGATGTTGACAAATCAAAATCGAATTGATTGTTGAAGCTGCGGCATGCACATAGAGAATGCCATTGGCACTGTCCGCGTATTTGAGATTTGAGACTGAAGAAAACATTAGATGAACCCTCTCCATATCTTGATGGTGGCACTCCAAACCACACAAGCTCATCACTCTAGCTTTCTTAAATAATGAGCTCTGCGTGCTTCCAACAATAAAAGTACAACAAACTGTCCCCAAATAAGATTGGCAAACATTTCAGACTATACTAGGCGGGTACCCTATCCAATTGCAGACAGCACGGGGCCAGCGTGTTCTTATGCAGTCCACCAGAGGTGCATGCTGAGAAGGCTCTGGCTTGGCACTTTCTGTGACTTTCCCTCCAGATTCATTACCACCAGAACCAGAGGACACCGCCACATCTGTCATATATTCTTCAGGAGTCCATCTTGGAGGAACCGACACCTTCAATTTTGTGAGCCTAGGTCTTTGAACTGGAGTCTCACCTCCAGAGCTTACCTGGCTTCCATTCAGATCTGATTTTGCAATTCCATTAAAATGGTAAAGATCAAACACCTTCTTACCCATCAATCCAGTTGAATCCTTCAGCCCTCCTAAGCTCTTGTCCAAATCCAAAATGACCTGCCAGAACTCGCTCCATACGATAAATCCTGTGCTGCATAGGAGGTCAACCTTCTCAGTTGGAAGTTCTACATTAGTTTCTTTAAGGACTTGATGAAAGCCTTCCACACTAATAAAACCACCACCTCCACTCTGATCTTGTGCATCAAAAGCTTTTCGAATCTGTGATTCCCTTCCTTCCAGTTCATTCTCATCTTGAACAGTGGTATCAAGGGAAAAAAGGACTGTATAATGAGACTCACTTCCAACTACCCATATTGGCCATTTTGGGCATTTCAGATACTGGCCAACCTTACAGAAATTTAGGGATTCTAACAGAGTGAGGAATCCAACTTCCACAGGTCTGGATACACCCTTTAAAGACATGCCACCCCTAAATCCATCTTTCCATCGAAAACGTTGGGCACTGCCTGCCCGCAGAGCAGCAAGTTCACAATTTCCTGTCCCATAAAATACAAAGGTAAAACAATGCACAAAATTCAAAAAAAGAGCTGCAAAAGGATCAACAACTGAAGCACTGGGTCCAAAGTGGAAATTCATTAATATAGAATTGTACCTGTGAAGCATGCCCAAAAGGAGCAGTGACAAGAGGTAGGCTCGGATCATCCCTGTCAGCTTGAACTAAGTCCTGCAAAAGAGAAAGTTTAACAAAGAAATAATGTGACTGTTTCTGAAGTGTACAGTTTTCAAGAGAGATTTTAAGCTAACAAGCATACCAGTCCTCGAGAAAGTAAAGCAGAAATAAGGAACAGCAATGCCCCCATACGACTTTGGAAAACAGGAATCACAGCTTGAAGCCTTTTAAATGCACTTTCTCGTGTTGTGTATGTGTTAACTCTTAGCACCTTATGCAAATCAGCAGCTGATTCAATTGAAAGACCCTCAAGTGATTTTGTTATTACCTGTGGAATGAAATTTATATTCGTCAGCAGGAAACATAAAGGTTCAAAATTCAATTCAACCCAGAAATCCAAATAAATGCTGTGCAAGTGCAACATACATTATTCCTATCAGAAAACAGAGCATTATCCACTAGCTTCAGTTCACTTACTTCATCATCCAGATTGTCTTTAGACCTCTCAGTGTCATCTCCAATAACACTCAAAGTTGCAATCACAGCCCTTTTATTACTTCCGCATAAGAACAATATTTCACCCATACTTCTAATCAGTGCTCTGTCAAAAAGATCATATGTTGATTTCAACAAGTATCCCAATGAGTGAAAAAACTTTAATCAATTGTCAAAAACAATAATCAAATTACCAAAATAAATCAACATCGTTGGTTCCAGACTATAATCAGAGTCAGATATGTAAATAGCACAGAAGATATCATTACCATGTTTACACACTGGTTTCTTTTTCCTCTTTATAAAATACCATCTTAGACTGATTTGGGACCAATACAATTAATTAGAATGAGTATATTGTTAAAACAAGAAAAAACAAAAAACAAAAAAACAAAAAAGGAGTACAAAGCAGGATGGAGAAGTGGTCCATCAGGAACACCAAAAGCCTCACAGAACTAAACTAGGTTCAAAATTATCAGAACCATTAACCCACAAAATCAGCCCAATACAGAATGATTAAACTGAAAGGAGCATCCTTAAAATGCCTAGATACTAGATGGTGAAGCCCAAACAGAAGTAAAAAATCTATCCCAGAATAAAGACACCGCTTGTTCTATATGTAAGGTTTTTGTGACTGAGTGGAAAGTGGAAACTGAATGAAAACCATGACTATAGGCATATGATAAAGCACAAAACGTCAATTTTAGCTGAAGCGGGGTCATCACAGATGTGAAGGTATTGATATAAATGAATGTTCTACAAAGACTTTTTGCCAGATTTAAGAGAAAATAATAATCATATAAGCAGGAAGCCTTGCACATAAAAGAGTATATTGTGTCTAAGCGTAAAACATAGTTCAAAAAGTTATAGATGATTTCTGGAGACAACATACAAGGAGAAAGTAAATACTACAAAACTTTGACATATAAGGGTAAAACAGTTATGAAAAGTTAAGACTTTATAATTGTGCAGGTTAAAATGATGATAGTGGGACAAAAACAACTAAAAAAGCATTCTGCACATCCTCCAAAAAAAAAATTCCATACTCAAAATTACGGTAATAACCAGAAGTTAAACAGCATTAGGACAGTAAAATTAGTGTAAAGTTACAAAGGACGACACCAGTTTGCAGTGTGTAAACACGCAACTAAACAATTGGCTACAGAAATGAGTAAACCAGAAAGGATGTACAGGATCATATGCTTTAACCAGATTTCTATGATTCTCCCTAGATTGGACTATGAAACAGTAAAAGTCCAAAATGAATAACATAATGCATAGGCATCATCAAGTAAAACCACAGATGTATAATTTACCATGCAATGATTAATCACCTTGCTTTTGCATCTTCAGTAAGAGAGGCAAAATTATTCGATGCAACACACGGACTATTAGACAGTGTCCCTGAACCCATATTGTGATGCATGTTTGGTACAACTTTACCTAATTCAGCTGGGCAGAAAAGGAGGTATTTGAGAACAAATGCCTGCACAACCAAACAGAAAATACTGTAACCAATGTAAATATATTGTCATGACATGCATGTACAAGTCAATAGCAGTTTTTAACACAACACCAAGAAATATAAAACAGTAACATCAACAACAACAACAACAACAATAATAATAAAACAGAGTGAAGAAAAGATCAAAAAAACCTAGGGGTGGAAGCAAACAAATGTATCTCATTACAGCAACAAAAACTAACATATGATGATAGCAATCCCACGATAAATAGTACTACATCTAAGACATCACGAAAAAAAAAACTCAGTCTAATGTGAAACATATATACTAGAAAGAAAGGACGATGAAAGGCACAATACAATCTTTTTCTTTCCTCCCATCGTAATTTCATCCACATCATTAAAATTGAAGAGACAAAAATCTTACTTACAATATAGCGAGAATTTTTTTTAAAATTCAACAAGTGAAATACCACCTTATTTTTTTAGAAACCTTCTGAGAAACAATAAAGGGAATCATTACCCAATTTTGCTTGAGGTATTTGGACCACTTCAAAGACTACACTAGCCCATCCACATCAATTTGGGGTTTAAAAATGTATTTTTGTATTAGAAACTCTTTAGTGTTCTTTTCATCATTAAGGCTACACCTAGGCGGTCTACAGGTAGGTCTGGTAATGCTAGGACCATCTGATTTTCACAGGGAGCTAAGCCAGTGAAACCCATCTGAGTTCAGACATAGAATGCTTCACTTTTTGTAATTATGATATAAATTTTGAACTATTTATAATTTAGAAAACAGTAATTACGTTGATTACAAAGAAATTCTATTTTTACATTCTAAGTCAATTGACATGCCACTTACAAACTTATCAGATATCCAAGATAAGACAAAGCACTTTAAGCTTGATTCGGCGTTTGGGCAACACCGCCCTAAAATAGGGTTGTGCTATTGGTGGTATCACCTTTCTATTAGGCCTTGCACACACAATTGGAGACCTGTTAATCAACCACAATTCACCAATACCATAAATTAAAGAGATGCTAAATGGTCAAAAGTGAAATGGACATCCTTATACATTGGATGTATTGTTTCTCTTTTCATATAAATGATGCATCAGACGTGTCAATCTACAATTTGCTATAGGACGCAGAGTAACAGATAATTATTTGTAAATTTAAAGAAAAGGGAAACCATATCGAATGCTATGACTTGTTTCGCCAGGCTTTATAATCTATAAACCCAACCAATTTAAATAATTAAATGAGTCACAACCAATGAACAATGCTTATTCAATGGTTGAACCAGATCATATTATCACTCCATGTCTTTACCAATGTACTACATGTTTAAAACCAATATTTTTGACTCAGCCCCTCACAGCCAACGTATAATTCTGTACCAATAGACGAAAAAAAATACCAATTTATTGTGTGAGTTAGTCATGTCAGAGTAAGGCCTTCAATTATTCCATAAAATGAAGAAAATAAATTATTAAGTGTTCTATAAAACAAATCGGGTTAAATTGGAAAATAAAAAATAATTAACAAACAACAATTCTTATTTTTTATCCCACTACTCCACCTTTATATAACTCCCATCATTTCCCCAATCTTACTCTCATCTTCCCTCTCCCTTATCCCACAACTCCTACTTTATCTCCCCCATCACTAACTAAGAGGCCAAAAAAAACAACCTATTTTTAAACTATAATCATAAAAAGCTTCTGTTAATAGAAACAAACTGACTTCCAAAATTATCAGAATAAAATGAACCAATATATCAGAAAAGGGAACATTAACTAAAATCAGATCCTCGTGCACCGGTAACTGTGTGCAAAGAATGTAAAGAATTTTATACAATACATGAGTCCAGACTCCACAGAGTTCAACTTTTGTAACCAGAATTTCATTCTCAAATCAGCATCATTAAACTTCAAAATCTAACCATGGCAAATAGTATGGGACACTCAAAACACATATGTTGAGAAATCAGGAAGTTACTTGAATTGCTGCTAAAACGCCACAGGGCCCACCTTCATGCTGCACTAGACCCATAGATGTTTCTGGATCAGGGCTAAACCTATAGAGAAAAGAAATTATATTGGCTAACTAAAGGCAAGTACATGAAGCAACCACAATTCATATTTCAAATATTACACACAGAGTAAAGAATAGAAACCATATAAAGGATGTGATGAAATTCAAAGTGAGAAGCGAGTTCAAGAAACTTGTTAACGATGGAGGCAATATTTTTAATGAAGCAGCAGTTTCAAGAAGTGATTTCAATATTTCCATAACTGATGTCTTACAGCTGCAGTTCCAATACCATAAAAATTATGGCGCTATAACAGGATGATGCATAAAGAAACAGAAATTTTGAGGAGAGAAGCATAAAACTATGACGAACAGAACTTGCGCGTCGATTCAAAGTAAACTTAAATTGAATTGTCTTTAGATCAATATATTATGTCCTAAACCAGTGGCAACACCATATGCAGCAAAATAAGAGCATGACCAGATACGAAGGCAACATATAGGCCATAAGTACAAATTGAGTGCTATACACACCTTATACCCTGATTACTCCACTGTGCAAGAATGCCCTTTGTAACCTCAGCACCAAACACCATCGAAAACAACTGCTTTGCATCCTCTTCGCTCAAACCTTTTCCCAAATTCACTTCCTCCAAGCTCAATTCCTTACCTTTCCTCACGACCTTTGCCGCCAAAGCCGAACCCGAGGAGCCCGCAGACCCCGAGACCGAGCTAGGTGAAGGCGAGGCCTTTTTGGCATCCAGCATTCTCTTCTCGGCTGCAGTAGCCATGAGCTCGCGCTGAAGTCTCCGGGTCTTCACTTCCGACGACTCCTCAGGCAACCCGGTGGGAGCTCCTGCGGGGCCGTCCCTGGGTTTGCTGCGCTTGGGCTCCGGAGGCGAATTCTGCATACTCATCCGTAGTGCCGTTCGCAGGTCCTCCTCCTCGTGATCCGCCATTGGGACCTTTTAGATCCAAACCTCGAGAATTAGGGTTCCGATTACGATTCGTAAACTAATTTTGAGATTGTGAAGAAGAATGAAATCGGAAATGGAATTCAAAACCCTCGATTGGAGGGTTAAACGTTAAAAAAAGTTAAAAACAGAAGTGAAAATAATGAGACAAACAAATTCCAGGCTGCCCCAATACGATGCCAAACGGGTCGTTTAAGGGAACCCACCGTGGGTCTATTTTGTAGGCATTTTAGTCCCTAAAATGACTATCATGCTCTTGCAGTTTCTTTTACCAAGGAGAATGAGAGGAGTAATTGGGAGATAAGATAAGGGTATTTTGGCCAATTCGGGACTGCCGACTAAATAAAAGGTTAGATCAAATAAAAGTGGCCGGTGATACTTTCCTTTCATGGGAGCAAAGCCGTTTCCGGTTGGAAGAGAATAAAGCAAGGATGACTCTATCGCAACTCGATACTATTCCAGCAACAACAACAAAACTCAATATTAGTATTAAGATTAGTATTAAGAGAGAGAGATATATATATATATATATTCACATTTGATGTCCTAACATTATAATCGTGCAAATGCTATTGTAAACAAAAATGAATAATAGAAAATACATTATATATGGCGTTTGCTCTAACCAATTTGGCGAAACCCATCTACATTGTAACTCAATTTTACTATAAGTTTTTTTTTTAATACACACAATTTTATTATAAGAGCATCTTCAACCGATATGTCAAAAGTGTCACATAAACATTTAACGGCTAGAAATAACATCTCACATCACTTCAATCGAATTGTCAAAGCTGATGTGGAATGAATGTGGTTCAGCCGTTACTTTTGACATCCCAAAAGCAAGATGTCAAATGAATATTTCATTATTTTTTAAAGACAATCGGCTGTTATTTTCATTTTTTTCTTCTTTATCTTAAATGATTTGACTGTTACAATAATTATTTATTTGATATATCGGGTGGAGTGTAAAACTGTGTAAATATCAAATTGTCATATTAGCCATCAAATTTAAATTTAATGTTTGGTACTTGACATCTCCCTTGGAGATGCTCTAAGTTAATTCAACATTCTATTGAATTTTATATTTTCGTTTTCACCTTGGCATAAAATTGATAATAAAGAACGTTAATAGGGTCTAGCCAGTGGACATAATTCAAAGTCATTTTCTTCTCACACTTCATGATAAGTTGGTGAAAATAAAATGATGATTTAATGACAAATGGAGGCTCAGATCATGGTTCAAGTCTTCACCTAATGTACTCACCAAAATTCAATCAACTAGGATAGAACTCACGATTCTCTTGTTCTATGTTATATCAAAATTCAGAGAAACAATGAGATCGAAACTTAAGCAGTTTCTCGAGTTTATGTTGTATCATATGGGTGGGTCACACTTTTAAGATTGGTCTCACTAATTCAAACAACAACAAAAAGAAACAATAAATTAAGCATATGCTTGATAGGAAAATAATAAATTAATCACGTGTGTGATACACGAGTGATTAAAGAAAAGTTATATAAATATTCTCTAAATCTAAAAATGGTTATAAAATAGACAGAGTAATGAGAGTACTACTGAATATTGGAGTGGAATTGTGTTTCTTCTTGCAGTATTACAATGAAATTTGTTTCTCTCCAATTTCTCTTCTCACTGAAACTTTCTAACTCTTTCTAACTTTCTCTTAGTTTCTGATTGGTGTATTTTTCCTTTTTACTGAGACCCATTTTTATAGGTGGAAGCCTACACCTATCTCGTAGGCTATACACAAGTCTTCACCTTCCATTTACTTCTTTCCTTTCACCACTTACTTGTGTGATCCACACCATTTACAATAAAAACTTATGCATTGCATTATTATTGTGTACCTAAACACTCTCTGAGAAAACCCTAAGGAAAAATCCTAGTCACCCCTGTGGAGGCCGACAACCTTTTCCCTCCTACCTGCCTCCTCTATCTTCTCCTCATCCCCTCTCCTCTCTTTCCTCCCCACCCCAAAAAATAAAAAATAAAAAAATTCTTTCCCTTAATAATTCTTCTTTGTTCTTTTGTTTTTTGATGTGGAAGCAAGCGCTGTGAAACTTTGCCATCGCCATGAAAAAGTCTTCATCCTTTGGTCCATGTACACAAAGAAGATGTCGAGTTGAGTTAAATTTGGGTTTAGATGGTGCAACACTATGGGTTTAGCAAGTATGGCGCGCTGGCTTTCTTCCAAGAAGATGAAGGTATGGCGCGATGGCTTTCTTTCGGGAAGATGTGGAGCGGTGGTCCTACTTCTTAATTTGTGTAAGATTAATAATTCTCAAGAACTCTTTAAGAGTTGTTGTGGTTTGTTTTATATTTAGGTTGTTTTATTTGTATTTAGCTTGGGCTTTCGATATAGATTTTTGATTTTTGTGGTTGCGATGTGGGTGTTGTGAAGGTTTTGTAGCTTCAACAAGTTTTTCCATAAATGGTCTTCATGGGGCACCGCTTTTCTTACATCTTCAATGACGTTCTCTTCCACTTTTGATGCAATCGTGTACTTCAATGGACCTGCATTAAATACAATGTCTTGTTAGCTTCAACATTTTTCAAGAAATGGTAATCGGCAACACAAGTATGCATGCAATAAGGTAAGAGTATCATGCTAAAGGATTTAATTAACCATCTAGAGACTGAAAACTAGTGGGGACTCGTTGTTCCACTTCTCTCCCTATAACCCCCTCCTAATTATCATACTTAAAACACCATCGTTTCCTCCATGACTTTTGAGAGGAAGACATCCAGTCAATGAAGTAACCTCGATCCTTTTGTACAATTTGATTGAACTCAACCCACGTCAACCTTCTGCCTTGTAATAGAATAGAGATATACAAATTGCTCAAACGATAGTTCTCCATTTCTTGCAAGTTTGAAGGCTATATAAACTCCATATAGCATAATCCAGAAATTCAGATTATATTGTCCTGGTGCATACCCCAAAAATCATATAAACCCAAGGATGGAACAATAGCCTCAAACCCTGCTGTAAAGTATCAAGAAAAATTAGTTTATGCCCATCAAGATGGTATCTCAGTGTTTCCTCTGCTGTGGTAGCCTTAGACTTATCAAAGGTGAGATGCTGTATTTCACCTTGAATGCTTCCAAAGTGGACTTCGTCATTTTGTTCTTCTAGAACAGATCTACTCCTCAGGCTTTCACATTTGGTGCCAAAAGGGTATCTCATTGCTTGCTGAAGGCAACGTTATTACTACCTTTACTTGATCGGATGTGAAGGCCCCTGCTTGATTGCTTGACCCATGTTCAAAAGTTTAAAGGTTTGCCACTCTCCATTCAGCCGACGCTGCAGCCTTGGCAAATTCTGCAATCATGGCTTCATGATTTGAGATACCCGGCTTGTAAACCATGTATCATTCTCGTATAGGTGATCTTGAGCGTATCCTTACCCTATAGCCAGGCAATCCCTGAACACTTAGAACAGATGTCAGGCAACCGGGTGAACTGGGGTTGATCCCAGTTGAGCCCTCTCCGATAGTTAAGTCAGAAGCTGATTTAGGCTTGGGGAGAACTTATTACCTTTGTCTAGAGATAGGTGAAGGGTATTTATAGAGGGAAGAAGGAGAGACCAAGATCTTTATGGGAGAGATCTTTTCCCCCTATCCTCCTAGCCTAAATCACATTTAATGCTTTGTCCTTAATGACCATATTGCTGCACAAGGGTCAAGTGGTGAAGCAACAGGCAACCAAGGATGGGAGGTGCATTAAATGATCCATCTCCATCACCAGCCAGTTCATTCGGAGGTCAATGGTCAGGGCAACATGTGGTTGGGGATGAGATGTGCATTTAATCAACCCTTCTTGCTCGCCAGACTGTCTATCTCAGGGGCGAAGTGATGGACCTAACAGGAATCTGATTGGGTCTACTAGTCCGTAACACACCTCTAGTTGGAATGCCCGGCCCAGTGCTCGGGTAAGTATATGATTACCGGAGCACTGGCCCACTCTTTGAGTTCGCTGTATTCGGACTAGGAAGATTGGCGATGACACCTCCTGAATTGTATATAATCGGGTCGGTATACAGGTGACCTAGTCCGCTCCGGCCATGTGGCGTTTTGAAATAGGCTCGGCTGGTAGTGATGGTATGAGCTATCAACACGGCTCATCGGCATCTTGACACACCTCCCCCTCTTTAACTTTACAATATCCTCATTGATTCATTTCTAGATGGGGGGTAATCATGTTTGGGATCATATTGGAAGCTTTTTAATATTCTTGCCACAGATGTAAACCTTACTATTCGCTATTAATAAAATTTTCCAACAATTTGACAAAAAAAGAAGAAGAAGGATTTCATAAATATTTTTGAATATGTGGGGTTAATTAGATAAATTAAATGTCGAAATGGTCCCTGTGTTTTACCTTATCGGCCAATTTAGTCCATGTGTTATTAATTTAGCTAGTTTAGTCCTTGTGTTTGTATCTGTTAACAAATTTGATCCTTTTTGTCAAAATTATGTTAAAACCTAAAAAAAGAACATTTAAAATTAATTTGAAAATATATAATTAACTATAAAGATTTAAACTCAAATAATAATAATAATGCTAAAATGATTAAAACCCACATAACCTCAACCTCTAATGGTCTTGATTCCTATAAGGGGGAAAAAAGGGTTCTTAGTCGAATTAGTGCCTACTGTTTTCTTGCTGCAATTTTTCTTCTCTTATGTTTAAGATTTTCTCATACTCTCCCCTTCATTTCTCTCTATCCTCTTTGATCCATTGGCTTGATTATCGTCGACTTTTGCTGCAGCGAGGATGATCAATTGGTGGTATAGCCATCAAGGTTACAGTGACTAGCTATGATGATCTTCATGATTTGTCAAAAAGGAGGCCGCGAGAGAGAGAGAGAGAAAGAGAGAGTTGTGGTTCAGGTGGTGAAGGTGGCTATGAGTTTGGGTTTAGGAGGTGGTTGAGGTGTGTGGGGGAAGGTGAAATTTAAAAAATCAATAATTCTACTCTTACCACATTTTGTATACCACATCCTATACCACCTTATGTGGCATCCAAGGATTAAAATATCGACCGTGCAGATAATATCGGGCCTCCAATTTACGGATATTTCGGGGGATATATCGTTATCGTTTTAGATATTGGGAAAAAATCAACAAAAATGACAGATATAGGCGTTGAAATACATAATTTTGGTGTAAAACTTTAATAGATATTATGTACATTGTCAATGAATGTATTGAACAAATAAAACTCAAAATTTACTAATAATAAGATATATATATATATATACATATGATGAAATATAAGTGGTATGTAATGCGCGTTAATGAAAAGTTTGAAAATAAAAAGTTGATTAGAATGAATAAACCATGCATAAATCCATAGTTTATTTAAACATTGATTACAATTTAGATGAGTGTCTAACTACATAAATGAAGAGCTTCTATGAGGTTCAAACAATGTGGAATAACCATCTAGATTCATACAATAATCATACCAAGTCATTTAACCTGAGTAGTTTGTAAGTCATGTTTGAACATGGTGCACATATGTCTCTCTTGAGTTCCCTACTGTCCTCCCATATATGGGATAGTTAGGATTAACCCAACTAGTAGGTCCATAATCTGCTTCATCATCTTGAGCTCCATATCTAGTTCTACTATAATTAGACATGACATAACCATAGCCATCATAAGATTTATTTGAGTTAGTACTAGGTCTAGTTCCTATGCTCATAGATCCAAAACTGATCGCCATGTCCTCTTCAGATGGATTGACTTAGTTGGCTTCTTTTCTTTGAGTATTGCTTCCCAATTGCGCCAATGCTTGGTTCAGCTTCTCTGCATCCATGATTCTCATCTTGGGTGGCATGAGTAAAATCAGCATCAACAGTAAATGGGATGTACTGTCTTCATTCTTCATTACCTCCTGATCCAGCATTACTTCCTCAATCAATATCTGACGAATTGGATGAACTTTCCATTCTACTAGCACTGGCATCGTCTCTGAAGGGACGTCTTTGACCTTGCCTAGGTCCAAGCATATCCCTTTCAAATGATGAAGTATCTCCACTCCTAACATCTTCGGATATGACTCTATCAACATCAACTCCTTCTTGGGCAGCATGTTGTGCTATAATGACATCAAGGTTGCCTTGTTCATCATGCAAGTGAGCTGTCATAATCCATTGTTGAATTGGATTATTATCATCATCAGATGGTTGCCCTGCAATGTCAAGAAGGTCTATGTAGTCATTTTCTACAACCTTGTTCATTTCAGCCTCTTCATCACGTAGCTTAAGTTTCATATTATAATAGCAAAAGACAATCTTTTCCAGCCTAGTATATGCGAGACGGTTCCTTTGTTTCGTGTGAATTAGAGCAAATGTACTCCAATTTCACTCACATGCCGATGATGATGCTGTCTGTGACAATATATGCATAGCAATATTTTGCAAGTTCGGAAGACATATGTTTTGTGTTCAGGGTGCATAAAACTAAATTTAATGAGGAAGACATTGTTTTGTGTTCACTTACCACGGCCCCAAATGCTTGCAAACCTCTATCCCCAGTTGGGTTCAACCTTTCAAATACGCGTTGGAGTCCTGAAAGTAACTCTTTATTGTGGCCAACCCCTGTTTCATATTGATATCTAGGGTTCAAGTAGTGGGCTACAAATATGAAGATTAGTTAATACCCGTTTATAAATTTAAAAATTTATATACATTTTTACTAAAAGATTAAAATATACCAGCTTAATGTAATGGACGAGATAATGTGACATCTCATTTGTGATTGATGATTTTGAGAAGCCATTTTTTTCCCTTCAACTTAGAAATCTTCTCTATCTTCTCTTTCATTATGTGAAAATATCATATAAGATAGGCATGGTATGAACTACCTCTGTGTCAACAATTCGCAAGATGCTATACAAAGGCTCATAGATGAATTGCACTCCTTCCATGGCATCCCAGAATCTATGATCAAGGACTCGACTTTCAGTTCTCTTCCCCTCTTCTGATTCACTAAAGCGACTATAATAAAAGCTTTCTTATTTAAGATGCTATTGATGGTGATGTAGTTTGTCGCAAATTGAGTTGCACCGGGTTGGACCAAATCTCCTTGACAGAAGATCCTCATCTGAGCCAATAGCCAACCATGATTGTAAATGTAGTTGGTTAATTTCCTAGCCTTATTTATAACATTAGTCACCGATTCTTGCTTCCCAATATCTTCAAATATTAGATCAATGCAATGTGCAACACAAGGAGTCCAATAAATAGGATACCGCTCCATCATCATCTCTCCAGCCTTAACAAAGGCTGAACCATTGTCGGTGACAATATGAACATTCGACGGCCCAACCTCTTTTATGACATCCTTCAACAATTTGGCAATGTACTTTGCATCCTTGGTTTTATTTGAAGCATCCACTGATTTCAAAAAAATTGTTTTCCCATTTGAGTAGACCATGAAATTTATTATGGACAACCTCGTGGGGCCAATCCATCCATCACTCATGATGGTGCATCCATACATGCCCCAATCTTCCTTTACCTTTTCCACATAGGCTTGCATGTCTGTGTGTTCCATATCTAAGTACTTATGCTTTATTTCATACGGTGATGGTATGGCTACGCCTTGACCTAATATAAACTCATATTAGTAATTGGTGTGTTTAGAATATTTAAATTCAAGAAAGGAAAGTTATAAGGAATAAAGCAAAACCTGCTTGTTAGGCTGCAGCAATCATGTTCTTGAAATGAGGGGAACTTGCTTTTTGAGGAGCCACATTCTCAAGTACGAAGAATTTGCTGCAGTATCTTCCAAGTACCTCTGCTGAGTTTCTAATCATGCCTTTGATTGTTCTCTATTTTGCTCTAGTGTTCTTGTATGGCATTGATACCGGAAGGAGATGGAAGTGGGTCTCGAAGGCTTTGAGTGCGAACGGTATTGTGGTTGACTACTACCACTTGCTCCCCTTGCAAATCGTTTGCTTCCCATTCCATAAACTCCTCCTTGTCTAAATCGTTCTTCTTGCTTCGATGCTCTAATGGCAGCAAGGTAATCTTCTTTCTCCGCAGGGTACATGTCTGGAGGATATTCATATCCATCCTTATCATCGTCATCATCATCATCAACAGGATTGCTACTTTTATTGCCCATGTATCCCCCTCTTGCTATAGATCTTATGTTTTCTTCAACAGATTTCTTATGTTGTTTGCTAGACTCTTTCTCCTTTATCCATGCAATTATCTCCTTCTTAATATCTAGTGGTACTTCTTTGCACTTCTTTACACTCTTGTGTGGATCAAATCCGCCCAAATGATACTTTAACTGTGTAATTCCACCACTTTTAAATGTGGATTCACAAAATGTACATATGGTGCCATGCTTATTGCCTTCTATTAGACAAGCATATTTCCATGCCACATCAAGACCACCAGGCACATTAGCTCCACTCGATCCACTACTACTTGCCATTTTTAATCTATCACACTTAAAATATATTAAATTAACTTACAATATCAAATCTATCACAAAAATAATATAGACCATGAGGGAGAGCCACATACCTGAAATAGCAGTCAAAGAGAACTTGCAAACAAGGAAAGAAGCTCACAGACTAAATAAAAATTGAAAAGCTCGCAGAGAAAAAAGAGAAGAGAAGGGAAGATTTGGTGCCCCAAAAAAAGCAAAATAACCTATGATTTAAAGAGGGCTTCTCTCGTGATAACAATGAGAAGTTTTGGGGGGTTGGGGGACAATGGTATATGGGCTTTGCAGACTTTATTTTATGGATTCCAGTTAGATGATTCTCTGACTTTGATGGAACTAAAAGTAGTCAAATTTTTTGGAGGTATGTGGGCAGTGAATTGCATATTGCCAATTGTCTGACTTGAAAAGTGAAAAAGAAACAGCCAAAAAATGAAATAAATATTAAATGATAAAAAGTTCCACAAGAAGCTCAGACTTTGAGTGGAATATAACATTTCTAGTTAATTTCCCTGAAGGGCCGAACTTAGATAAAAGCTTTCAACAGTTTAAAGGCCGAACAATAAGCCAAAAAAGAGAACCCCAAAGCTCAAAACAGTCTTCCAAGCACCAAGTAAAGAACCAATTCTTCTTCCAAGTTCTTCTTTTCATGGCTCAAAAAACAGTCACTTACATTCTTTACATTATTAATTATTATTATACTAATATTTTGTGTATCATATAATCTACAAATTTACAAATATAGTGGTTGTGATCAATACACGTTAGACCAAAAGATGGGAAGCCAAGCCATTGATAAAATAATGGGAAGCCCCTCAATTGACTGTGCATAGATTCTTTTGATGCATATTCCAAAACATCTTTTGAATTGAATATTGCCAAAAGCCTTCACACATATCTAATCACTGCACATATACATCCAAAAAATCTTTTCAGTTTCAATTTGCTTCAAAACTTTTGAATTTTTTTTGGGTTTGTTATGGGTATCGGGAAATATCGGGAATATCGGCAAAATATCGGGGATATATCGTAGAGATCGGGATGATATGGCCTTACCCCCCAATATCGGTGTCGACAGTTTAAAATATCGATATATCGGTGTATTGGCTGATATTTCAATCCTTGGTGGCAGCTGAGGTGGACAGCCACATCAATTAAAATTATTTCAATGTTTTATTTCTTTTAACATTTACCACCTTATGTGGCAGTTGATGCTATATTTTCATGTTCGTTCTCCTCCATTGACCATAAGGTTTTTTAAAAAAAATTCTTTTTCTTTTTGGCAGATTGATAAATTCTAAAAGAAATAAAAAATTGAAATAATTTTAATTAATGTGACTATCCACTTCAACTACTACATAAGGTGGTATAGGATTTGCTATACAAAATGTGGTAAGAGTAGCAATATTGTTAAAAAATATATATTGCATTTTCAGATTGAATTTAAAATTTTATATTTAATTACAATTTTTTTAATTAATTTTAAATATTTTATATTTTATATTTTTAAGGGACAGTCCCGTTCTCTTGGACACCGTGGGGTCGAGTAATTTTTGGGTGTTTTGGGTACACCACGTGGCTAGTGTACTATCCAATAGACGGAAGACATATGGAATATTTGCAATGCAGCCCGCCATACATGTTATAAAAGAAATGCAGTAAGTTAGACAATAATTCCACATGTCTTTGTGTTTATTGGATGGTACACCAGACCACGTGGTGTACCCGATCACCCACCCTTAGATTTAATCCAAGGGTTAAGAAAAATTTACTTTAAAATATCTTTTTTCTTTTACCTTTTAAATTTCACTTAACGAAAAAGGAAAAAACTAAAAACTAAAAGCCCAAAATCTGTTCTTTTTCATCCCGCTGCCCCCACATTTTGCTTCCTCCCATTGTTGCAGCAACAACAACTCCGACTCCGGTGTAGCGAGCAAAAATCCAGAGCGACTTATTCCCTCACACTTCAACAAGGTAAGTTTCTTGTTCTTGTTGAGTTTTTACTCAATTTTTGGATTTGAAATCATGAACCCATATATGGGAATTTCAATTGAGTTTGTGTTATTTTTTATTTTGGAACTATGTAACTTTTGCTTGTACGCATCTGAACAAATATCATCTCTAGTTGGGAAAAGAATAAACCCTTTGATTTCTAGAAATTGCGAATGAACTGGGAAAAGAATAATGGTTACTTTCATTTCTCTGGCTCAGAAAATGTCCACGTCAAGTTTTCACTATAGTGAATCGTCCTGTAGTTTTGACAAACTTGTGTTCCCTATCTGTTACCAGGTTTTTATTTTTTCCCAACCATAGCAAAGCTTGTAATTGGTTGGTTTGAATTGGTTGAATTCCAATAGGTAGATAATATGATAAACAACTGCCTATTATTGGTTGAATTTGGTTAATTCGAAGCTCCTTTACAAGAGAGAAGTTGATTACTTTACAACTATGATATGGGTTGTGGTGTGTTCATATGTATGCAATTTTTAACTGAATGTTATAAATGAATTTTGTTTTTACTGATAGTTAACTGATCTTGCTGCATTCTAGAAGTCTGTAAATGAATGAACTCTTTGTGTTTCTAGCAATAGTTGCAAAAATTCCATATTAAGATTCATGTTTGACAAAGGAAAAACTCGAATAGAAGAAGCCCATATTGAGATTCATATTTGTTCCAGTAGTTTTGAAATAAAAAATAGGGCTACCAACAAAAGACTCCTTCAAGGTTTGGAGTCATTCTCAATATGGGCCATGGAGTATCAATTTCATCAATTTACACCCCAATGTTTTCAAATTTGTTCAATTTTATCCTTCCGTTAAATTAACTGTGTGGTCAATCGTTAGCTGCTGACATGGCCACTGTGAGACCCACCTCACAATTGACTGACCATTCCATGTAGAACTTCTGAAGGGTATTTTCAGAATGAAAATACATATTAAATAAAAAATGGCACCCAATCCTTGACGCTTTAAAGCATCTGTCTGGTCGATAAAACCGCCATGACATTCATCCTCCATTGTCTCTCTCACTCCCTTCCTCCCTCCCCTCCTCCTCTCTCTCCACCACCACCAAACAGTAGCACCAAACCCACCGCCCACTCAGTCAAGTCGCACCCAACGCACCAACCCATTGCCCACACATCTATGAAACCTATCATAGATCTGCTCACCTGTCCTACCTCAAAGCAACGTGGCGATCTAGGATTATGTGGCCAAAGGGGCTTAGTGTAAAATTTTTGAAATTTTTCTACAAAGAAAATAATACTAAAAAGATAGAAAGATAGTACTTCCATTCATAATTCATAACAAAACCAATAATACAAGTTACAATTGTCCACGACGAGTTTTCATATTCTGAAAACGTTGCATTATAGTTTCATTATCAATACAAGCAAAAACATCTCTCTCAATGTAACCAATCAAGCTATCATTCAACCATTGATCTCTCATTATGTTGCGAAGTAGATTTTTAATAATATTCATAGCAGAAAATGCTCTTTCCACTGAAGCAATTGCAACCGGTAAAACCAAAGCCAATGTAATAAGCAAATACACATAAGGAAATATTTCATGCATTCCTTTCTCCACCACTTTTTCCGCAAGACTACTAATCCCTTCCAATTGAGAATAATCAATACTCGAACGCAGATGATGAACATAAACACCAAGTTGATCTTCAAGCATCAATAAGTCTTTATCTGAAAAATCATAAGGATAAAATTGAGCAAGAAGAACTAGCTTTCGTTTGTCAAAAACTACAAAGTTATTTTTCGGACTCAAGCATGCCAAACAAGTAAGTAACTCAGTACTTACCTCGTTGAAGCGATCATTTAATTCTGCAAGTTGCCCATCAATTACATGAATAAAGATCTCCACACGATAACGATGATAATTTGTCTTCATTGGAGCATTACGCCATGATCTCCCTAAAATTACATATTCCTCATTCATGGTAGGAACGGTAATATCATGTTTGTAACAAAACGAAGATGCTTGCTCAACCAATTCTTCAAACTCATTATCCCTCATCAACTGCAGGTTTTCCTTGCATGTTTTCACTAAACTCATTGCACTCACAATGTCTTGATCTTTCTTTTGCAATGCTAGAGACAAAGTGTTTGTTATTCCCAATATAGCTTTCATTAAAAATAAGTGAAACACAAACTCAAAAGATTGTATTTCTCTCCATAACTTATAGGTTTCACCCGAACTATCATTAGGATTATTATCAACAATCATTTGAAGCACATTCACCACAGATGGGAACATAGAAATGATATGAATCAACGTACCATAATGTAAGTTCCATCGTGTATCGCCAGCACGTTTGAGAGTATTTTTTTTATTTAAGCCCCGCCCCGTTATAAGACAATCTTCTTCAAAAGCTCTCACAAGCTCTTCTTGGTATTGTGCTCTAAGTGCATCCCGATGCTTACAAGATGCTCCAACAACATTAACCAAACTATTAGCCGTTGTGAAAAAAGAATTGACATCAATGTTTTTCTTTGCTACCGCAACAAGAGCTAGTTGAAGTTGATGAGCAAAACAATGAACATAAAATGCACAAGGTTGTTCTCTCAAAATCTTTGTCTTAAGGCCATTGAACTCACCTCTCATATTACTAGCTCCATCATAACCTTGTCATCGTAGCTTGAAAAAGCTCAAATTCACGGAAGAAAAGAATTCATCAATGGCTTCCTTTAGTGCACTTGAAGTAGTGTCGGTCACATATTGAACCCCCACAAACCTTTCAATTATTTATCCTTTGTCATTCACATAATGAAGCACCATCGCCATTTGCTCCTTTATTGAAACATCTCGTGCTTCATCCACTATTATTGAAAAAAATATATCTTTTACATCACTCAAGATAAGACCAATGGATTCTTTAGCGCAAGAATTGACAAGATCTTTTTGAATTGAAGGAGCTATTAACTTTAAATTTCTTGAAGCATTTTCCAACACAACGGCCTTAACTTTTTCATCATAATCTGCAAGAAATTGCAAGAGCTCTAAATAATTCCCTCTATTAATTGATTGTGCACTTTCATCATGACCACGAAAAGAAAGACCTTGTCGCAACAAATACCTAGTGTACTTAAGTGATGGATTCAAGCAAGTGTGATAAGCCGTGCGAGCTTGGCTTGTTTGCTTGATGACAATTGTTTCAATGTGTGTAGTTTGATGCATCAAATTGTAAGCAAATTCTCTAGCTTGGTTGTGAACACTACCAACCAGTCCAACATGAAGGTTAAATCTTTCTTTCGCCTTCTTCCAATTATTAAAGCATACCCCAGTGAATGCATCACCACCCACTTGATCAAAATTTGATTTGAAGAGATAACAATGAAAACAAAACGCAGCATCTTTAGCAATACTATTTTCCAACCAATCATGATCATCAAACCAATGAGCAATGAAGCGTCTATTAATTCCTGATTGATTAGTTTGTGAGAATTTATAACTTCTAGGTTGACAAGGTTCCTTTTGTAGATATGCTCTTCGGATCTCATCCCGAATATTAGGACTATAATCCGTCATTCGAGTTCTTAGTCCAGGGTCTACCTGAAGATTAGCTAAGATCTCATCTACTTCAATTGGTTTTGCATTTGAACTACCCGGATTAAACGGAGAAGGACTATTCGTAGATAATTTTCTTTTAAACAATCGTTCTATAAATCTACAAATCAATTAATTCAATCAATCATTAATTTTTATCCAAATTATCATATGAATATGAAAATGATAATAATCCACTCTCAAAATTCAATATACTCCCTAAACCCACATCAATCAATATTCAATATACTAAATTATCATATCAAATATCAATTCATATTCAATATACTCAATAAATTCACATTTTTAATCAAGCATAAACTCAATCAATCTACATTAATATGATTATCACTATGATTCATATCATATCCATAAATTTCATTATATACAAAAAATATCAATATGATTCATATTCATAAATTTCAAGCATAAACTCAATAAAGCATAAATTCAATCAATCAATATGATTCACATCCATAAATTTCATTACATAAAAAAAAAAATCAATATCAACAACAATATATATTATCACTATAGTTATTAATATAAATTTTGCCAAGCTTACTTGTAGTTGAAAACAAGGGTGGATGGGGACGGCGGTGATTGGCACTGGGCCACCGGCGAAGAGTTGATGGAGGTTGTCGGAAGTTGGGAGAGGTTAGGGTTTGAGAGGGTGGGGTGAGGAGGTGTGAAATTGGGAATGAAGGGTTTGGGGTTGCTGTGCAGATTCGAAGGCTGTGTTGTTCTTTTTTTAATTTTAATTTTATTTTATAAACTGGCCCAAAGCGATGTCGTTTTGAGGCCAGTCATTAAAAAAATTGGTGAGCCTTGGACCAAGCGAGGTTGTTTGGCAAGGCTGTTTTAAAAAAATCACCACGCATGCATGCGCATAAGGCGTAGCGTAGGCTGCGCACAAGCTTCTCCTTCTCCTGGGACTTTCGTCGAGTAGTTGGCGTGCATCCAAGGGGGCTTCAATGGAGTCCCTTGCCAACTTTCTAGCCTTCCAAGGGGTCGTCCGACCTCTCTTGTCCCAACATGCATCCGCCATGCCAAAACTCCAAATGGCTCCGGCCCATCAACCCCTTGGCCACCGGCAGGACTCCTCTGAAGTTCTTCTGGCGAGTTGGGTCCGATCCTCGTCGTTGTTGGAGGAGTTGTTGTCGTCCGCATCTGAGTTAGGTTGGGGTCACTAGTGGGTCTTGGCTTTCGTGAATGATGAGTTTGGTCATGCGTTTGAATTCAGGGTTCAAGGTGGTTCGAATTTTTTATTTTTTATTATTTTTTATTTTGGTCAAAATGAGGGATTCATTGTAAAGTCCAGAAAATGGGGAACAAAAAATCAAAACATCCAACCAAGAAAACAAAGGGAAAGTGCAATTGAGCTCACTCTAAGAACCCAAAACATCCAGATTTGAAATTATACTGACCTGAATTGGTCCAAAGCCAAACCATCATATCATGTATATATTGTTCGACCATTTGAATACTTAATCAAAGAGGCAACCTCAAGCTTGGTCATGGTGACTTGTCATGGGTGTACGAATTCACCTCAATCTTTGCACCCCATAAATCGTATGTGTAACACCCCGACCCCAAATTTATCTTATGTTTTAATTTATTTAAGTGGAATTGAGAAATTACCCGTTGGAAAGGGGTATTTTAGTCATTTTCTTATCCGGAAGGAATTTGGGAATTCCGGTTGTACCGTTGCATAGAGCACGGTGAGATGAGTCCGTAGACACGTAGTGGGCTCGAATCGGAGTTGTAACGAGAGAGATATGATCAAATGAAGCTCAGTGGCATAATCGTAAATATCTGAAAAATGAATTTTTGGTTAAAAGACGGAATTGCCCCCGTCTCTTTCTCTCTCTCTCTCTCTCCCGCTTTCGTCTCTCTCTCTCCTCGGGTTCGCGTGGAACAACCGCCACGTTTTGACCGTGCTCTCGTCACCACCAAACTTGTGGGCGGTACCAAAATGATCGGGCGCCGTCCTCTTCCTACCCGACTAGTTTCGCCGCCCGACTGTGATTTCTCCAAAAATGAGGGAAAAGTGCGGTTTTGATGAAACCGTCGACCGTTCTCCGTCGTCCGGCCACCATTTTTGGCAATCAAGGTATGGAAATTCATCCCTTCTGCATGATCTAGCTGATGGTTGGGTAGGATTTCATAAATTTTGAGGCTAAGTAGCTCGATCTATGAATTGAAATTTGGCCGATTTTAGGATCGAGATTCCGGCCACTTCCGATCAGTTTTTAGGGTATGCCCAAGAACAAAAGTGACTCCAAATTAGGTGTATTACCTAGGGTAGGAGTCTTGGCTCACGATTTGGAAGTTTTCCGGTGATGCGATATCGCTTTAGACACCCACGCGCTGCCGTGCGTGGGCACTGTGGAGGGCATTTTGTCCCACTGTGATCCTCTCGATGTCACCAGCGCGTAGGTGTGCTCGGATCTCATTTTGGATACCGTTAGAGTTCCGAACGGATATCGCATATCGCGTATTTTTCGGGTTCGCTAGGTTTGGACCGTTGGATGGTCCTGAAGTTACAATATACTTGATCTAGGTATTACCAGGATCATGTAGGATCTGACGGATCGTAAAATAGAGTCCCGGATACTCCGGAAATGCCAACCCTAGGGGTAAGGTTTAGTAGTCCGATCGTGCGATCGTGAGCGATCCGACCGTCCGATCTGGACCAAACTTGCAGGACGTGTGTCCTAGACCTTGTAGAACCTATAGGAACTTTCGGATCATAATTTGGAGGTTGTGGGCCCCGCGGGCCTGTTTGACCAAGTTTGGGTAGTTTGACCCCGGGTTGACCTCTAGACTTTCATTGTAATTCTACCATCCCAGGAGGGTTAGAATGACCTTAGTGACAGGTCTTGAGCGTGGTCGAGTTAAATGGATATTGTGGGTTTAGGATATAAATTGGTAAATATAAGTGGGGGAGTTTATGGAATGCTTTATTGATTGAGGTTAATATAGGATTAGAAATTATATTTTATATATTTACTTGTGTGGATGTATAAAAGTAAATAAAGCGATTGAATGTTAGCTTACAGTGCTATACGCACTACCCCACGTACCCCATATTGTGATCATGTTAAGGCCTTTAAACCCGTGTGGCTGGTGAGAATGTAGCCAGGCCAAAGTGAATAGTATGAGGGCTGGTGAGAATGTAGTCGAGGCCCAGGTGTGAGGTCGCACGCGTCTTTGGATTAGCGGCGTGTTGGCGGACCTATCACGTGGCGGGTGCGTCCCGACGTATGAGGAAGATATGATTGTGTGGTGGTGAGAATGTAGCGGGCCCGGTGTGAGTCGCACGAGTCTTTGGATTAGCGGCGTGTTGGCGGACCCCATACGTGGCGGGTGCGTCCCGGCGTATGAGGAGATATCATTGTGTGGTGGTGAGAATGTAGCGGGCCTAGTGTAAGGTCGCACGCGTCTTTGGATTAGCCGGCGTGTTAGCGGACCCATCGTGGCGGGTGCTTCCCGGCGTATGAGGAGATATGATTGTGTGGTGGTGAGAATATAGGCGGACCAGTGTGGTCGCCGCAGGTCTTTGGATTAGCGGCGTGTTAGCCAGGACCCATGCGTGGCGGGTGCGTCGGCGTATGAGGAGATATGATTGTGTGAGGTGGTGAGAATGTGCGACCCGGTGTGAGTCGCCGCGCGTCTTTGGATTAGCGGCGTGTTGGCGGACCATGCGTGGCGGGTGCGTCCGGCGTATGAGGAGATATGATTGTGTGAGTGGTGAGAATGTAGCGGACCCGGTGTGAGTCGCACACGCGTCTTTGGATTAGCCGCGTGTTGGCGGACCCCTTACGTGGCGGGTGCGTCCGGCGTATGAGGAGATATCATTGTGTGATGGCTGGTGAGAATGTAGCGAGCCTAGTGTGAGTCGCCGCGCGTCTTTGGATTAGCGGCGTGTTGCGGACCCATCGTGGCGGGTGCTTCGGCGTATGAGGAGATATGATTGTGTGAGGGCTGGTGAGAATGTAGCGAGCCCGGTGTGAGTCGCCGGGTCTTTGGATTAGCGGCGTGTTGGCGGACCCCATACGTGGCGGGTGCGTCCGGCGTATGAGGAGATATGATTGTGTGAGGGTGGTGAGAATGTAGCGGACCGGTGTGAGTCGCCGCGCGTCTTTGGATTAGCCCGTGTTGGCGGACCCATCGTGGCGGGTGCATCCCGACATATAAGGGGAGATATGATTGTGTGAGGTGGTGAGAATGTAGCGAGGCCCGGTGTGGTCGCACGTCTTTGGATTAGCCGTGTTGATGCGACCCCATACGTGGCGGTGCGTCCCAGCGTATGAGGGGAGATATGATTGTGTGAGGGCTGGTGAGAATGTAGCAGGCCCAGTGTGAGGTCGCACGCGTCTTTGGATTAGCCGGCGTGTTCATCATACTCAAATACATATCCATACTCAAAATATATTGCCAATACGCATAAGAATATTCAAATCCATCAACCAAATAATTATTAAATCAAAATCAGCATTTAAAATATATGCACAAATCTTTCATCAATAAAACCATGCATATGCTTAAAACAAAGTCCACTCACAAATAATCCCAAGCTGCCCGGCCCCGAGAGGGTCCTGCCTGCTGCGAATGGTCGGCAAAGTACCTATTTCGAGACACGAACCCTTGATTAATATAACGTACTTCAAAACGGAAATTCACAAAAGGAAATACATAAATCCCCAAGTTCTGGTGCGCTTACGTCCAAAGGAATATCCTAAGGTCCGGTTACAGGTTTGGGAATCGCTTTCGATCGTACGGTAATCGCGATTTCCCTAAACTTCAAATTATTGAATCGGAACATCCGGGGCTCCGATTCACGATCCGCGAATTCCTATAGGTTTCTAAGAGTACTTAGATCAACATATTTCAGTTTGGAAACGATCCAACGGTTAGAACTTATCGAACCCGGATAGCGCACAATATGCAAAATCCGTTCGATAGTCAAACGACATCCAAATTGAGATCCGCAAAATCCTACGCACTTTCGTGACAATCTAAGGATCTCATCAAGATGAAGAGCAACTTCACCAGCCTTGCCCACGCACCGCCACACGCCCGGCCGTGCGTGGGTGTGTAGAGAAATTTCCGGCGACGGAAAATCTCCAAATCACGAGCCACCCTTCCAATCCTAGATACTACTCGAAGAATGGAGCATCTTTTTCAACTACGGCAACGTCCAATTCGGACGGCAAGTGGCCGGAATTTCACATTGAAAATCGGCCAAAACCTAGGTTTCAAAATCACTTCCAAACTTCAAAATCGATCCAAATCTACCCCAAAATCAGCTAGAGCATACTGAGAGGGTTCGAAAACATACCAAACTCGACGGAAAAACTGGCCGGAATCGCTGCACCGTCGCGGTGAGAAGGAGAAAAACGGTCGAACCCATCGGTGGAATCGAGTTTTCGGCGGAAATAGGGTGGGTTGTGATCGGGCTTGAGCGAATCAATGGGACCGGTGCGGCCCTTCCGTTGCGGGCGAGAGAATCGAAGAGAGAAAGAGAGTCGGGAGAGAAGCGGAAGAGAGAGAGCGTCTGCGGGAGAGAGAGAGAGTGAGGTAAAAATGAAAAATCTGATTTTTTGAGGAGGTAACCGGAAGATCATCGGAAAGACATCGGGACAACGGGAATATCTTCCAGATTCAATGTGATCTCTCGAGTGTCAATGATATGAGCTAGGAATCCTTCACACCCTTTCTTGAGTAACCTCTTAGCTGTAATAGCAGAGATAAGGCAAGTAAGGAGGATTCTACGTTCTCCCCGGAAAATCACTTTAGGTTGTCCTGGACTCCGGAGTGTCACTTCCTTCCGGAAACAATCCACGGATGCATGATGTTTCTCTAGCCAATCCATTCCCCAAGATAATATCCAAATCCACCAATTCCAAAAGAATCAAATTAGCTTCCAACCACGCATCTTCTACTTGAACATAACATTCTCTAAATACCCGGTCCGCATACATGACTTCCCCTGTGGGTAGAGAAATACTAAAACTTCTTATCATGGGTGTCGGTCTCACCTTTGACATAAGGTCGAAGTTGTGTGCTCTGAAGAATGTGTGGCCCGGGTCAATTAAAACACGAGCGAGATAACCAAAAATAGGGATCATACCAGTAATCACGTCTAGAGTGGCCTGTGCCTCATCTTGAGTCATAGAGAACACCCTAGCTTTGAGTGGTAGAACGCCCAGTGACCCCTTGAATTTCTGCCACTTCTTCCCAGAGAAGATGGCGGTGCCACTCTTTGGAAGATCCATGAGAGGAAGTAGCACCACTCGACTCGATGTTGGCCCATATTACCTTGCCCTGTGGCTCAGATCCCACTGCTTTGGTGTATCAACAGGAGTAGATCGGTGGGCAAATCCTCTTAGTATGCCACATTGTCCACAAAGTAGCATATTGGGCCATTGCTCGGGCTTGGTTTACCCCCTTGAATGGAACTAGGGCAATCCTTTGCAAAATGCCCACCTGCCCATGGCAGCATGTCAACCCGATGCGCCTAGAGGAGTCCTAGGCGTGCTAGATGCGGTGCTACTCACGAATCGAGTCCATCTTTGGGCCAGGCCAGATCTCCCACTACAGGCGGATCCTCGTCCACCCGACCATCCACCACTAGCGAGCTGGAACTAGATCCTCCTCTCTTGGATGGGCCTGACTTGGGCCACCCAATCCTTGCGCATCTCTGCGTCTTCTGTACCCATAGCACATGTCCTAGATACTCTGTCAGACTGAGACAAGCGCTCTCATATTGGGATAAGTCTTTGGCGGTGACCACGGCTGAATCTCCCACCACAAACCGCATGCCTGCACCGATCCTCTTGGTAGCCACTAATTCGGTGCAAACCTTGTGATTCATTAAACTTATGCTCATATTCGGCCACCGACATTGATCCCTGCTTGATACAGGAACTCAGTCTTTTTAGCATATCGATCGGAAGGTGGATAAAATTGATCGAAAAAGACTCTTTGGAATTCCTCCCAGGTAATAGCAGCTGGATTCTCATAACCCCTTTTTGCAGCTTTCCACCAATGATAAGCATTCCCTTTAAGCAGAAAGGTAGTCAAACGGACTCTATCTCCATCTAGGCACTCTAGTACCTCAAAGATCCGCTCCACATCAGTAATCCAACACTCGGCCTCTGCTGAGTGCAGGCTACCATGAACTCTTTTGCTCAGAGTTCTTTCACCCTTTGATTTGAACTTCTGCACTCGCCTCCCATAAGCGGTAGTCATCGTCTTGGGTAAATTGGCTCAGCACATGGCGCAAGTCAAGGCATTATCTCCGGCGGTGGAGATGGTGGAGGAGATGGGCGGTGGTAAAGGAGATGGTGGTGGAGGATTTGGCCCCCATCTCTGACCACGACCTCGTGCTCTTGGTCGGCGAGTTGCCATGGTTCTACACAAAGAAACCATCAAATCATTAGATCAACAATGCAGCAAAAGTGCAAATGTCGAAGGAAAATGAACCTAATGCTCTGATACCAAGCTGACATGACCCGCCCAATTTCTCACGAAGCAGGCGGACCACATCTTAGTGCCGACATCCTGCCCGATGCGGGCCCACTTACTAAAAATCAAGACATCCTATCAAAATTTTGAGTCTCCCAGTAAAATGCTCAAACCCAACAATATTCAACCTGCATAATTTACATAATAGATATATTCCAACTGCCAGCATGCTTTTAACATACAACAATCCAACATAAAATGGCCTCCGGCCTCAAGTAGCAACCTAACATGGGCGATATGAGCATCTACGAATTTGTTTACAACAAGCGGTGGAGTAGAAGGAATTTACAGGACCTAACAAGCGATGAAAGTTTGGGCTACTTTGCTCAGCGCTTCCAAAAGCAACTCTGCACAGGGGCGCAAAGCAGAAATATGTGAGTGGACAAAAATAAAGTTGCACTTTAAATCAACATAATAACCCCACCATGTAAAAATAATGCTCTAGCATGCAGTTTCACAATTCATAAATCAAAAACTCCAACACATCATCCCAAAATCCAACAAATCTCCAAATCTCAAATCCACAACTCATTTCCCAATGATATGCAACTCTCATCAACCCATAAACACTCATATATAAATATATATATATATAACTAAGACTATAATATAATATATCCTTTTCTCCATAATAATGTACCGGGGAAACAATCCAGCAGGGATTGTTAAGCGATCTGCAGGATTCGAACACTAACCCGCGTCGGGGATAAGTAGTCAACCGGGGCGGAACTCCATAGCTCACTGCGCCGGCACGCCAGCGACCGTGTAGCTCACAAATCTCATAACAAGTCCTACGGCGCGAGACGGTATCATCACCCCGGCACGCCAGCGGCGTGTGTGATGATACTAAGCAATATACATACTCTTCCCATCGTCGGCCTTGCCAGCGACACGTGTGGAAAATGTCTACGCATCACACGCCAGCGACATGTGTGAGACCGTAATCTCATGGCCTTCCCACCCCACCGGCACTGCCAACGACGTGTGTGGGAAGCCTAGTAACTAGGGAATGGTACTCACCTAACATACTCATACATCTCACAACCATCCCTCAAACTCGTATCTTTCCACAATCTTACCACCACAACCTCTCATACTATATACATAGACAATATAGATAGTCAATCCCAAAATCCATATCAACATATTCATCATACTCAAATACATATCCATACTCAAAATATATTGCCAATACGCATAAGAATATTCAAATCCATCAACCAAATAATTATTAAATCAAAATCACCATTTAAAATATATGCACAAATCTTTCATCAATAAAACCATGCATATGCTTAAAACAAAGTCCACTCACAAATAATCCCAAGCTTCCGGCCCCGAGAGGGTCACCTTCTGCGAATGGTCGAAGTACCTATTTGAGACACAAACCCTTGATTAATATAACGTACTTCAAAACGGAAATTCACAAAAGGAAATACTTAAATCCCCAAGTTCCCGGTGCGCTTACGTCCAAAGGAATATCCTAAGGTCGATTACAGGTTTGGGAATCGCTTTCGATCGTACGGTAATCGCGATTTTCCTAAACTTCAAATTATTGAATCGGAACATCCGGGGCTCCGATTCACGATCCGCGAATTCCTATAGGTTTCTAAGAGTACTTAGATCAACATACTTCAGTTTGGAAACGATCCAACGGTTAGAACTTATCAAACCCGGATAACACACAATATGCGAAATCCGTTAGATAGTCAAACGACATCCAAATTGAGATCCGCAAAATCCTACGCACTCGTGACAACCTAAGGATCTCATCAAGATGAAGAAACAACTTCACCTTGCCTTGCCCACACGCCGCCACGCGTGGCGTGGGTGTGTAGAGAAATTTCCGGCGACGGAAAATCTCCAAATCACGAGCCACCCTTCCAATCCTAGATACTACTCGAAGAATGGAGCATCTTTTTCAACTACGGCAATGTCCAATTCGGATGACAAGTGGCGAATTTCACATTGAAAACCGGCCAAAACCTATGTTTCAAAATCACTTCCAAACTTCAAAATCGATCCAAACCTACCCCAAAATCAGCTAGACCATCTGAGAGGGTTCGAAAACATACCAAACTCGACGGAAAAACTGGCGGAATCGCTGCTGTCGCGGTGGCGGAGAAAAACAGTCGAACCGTCATTGGAATCGGAGTTTCGTGGAAATGGGGTGGGTTGTGATCGGGGCTTGAGGCGAATCAATGGGATAGTGCGGCCCTTCCGTTGCGGGCGAGAGAATCGAAGAGAAAGAGAAGTCGGGAGAAAGCGGAAGAGAGAGCGTGCAGGAGAGAGAGAGAGAGAGTGAGGTAAAAATGAAAAATCTGATTTTTTACTAAACCCTTCAAAATATTTACGGTTCCGCCACCGAGCGTATTTTGATCGCTAAAACTTCGTTAAATCTCCGATTCAAGCCTACCTGTCTACGGTTTCGTCTCGATTACCACCTACATAACAAACCACTCGTGGTCCCAAAATCTTCGGATAAGAAATTGACCAAAATTACCTTTAACCCAAGAGTAAATTAATATTTTCTCTTAATTAAATTAAAATGGGAAATAAGCGGAGTCGGGGTGTTACAAGACCTCATGTGCTACGAAAATTAGTGGGACCCATCTGTTGACATTTTCTGATGGGTTGGAGCTGTGGCTAAAGCCACGTGTTAGCACTACAACAATGAGCCGTTGAGCTTAGCATTTACTTTTTAAAATAAAAAAATCAAATAGAATTGCTGGGGCCCACATGCACTGTGTTTCCAGCTCAAAGAGCCGTTGGGCTTCAAAGAATCTGTTTTTAAAAATAAAAAAAATTATAATAGTAACTTTAAATTAACGTTCTAGATTAAATCTAAGCTATTTTAACGGTAACAAAAAAGATCTAATGGCTGAAATTTAAATCCAACGGTCAAAATAATATTTTAAATTAATCTAGGTCAGATCCAACCCCAAAACTCACTCCAAACTCTATAAATACCCATCTATTTCTCAAATAATCTACCAAAAATATTTTATCTATTTCTCAATTTATTTTTCCTTTGTCAATCTCATCAATCTCTTTTCATTCTCGTTGAAGATGTCCAAAAAACCTCAAAGAGGTGTGAATTGGAGGCTCGAAAGATGAGGCATTGTGCAAAGGGTGGGATTCTGTCAGTGAAGATGGGGCTATTGGCACCAATCAAGCAAGCGACACATTTTGGAAGCGTGTATATCAAAAGTTTCTGGAAAATGATCCAGGAATTAGTGGACCCGAGTGACGAACATATCAAGCCATTGCTTCTCGGTTCAAGACTATCAACCAACAATGTTCTCTTTGGAAGGCATGCTTGACTAAGGCCAATACGAACCCACAAAGTGGCTGAAATTTACATGATGCGGTAAGTAACCATTCTTATTAAAGATTTAAATTTATATTTGTACTTTTATTCAACTCCAAACTTAAATTTATTTTTTCATGCGTAGGATGTGTATGCAAAAACAATCTTTCTTAATGATAATAAGCTTCCAAATAGGCCTTTCAAGTTGTATCATGCTTGGGAAATCTTAAAAGATTGCTTAAAGTGGAACGATATAAATGAGCCTCCCGCACAGCGTTCTTCTGGAGCTAGTGCAAGTATGGTGAATTTGGATAACGATGCAAACGAAATCACCATGCCTAGTCCAAAGGCTTGAGGGGCGAGATAAACAAAAGGCTGCAAAAAAAAAAGGGAAGATGGCTGACCCTTCTTAACAAAAAAGTGATAATACTTGGAAACATTGGTGGAGCAAAGTATTGCTTTCGAGGATGATAGGAGACGAAAGCTCAACATATTGGACAAATTTGTCCAAGATCAAGCTGATGCTTATGCGTATAAGAAGTAACAAGATAAGGAAGCCCAAGAACAAAAAAAAAATGTCCATGGACGTGTCCAAATTTACTCCAAGAAAGAAGAAGTATTGGGGGGATAAACAAGATGAAATTATACAAGAACATGCGGGGGTCAACAGTCTACCGTTAATCCTGAAGATAATTCAGGGGATTATTATCCAAGCCCCCACGATGATGGTTATTAGTTTATTCCTATTGGCATTCATGTACGGTGAATTTGAAGCATTGTGTGTTTTCTTTTAGAATTATGTTGTGTGTTTTCTTTTGAAATAAAATTATATTTGTGGAATTTTAATTTTTTTAGGTCAAATTGTTCAAAAAATTTAATTATGAAGTTATTTAAAAAGATTGAATGAAGAAAAGTTATCCATAAAAAAAAAAATTAGACTTAAAACATTCTTAAACAATTTAATAAAGTTGCGGACCTAAAATTTGAGTCCGGAAGGTTAGGAGAAAAATAATTTGAGTCCGACAAAACCCAAATAGTCACTTTTTGGAGGTGAAAATTTGGGTTTAGCCCTTCACGGTTGGAGAATGCGTAACACAATATCATTTTAACATTTAAGCCTGAAAAAAACTCAAAAACACTGTTTTTTATTACTCGTCTCTCATTGCTCGAGCGACGCTTGATCTGAGCTCCTTCTGGTCGAGCTCAAGCTTCAATCCTCCATGGCAGAAGCTTGAAGCTCCCTTGCTTCCTCTCTCCCCATCTCTCTCTCCATCTTTCTCTCTTCGCCCCCCTCTCTCCCTCTCTCTCATCAGTAAATTTTAGGGCTGGGCATCTGAGGACTGCGCTTCCTTGCCTCTTCTCGTCACTGTGATTCCGTCAGTCGAAGCCTCGGCGTCACACGCCACCGCACAGGCGACACCATTGGTTCGCCGTGAGCTGAATCGAAGCCTCGGGTAATTTTTAGTTCCCTTTTTGTCCTTGTTACTGAAGTTTGGGGATTAATTTTCATTTCTGTTATGTTTGATTTATAGCTTATTTATATCTAATTCGATTTGATCTATATGAATTCTTGCGTGTAGCCTAAAATGTAATTTTTTCTTGAAGTGGTTGATTTATTTAGAACCAAACCCATTTGTGATTGTAGAGTGGAGGATGCCCATGAGTGATTTATTTATATGTGTTTTAAGTTTTCATAGTTTTGGGATTATAATTATGTGGATTAGTGACTGCATAATTAAGTGTGGATTTGTTTAAAATTTAATGGCTTGTTGTGATACTGGTTATGCAAGTTCATTTGTTGTGTTTTATGATGCAATGGGCTTTTCAATTGATTATAGTTGATAATGTAAGTGTCTGAGATCATATTAGATGTGAAAGTTTAGAGCTTACGTTGCCTTGGTATGCTCTTGTTATGGCCCTGCATTTTTCTATACTTATCATAGAATCAAACTAGTCTTGTATTAGTCTTCAGAATTTTTTACTTATGAACCATTAATACACATTCTTTAGAGTTTAGACCCCACAACAAAGATCCATAGGAAGCTTCAATTCATTCCCCAATCCGCAGAACCTGTCACTGGGTTCTGTTTTCTTCACTCTATGCAGGGCATTTATGCTTTCCAGAAATCTAAAGTGTAAACTCGGAAGGTCCTGTCATGTAGGGGAAAACTTTGATTTTTTTAATTGGGTTCTACTGTTATGAAAAATGTATAGTGTATGGTGTTGTTCTTTTCGTTCTTTTGGATTTATTTTTCTTATAAGAGAAGAGCTTTTAGACTTTTCATCACTTGTTTTCTTATAAGAAAACAGATTAATTTTTCTTTGTAATGTTCTGTATATTATTACAATAGCTTCTAATAGCTTCTTCCTGTTATTAGGGAAGAAGTTAGGAATTGGTTTTGTGACAATTTTTGAGGGAACAAGTTTCAAATGAATTGCAAAACCATGATATTTGATAGACTGAGGTTTTTCATTTTTCATATGAGTGCTCAGGTTTGTTTGCTTTTATGCCCATGCCTTATTCACCATGAAATATTGGATGTCCTACTTTTGTGTCCATATGTGGTATTTAATTATTTAAAAGCTAATTGAGTCCATTTATGGGTGAATTAATAGTCCAGCAAAGCTTGAAGCTTTGGGCGTGAGAATTCAGATGAAATACATTATCAATGTAAGGTGGTTGGGCATATATCTTTTAGCCTTGGAGGTCTAAAATCACTCTGCTTATGAGTTGAGGTGCCATCAATCATCGAGTCCGTATACAGATCTTTCCTTCTTTTTATCCCTTAAAAACATCAGATACCTCTGTACATTTTTTTCTTTGCTAACTGGTTCTGATTGGTTGGCGCCCTTGTTGTTGGGAGGGTTTTCGTCAATGGTGATCTGGAAATCACCGTGAATGCACCCCTGGTTGTCAGGAAGGTCTTTCTCTCTGCCTTACTTTGTCGTTTTTGGGAAAAGGGTTTTGATTTTTAATGCATGTTAAATGTGTGTGTCTGTGTTTTGAGTTTGAGTTCATCGTGAACTGGGTTTTTACGTTGATGGGTGTCCCTTTCTAGTCTTTTTAATCTGCCGTGAGATAAGAGTTTGTATTGGTGTTGAGTTTTGCTTTGCAAGTTGCCCTTTGTATTGTTTTTTTTTTCTTTTCTGGTTGTGTGTTTAAGTGTATGTTTTGTCTCAGTGAATGTCTTCTCCTTAACTGAGCTTGGCGATCATTTATGTATGGTATTAAAACATGGATGTTAAGATAGTATGTTTAAGTAGAATGTTGTTTGTCTAATATATATATATATATATATATATATATATATATATAATTCCAATAATGTTTATCAGTATCTTATTTGAAAAAAAAATGTTTTCAAGAATTCAACCAAACAAGTTCTCAAATTTTTAAGATTTGAAAATAGTTTTCAAGTTGCATACCAAACAAGTTTTTGAACATTGGAGAACTCCTTGTTTTTAAGAAAAATCAAAGTTTTTGAGTTCCCTGCTTGAATAGGATACCAAACGCCTAATGTTGGCAATCATCATAGTTAAAGTAGCTAAATTTTCCAAATTTCCAACGTTGGAAAATTTAGCCACTTTAACTTTGATGAAAAGTTAGCAATGTTTGAAGTACTTTATCTTGTCAACCTTCATTTGCACCGCTTTGGTTATCTGGTTTATCTTATCTGTCTCTCATTTTAACTGTCCAATGTTTTAATTTAAATTGTTTTCAACATCACTTTGTGTGCTTGGGACATGTATTAATTTTTCTACATTTTTCTTTAGTTTGTTTCTTAGATGTTGAAGTTACATATAGAAGAGAAAAATGGTTTTACAATGCACTTTTGGAACCCAAGACTTGTTCAATACTTCGTTCGAAACTTTTCTCTGTGGTCAATGAAGAAGGATCCATATCTTGAATCAGCGCTGTCTAAGAATCGCCGATGGATAGTGAATAATCAAATAAAAAACATCATCCTGAGGTGCCCTGATCAAGTAGCAACAGTGAGATTCATTCAGAAGAAGTTCAAGACCCTTGATCTCCAAGGAAAGGCTCTCAATTGGCTCAAAAAGTACCCATGCTGTTTTCAAGTCTATTTGCAGGGTGATGAGTACTACTGCCAGCTAACAAAACGAATGATGGGTTTGGTGGAAGAGGAAGAATCTGTTAAAGACATGCAGGAACCTGTGTTTGTTGAGAGATTAGCAAAGTTACTTATGATGAGCTCCAATAAAAGACTAAATGTTGTCAAGCTTAATGAACTAAAGCGGAACTTAGGTTTTCCAGATGACTATTTGATTAGACTTGTGCCAAAGTATTCTGATATGTTTCAGATTGTTAATTATAGTGGGCGGCGGAGTTCCATGGAGATTGAGCTGGTGTCTTGGAATCCAGATTTAGCGGTATCTGCTATTGAAGCTTCAGCTCACAATCAAGGAACTGAGCCATGTTTCACATGCTCATTGCCTTCAACTTGGGTCAAGTCATGGGAAAGATTTCATGAATTTAATGCGACTCCTTATATTTCACCCTACTTTGACTCCAAAGGCTTAGTGGAGGGATCAAAGGAGATGGAGAAGAGGACGGTGGGTTTGGTGCATGAGTTGTTGTCATTGACTCTATGGAAGAAAGCATCAATTGCAAAGCTGGGACATTTTCAGAGAGAATTTGTTTTGCCAGAGAAATTGAACGTTTTGCTGCTCAAGCACCCTGGCATATTCTATGTCTCAAATAAGTATCAGATCTATACTGTCCTTCTTAGAGAAGGTTATAATGAGCAAGGACTGGTAGATAAGGATCCACTTGTTGTTGTGAAGGAGAAATTTGGAGAACTTATGCAGGAGGGGCTTCATGAATATAACTGCAGGCGCCATTTGGTAAATCTAGAAAAGAAGAAAAAGAAAGGCATGGTTTTGGGTAGACCAAATGAAGGCAAGGACAGGAGCTCTGAGATGTCTGACCCTGATGATCAGGGAGATAGAGGAGGATTGTTTGACCCAGAAGAAAGAAAGCGATTCTATAAGGTTCTCTTTGATGATGGTGCCTGATAAAAGGAATCTGCTGATGAAGCTGGCTTTCCCTGTGTGCTCAAGATTTTACCCAACTGTGTTTTCAACAAGAAGGATCCAATTGTGTTGGGAGTTGATGATCTGGAAGGCATTGCGAAGGTACTATTATATACATTGAATTTGTTTCACCTTGCTCTCTTTAGTGGGATATACCGTCCGAAATTTAGGTTTATCGTGGCATGACATGTCTATACATTTGGGAAGGGCCCATTGTGTTTATTCTCAGAGTACTGTTTAGGAGTGTTTGGTTAATTTTTTACCATCTTAATTTGTGTCTGTCTCTTTTTATTTCTGTTCTAGATTCTTTTTTTCTTTCTATTTTGCTTAGAAACTTGAGCTGAGACCTCAATGTTGAAAATTGCCCAAAGTAGAAGGTTAGTCTGTAATTTTCACTGAATGAGTTATTAGAGTTGTTGAATGTTTAAAGTAGGCAGTGGAAACAATCTTGCTGAAAAAGCTCGAGTGTTCCTGTGGAACCTGCCCATGTTTTGCTGGTTCCCCTTTTCATTATTTGGCGCTGCTAAGGATGTAACTCCTGAGCGGGAAAGCCCTTTTATTGCCGACTACTATCTTGGATTAAGTAGTGAAATTTCTCAGAAGGTTTCTCCTGCACTTTCACATGCAATATATTTTGTTTAAACAATATGCACTTAAAAAAACAATTAATTTTCGAAATTCATGAGAATTTTAGTTTGTGTGGTATTTGTGCTTTATCATCCGAAATACCAGACAACTAGTACACATTCTAGATATTGTTACACTGAAAGTTCATCCCCAGATGCTGGTAAATTATATTTGATGTTTCCAGAGCTAGCTTTTTTGGTTTTTCCTAATTTTTTCTCTTCATTTTATTAATACTAGTTCTTGAATCATGTATGATCAAACTTTGCGAGTTTTTTTGGGTTTAATATGAATAAGTTCCACTCCTGTTATTATGTGTTTAATTCCTTCACCTTTCAAAGCATGTGTTACATTCCTCAACCTTTCAAAGCTTGTGTATTATGTTCCGGGGTGTAGATAGTGCTCAGCGCCTTCACAGGAACTTTTTGAAAGTGTTATTTTATAAGATCAATTAAATGTTTGTTAATTAAATCTGGCTGTCTTCATATTATGTGATCTTTGTGCAGGTTGGGACTCCAATTTGTATTCCGCAAAGGGATTTTATTACTATTGGGCGAATTGCATCCATTGAAAATAACCACAAACCTGTTGATATAGCGAAGAAGGGGCTGAGGGTAGCCATTAAGGTATGATAACTTTTGACATTTGTACTCTCTCTCTCTCTCTCCCCCTCCCTCTCTCCCACGTGTTACTGGTCGGAAAAGTTCAATTTTGTAGCTGTTGCTGTTCTTGCCTTGGGTAAATACATGGAGTTGCCTGTCAAAAATTATAGGGCTTTATGACTTTTGTTATGAATAGTGGGTTCTAGATAATAGGTTTTTGTTAGATCAATGCTCTTTTGTATGAGCAATGACGAAGCAAAACTATACACAGATTGATACTTTTCGATATTATCATTGGAAGTGTAAGTTCTATTATTTGATGTATTACAAGTGACTGCTCGCATATTTTCCGAGCAACTTAAATTTTTCACAGGGTTCAGTAGTCATTAATATTAGAATCTTAAGTAATTTGAAACTATAGACTCCATGGTCATGGCTCATTGATTGGGGCTGTAGCTCAATGAAAAGGGAAACTCTTGTAAAAGAACTTTGCCTTCTGGAAGCTGTGTATGCCATTTGGAAGGAAAGGCATAAAAGAATTTCTAGACATCAGTTAAAAACTCCCTATGATAGTTATAACTACTGTTTTGATAGTAGGGGAGGAGGGTTTGATTCCATTGAGGTCAAGTCCTACTGAAGCACTATTTTGATTTTGCAACTAGTCCTTTGATGCATTACTGGCCTTAGCTTTTACTTTTGTTGGCTTTTAGCATTTGACCCATGCTCATCTTTGCTTTATGGGTGATCTGGTTCCTGTCTGCTTCTGACTTTCCTTGGCATAGTGCTTATCGCCATCTTTTCTTTGTGTTTTTGCAGATAGTTGGGGCAAATTCTGATGAACAGCAAAGGATGTTTGGTAGGCATTTTGAAATTGAAGATGAACTTGTCAGTCATATCTCAAGGAGGTCGATTGATATACTAAAAGCGAATTACCGGGTATGCTTAAATTTCATGTACAGTTCACTTTTCGGACTATGTCAACTGTGGCTCTTAATTGTAATTTTAAATATTCAATATGAGCTATCAATTGACGAATGGAAGCTGGTTGTGAAATTGAAGAAACTTTTCGAGATACCATGAGTGAAGCTGATGCGATACCTGAGCAGTTCTTTTATAACACAGCACTTGTGGGCTTTACTGACTTCAGCGGCAATCAGAGAGAATGCCGAGATTCCTTGTGGAAAGATTTTTGATCTTTAAGCGGCACCAATACGTTTAGGCACTCAAGTTCAAATGCCATATGTGGAGAGTGGAGAGGGAGCCAAAGTAGCTCCAGCTCGCTTTTCCATCAGGTCCTTTTTCCAGAGTCGAGAGCTGGGCCTGTTCTGATTTTTTTATCATGTTAGGCTACACTGCGTTGTTTGTCCTGTATCTTTTTGGAACTCTAGTGTCTATAGTAAGGGTGGTTACGGTTCGATAACGCGAATTTTTCCAAACTAAACCGACCGATTATTTGCGGTATGGTGATTTTAAAACATAAGCGGTCGATTACCACGAATTAGCAGTTTAAAACCGCAAGTTCTCAAACATTCACAAAAATATAAATTCACAACCTAAATAAATAAATACACAACCTCAACTTTTCAAGCATATATAAATTCACAATTTCCTCAACTTTTCAAGCATTCACAACCTAAAGAAAATTAAAGTTACAATTCCAAGCATTTCAATTAAAGTTAAACTTCTCAAGCATTCCAATTCCAAATCCTTTAAAGTTACAAACCAAAAGGAAAATGCAAAGTAAAATGAATTGAAGTTAGAACTAAAAAGAAAAATCTAATTCAAAGTTAATTAAAGTTACAAACTAAAAGAAAAATACAATGCATCAATGTTACAAACTCAAGTGTTGGAGGTGAGTGGATTTGAAGAATCCCGTTGTGTTGTTTGAGCACCAATGTTATCTACATAAAACAACACAGTTTAGTACATTTAATTATAAGAAGATAAAATAAAACAACATAGATTGGCTATACTTTGCGGTTTGCGGTAATCGCAAGTTTTGAAAATCAAATACCGCAACCGTAACCGCAAATGCGGTTCGGTTTACTGTGATCGCGGTTTCATTGCGGTAAATAGTGTGTTGGTTTTTGCGGTTTTTGGGTCTAAAATGCCACCCATAGTCTATAGGTTATAATACCCACCTTACAAGTCTGTTGATGGAAAATGTATTTTAGGTGCACGTGAGCTCGCTTTTGAAGAGTAATATTGAAATTTTCATGGCAAACCAACTTAGTTGTGTCCTCTTCAAAACCCTACTGGGTTGGCAGGTAAAACTCGGGAAAGAGCTGAAAATCGACAGGGAAGAAGCTAGTGAAATGTCCAGAAAAGCATCTTATCCCTTGTTTTGCTGATGATAAAATACATATACTTGAAGGAAACCTCAAGAGACATGACTATGTTTTATTTTTCATTTTTGCTCTATCGATGGCAAACCGTCTTATGAAAAGTTTTTGGCTGTTTGTTTCTATTTTTAGGTTGTTACTTTGCTCCTTGTGACCATTTTAGATATAAGAAATGAAAATTAATAATCCAAAATGAGGCTAAAACTGGTGTCAACTAGGCGGATAATGAGATTTGGCTCCATTTCTCTCTACTCTCACTTTGATATTTCCTCAAATGTTGGAAGATAGGCATAGGATATAACAACTCAGTCCTTAATTAATATTTAATTATTAATTTATTCCAATAAAAGACCACTATATCCCTAGAATATTTTATTAGTTTAAAAGTTGACTTTTTGACCGGGAATGAATTTTGAGATTTCAGTTATACCGTTGCGTAGAGCGCAGCGAGATGAGTCCTTAGATACGTAGTGGACTCAAATCGGAGTTGTAACGAAGGAGTTACGATTAAAAAATGTTGTGGCATAAGTAAATATTTCAAACTTCAGTTTTTAAAATCCAGAAAAACCCGATTTTTTCTCTCTCTGGAGTTGAGCAGCCGACTTTAGGAGAGGATTTCTCTCAGCTCCGACCACCAAATTGAACAAGACCAGTGCCAAACGAACCACCTCACTTCCTTCTTTCGGTCTCAACCCATCCCGATCGTGATCCCGGGTGTAGTCGTGAATCGACAAGCAGCGGTGGTAGATAGTTTTTAGTAAACTTTCGGGAGCTTATCGGACGAGGGAGGTATGGTTTTCTAGCTATTTTTCATGTTCTAGCTGCGGGTTGGGTAGGATTTCAGAGATTTCAACCGTAGATCATTCGATTGTTTAAGTTAGGTTTCACATGATTTTGGTCCTTTATTAAGGCGATTCCTGCCACTTTTTGGGGTATGTCCAAACAAAAGTTGTTCCAAATGAGGTATTTTACCTAAGTTAGGAGTTTGGGCGGTAGTTTAGAGTTTTGACCGCGGGAATTGATCAAGCCACCCACGCATAGCGCGTGTGGCGGCACATAAGCGGTGGTAGAAACCACTTCGGTTTAAGAATGATCATTGGGTAAATCACGCGGCGTAGGAATTCGCTGATCTCAATTTAGTTAACGTTTGAACCCGACGGATCTACGCATATTGTGTGATTTCGGGTTCAATAGTTCGAACCTTTGGATTGTAACCATTTTCGGATATGTTGACCTAGGTAATTTCAAGATCGTATAGCATTTAACGGATCGTAAAGCGAGTCTCGGATACTCTAGAAATGTCAGGTCCTAGAGTGAGGTTTATAATAAAATAACCGATTCACAGTCGAGCAGGAGAAAGAACTACGTGGCTTGATCCCTCGATAAAGTGCGTAAGGCGACCTACGATTATTAGGCGCAGCCACGAGTTAGGGCTTAGGGTTTATATTCTTATTTTGAGGCATTTTGATCATTTCGACCCACGGTTACAGTGTCGATTTTAAGCAGTTTCGACACAGTTCCAAAGTGAAAATTGAGTCAGGTCGTTTCATAGGAGGCATAGGATATCCTTTTAGGCGAAGGACGTTGTGTTTGTTCTTCTTATCGGTAATGGTGCTAATTAGCAAGACCAAGTTGGATTTAAAATTTGCATAGAGTTTTAATGCATTTGATGTACTAGGCTATAGAATGCAACACAATTCTCCAAGGAGATGTCAAATACTCAACTCTAAATTGGGTATAATAATGAATCTCTCAATTTAAATTTGATGGTTGATGTGACAATTTGATATTTTGCACAATTTTACACGCTATCAATATGTCAAATTAAAATTATTTTATTATCTTGGTGTTGATTTATTTATTGCTTTTCATAAATGAATGTATTTTTATATTTTATTATTAAGAGTAATTCATTAATCAAGTTAAAATACTTATAAATTAATTATGAAATGTAACATTAAAATTATTAAACAAAAAAAATCATCCTTCTCCTGGTGGTTGATGAAAAGCACATAAAAAAAGATCAAAATAAATTTTCAACTGTAAAAAAGTGCTACTAAATGAACCTTAATATTAACTTAGTACACTATAATATTAAAATCGAAATGTAAAATTAACTAAGTATACCTCTTTAACTACCAAAAAATACCCATGATACTCTTTAATATACTCTATCACACAACATCATACCCACCTTGGGCCTGACTCCGCAGTGCCTCCAGTGAGCAATCTTAGCTCCACAAAGCCATCACTTGCCCTTGGCTGTTTCACACTCGTCTTTACTGTGGAAATTGGAAATCAGATGCCATAGGGTCAAGCCATGGTGGTGCAATATGTCCTCTGAAATGGGTCAAGTGGGTAACCAGGGGCTGTCCTGGAAGCTCTGTCTTATTACCTGGAGCAGATCTGCTCTCCATCTTTTAGATGGATGGGTGACTTGCAATTGGGACATGGTCTCATAGATGATGTAATAAGCCTGGGGAGAGGGAAGTGAAATCCGAGAAATCATGAAAGTTGAGAAGAAGGGTTTGTGATCTGCAGGATAATGGTTTCAGGTTGGAAGAGGGATGTGAAACCCGAGAAATCATGAAAGTTGAGAAGAGTTGAAATGAGGAGTAAGTTCAAGATGGCTGAGAGGAAGATTTATTTCATCATGTGTTCGGTCTACGAGCAGCAACCCGAGGAAGCTTGGTCTTCCTTAGTAGCCATGGTAAGGGCAGAGAAGAGTTGACTTTGAATTATGAAGCTGCTTCAAGGCCTGGGAAAGTAGACAACAAAGCCGAAATGAGGGGCAAGGTTTTGATTCAGGGAATAAAATGCAACATAATTGTAATTTTTTGGTGGTTGTAATAAAATTCATTTTCCTTGAAATTCTTCACATTTCAGTAGTTATTGAAATTAACAGGCCACCATGAATATAGAGGGGAAAGTGAAGCACTCCTTCCAATTTGGGTTTTGTTTTCCTTCCTTAGAGCATCTCCACCCATAAGGGCTAAGTCTAGGGTAAGGGCAAGCAAGGGCTGCCACTATTCACGTGAATAGTGTCAGCCTTGTCATTTGTGGTTCCACTCATGAGGGCTAAGTTTAGGGCAAGTCTAAGGCAAATACTATTTATTGTACTTTATTTCCTATTTTTTTTATACTTTAAACCATTAATTTTGATAATCTTTTGTAATTAAATTTTCAGATAAGATTTTTGGTTGTCACGTGTCCATTATTTTTCAGAAAAGATTTTCGGATGAGAATCTTAGTTGCCACGTGTCTTACTCTAGATAAAATTTTCGGATATTCATTAAAAAAAATTATAATCTCATATTTCAGATAAGATTTTCACCATCTAAAATTGTGCACGTGTCCCATGTCAGATAAGATTTTCAGATATTTTTTAAAAATTATAATCTCATATTTCAGATAAGATTTTCACCCTCTAAAATTATGTCACGTGTCATCTCTATCTTCTGAATTCCTCTATAAAACTACACCATCAGCTCATACCCCTCACACCATCTCTTATCTATTCCTTCATTTCTCGGATTTTACAAAACACATTTTACTCTCAATGTCAAACTTGAGGAGGGTGTTGAAGAGGCAATAGAAAGAAAGGGAAGAAATCCGGCGTAGACGTGCTGAAGAAGATTGGGACACCGATGAAGAAGAGGAACAAATGCTTGCAGCAACGGTGTGTATGCTTAATCAATCAAGGCAACACCGTCGTCGTCGTGCCCCGAATGTGGACAGATGTAGGGAGTCTCGGGGTAAGAATATCTTGGAGGATTACTTTATCCCAAATTCGTTATATTATGTTTCTAAGTTTCGAGAGAGATATAGAATACAGCCACATTTGTTCCAAAATATCATGCATGACATTTGTAATTACGACACATACTTCATTCAAAAGTATGATGCTGTTGCAGTTTTAGGTCTTATCCGGAGCAAAACTTACAGCTACTTTGCGAATGCTTGCTTATGGGGCATCTGTGAAGCAGGTGGATGAGATTGCAAGGATGAAAAAGTCTATTATCCTAGAGTGCTTGGTGAGATTCTATGATGCAGTGGAAAATTTGTACACGAGGGAAATGTAACACCCCGACTCCGTTTATTTTCCTATTTAATTTAATTAAGGGAAAATATTAAATTACTCCTGGGTTAAGGGTGATTTTGGTCACTTTCTTATCCGGGAAGATTTTGGGACCGTGAGTGGTGTGGTTGCGTAGGTGCTGAGACGAAACCGTAGAGCGGTGGTAGGCTGAATCGGAATTTAACGAAGCTTTGGCGATCAAAACTTGTTGGTGAGAGTAATTATTTAAGTCGGTTTGGGGTAAAAATCAGATTTTCACATTTACCTCACTTTCTCTCTCTTCCTCCGCGTCTTCTTCTTCTCCTTGCGATTTTTCCCTTCCGTCACTTTGTTCACCGATCGGAAACCACCACCACCGCCACCTCACCACCCCGTCCGACGAGGCCGGTCCGTTCGAACCATGGCCTCTCCTCTCTCTTCCCGGCGGCCGCGATACAGAAACCCTCGGGACTCGCGGAAAATGCTGAGTCGTGGCGGGCCATTGGAACTTCCAGCTCGATCTCTCACCTCCGACCACCATTTCCGGCCAGGTAAGGTGAGGTTTCTCATCCTTTTGTGTGTTCTAGCTGGCTGTAGGGATAGGTTTTGTTAGATTTGCAGGTTAATTCTCGAATTGGAAACCTAGGTTTTGGCCGGAATTTCAATTTGAAATTCCGGCCACTTGCCGTCCGAATTGGACGTTGCCGTAGTTGAAAAAGTTGCTCCATTCTTCGAGTAGTATCTAGGATTGGAAGGGTGAGCGTTGGTTTGGAGATTTTCCGTCGCCGGAAATCTCTCTACACACCCGCGCGCTGCCGGCGCGTGTGGCGGCTGCGATGGGCAAGGTGGGTGAAGTTGTTTTTCGTCCTGTTGAGATCCTTAGGTTGTCACGAGTGCGTAGGATTTCGCGGATCTCAATTTGGATATCGTTTGACTATCGAACGGATTTCGCATATTGTGCGTTATCCGGGTTCGATAAGTTCTGACCGTTGGATCGTTTCCAAATTGAAGTATGTTGATTTAGGTACTCTTAGAAACCTGTAGGAATTCGCGGATTGTGAATTGGAGCCCCGGATGTTCCGATTCAATAATGTGAAGTTTAGGGAAATCGCGATCACCGTGCGATTGGGAAGCGAATCCCAATCTGTAACCGGACCTTAGGATGTTCCTTTGGGCGTGGCCTGCGGGAACTTGGGATTTAAGTTTTCCTTTCGTGAATTTCCGTTTTGGAAGTACGTGATGTTAATCAAGGAATTGTATCTTGGAATAGGTACTTCGGTTGATCACTCGCAGCGGTGACCCTCACGTAGGGCGGGCAGCTTGGGATTACTTGTGAGTGGACTTTGTTTTAAGCATATGCATGGTTTTTAATTATGAAAGTTTTGTGCATATACTTTAAATGATGGTGACTTTGATTTAATAAGTCTTTGGTTGATGATTTGAATATGTTTATATATCTTGGATATATATTTTGAATATGAACATATATATTTGAGTATGATGATTATGTTGATATGGATTTTGGGATGGCTATCTATATTGTCTATGTATAGAGTATGAGAGGTTGTTGTGGTGAGATTGTGGAAAGATAGGAGTTGATGGATGGTTGTGAGATGTATGAGTATGGTAGGTGAGTACCATTCCCTAGTTACTAGGCTTCCCACACACGTCGTTGGCAGTGCCGGTGGGGTGGGAAGGCCATGAGATTACGGGTCTCACACATGGCGTTAGTGCGGTGTGTGAGACACTTTCCATACGTGTCGTTGGCGATGCCGGCGTATGGGGAGAGTATGTATATTGCTTGAGTATCATCACACACGTCGTTGGCATGCGGTGGGGTGATGATACTGTCTGCGCGCGTAGGACTTGATATGAGATTTGTGAGCTACACGTGTCGTTGGCGGTGCCGGCGTGTGAGCTATGGAGTTCCGTCCCCCGGTTGGACTACTCATCCACAGGCCGGGTTAGTGTTCGAAATCCTGCGTGCAGATAACAATCCCAGTTGGATTGTCTCCCAGTACATTAGTATGGAGAGGAGTATATTTTATATTAGAGTCCTAGTTATATGTATATTTATATATGGGTATTTACGGGTTGTTGAGAGTTGCATATATTTTGGGAAATGAGTTGTGAGCTTGAGATGTGGAGATGTTTTGGACTTGGGATTTTTGTGTTTGAGTTTTGGTTTCTGAATTGTGAAAGCTGCATGTTAGAGCATTATTTTTACATGGTGGGGTTACTATGTTGTTTTAAAGTGAAACTTTATTTCTGTCCACTCACATCTTTCTGTTTCGCCCCTCCAGACAGTGAGTTGCTCCTGAAGGCATTCGAACAAGTCACGAGCTCCGAACTTGTCGTCTATTAATAGGGTCTGTATAAATTCTTTCTACTCCCCTGTTTGTTGTAAACAAATTCTGTAGACGCTCTGTTATTGCCCATGTTAGGCTACTACTTGAGGCGGAGGCCATTTTGTGTTGGATTGTAGTTTGTAAAAGCATCTGGCAGTTGGGTTGTATATTGATGTAAATTATTGCAGGTTGTTTATTGTTGGTTTGAGCATTTCTGGAGACTCGCCAAAATTTTGGTAGAATGTCTTGGGTTTTAGTAAGTGGGCCCGCATCGGTGTGATGTCGGCACAAACGAGTCGCCCGGTTTGCCGGGAAATTCAGGCGGGTCTGTCGAGTACCTTCACAAACCACGCCGAGGGACCTCAAAGGCTTCTACAAAAAGGTGAAGCTCGAGATTTCCCAAGAATGATTGGAAGCATCGATTGCATGCACTTTGGCAGTGGAAGAACTGTCCTACTACTTGGCAAGGAGAGTCGGGGTGGAAGGGTAAAAAGTATAATTTTGGAGGCGTAACTTCATTCGACTGTTGGGTTTGGCATGCCTTCATCGGGGTTGCCGGATCTCAGAATAACCTCAATGTCCTTGGTCAATCCCCGGTGTTTGACGAGGTATTGCGAGGTCATTCCCCTCAGGTCACGTACCAAATCAACAATACCGTATACTCTGGTGCGTACTACCTTGCCGACAAAATTTATTCTAGGTGGAAGACATTCGTGAAAACAATTCCAAATCCCCAATCTGAAAAGGAAAGAAGCTTTGTTTCCTTTCAAGAAGGTTATAGGAAAGACATGGAAAAGTGTTTCGGTATCTTGCAAGCTCGTTGGGCAATTATTAGGGGTGCTACTCGGATGCTAGATGAGGAGGTGCTGCGGAGTATTATGATGACTTGCATCATCCTCCACAACATGATTGTCGAGGATGAGTATGACTACGATGCTCCAGAGATGTTTGAACCCGATCCCATGAACACGACGTTGACAAGAATATATGAAAGGCCGATGGGACCAAATGGACTACCAATGGAGCACAAACCGTTACTCCGGGATGGTCGATTCAACAACCCCATAATTGATTGTTATCAAGAAATGCAATCTTCATATATTCACGAGAGACGTCAAGTTGATTTGATCGAGCACTTGTGGGAGATCAAAGGCAATCACAATAGATGAAGTCAAGATTAATGCTTTGTTTGGAATTATGCTTTGTTTTTAATTATGCTTTATTTTATGTGTGGTGTTTTTTGAAATTATGCTTTTTTTTGTTATTATGCTTTTATGTATGGTTTATTTTGTGTGTTGTTTGCAATAAATTAAGGTTTGTTTTTAATTAATCTTTGTTTTGATGCTCAAATATTTTTAATAAATAGTCATATTATTTAATGTTTTTTTTATTGAATAAAAAGGAAACAATACAACAAATTAAAGGATAATACAACAATACAACATATGGCAAAGGTGTTTCAATACAACCTAATGGTTTTCATCATTTAACCAATCCGTATTGCTAGGTCCGTCGTCATAGAAAAATTTTCTTCTCATCACATCCCTTCATCTATGCTTCCAATAGGCCTTTGTTTCAGGAGACATATGGTTTGTATCCATGGTCATGATTTTCATCTCTCTATCATCCATGTCCTTTTCTTGTGCCTGCTGCTGTTGAATAACAAATGCTTCCTCTCGTGTAGAGGTGTCAAACGGGACCGGCCATTGCACAGCCGACCCGGCTCATTTAATTAGGCATAGTCGAATATTAGTGGCGTCTTGGCACGACAAAATCTTGACCGAGCGGGATTAAAAAGGTCCAATGGCCAACCCAGCGGCCGACATAGGGCAGAGGCTTCGAGCCCGCTCCAAGCACAACACGGACCCAAGCCCGCTTCAAGCATCTACTGCATTTTTTCACTACCAAGTTGGAACAGCAAGTAAAGAAAAGAAAAGAAATAATAATAAAAATTGATGCAATGACCAATAACTTACCAAATAGACTTAAGTGATATTAGCAAAGACTCGCCGATATTGACTCGAGGGCTGAGGTATGATTATTTTAATGGTTCATGTCACTTATATCACTGTCTTTCCCTCCTGATACATATGTAGCTTTGTTTCCTGTGTATAACCAAATTATTGGTGTCTGTCCGATCTTTTTAATTTAACATCCGAAAATATACAATATCTTTTGTTTTTTCCTTATCTTTTTCTCTGCCGTACGTTGGAGCCCTATTTCATTCCCCTTTGTTTTTCTCTCTTCTGGCTTAAAGAAACTATTTCTGTTCAATAATTTAATATCAAACTATGTGGTGGGGGCATATACCAGTTGGTAGTCACCCACTATAGTGTTGGCCTCTGGTCCAAATCCATCCTCTTACAATGTTTCAAATTTGCTTTCTTTGAAAATTATTGAGCATCGATTCTTGATACCAATTGAGTTGGTTGCCAACCGTTTGATTAAATCCCATCTTTCATCTTCTAGTCTGATATATACTGAGTCTTTACTTTTTTTGAATTTTGGCAGCCTCGGACAATCAGGATTAACCAACCAGATCAGGGAGCCGGGGCTGCTCAAGCTGCCATTTTGCTGTGGTTCTTAAGAAAAGTGTGTTGAACATGATATGCTGGGTAAATGTTTTAAGACAACGCAAACACTCTGCTGGGGGAAAAACTGATTTGTCACAACTATGTTACTTGTGCTTGTATCGCTTTCTTTTATCATTATTTTATAACTACTACTGATTTGGGTGTGAATGGTAGATCCTCATATTTTGGGAAGTCAATTATATGTTAGTTGATTTTTCATGAAAGTTTTAAAAAAAATATCAAGTAAAAAAAAATTCAAATTAAATGGGCCTATTCTTGGGCCCGAGTATGACTTCGAGCACGAGCACAGGCTCAAGCTAACAGCGGCTCGGCCCAAACACAGCGGCTCGGCCCAACACAGACAGCCCGTTCGATATGGACTTGGGTTTTGGGTGAAGGGGATCAATGATTTTACTAAATGGGCGGCGGCGCGGCAGATAAATTAAATAGGTGGCCGTATCTGAATACATTAAAGGCCACGAGTTTAAATGGGCTGGGTGGGCACCCGTTTGACTACCTCTACTCTCGTGCCATGTCCGCTTCATCTCTTTTTAAGTCTCTCTCAATTCTTAGTGAGGTGTTCTTAGCTATTTGCTCCAATAATTATATATATATATATAATCTATATATATAAAGCAAAAGGAAGAAAATGGTGAAACATTCAAAATACCAAAAAATGTCATTAATTAATGCAAACATTAAGAATTGAAATTGTTAATTAAATGAGGATAATATAGTAAATTCACATTTTTTTTCCATATTAAAAAAAATAAAAAGAAAAATCAGAAAATTAATTCTATTTTTATGAAACACAACTACCCATTATCTTTTTTAATTCTAAAATAAATTTAAATTTTTTTAAAAACAGCATTTCAGGTGCAGAAGCGCGTGTAAAGAGGATAGTGATAAAATAACAAATGTTGTGTTTGAGCATGATTGGTAAATCGTGGTAATATGCCTGGACCGAAGCCCAAAAGAAAATTAAAAAGGCTTGATTTTGTCTGTACTTGATCTGTCCTGAGAGATCCATTCAACAGCTCCGCAATTTCCGGTCCGGTCCACCATCATAATCGTAGTTGTTCCAAACTTCCAAGTTCCCCATTTCCCCACACACATTCTCTCTCTCTCTCTCTCTCTCTCTCTCTCTCTCTTCTGCGACTCAGGAGCTGATCTTTCTCTTCGAATCAGAAGGTACACTTCTTCTTCTTTTTCGCCTCCAAAAATCAAACTAAACTTTCAATGTGTTTTTTTATCGATTTTATTTATTTATATTTCTGTGCAGGCAATTGGAGAGCTTTTTGATTCATTTCTATGTGAGTATCTCTGGGTTTATTAATCTTTGTGGGTTTTCACATTTTGCTTTTTCACATGAATGTTAGGCATGGAGAAATTGAAATGTCGACACGAACATTGTGTATCAAGGGGTCAAAACACCAAATTTTCATATTGATTTTCTCTTTCTCTTTGAATTGAAACCTAAAGCTTTTCTCTTTCTCTCATCGATCTTTTCATTTTATCTACTAAGGGCGGATGAAGAACTCGTTGATCAGAAGAAGTATCTTGAGGAGTCTTGCCAGCCTAAATGTGTGAAGCCTCTGATTGAATATCAGGTAATGAAATTTATTTCCTAGGTTAATTTTAGATGCTGTTAATATAATTGGATCAGATAGTTTTTTTAAATCAAATTACTAGAGAGAGAGTCGTATCAACTTATTGGTCTTTGTTGTACCTGTGTGTTTTATCCATATCCATGCTCCCTACTAGAGAGGTAGAGGGAATTACAACCTAGAAAAGCTCCCAAAATTAATTCTCCTATGAAATCTTGGAAGTTGGAAACATATATTTGCATGGTCCAACAAGTTAGAATGCGTTCTCTATGTTTTTCCATAAGAGGAAATAATTTGGAAATCATATATATCATCAAATGTGAGATTTTGTAATATCAAGTTATGAAGTTGGGTACGCCGTGCAGAACATTATAGAGAGTAATTGTACAAAGGTTATAGCACAAAATAAGAGCATCAGAAGATCAGGATTCAGGATGTCATACTAAAGTGATTAAGCAAGCTCTTTTGACATATTTTAATGGGATTGTTGGGTTGGCTTAGAAGGTTCATAACTACTACTCTTAGTATCGGACGCTTGCCTAGACAATATCAAGATTCGGCTCTCTACCTTTACTTTCTTGGTTTACTCCAAGATTTCCCACTTGACCATATACTTACTGGAATTATAGAACGGGCTAAGAACAGGGAAAAATTATAGAACATATACTTACTGGGATTTTTATTTTTATTATTTATTTTGGAAGAAGTGTTACACAGACTATGAAGTCTCAATCAAAATCTGTTGCACTTGAATCTGTTGAAATATGGACTTGCTATGGAGAACAAATCTCACACTGTAGGTACATATTCTGTTGTATGTAGCTCGATGAATATAATGCCATTTCCAATACCACAGTTATGTATTAAATGCAGCAGTTTAAAACCAGCAGAATGACTCCTAACCTCGCGAACTGTTGGGTCTCAATCGAATTTCCCCTACTTGAACTATTGGGCTAGATTTAATAGACTGCTTGAATCTTTTTACTTACAAAAGAGTAGATGATTAGGCAGCTACTACTGCTGGGCATCAGTTATAGTTCAACCTTAAAAGTTGTGGATGCATATGGCTTTCCTTTTTGTCTATATTTCTACTTTTTTGCACCCCCGTTCCCTCCTGCCATAATTGTTGAGTAATAAAATCAAAATTTGAATATTTTCTTGAGATTGTTCACATTTGGTTTGAATGAATGTAATTTCGTATTTGTACTGAGATTGTTCAACTTTTTTATTTATTGTAGGCATGTGTTAAGAGGGTTGAAGCTGATAACAATGGCGAGAAGCATTGTACAGGCCAATACTTTGATTACATATCTTGTGTTGACAAATGTGTAAGTTTTCATTTTAATTCATTATGTTGTATTAAATTTGTTCAGTCTCATGTGTTGATCATTGCCTTATGGCGTGTAGGTTGCGCCGAAGTTATTTGGAGCACTCAAGTAGCTGAGTGGCAGTTTTAGGGTCTCGCATCCATTAATCGTTACTGTTTTACGGTGGATATTGTCTTTGAACTCGTGCTCTGATGTTCGTTGTTATTGGTTTCAGCGACATGGTTAAGATGTTGTTGAGAGGTGTTGAATTAGAATAAAAAGAAAAGGGTTTTTAACTCGAAGGTTCTCAAACTTATACCCGAGTTGTATTTTGATTCCTCAACTAAGTTATTTATTCAAATAGTCCACAAACTCTTTATTATTCTGTGCATTGGTCCTATTATTACACTACTTCAATATTGCCATTAATTTGAGGGTTAAAATTGTCAATTTATACTATAATATTAATAAATTAATAAAATCTATAGAATATTATAAAAAATCAAAAAATTAAAAATTAAAAACTAAAATGCCCAATAATAATAAAAACAAAACAAAAAAACAAAAAAACAAAAAATTAAAATATTCCTTGCAAGCAATTTAGTACCAGGAGGACACGGTAATGAAGGTGATGGCTATAGGGTCTTTTTGTTCCAGCGAGCCTAACGAATGAGCTTGGACAAGCATAAGGAAAGGCAGATAATGTTACCTGTGCCATTTTGCCTGCATTTATGAAAAGTTAACAAAATTGACGGACATGACCATTTATCCTAAAGAAGTGAAGTTGAAGAACCACAAAACGATTAACCTTATTAAATTATTGTTATACTCTTGTTTGCCCGTTTGCGTTTACTCCTATGATGGAAGGGCAAAGTTCCCCCTTGCCTTGAGAACCATGGGGTCAACAAGTCGACTTTCTTTGGTGTGCAAGCGTGCTAGTAATAAAAATTCTAGCAGACTTAGTTTGGAATGGATAACTTGCGCCTAAGTTCTGATTTATGCAAACAAGCGATTGTGAATTTGGGTGAGGAATATCTCCCAAGTAAGTTCTTTCTTGCCTCGAGTGAGGACTTTAACAATTTATCTCGGTATAAAGAGGTTGTTACGGCGAATGGTTGATGGAATTTAAAGCTGTTTTAGGAGCGCCTTTTACAAAACTATAACAATAAATACTCATGCTAGAGAGATGAAATCGATTGGAACTCCATTTCATGCGAGATGGAAGGTTACATTACAAAATTTAGGCCAGCAAATTTGAATTGGACCGTTGACAACCTTGATTGCTAAGCCGACTATAAATCGATACCAAAGGTTGATTAGCGAGAGCTTCAATGTACCTCAAGCTTTTGTGAAGCTTAAGTAAGCGAAGCTGCGGTTTCCTCGATCCGCAGGCGTAGTATTTTAGGACATCGGTCGCTAGAGATTGCCTTTGTGAATTTTGTTGAGGTTTTCCATATTTGGAGAGAACTCAAGCTCTACATCTTGGTTTTTTGAACCAAATTTATGAGAGAAATCTCGTTTTGAATGACTTATTTCTTAAGTCTGAGCTTTGGGAATTCTGATCTGAAGCTGGTTTTACTTGAAATTCAAGTGGGCTTGTTGGTTGATTTTGAGTTGTCCATTTGGCTGATGGTTTCCTTGTGTAGGATTTTGTTTGATTGGATGATGAATTTTTTGTTGTTGTTGTTTGTGTTGTGTGTTTTTTTGTTGTGTTGTTTTTGTGTGTTTTACCCTGTTCGCTTCTTCTTGTATTTATAGTAAACTGTTTCTTCTCTGGAGTAGGGTGATTGTGTTTATTTATTGGGCGGCAAAGATATCTCCCCCCTTTTTCTCTTCTTTAATGGAAGGAAAGAAAATAGCATTTCTTCAGTTTTGGCAGATAGGCTCTCAAATAGGCAATCACTTCCCTGATTTTCTTGAAAAGGAACCTAATCTCTCTCCCAATTTCAACTGCCTCTTATGATATTTTACCCGTGATGGTTAGTTTGATTCCTTTTCTGGACAGCTCCCTACTTTCCTGCTTATCCTTCTCTGAGATTGTAACTTGCTTATCTCCTTGGGAGAATTACCTTCTCTGTAAAGACAGAAGAAAAAATCTCAGAATATACATATATATATCGTAAGAGGGATTTGATCTTCAGTTTTTTCAGAATCAACTTGATGTCATGAACCCTTCAATCACTTCTTCTATGACAGTTGCCATTGCTGACTTTTCTTTATCCTAGAGATGTCACGTGGGATTGTTCCTATTTCTGGACTCCCTCTTCCTATTGCCTTGTTTGCTCTGATGAGTCTTGGGCTGGTCTTTTTTGGGCTTCCATCTTTCTTTGATTTTTTGCGACTTTATTACAGGCTAATTTTCATTGGGCTTTGGGTGTGTCAATTTTTGGCCCAAACAACTACTATTAACTTTACCATCAATTTACATCGTGTATTATAGGTGCCCTATGCAACCTGTTAGACTATTAGTATTGAGTCCAAGTTCCAATAGCATGGCGATTAGCATTCCACTTTGGACTTGAGAATTTTGCTAATGACAGTTGAGGGAGTCGCTACATGCGCGTGTATGACTGTTAGTCGTTAATGAGTGCGTGGAAGGCTATTGCTAGCTAATTGTTGATATATACCGGTGCCTGACAATTGTCGATTGATTTGGTACTTGACGGAGCTAATGGTTTTGTTGCAAAAATTTTGACACTGAAAATGTTTTGTTTGCTGTTATTCAGCCGAAAATATTATCCAGCTTTCCCCTGTAAATATAATTACTAAAGCTGCATTGGAATGCTTTTAGTTGTGAAAAAAAAAAAAAAAGAAGCAGTCTTGGAATGCAACAAAGCTAAGGGCACTTCCAAAGAACTAAGCGTTGGGGGGTTTGGGCCAAAAAAACGTTTCCAGCAGCAAGGGCTAGCCCTAGCAGGAGGTGGAGCCCACGAAACCAAGCCAACCCTCGGGCAAGATCAACCCTAGTTCAAGCCGGGGGTTGCTGACGTCGACCAAAAAAAAAATCTAAACAAAATGCAAAAAAAATCAGATTTTTAAAGAAATAAATACTTAGTCATAGTTTTCACTTCTCACACCAAAACTCTATACAAATTTCTCACCTCATATCTCATGTGAATAGTTGTTGGCATGATAATTGGTAGAAATACCACAACCTTTTAAAAAGGCAGCCACTATTCACGTGAATGGTAGCTGCCCCTCCTCTTGCATGGCAAATGACAAAGCTCTTAAGTGCTCTAATGTAAGGCAAGAGGCCCCTTCATCATAAGGCTGGATGAAACTTGATGAATTGTTTGTTTTCTTCTTGGGCAGTTGGGCCCCTTGTCGATTAAACTAAAATAAAAAATAAAAAATAAAACGGGCTAGTATAAATAAAGCTTTCGTTATTTCTAAAGCCTATTATACAATACCATAAAAATATTGATACAATACATGTTAATAAATGAAATTTTTAATCATTTCTAATAATTCATTTTATTATTTTTAAATAATTTGTGGTATGCCACGACTTTGGTTCTCTTTACGACAAGAGTGTAAACTTTGTGTATGAAAGTGCCAAAAAAAACAGTGTAGGTAATGAAGGTAAAAATTCCGAGCAGTAAAGTAAAAATTGTCTTCAAAATCCATTATTCTCTTAAAAATATTTTTTGGACAAAGGCCCAAGGTCCTGGAAAATTATACGAAAGCCCAGAACCACCTTTCCTCTCCAAGAAATCCAAGCCTACCCAACCCAACCCTAGAAACTTTAAAAGAGAACACGTTTGTTTTTAATGCTCTCTCTCTCTGAAGCTCGCTCAGTCTTCTTCCCTGTAATTCCAATCCATTCGAACAGTCATTTTCTTCTGCAACCCCTCGGTTCTATTGCTTGTGCTTTCTCCTCACCGCCTCAAGTGAGCTCTCTTTCTCTAATATATAATATACATATATACATATATATGTATGATATATGCGTGTGTTTTTTCTTATAAATATGATCAGATTCTTTTTGACTTTTCTGAAATGATTCTTGCGGTTACTGCTTTCTGATTTTATAAATTTAGATCTAATTCTTTAGCTTCTGAAACATACATAAACAAATACATTTCTGTATCTTTTTTTCTTGATTGTGTTTATTGATTTTGAAATTTAGGATTTTGGAGGGGCTTCGTTTCAATTGTTCCAAAAGATTGTATAATTAGTCGAAACCTCGATGGGTCGGAAGAAGCCGACTACTCGCGACGAAGAGAACCCGCAACCTGCAGGGTCGAAATCGAAGAAGAAGGCGCTGGTAATTGAAGATGATGAGTATTCAATCGGAACTGAGCTGTCCGAGGAGTCTCAAGTCCAAGAAGAGAAAGTTGCTGTTACTGGAAAGAAGGGCAAAAAGGGAAATTCAAAAGCTTCACAGCGCAGGGATGAGGACTTAGACGATGTGGGAAAGGTGGACGAGGGTGATGATGAGGTTCCCCAAGTCGCTTTCACTGGAAAGAAGAAGGGAAAGTCCAAGAAGAGTGGTGGGAATAGTGTGTTTAGCACTTCAAGTTTTGGGTTGCTTGGTGATGAAGATGAGGATGTTGAGGATGATGAGAAATCTGGGTTGACAGGGGACGAGGAGGAGGATGCTCCGGTGGTGAGTTTTTCGGGCAAGAAGAAGGCTTCTAAATCGTCAAAGAAAACTGCTGGTAGTCTGTTTACAGGGTCAGCTTTTGATGTCATTGGTGATGAGGGCGATAGTGATGGTGAGGTTGTTGATGATTCTGAGGATAAGAGTAAAGAAGATGATGAAAATGAGCCTGTAATTGCGTTTACGGGGAAGAAGAAGCCGTCCAAGGGTGGAAGGAAGGTGGGGAGTGTGTTTGCAGCAGCTAGCTTCGATGCCCTCGATGATGCGGATGAGGATAAGGATGAAGAGAAAGATGCGGACGATGATGTTCCTCAGATTACTTTCTCCGGCAAGAAAAAGAAGTCATCAAAGGCTTCAAAGAAGAGTGGTGGTAATGCTTTTAGCGCAGCATTGCTTGACGAGGGAAATGATGAAAATACTTCTGTATCCGAATCAACTAGAGTTGGTGATGACGGAGTTGAGGACGAAGATGCATCTGTGATTGCATTCACAGGTAAGAAGAAGTCTTCCAAAAAGAAAGGTAATAGTGTTATTACTGCATCGAGTGAAGAAACTAAGGTTGGGGCTGAAAATACAGATGTAGTTGAACCAGAACAACCAAGTAAGGAAACTAGTAAAATTGAAGCTGACGATGCTAAAGTTAACAAGAGTAAAGAGGTTCCAGAAACTTCAAAAAGTAAGAAAAAGAAGAAGAAAAGTGGAAGGACTGCTCAGGAAGAGGATGATTTGGATATGATTCTTGCTGAGCTAGGTGAGGGGTCTTTTGCATCGAAACCTGCTGCTGCTCCTATGCAAGAGGAGAAAGTTGAGGTTCAATCTGATATAGTCGCCCCGGTTGATGGTTCAGGTGAAAAGGAAGGTGAAGAAGAGACTGTGGAGTCTGCTGCTTCGAAGAAGAAGAAAAAGAAGAAGGACAAGGAAAAGGAGAAAAAGGCAGCAGCTGCAGCAGCGGCTGCAGGGACTGCTACTGCTTCTGTGGCCATTGAGGATGAAAAACAAGAAGAAAAAAAAATTGAACCTAAAGAATCCAAGAAGAATGAAGTGAAAGGTAAAGCAGCAGACAAGAAAGTGCCAAAGCATGTTAGGGAGATGCAAGAGGCCCTTGCGAGGAGGAAGGAGCAGGAAGAGAGGAAGCAAAGGGAAGAAGAGGAGAAACGAAGGAAAGAAGAAGAGGAGAGGCTTAGGCTGGAAGAACTTGAAAGGCAAAAGGAAGAGGCCAGGCGTAAGAAAAAAGAAAGAGAAAAGGAGAAGCTACAAAAGAAGAGACAGGAAGGCAAGCTTTTAAGTTCAAAGCAAAAAGAAGAAGCCCGTCGGCTGGAGGCAATGAGAAACCAGATACTTGCTAATGCAGCTAATGCATCAGGGAGTTTGCCTCTCCCTACCACAGACAATGAGAAAAAAGCTAAACGACCTTTGTATCAGAAAAAGAAGTCAAAAGCAGTACCCAATCATGCAAATGGTGTGGCTCATGTGAACCCAGTGGAAAGCATAGAAGAAGAGGAAAACCAGCAAGACACCGTTCCTGAGCTGTACTCTGTGGAATTTGACAAGGTTGAAGAGGTAGAATCAGTGGACCTAGAGGACAAATCTGAAGTTGCTGAATCTGTTAAAGAGAATGGAGTCGAAGAAGAAGAAGAAGAAGATGATGAAGAATGGGATGCAAAGAGCTGGGATGATGCTGTTGTTAACCTTTCTCTTAAAAGTGGATTTTCTGATGAAGAGGTTGACTCTGAGCCTGAACCTGTCGTGAAAAAAGACATAAAGAGTGCAGGTTCCAAGTTGGCAGTTTATGCCCAGAGAAGCATTCCTTCTCAACCAATAAAATCTCAGGATGCTGAGAATAAGAAAAAGCAACCTGAGATTGATGCTGATAGAAGTAGGAAGAAAGAGGCTACTGCTAAAAAAGAAGCACCAAGTTCAGATTCTGCCACTAAAGAGGGTGAAGATAACCTTCGTTCTCCTATTTGCTGTATTATGGGCCATGTTGATACTGGTAAAACTAAGCTGCTGGATTGTATCCGAGGCACAAATGTTCAGGAAGGTGAGGCTGGAGGTATTACTCAGCAGATTGGCGCAACATATTTTCCTGCTGAGAACATCCGTGAGAGAACTAAGGAACTGAAAGCTGATGCAAAGCTGAAGGTCCCAGGTTTATTGGTAATTGATACCCCTGGGCACGAGTCGTTCACTAATTTGCGGTCACGGGGTTCAGGTTTATGTGATATTGCTATTTTGGTTGTTGACATCATGCATGGCTTAGAGCCTCAAACAATAGAGTCACTCAATCTTTTGAAAATGAGGAATACGGAATTCATTGTTGCATTGAACAAGGTGAGCTTTATGGTTTAATCCACCCTCTGGATCCCTACTAGTGTCTTATTGTCAATGTTTAATTAGTTTTTGCTTTTCTTGAATGTCCAATTTTTAGGTGGACAGACTCTATGGGTGGAAAACCTGCCGCAATGCACCAATTGTTAAGACAATGAAGCAACAAACTAAGGATGTGCAAAATGAGTTCAATATGAGGCTCGTACAGGTCCTGTATATTCCAACCTTGTCTTTTTGTGTCACTTTATTTAATTTGATTTTCTTGGTATTAAAAACTTTCAATTCTTGTATGGGTTGCCAGATTATCACTCAATTCAAGGAGCAGGGGTTAAATACTGAATTGTATTATAAGAATAAAGAAATGGGGGAAACATACAGTATTATACCTACAAGTGCCATTAGGTATGGCTTGTGGAATCTGGCCTTGTCTTTCTTCTTAGTCTCCACTTTGAAGGTTATTTTTGTAAGTATCTTTTCTATATGTCCTGAAATTTGGGTTGTGAATATTGCAGTGGTGAAGGGATTCCAGATATGCTATTACTGTTGGTTCAATGGACCCAGAAAACTATGGTTGAGAAACTTACTTACAGCAATGAAGTGCAGGTTTGATTTCTTTTGACCTTTTTTCCAGAAATGTAAAGGTTTTTATAACAGTTGAAATGTGAGTAATTTGGTGGGGGGTTGATCTTGTGCACCAGTGTACGGTTTTGGAGGTTAAAGTTATTGAAGGCCTTGGGACAACAATTGATGTTGTATTGGTTAATGGTGTGCTTCATGAAGGAGATCAAATAGTTGTTTGCGGCATGCAGGCAAGTATCTAAAACCATTTTTCACAAGACAATTTAGTAAATTGTGACTTATAATTTTTACAAAATATTGTGATTATTTATTTTACAACTGGTGCAGTCAGCATGTGAAGAAGTTTACATGTGATTGCCATTATTGATATCATTTTCTTTTTGTCTCTTTTAGGGACCTATTGTTACTTCAATTCGAGCTTTATTGACACCACATCCGATGAAAGAACTTCGTGTGAAGGTGAGTTTTCTTCCATTTCCTTTTTACTCGAATTTGCTTTTAGCATTTTGGTGATTTGGTAAGAGAATGAAATCTGTTACTCCCAGTGAAAGTCCACTGAAGAATAGGTGGAGCAGCATCAGTATTGCTAAAAATTTTAAACGCACATTAAAGTAGATTTTTACTTTTATTTTTATTATTTTTATCTTTCAAATTTAAATTTAGTTGAAACTTCTTATGAGATTCATTTCTATGGAATGCATCGTCGAGTGCTTATTATCCGGCAGGTATTGGGATTCAATACAGCAGGGGTTGGGTTCAATCCAACACCTGCTAACACCTGCAAAGTTAATATATATTTACCTTTTTAATCATTGAAGCTGTTGGATGGTGTCCTATGACTACTGGATGATAGATGTTAGCAGCGCCTATTTGTAGGTGCTTAGGTGAGCGTTTGCACTGTTTATATTATACAAATGGAAAAAGCAGAAACTGCTGTTGGATTTTATGTTGAAATCGCAAAAGGACGAACAGTAGGAGAAAAAACTGTAAGGTTAAACCATCACATCAATCCTCAAATTTTTGAAAATTTTAGAAATTCTAATGCGCTCTGTTGATGTCAGTGTGTCAATAATTCTTATGCTTCTCTCATGTTAGAACTTAGAACTTAAGATATAACAAGAATTAGCTATTTAACAGCCTATTGAGTGAATATGTGTTCATTTGTTATCAACTGGATTAGCTCCAAAAATTATATTGTTTTCTCATGTCTTGTATGTATGAACCCTTAATGTCTGAGACTAGGCAGTTGTCATCAGATGATGATTTAATGGTTCTTTATTTCAGGGAACTTATCTGCATCATAGTGAAATTAAGGCTGCACAGGGTATCAAGATCACAGCACAGGTAATTTTGGTTGAAATCAAGGCCAATCCAATTCTACTAGTTGTAAACTCCTCTTGTGAGATTTTTTTGATTTTTGATGTTTGTTATCTGCAGGGTCTTGAACATGCTATTGCTGGCACTGCTCTATATGTGGTAGGGCCTCGTGATGACTTGGAAGAGGTGAAGGAAGCAGCTATGGAAGACATGAAGTCAGTCTTGAACAGGATTGACAAGAGTGGGGAGGGAGTTTGTGTACAAGCATCTACTCTAGGCTCCTTGGAAGCATTGCTAGAGTTTTTGAAGACCCCAGAAGTTAATATTCCTGTTAGTGGTATTAGCATAGGCCCCGTCCATAAAAAGGACGTCATGAAGGCCAGTGTAATGCTCGAAAAGAAAAAGGAGTATGCCACCATCCTGGCATTTGATGTCAAAGTGACACCAGAGGCCCGGGAAATGGCAGATGATTTAGGTGTGAAGATTTTTATTGCTGATATCATCTATCACTTATTCGATCAATTTAAGGCCTATATTGACAATCTCAAGGAGGAAAAGAAAAAGGAATCTGCTGATGAAGCTGTCTTTCCCTGTGTGCTCAAGATTTTACCCAACTGTGTTTTCAACAAGAAGGATCCAATTGTGTTGGGAGTTGATGTTCTGGAAGGCATTGCGAAGGTACTATTATATACATTGAATTTGTTTCACCTTGCTCTCTTTAGTGGGATATACCGTCTGAAATTTAGGTTTATCTTGGCATGACATGTCTATACATTTGGGAAGAGCCCATTGTGTTTATTCTCAGGGTACTGTTTAGCAGTGTTTGGTTAATTTTTTACCATCTTAATTTGTGTCTGTCTCTTTTTATTTCTGTTCTAGATTCTTTTTTTCTTTCTATTTTGCTTAGAAACTTGAGCTGAGACCTCAATGTTGAAAATTGCCCCAAGTAGAAGGATAGTCTGTAATTTTCACCGAATGAGTTATTAGAGTTGTTGAATGTTTAAAGTAGGCAGTGGAAACAATCTTGCTGAAATAGCTTGAGTGTTCCTGTGGAACCTGCCAATGTTTTGCTGGTTCCCCTTTTCATTATTTGGCGCTGCTAAGGATGTAACTCCTGAGCGGGAAAGCCCTTTTATTGCCGACTACTATCTTGGATTAATTAGTGGAATTTCTCAGAAGGTTTCTCATGCACTTTCACATGCAATATATTTTGTTTAAACAATGTGCACTTAAAAAAACAATTAATTTTCAAAATTCATGAGAATTTTAGTTTGTGTGGTATTTATGCTTTATCATCTGAAATACCAGACAACTAGTACACATTCTAGATATTGTTACACTGAAAGTTCATCCCCAGATGCTGGTAAATTATATTTGATGTTTCCAGAGCTAGCTCTTTTGGTTTTTCCTAAGTTTTTCTCTCCATTTTATTAATACTTGTTCTTGAATCATGTATGATCAAAGTTTGCGAGTTTATTTTTGGTTTAATATGAATAAGTTCCACTCCTTCACCTTTCAAAGCATGTGTTACATTCCTCAATCCTTCAAAGCATGTGTATTATGTTCCGGGGTGTAGATAGTGCTCAGCGCCTTCACATGAACTTTTTGAAAGTGTTATTTTATAAGATCAATTAAATGTTTGTTAATTAAATCTGGCTGTCTTTATATTATGTGATCTTTGTGCAGGTTGGGACTCCAATTTGTATTCCGCAAAGGGATTTTATTACTATTGGGCGAATTGCATCCATTGAAAATAACCACAAACCTGTTGATATAGCAAAGAAGGGGCTGAAGGTAGCCATTAAGGTATGATAACTTTTGACATTTGTATGTATACGTATTTTCACCCTCTCTCTCTCTCTCTCTCTCTCTCACGTGTCACTAGTCGGAAAAGTTCAATTTTGTAGTTGTTGCTGTTCTTGCCTCGGGTAAATATATGGAGTTGCCGTGTCAAAAATTATAGGGCTTTATGACTTTTGTTATGAATAGTGGGTTCTAGATAATAGGTTTTTGTTAGATCAATGCGCTTTTGTATGAGCAATGACAAAGCAAAGCTATACACTGATTGATACTTTTCGATATTATCATTGGAAGTGTAAGTTCTTTTATTTGATGTATTACAAGTAACTGCTCACATATTTTCCGCGCAACTTAAATTTTTCACAGGGTTCAGTAGTCGTTTAATATTAGAATCTTAAGTAATTTGAAAATATAGACTCCATGGTCATGGCTCATTGATTGGGGCTGTAGCTCAATGAAAAGGGAAACTCTTGTAAAAGAACTTTGCCTTTTGGAAGCTGTGTATGCCATTTGGAAGGAAAGGCATAAAAGAATTTCTAGACATCAGTTAAAAACTCCCTATGATCATCAAGCTAGTTATAACTACTGTTTTGAGAGAAGGGGAGGGGGGTTTTGATTCCATTGAGGTTAAGTCCTACTGAAGCACTATTCTGATTTTGCAACTAGTCCTTTGATGCATTAATGGCCTTCGCTTTTACTTTTATTTGTTGGCTTTTCGCATTTGACCCATGCTCATCTTTGCTTTATGGGTGATCTGGTTCCTGTCTGCTTCTGACTTTACTTGGCATAGTGCTTATCGCAGTCTTTTCTTTGTGTTTTTGCAGATAGTTGGGACAAATTCTGATGAACAGCAAAAGATGTTTGGTAGGCATTTTGAAATTGAAGATGAACTTGTCAGTCATATCTCAAGGAGGTCGATTGATATACTAAAAGCAAATTACCGGGTAAGCTTAAATTTCATGTACAGTTCACTTTTCGGACTATGTCAACTGTGGCTCTTAATTGTAATTTTAAATATTCAGGATGAGCTATCAATTGATGAATGGAAGCTGGTTGTGAAATTGAAGAAACTTTTCGAGATACCATGAGTGAAGCTGATGCGATACCTGAGCGGTTCTTTTATAACGACACTTGTGGGCTTTACTGACTTCAGCGGCAATCAGAGAGAATGCCGAGATTCCTTGTGGAAAGATTTTTGATCTTTAAGCGACACCAATACATTTAGGCATTCAAGTTCAAATGCCATATGTGGAGAGTGGAGAGGGAGCAAAAGTAGTTCCAGCACGCGTTTCCATGAGGTCCTTTTTCCAGAGTCAAAAGCTGGGCCTGTTCTGATTTTTTTATCATGTTAGGTTACACTACGTTGTTTTGTCCTTGTAGTTTGCACCCGTATCTTTTTGGAACTCTAGTCTCTATAGGTTATAATACCCACCTTACAAGTCTGTTGATGGAAAGTGTATTTTAGGTGCACGTGAGCTCGCTTTCGAAGAGTAACATAGAAATTTTCATGGCAAACCAGCTTAGTTGTGTCCTCTTCAAAACCCTACTGGGCTGGCAGGTAAAACTCGGGAAAGAGCTGAAAATCGACAGCGAAGAAGCTAGCAAAATGGCAAGAAAAGCATCTTATCCCTTGTTTTGCTGATGATAAAATACATATACTTGAAGGAAACCTCAAGAGACATGACTCTTTTATTTTTCATTTTTGCTCTATCGATGGCAAACCGTCTTATGAAAAGTTTTTGGCTGTTTCTATCTTTAGGATGTTATTTTGCTCCTCGTGACCATTTTAGATGTAAGAAACAAAAATTAATAATCCAACATGAGGCTAAAACTGGGGTCAAATAGGCGGATAATGAGATTTGGCTCCATTTCTCTTTACTCTCATTTTGATATTTCCTCAAATGTTGCAAGATAGGCATAGGATATCCTTTTAGGCGAAAGGCATTGTGTTTGTTCTTATCAGTAGTGGTGCTAATTAGCGAGACCAAGTTGGATTTAAAATTTGCGTAGGGTTTTAATGCATTTGATGTACTAGGCTATATAATGCAACACAATTCTCTCAAATACCAAACAGTAAATTTAAATTTGATGGTTGATGCGTCTGCCTTGTTGCCGATGGATTAAAGTGGAAGTCCCAAAGTATTTCAGACGCCAACTCCCCAGTCCAGTAACCTGCAATTGAAGACTATTGAAGACTAGGCCTTGTATCCAGCCCCGATTAGAGACTGATTGTTTCCTATTTTTCTTCTTTATTATTTTCCTATTTTTCTTGATGGCATATCTAGTTAAAAAGTATTTGATTTATACATTTTGGACTGGAAAAAGGAATCGATTAACATACATGTCGTGCTTATAAAAAAACTCCACATCCATCACGCCAGTTCTCTAACTATAAGTACTATATAACTTGTCATTTTAAATACTTGCTATATCCCATATATAACTTGTCATTTTGAACAATATAAAATTATTTCCAGGAAGTTGATGAGTACGACATCTTTTACAAAGGAAATATGTTGAAGGTGTGATGGATGTGGAGTTTTTTTGATATCGCTTCCCAAATGTTGAAGGTTGGCTGAGACTCACTGACTCACTGAGATGCTGAAGATGATGATGCGGAATATAGCTGCTGCTTCTTTTTATTGCAGCAGTCGGAGATGGAGAGGTATGCCTTGTCTTCACTCTAACTCTACTCTTGTTGTTTTGGACAACAATTACTTTGCTTTCTTTCACTCTCAACCTTCGAAACAAATCAAATCTACAAGAACCCAACTAGACCAGCCAGGGAGAGACTCACCCAAAATCACAAATGTTGAGGATGCTTTCAATGTGTTTGATAGAATGCTCCAAATGCGTCCTCGGCCTTCAGTTGTTCGTTTCAATCAAATATTGGGTCAAGTTGCAAAATTGAAACATTACTCGGCCGTCATCTCCTTGTATAACCAAATGGGTGTGTCGAGAATTGGACATGATGTTTATAACCTAACCATTGTCATTAATTGTTATTGTCATTTGAACCAAATGGGTTTTAGTTTATCTGCCTTGGGAAAAATCTTCAAAGTTGGTCTTGAACCAAATGTCATTACTTTTAACACTTTAATCAGCGGCTCTTCTCGAGAATAGAGCTGCGGAGGCGGCAGGAATTTTCAACAAAATGATTGCAGGAGATAATTGTCAGCCTAATGTGGTTACTTATGGCACACTAGTAAAGGGCTTTTGCATGAGGGGTAACAACCGTGCAGCTATTCAATTGCTTAGGAAGATGGAGGAAGGGATTTGCAAGCCTGACCTAGTTGTCTATAACACAATCATCGACAGTCTTTGTAAGGATACACTAGTTGATGATGCATTAAACCTCTTCTCAGAAATGATGTGCAAGGCTATTGCCCCAAATGTCATTACCTATACATCCTTGATTAATGGAGTTTGCAAATTAGGAGAGTGGAAAGAAGCTACAAGGTTGTTGAATGAAATGGTGAGTAAAAATATCTTTCCAAATGTGTTCATGTTCAGCGTCTTGGTAGACACACTTTGTAAGGAGGGAATGGTTGTAGAAGCAGAAGGCGTGGTTGCGATGATGATTCAAAGAGATATTGATCCTAATGCAGTTACGTACACTTCACTCATGGATGGTTACTGTTTGCGAGGAGAAATAGGCAAGGCACAAAATGATTTTGAACTAACGCTTAGCAAGGGCTCGATGGTTAATGTTGTTAGTTACAACACGTTGATAAATGGATATTGTAAGCTTAAAAAAATAGATGAGGCCATGATGCATTTTCTGGATATGTCTCATAAGGGACTAGTTGCAAATACCTTTACCTATAACACTCTTTTGGATGGTTTTGGCAAAGCAGGTCGAATACAGGATGCACAAAAGTTGTTCTCTGAGATGCAAGCTTGTGGCCAACTTCCAAATGTTCGAACTTATTCTATTTTACCGGATGGCCTGTGTAAAAACCAACAACTTTCTAGGGCAATGCAATTGTTTGGAGAGATAGAAGCAAAGAAGTTGGATATTAATATTGTGATTTACAATATTCTTATTGAAGGTTTGTGCATAGTTGGAAAAATTGAATCTGCAAGGGATCTCTTTTGTGGTTTATCATCAAAAGGACTTCGACCTGATGTGAGGACATACGATATAATGATTAATGGACTCTGTATCGCGGGCCTAACAAGTGAAGCAAAAAAATTTGACGGCATTTAATAATAGTTTTGTAATTTTGAGGTATTTTTTTTGTAAAATTACATCGTATTTTTTTAGGCATTGGCCTTATGTAAATTAGGTAAAATTCATAATATGAAAATAATTTTACAATCACTTGTAAAAGCTCACATATTTTTTTCAGACAAAAAAGACCCTTGAAAAATAAATCGATAGTATTAGCATTCATAATTTATACAAACTACAATAATCTACAATAATTTTTCATATTATGAAAACATCGTATTATGATTTGATTATCAATACAAGCAAAATCATATTTCTCAATAGAAACAACCAAGCTAACACTATCATTGATATCTCATTTGGTTCCGCGCGGCGAAGCCTAAGCCTCAAGACATTGAGACGTAAGCTTTTTGACAAATTATTTTAATTAAGAAAAATATAAAACAACTAAAAAGAACTTTTATTTATTTATACAATATATATATATATATTGTGGTTAGAAATAAATCACCTCAGAAGTGACAAGGTTCCAAACATTAAAATATAGGCTAAGTGCAGTGATTCTATCGGATGAATGAAAAGAAGATGGTAGGGATTATATGGAATTTAATCAGAAGGCAGAGTTTTGGTCAAATAGGGGATTTTACAAACCAAACGGTGGTGTCTTTATTGTATGAGCCAGACTACACGAAACACATCGTTTCATGAAAAAAACCCCACACATCTCAATCCGACATTGTTCAAGGAAAGCAAAAGCTGAGTTAGGGTTAGGTCTTCTTCTTCGAGAGGAATTAGCCATTGATGGCGCCAAACAGAGCTTACATTGCATGGCAACCATAGCTGCTGCATCGTTTGCAGGGGTCAACAAATTTCACTCAAGTGTTGAATTCCGGCGTTATGGGGTCAATTGACCACTTTTGCTCCAACGTGAGTCCGTTTCTGGGTGTACTCAGTTAATTTTAGGGTTAATTTAGTAGCACTCGTAAAAAATTCAATGATATTAATATTAATGATATTGTAGTGTCAAGTGAGGATAAAAAAGGACTCAAGTTACCCATATAACAATTACCATCCTATATATATGGAGGTGGCATGTTTTTCCAAAAGTGAAAATTTTTTTATGGCTAAAACCTAAATTTGCTTTTTCCAAATCGTTCCCAAATTTCCTACATAATCCATCAAAACAAAAGAGTCGAGGCTTTCCCATACTGCAATAATGCAATTGGTGCTTTTTTGGTTATAGTCGAGTCATTACCTTTTCCCTACCCACTACGTCATATATATATATATCGTCATTATCAAAACTTTTGTGTTGTTGGCGACACTATGTGCCGGATATCGTGATGATTATTTGTCCCATTGATTGAGACAAGTAGATATGGAAGAAGACGAGGAGAAATTTACAAAGTTTATAGATGTGTCCTTGTAGTTTGTGAACTGGTAAGTTACAAAGTTTGCAGATGTGTCTCCGATTTGAGTCAGAGGCATATCCCCTAAAATTTTCTAACAAAAACACATGAAATAATTAAAAATACGAATTAGGTCTCAGTTACTTACCAATATTAAAATACGTTCCAAGTGAAAATTCCAAATAAAAAATACGAACATTCACCCTTCATCTGAGGGACATGATGATTGATACAAATTTGAAGTTTTTGTTTTTGTTTTTGTTTTTTAAGCACATTGAGTATGACAAAATTAAAAAGTTGGGTAACTTTATTGGTCAAATTTTTTTAAGGGGAGCTTAGTGGGCAAACTTGCACTTCCTTAAAAGTAAGGCTACATACATTTTTATTTATTTAACAATTTGTATATATCCATAAATTTTGAACTCACAACTTCCACAACATGTTAAATATATTATTTGAGTTTAATATTATTTCTCTTTCTAAAATTGGAATTCATAATAACAACCTCCAACATGTTAAATATATGACATTTTTTTAGTGCTATTTTTCTTTCAAATGTTTTTTTTAATACAAAATGATAGTCTAAACTATAAAGAGGCCAACAGAATTTAGCTCAATGACAAAGGGAACGGAATCTGCTATTCCCATTTTCCATGCCCATTCGTGTCCCTTGCATAATTTTTTGACATGTGCCTATACTTTACCCCAATATAACATCCATCTGACCGACGACATTTGCCTCTCCTCCTCTTCGCCGGCCAACCTCATCTCCTTCTCCTTCCCTATGTCAAGCTCGTTGGAGTTGATGATAGAGCACTTGAACACCGATGCCGTTAAAGAAATCACAAAGATCGGACTTGTCATATCAACTTTGCACCTAAACCTTCCACCTTCTCTAAAGTCTGAAAAATTCACCACTTTTTCCTTTGATATTTTGAGTGGAATTGGAGAAATTGGATTTGATGACATAATTTTCACCGTTGATCTCAATAAAAGGGAGGTTTTAGGGTTTCTAATTTTCCTCTACCCTAATTAATTATTGATTATATAATTATGTATGAGAGATAAAAAATTTCTAAACTCTTAAACCGGAATTCATGGCCACGTGAAGGAGGGAAGCCAGGTACAACTTTTCTTCAAAGAGTGATGGCTTTGTGAAGGTTCCAATGTGGAAGATCAACCCACAAATTGCTTTCATAAGGATTGCAATATCCTGACATTTTCCCCAAGCCTTCCAAGATGTGAGACCTGTGAGGTTGCCATAGATAGGAGATTGAGAGAGACTCGGGAGAGGGCTGGTCTGCAGTGAGGAGGACAAGGGGTTGTGGCGGGTGAGGTGGTTGGACACTGGTGGCTGTTTGGTTATATTTATTCTTTTAATGTTTAGTTTTTATTTTTCTAATTTATTCAAGTTAACAATGTTATGTTAGGGTTAAGTTGTTGGACACGTGTCAAAAAATTATACAAGGGATACAAAGGGACATGAAAAATGGAGACAGCGAATCTCATCCAGTGAAAAAGCGTCTTAACTTGTAAATTTAGTGATTTCAAGTTGCAAACCTTGATTTGATTTGATTTGATTTGATAGTGTGTATTAGAATAAGTTCTTTGTTGATTAAATTAAAGAGGCCCCGGGAAATCCCACTTACATTCCTCAAAATAAAAGATATGATCAGTTACGTGCGTGATCTTTAGTACTTTTATTCCCCAATAATACTATGCGTTTCCTTTCTTTTAAGACTCAACTTACACCAAGAAAATTAGCAAAACTCACTCCTATACACATCTTGTCATCTTTCATTACACAAAAACCAAAAGTAGAAAAAAGGGAACGTAAAAAAGATGAAACATGTAATAACACAGTTACAATGGATGTGAGATCAAGGAGTTTCACAGCCCACTAGAGCCAATCAACTTGGTTAACCCAAAGGTTATAGCCATGGCCATCCATCCTCCAACCAAAACCCTCATCATTGATCTCATAATTGGTGCCTTCCCCAATTTTGCCCCCAGCCACCCAAACAACACCAAAGCCAAGCTCACAGCTGCAGCCACAACTCCTAACCTCACCTTATACTCCCTTATGAACGAAGCTGCTAACAATGGGACCATTGCCCCTACTGAAAACGCAAGAGCTGAAGCAGCCGCAGCTTGCAACGGGTTGGGCAGGCTCTCCTTTTCGTTGTCTCCCTCGCTATCACCATCTTCCGCCACGTGTGCCAGAGTCTTTTGCTTGTTCTGATTGTCCCTTTTCATTTGAGCCACCTCTATGTCCAACTGGGAGTACACAGAGACAAACTCTCCAATGGCCATGCTGCATGCCCCGGCTACTAGTCCGGCGAACCCAGTTAGGATCATGGCCTTGATGTCTTCCTTGACAGCTCCCACGCCCATCATCAACGAAGCCGTTGAGATTAGGCCATCATTGGCCCCTAGGACGGCGGCGCGAAGCCACTGGGAGCGTTTTGAGTAGTCGAACTCGTTTTGATCTAGGGATTGTTGGTGTTCTAGGTCGTTTGTGGTGATTGGGATGGCATACTTGCCTTCGTTAAGGGATGTTTGGCTGTTTGGCGCCATGGAAAAATGAATGAGAAAAGTGGATAACGGGGAAGGATTAAGGATTATGGGTATGCTGTTGTGAAATGAGGGAGAGAGAGATTTGAGAAGTGTGGAGGACACACGCACTCAAGTAAGGTATTTATGGTGGAAAAGGTTCAATTATGGGGGAGGCAAAGGTGGGGGATAGCCACTAATGGGAAAAAAAGCAAAGAACAAGTGTGTTTATTTTTGCTTCCTTTAAAAAAATAATATTTTAAAAATAATTAGTTAATTTGACTAAATGCCTTGGTGGTCAAATGGCCGAGACTTGCGTCGTAGTTTGGTAGAAAGTGGAATTCATATGATATGTCCACTAATTCAGTACGGGAGTGAAACCCTATTAGCATGAATTTAACTGAGATATCATCTGAGAAAGATGAAATAAATAGAAGGAAAAACATTCTAAAATAAAAAGGGTGAAAGTAGAAATCATTAATTTAAGTTTTTGATTTTAAATATGGGAATAAAAACTTTTAGAAAGATATAATTTAAAAGCAGATACCCTTAATACCTTGTTCTCTTATACAAGTGATCCACGACAATGCTCAAAGTTTTAGTGATGCAAATCCTACTAGGTGTTGACCTTAAATGTATGAATGCTCAATATCTTCAGAGGATAAAAAGAAAAAAAAAGGTAGCACCTAAAAAGAAAAAGAAAAAGGAAAAAAGAACGATATTGTAATATAGATCGATTTAATATAGCTGATAAAACAATTGAGGGCCGAATAAAGTTGAGCTGAGATTGCTTGTGGATCTCGACCAGCTTTGCTTTGAGCCAATTGTTCCATACTTCTAATATTTGAAATTAAGAAGAAAAATTAAAGATGCAGATGTGGGTTAGGCAAGTTGATCATGATATTGAGTCCGTCTTCTTGCACTCATGTTCAAATCTCCCTATTTGTAGATTAATTTAGACTATCGCTTGTATAAAAAATAAAGAAGAAATTCAAGATCGGAAATTAGAACAGACGAATGTGATCAGAGGAATAAAACTGATAAGCAAGAAGAATAATAGAAGGAGCACAAACAACTTTATGATCACCAAGATTATAAGGAAACGTAAAAGGAAATTAAAGACATATACTTTTAAGCAGTTACACCTGTAAAAATAAAAAATAAACCGAGTTCATGAGCAAAGCGTGACTATGGAACCAGACAAAAGCTGGAAAGACAAACCCTTATGCAATCTTTCGTACATGGTTATCAAAACGGATGCAATAATTCAAGGCTTTCCCTTCCCTTTATGTCTTTTTCTAACTCTTTCGGTTATGGTCTTCTTATTATATAGTTTATATTTTGGTATATTAGCTGAAAGAATCAAGTGGACGTGGTTTCTATGACTTGGTTTGCCAGAAGCATCCTACATATAAAATGTAATTGACCCAATTTCCTGTGGATTCTAAACTACTTCCTGATCCCATAGACATCAAATCAGTGGCATTTGTACATGTTAGCTCATACACATGTGCTGCAGTTAACCAAAATTTGTGCCAACCAAAAAGAAAGAAGTTCCAATCTGTTCATAAATAGTAAAAACATTATATAGTAAGCACACGTAATGAAACAAATGTTAATAAAAGAGTAAATAGATTGAATGTTATCCTATCAGACTGTCGGTTTCATATGACTTATATGATAAGGCTTTGCCAAATTAATCGAAATCATCGATTATCGTAATAGAAGTTCAACAAAATTTCTTCAATGCCAATAAATCAAGAGTCGCCAAATCGGCTCAAGAAAGATGTGTTAGTACACATGTTAGTATGTGAAAATGGCAGCAGAGTATAACTCAGTTGGTTGAGTTCTTCCACTTCCACCTCCACCCATGTGGGTACGTAGAGGTTCGAACCGTAGACACCCAATGATATTTGTGTAAACCCTCTTCCCATGTCAGCAGTATATTCATTAGCTGCTTTGTAATATTCTTTTGCACCACCATTTGATTAATAAATTCCTATCATATGTACGCCACAGAACACCAACTTATACTAAGTATGATTGCTGAAGAACCTACTAAAAAAAAGTTGAGCAATGGATTGCTGAAGAAGAAAGCACTGAGTGTCGATAAAGAAAGAGTGGGGTTTGGATAATATAAGAAAATGGAAGGGAGTGTGCATTCCATACGAATGCCACCACCACCTTGATTTTATATTGAGTCAAAGAAAACGAATTAGGGTTCTTTATCTTCTCTCGTCCTTTCTTTTCAGCGTCCCACAATCCCACTCAAATGGCTTTTTTATGACCCTATTTGGAGCAATAAATGACTTTTGTTTTGTGTACAGCCAACGTACCAAAGAAGCTTTTTTGAATGTCTGTGTTTTAATTCTTTTAGTGGACCATCCAATTGTTTTCTCTACTTGAAGCCAAAATCTCTCCCTGATCATGGCCAAGCAACAACTTTGGATATTAGGTAGCAAAAAAAGTATATTTAAATCATTATCCCAAACAATGGGTGAATGATATCAATCTAAATCTTTCTTTTTTGGTTATATATAACATATATACCCATAGAATACGTTCTTTCTACCACATTATTTCCGAAATCAAACTCTTGTTGTGAAACTATGGATTTAATCTCGTCATGAAATCACAGATTTAATTATTATGTATTCATTAAGTTATGCTTGACTTTTACTTTTACCATGCCTTATCATTTATAAATCATGCACGTAGATTTTCCCTTGGGTCTTCTTTTCCCTTTTAGCATCAAAGAACCAAACTCTTTTTTCTCTCAAAACCAAAGCACCTCTTCTCCGTTCAATCACTCTTCTTCTCCAAACTTATATTTTGTGCATCTCTTTTCATCTTGTTAAAAGATAAAAGATCACAAAATAAAACAAGACTCTGTATAGTTACTCATATACTTTTTTTGCATGGAATGGAAAATAGTGAAAAATGGGATTCAGCTCATACGAAGTCTTTCATTTTCGTTTCACTGTTTAGGTTATACTTAAAAAAGAAAGTCCTTTCCTTTGGGTGGTCGATTGGTCGATTGTAGCAACATTATCGTAGGATTAGTGTTTCATGCGGTGGCCCACTTTGATCTGGAGCTGCATGTAGAACAAGTAATGGTAACATTGAGCTAGTAGCATGTGCAATATGTTGGACAAAAATAAAACCAACCTAATTCCTTTCACGTCTTTTTGTTGCCCCAATTCACCACTGTGTGAGTGAGTTTGCTGGGATGGGACTGCATTGCCTCCACAATATAATATGGAGACTACTGGTCATGGTGTGTGTGATGTTTTTGTGGGTTAGGCCTGTCATATCCATATCGAGTTCAATTGGATTATAGTGGAATACACCTTGAATTCAACAAGGGGATCAACTTCCAAAAAGGAGTTAGACAGTTTAACACACTTCTGTGTGTGCACGAGAGCTCATGTCTTCTTGTTTCAGCTCAAATCACAAAAAAAATACAAAATTAGTACATGCATCTCGTTACCAAAGGTAGATAATTTTAGGGCTGTTTGGAAGACATTTGTGCTTATATAAGTATTTTTGTAGGAGTGCTTGTATTATAAAGGCTCGCTTCCAAAAAGGAGTTAGACAGTTTAACACACTTCTGTGTGTGCACGAGAGCTCATGTCTTCTTGTTTCAGCTCAAATCACAAAAAAAATACAAAATTAGTACATGCATCTCGTTACCAAAGGTAGATAATTTTAGGGCTGTTTGGAAGACATTTGTGCTTATATAAGTATTTTTGTAGGAGTGCTTGTATTATAAAGGCTCGTTTGGGAGTGATTTTAGTTCTAGATAGGTCAACAATCACTTTAAGTGGTTTTAATGAATTTTATGGAGAAGCACATAGGATATTATTTTCCCCATAATCGTTTAAACCCACTTAAAGTGATTATATGGAGACGCATGTTGGAGTTACTTCTCCCCACAAGTGATTGTGACCCTCTAAAATCACTCCTAAACAAGCCCTTAAACGGATATAAGGTAAAATGATTCTTCATAGCAGTGATTATTGGTCTCTCCAGTATCACTCCTCCAACAAACCCTAATATGTTGAAATATTTATAAAAAAAAATCCAAGTGTTTATTAGAAAGGGACTTGGAAGTGATTTCTAAAGAACACCTCCAGAAAACGCTTTTATATCCACAAAAACACTTTAAAATTGTATGTCAAACGCTTTCAGAAGTGGTACCAAATCAAAACTCGAATTTACTATTCCTTTGAGTACAAATTGCAATGGCCTTTCCAGCACAGTAGAGAACAAGCCTTGTAAATATAAATGGGCAGATGAGCCCAAACTAACTTATGATGATGGGTTTTAAGTAGTAGAATTCTATAACGAGGGTCTTATCAAAGGTCCTTAGATGAGGTCATATCTCTTAGTTGTTAGTTCAAATTGGCTAGGTTTTTTTAATCTTTTTTTATCTTCCTTTCGGGTCTGATAATGCCCTCGTTTAAGGTCCTTATATAATGCCCTTACAATAGAATGACTCGTTTCAAGTAACTTGATACTCGATTTGGGCTTCTTTTGTTTTGGTGTGTTTGAAATAGTTGTGCCATATCCCGTGGTCCCCCTCAAAGCCTCAAAACTGCATGGTGTACCAAATGGAGGCTGAATATTGATGTTCTTTATCACGTGACCTTTAAGATATTTTCCAACTAGAGGCAGACCCAAGTGTCACTAGTCATTACCAATGAAACTAGAAATATTTCATGTCTACGTTACTTGAAAGGCCAATATATTGTTAAAATGTAAGCGCAAAGTAGGCCCCATAAAGGGCCTTCCCACAAAAATATAGGAAAAAAGAATTAGAGCCTTGAATTTTCTTTCTACTCCACTAATAAACCTTCTGGAAAAAGAAAAAATAAAAAGTAATATGCAGTGCCAATTTGGCATTGCTTATTTGGGTGATAAGTGATTTTAAATTTTTTTGGAAAGCCCAGCCCTTTTACTATGAGAAAATCACTTATTGTTAAAAATTGCTGTGAGAGAAAGCGTATAAGTAATGAGGTGCTTTCATTTTCTAATTATGCAAGAATCGGTTTTGAAGAGGCGATGAGTTTAATGATTATGTGGCAATCATTTTCTAATTATGCGGGAATCAGTACCAACAACATTTTTAACAAAAATTTTACCAAACGTGCTTTATCTTGATTTCTCTCACAACGATTATTTTCACAACACAACAATGTCAAACTAGCTCGTAGTTCAGTTCAGTAATTTGAAATGTCTATTTTTGTATTTTCCATTTAGAAAGGGAGAAGTTATTAGCAGTTCTTTTTTTTTTCTTTTTTTTTTTGTTGGATATTATCCACTCCTCTTTTTTATTTTAAAAAATAAAATATAAAGGAGTGCAAGATCACTATTTTGAAGTGCTAATAACAATTCCCTTCAGAAATCATCCCTTAAAAAGTCAGCTTACTAAAAGTATTTAACTATTTTATCATTATCATAGTCTTCTTGTTTGATTCTCATTAGTTATCCAAATGAGATCCCGAGCTTCTGCGCGTAGAGATTATGCCGTTAAACTGTATACGTAAGAATATGCCGTTAAAGATGGCATGAAAACTAAAGTACGTAAGGACCACATACGATGAAAAGAAGGCATTAAAGGGCTGATTTATCTATATATTATATATATATATATATATTATACAGAGTCCTCCTTTCCGTATTAATTAATCACTAATGTCCTTGTTATGTTGCTCTCGCCACCATTTCCAGTCAAAAACTCAAACATTAAAGAATCAAATAACACTTCGAAGTTTTCGCAAGACTTTGAATTTTTGACATGCGAAAGCATAATCTATACATATATGCATATATCACAGGAAAATTATCCGAGAACTTCTCTGGCAACCATGTTCTAGTGGCATTTGGGAAGTGGAAAGGGCTTGCAAATTTATACATTATAGGGTTTACCTGCCAAGAAATTTACTCAATTAATTAAGATTTTAAGTCAACATTTCCAGTAGCTTGTGAAGGTAGACATCTTTATTTATCCTCTATGGCACCCATGAGTTTTACACGATATCACATTTATCTTTTCCTTATGTTGTTTCTTGGTAGTTTGGTCATCACATTAATGTGTGTGTGTGTATATATATGTACGTATACAAGCCTCTAAGCAATCTATAACAAATATGGCAGTTCCACAAAGAACAAGCATGATAGTTGAGCTTCATCACTAAAAGCAATTTTGCTTCTTTTTAATTCTAGTATTCTCTAGCACCATATCTACGAACCATGCATGCAACCAAACTGAACGCAGCTCTCTCCTGTCCTTGACTCTCAATCTGTCTTCTCCTACTTTAAATTGGAATTCTGATAATTGTTGCTCTTGGGAAGGCATCACTTGTAAAGATGGATGGGTAACCCAATTGCTCTTACCCTCCAAAGGGCTCAAAGGAGGTGAGTTTCCCTTTTCCCTTGGTTCTCTCACACATCTCAGCCACCTCAATCTCTCACACAACTCACTTTATGGTTCACTTGAAATCAGATTCCTCTTGTTGTTGAATCGCCTTGAAATCCTTGATTTGAGCTATAACCTTCTTTCCGAAGAGCTTCCATTTTCTCTACCATCCAATAGTAATATCCACGTTGTGGATTTGTCCAGCAATCGCTTCCACGGTGCAATCCCATCTTCGTTCTTTCCAACATGCTTGGAACTTGACTAGTTTCATTGTCAGCAACAATACCTTCACCGGATTTATCGCGTCCTCTATGTCTTCATTCTTCCCCCTTCATTAGGGTACTAGATTTTTCCTTGAATAAATTTAGTGGCAAAATTTCTCCCAAACTAGGGGAATGTTCCAAACTACAGGTTTTTCATGCTGGTTACAATAATCTCTCTGGAGAACTTCCGAATGATATCTATAATGCATACAACACTTAAAGAAATTGCTTTACCGATGAATTCGCTTAACTGACCTGTTAGCAATAGAATTGTCAATTTCACCAACCTTGCAGTCCTCGACCTCTAGCATAATAACTTGATTGGCAAGCTACCTAAAAATACTAGGAAACTCTTCACACTAAAACTCATGCTCCTTCATTTCAACAATTTAGAAGGTTCTCTACCCCCATCTTTGATGAACTGCACAAGCCTTATAGAACTGAATCTGGATTCAACAACTTCGAAGGAGAAATCTCCACCCTAAATTTCTCCAAACGTAGTCAACTTAGTAAACTTGACTTAGGAAGTAATTCCTTCAGTGGTCACTTGCCAATAAGCCGTTACCCAAGCAAGTCCCTGAAAGCAATTAGGCTATCTAGAGGGGCAAATACAACCTGAGATTCTTTCATTAAAATCCTTGTCCTACCTTTCGCTTGGTGCCAATGAACTGACAAATGTCACAGGGGCAATGAAGATATTAATGGGTTCCAAGAGCCTTGCGACCCTCCTTCCGTATAGTTTTGTAGGTGAGGAAATGCCCACTGATGAAGACATGGTTGGTTTCGACGGATTCGAAAATCTTCGAATTTTAGCTTGGGTGATTGTGATCTCACTGGTCAAATACCTATGTGGTTATATGAGCTCAAAAGGCTAGAGGTCTTGGACTTGCCTTTTAATAGAATCACAGGCTCAATCCCTAGTTGGTTGGGAACTCTTCCAAGGCTCTTTTATATAAACTTTGACTCCAACCTAATTTCTGGTGAATTTCCAAAGGAGCTATGCAAACTACCCATGTTGGTATCTGAACAAGCTGCAGCTCAAGTAGACCATAATTTTCTTGAACTGCCTATCTTCATCCAACCTGATGGTGCTCAAGTTTTACAATACACCTGTTTGTCTTTCTTGCCGCCATCGATGTACCTACACAACAATAGCATTAGTTGCAGCATACCTGTTGAGATTGGTAGACTGCAGCTTCTTCATGCGTTGGATCTTAGCAACAACTTCTCCGGAGAAATTCCAGACCAAATATCCAATCTCAAAAATATGGATACGGTGGATCTCTCTGTGAATCATTTGTCTGGAAAAATCCCAACATCATTGAGGAGTCTTAATTTCTTGTCATTTTTCAATGTCTCCTACAATAATCTTGAAGGACCAATACCAACAAGTACTCAGCTCCAAGGCTTCAATGCCTCTGCATTTGAGGGGAACCAGCAACTTTGTGGTGCCCCCCTCCCAAATGGATGCCTGGGAACTAACGGGATTGATGCAGGTAATAAGAATAATCAAGATGTGGACAATGGGCATGAAATCCCATGGTTTTATATTTCCTTTGCGCTTGGATTCATTGTGGGATTTTGGGGAGTTTGTGGTCCCTTAATGTTTAAGAAGAGATGGGGACGTGCATATTTCCAATTTCTAGACAATGTACAAGACAGGCTCTATGTAATGATCACAGTGTGTGTGACCACGATGCAAAGAAGGGTTAGGATCTAGATTGTACTTTATCCTTCATGTATTTCAGCTTTTTTGTGTATTGATCTCCTAATTCTTTTCAGCAATCAGGCTATTCTTTATGTTAATAAACAAAAAATAAAAAGAAGAATAAAAACGATACGATACAGATAAAAACATGTTATAATCTCCTCATAGCTTGATACTTACAATATATATCACAATTGAAGGATCAATCAGAGCTAGAGGTGCCATTTCTTCACTCTTGCATCTCCATAAACCTGCGAAACCCTTACAGACTTGTCTCTCCTAACTGTAATCCATGGCTTACCCATTCAGTTTATGACAAAGAAAGACACACAATGAAAGACCCAGACAGCAAAATTCCTAAACACCATCTTTAGCTTTATACAAATTCTATCTCCAAGACTACCCTCTTTCTTCTATGTAGCACTCCACCTGAACACGAGAGAGCCATCCAACTCAAACATACAAGCAAAAAACCATCACTCACTCGACCCAAACCAACATTTTGTACCCACTGTACAAAATATCATCACCATTTCCTCACCATCTGTCCAATAAATGTACATTTGTCTATATCTTTGACTTTTTGATTACCCTTTCGAGTACCTAACCTAAACTTCAGTCAAGGCAGTACACAGTCCTGATTTAACATGATTCACAATGCATGTGGAGAGGAACCTTGATACATTCTCTCCACACATACCACCTTACAACATCATCTACACTCTATGAAACATGCACATGGTTCTAATCTACTTCCGATACGTTAAAATCTACTACCAATACGTTATCAAAAATCTGCTTCCAATAAGCCATTAAGGCCTCATCAAACAGTTCACAAAAATCCACCATACTTTTTGTTCATTTTTCGAAGACCAATTACCGCTAAAAGAAGTATAAGTATGCTTGGAGATAACGAGGAAGTCCCAACACATTCACCTCCTCTAAAAGTACACCCTACAACCTTATTCTTGTACTTCTGACCTCACAAATACTAAACCCTGAAAAACCATGCCCAATTGAATAGGGCTTTGGCATCACTTGTTATAAAAAATAAAAAGATTAAGGAGAGGCACATATGCATCCAGTATCAAGATCAATCACAAATACTAAGGAAATAAAATCTAATGTGGCGTAGTGAAAATCCATCTACATACACAGTACATAGGCAAAATGGATTATTCACTATCTAAGACCATAAAGAACTATAAAAAAGGTACCAGAACATAAACACCAAATTCAATACCAAATCTCAAACTATCCCCATTTCATTGCTTCCTGATGTCCCAAGCTATAGGACAAATTATGCCACTTTGCTTCCCAGGAACTAGCCAAAAACCTCTCACTTGAAACATGAATGTAGCAGGTAGTCATCTCATCTAAAAGAAACATATTTAACATATACATACTCTCTCAATGTAGAGGAACAGGGAAACCAAATCTACCATGGAGGAAGACTTGTTTAGCAAACGTGTAGTCTCCCCACTACCCTCTCCGGTGATCAATAGTTATACCTTTCTCTTTATAAAGCAAACAAAAATACAACTGGGGTGATTGAAAAAACAAAAACAAAAACCCCTAGCATTTTGATAGCATATGTGACAACAAATATATATTTGTTTTATGTTCAAAAACTAGCATCAAATAGTCAAAACACTGCGATGCATCAATGTTGCATCCTAAGGTACTTTCGAAAGCATTTTCTCCACTTGAGTAAAGCCACAGTAGCCATTGTACATGGAAAATGAAAAGCACAAGAGTTTATTTGACACTACCCAAAAAAGAAGAAGTATGCATTTCCGACTTCTCAATATTTATCTGGATGCAAACTGTAATATTACACTCAAATGCAATGTACACAAGCATTAGGCTTATACAATTAACTACATTGAAATTGATCCAGAAAGTAGTTCTGGCAAAGTTCTACCCATCATGTGAACTTGGTGAAGCAGTATGCAAGAAAATCTACAAGTTGCACAAAATTAAGAAATTCAAAATATCGCTGACATATTGCATCTGTAAAGCACCGCTCTCGCATTCCTGTTCCTGTAAATCAAGAGAGATCATGCATAGATAGAAACCCATTCATGAAAAACACAATCCTTACAACTGCAAAACCAAGAGATGCATTGTATACTCTAATCAACATGCATGGGTTCCAAGCCCCCACTTGCATCCTCCATTCCGTGTTTGTGCTCTTTCTCCTCAATCAAACTCTTCTGCTCTTCCTCTATGGTGTTCTGCAACTCATCCACCTGCAAAAAAATCAAATAAAAATTAAACCTAATTTCAAAAGGGTTCTACTGCTTAATGCAGGCAACATAGGAATTTAACAGAGCTGCATACCACATGCAAGAGCAGAGCAAACTGCTTCTTTCGGAGCTCCAGCATCCTCGAACTTGCCGTGTTCTCAGCGTCCAAAGCGGCAATCTCTTTCTCCAAATCGGATATGATTTTGAGCGTTTCGGACCGAGGCGGTTGCGTAGCGATCATTTTCCTGATCGCTTCACACTCCTCCTTATGCCTTCTTTCGATTTTACTCTCCTCAAGCTGCTTCTTCAGCAATTCAATGTCGGTCTGCGCTTGCACTATCTGCCGATTTATCTCCTCCCTCAACTCGTCAAAATTGTGCTTCTCTCTGAGATTCGCATCCACAACCGCTTTGCTCTTGAGGAGCGGAATCTCGAAGGTGCTGAGCTCTTGGAGGAAAGCTTTGGCCAGCTTGTCGCAGTCGCCATAGTTGTCCTCGTTCTTGTCGAGCTCAACGAACAGGGATGTGAACTTCTTCTGGAGCTTCTTCAATGGGGGTTCGCCTCTTGTGGTTGTGGTTCGAGTGAGAAGTCTGTGCTTGATGATTACGTCATCTTCGAGCGGCCCGAACGCGTAGTTCGCCGCCACGGCCTCGCCCCGCCCAGAAACCTTTCTTCCTTTTACCAGCATCGAAACAAACGTGGTTTCGGATAAATTCGATTTGCAATTCGCCGTCAAACCCTAATTCGAATCCTCAGAAACACAAATCCTAATTCTGTTCGTGGGATCCAACGGTGAAGGATGACGTTTGTTGTGTCTGCACAAGGTTTATCGAACGGTAGTTTTTTAGTGTGTTTCAAAGGAAAACACTTCTACAACTACACCGGATCCAGAATTTTTAAGAGTTATGAAAATAAAATAAAATAAAATAAGACCAATAAATAAATAAATAACTCAAACAAATAATGGAAGAGAAAAAGGAGGGCCCTTCAATTGGGATCGTCTACGGGTTAAGGTCTTTGTGGCTTTAGTAAGGGGATAGTAATTGGGGGTTTAGGGTTTAGGGTTTAGGGGATAGTCTTTGTGGATTTTTATTTTTTGGGTACAAATATATACTAAGTAGGACCTCAATTTTGGCCAATTTAAAACCACTATATAAATTATATATACGTAGGAGTATCGTTTTATAATTTTGTCTTTTTTTCCATTCAAGCGATATTGGGGTGGAGGTTTTCACACACACTTTGTCAATATGTCATGGGGTTCAAAACTAAGACCATTGGTCAGCAAAGTCAAAGCCCTTTCCTTTCAACTGGGCTAGATCCTGTTGACCCTTTTGTCTTATTTAAGAGCATTAATCCGTACATCCAAGGTTCTAAGTTCAACTCTTCTTTTCTCCATATGCTTGTATCAAAAAATAAAAATAAAAATTTAAACATAATTTCTTTGAATATGTGTGCAAATAAGGTCGGTTGATGATATTAAGCTCAAATTCATGACACCATTAGTTTGGAAGCAAAATTAAATTTGAGAAACTATTTTTGAATTTCATTAAGTCACTATTTGGATGAACGTACATTTGATGAGTCATTTGGAAGGGTTATAACAGATGCCTGAAAAAAAGAAAAAAAAGAAAAGAAAAGGCTTTTAGCATAAGGAAAAATGAAGTAGTGGAATCAGAAGTATGATGTTGTTGGGGTTTTGGGTCTTCTTCCGGAGCAAAAACTTACAGCTGCTTTGCGGATGCTTGCTTATGGGCATCTGCAGAGCAAGTGGATTAGATTGCGCGGATGAGAAAATCAACTATCCTAGAGTGCTTGGTGAGATTCTGTGATGCAATAGAAAATCTGTACAAGAGGGAATACCTCCGCAAACCTACGGCTAGGGACCTCCGAAGGCTTGTACAAAAAGCTGAGGCTTGAGGTTTCCTAGGAATGATTGGAAGCATCGATTGCATGCATTGGCAGTGGAAGAATTTCCCAACTGCTTGGCAAGGAGATTATGAGAATCGAAAGGGTCAAAAAAGTATAATTCTGGAGGCTGTAGCTTCATTCGACACTTGGGTTTGGCATGTCTTCTTCGGAGTTGCCGAATCTCAGAATGACCTTAATGTGCTTGGTCAATCCCAGTGTTCAACGATGTATTGCGAGGTCATTCCCCACAGATCACGTATTGAATCAACAATACCGTATACTCGGGTGCGTACTACCTCACTGACGAAATTTATCCTAGGTGGACGACATTCGTGAAACAATTCCGAATCCCCAATCCGAGAAGGAAAAAAGCTTTGCTACCTTTCAAGAAAGTTATATGAAAGACGAGGAAAGGTGTTTCGGTATCTTGCAACCTTGTTGGGCAATTATTAGGGGTGCTACTCGGATGCTTGATGAGGAGGTGCTGCAGAGCATTATGATGACTTGCATCATCCTCCATAACATGATTGTAGAGGATGAGTATGATTATGATGCTCAAGAGGTGTTTGAACCCAATCCCATGAACACGACGTTGACAAGAATTTATGAAAGGCCGATTGGACCAAATGGACAACCAATGGAGCATGAACCGTTAATTCAAGATGGTCGATACAACAACCCCATGATTGATCATTAGTAGGAAATGCAATCTTCATATGTTCACGAGAGACGTCAAGTTGACTTGATCGAGCACTCATTGGAATTATGCTTTATTTTGTGTGTGGTGTGTTTGGAACTATGCTTTGTTTTTAATTATGCTTTGTTTTGTGTGTTGTTTGCAATAAATTAAGGTTTGTTTTTAATTAAACTTTGTTTTGATGTGCAAATGTTTTTAATAAATAGTCATATTATTTAATGCTTTCTTTATTGAATAAAAGGGAAACAATACAACAAATTAATACATATGACAAATCTTTCAATACAACCTAATGATTTTGATCATTTAACCAATCCATATTGCTAGGTTCGTCGTCATGGAAAAGTTTTCTCCTAATCTCATCCCTTCGTTTTAGTTTCCAATAGGACTTTGTTTCAAGGAGACATATCGCTCGTATGCATGGCCATGATTTTCATCTCTCTGTCCTCCATGTCTTGTTCGTGTGCCTACTGCCTTTGAATTGCAAATGATTCATGTCCTACCTTGTCCGCTTCTTCTATTTTCAAGTCTCTCTCAATTCTCATTTCGTTGTTCTTAGCTATTTGCTCCAAAAATTGTGCACATTCATTGTTCAAAGTGCTCCCTCTCTTGCCATTTGCCGCCTTTCTCCCAATAGGTCTTGGCACACGTGGGAGTGGTGAGTCTTGATCCATTTGGGAGTCCAATGGCGAATCGGTTGCCAACGAATAGTGGAGCGGCATCTCATTCAACACAACCGGTGGACCAGTAGAAATAATTTTGAATCTCGAACAATTCTTCACAACTTCCCACATTGGTGATTCATGAAACTTTTTTTGCCTTGCCCCATGGCACCGAACCACATTTGTGCCTGTAGGATCTATTAAAAATTAATAATTGGAAATGCAAGAAAAAAAAATGAGTATGGAAGAAAATATAAACAAATTGGAAATGCAAGAAAAAAGAAAAAGATTATGCAACAAAATATAAATAAATTGGAAATGCAAGAAAAAATAATTGAATATGCAAGAAAATAAAACATTAAATTGAATAAAACCGCAATTATAAATATTTTACCTCATCGGCAAGATTTTGACCGCTTCGAATGTTATCCTTCGCTTTTGCCAATGAATATCTCCATTTCCCTAACTCTTTATTTAAAATTTTCCACTTACTGGCCAAGGTCATTTCTGTCCGAGGCGGACCTAATCTTTCAGCAAATTCTCCATGAATTTTTCTCCACATATGACAGAAATTCATCTCATTGCTCCCGACTAGGCAATGACTAACTTTCACCCAACACTCACACAACACAATATCTACCTAAGTTGTCCACGCGCCCCCAACTTCAACAGAAGTGGCCATTAGTTTTTTGATACAAATGAAAAGTACTAGAAAAATATGAGTGGAGAGTAAAAAATATTGGAAGGAGAAGAGTTGTATGAAGATTTGGTGTGGAAAGTGAATAAAATGTTAGGGTATTTATAAGGAAAAAATCCAGAATTTTTGGGTATTTTAAAAACAAAATTCAAAATTTTTTGCAATTTTTTAACCAAAAAACTCAAGACCATCAGTTTCTGGACAAAAACCGATAGGAGTGTCCGAGAAGCGCCACGTGGCGTCTTCCTGTTGGGAGCTGTTAGGGCTGGCATCATGCATGACGTCACCCTGATGTCATCGACAAAAATAAAAAAAATTTAACGTGCCAACGGTAAAAATTTAAAAAAATAAATAATCTGATTTCACTTCGCTGATGTCAGCGTGACGTCAGCTACTTCGAACTAGAGCCCAGTCGTGGAGGGCCTAACCTGGGCTTACAGCACATGTTATCTCAGAGTTGTCCACGCCCCAGTTAGTGTCAATCTCTCAAATTGGGCTTCACTAATTAGCCTACTGAATTTATACAGCACATGTGGAATTTAGCCTAAGCAACAAACCATTTAAGCATAAATAGATGTCTCCATAGATGTCTATTTATGCTTAAATGGTTTGTTGGTAAAATGCACCCGTTAGGCTTTCGGATGACTGAACTCTCTCCCCCAACCAAATTTGGATATGATTAGTCTTCTTTCATTCTTTTGCAGAGTGATTCTTTGCCAAGGGTACCAATACCGCTTGGTCCTGTCTCAGTACAGTACTGTTCATTGTTTGGTTGAGCTCTTCCGCATCTTGTTCGTATAGTGCGCGGACTCCACACTTCTTCACCTTCACCGTCAGCCACGTCTTCTCTCCTTGATGAGATCTTGCATCTAAATGAAACCTCATCTTATGATCATGGCATTTCTCCCTCCAATAGGTCTCAGGACTCTGTCTTGGTTCCCAATAGTCATGTTGCCTAGACAGGAGGATCAACCAAAGGTGATCAGACGCTACATCGTCTATGGGAATACCATAACCCGCGCCCGCAGGGTGTTTAAATCATCATAATGGCAAAAAAACTAATTGAATTATGTTTCGTAGCAGTAGCTGAAATTTCTTGAGCAGGTACAAATAGAGCACAAAAAGCAAACCCCACCCACTTGCTATTAGAATCCGAAGGTAGTGTCTCAATTACTGAGTCTCCCACACTTTGATTATTGAACCAATCAGGAATTTCACTTCCAGGAATTAAAATATCGAAGGAGAACAAAGAACGAGGAATTTCCTGCACCAAAGCAAGGATATAAATAGTACTACACAACTAAAGAGGGAAGAGGAGGGAGGGAGAAGGAGAAGTACCTGAAGGAATTTCTTCACCATTAAAAATATTGGAACTGGAACCTTGATGGTCAATCAAACTGAAGCAATTGAGAGAACTAATCGACATAAAACTTACACCATTGCACATCGGTGTTGGATCTGGGAATATTTTCAAGGAAGTACAATTATCAGTGTTTACAAGACTATCTAGTGGTCCGTAAATATCTAGTGGTCCGTTTGATGGAAGGCTTGGCAATTTTTGAAGCCTTTTGCAATTCTTCAATTTGAACTCGCAAAGCTTAGAAAGCCCACTGATGCTTGCAGGAAGGCTAATAAAATGGTTTCCATCCAAGATTTAATTCTTCTAAAAAGGACAATAAACCAATATCTTCAGGTATTGCTCCTTCACAAAGATTGCAATCATTCAGATTTAGACACGTCAAAAAGCATAAATCCTTTAAGGAAGCTAACACCAGACTCACAGGGTGGGGATTCTTTCTTGGAAGTAAGCCAAAAGTGAAGAAAGAATGCCATGATCTAGGCAGTTCGATATTTTTCACTGGAACCAGGGAAGATGGGGGATCTCTCATAGAAATTCCACTCATATCAAGCTCCTTCAAACTCGCCATGGAATGTATATTTGATGAAGGCATTTGCTCAACAGCAGTGAAGCTTAAAGAAAGCTTCGAAAAATTCTTCATTTCTCCCACAAATTCTGGAATCTTTTTCAATTTTGAGCAACCAGAAAGATCAAATATTTCAAGAGATTCCAGTTCTACTTCACTTGGGAGACTCTTAATGCTTTTACAGTTCTTAAAATTCAAAACTCTTAGTCTTTTGAGAGAGGCAATGGATGGATGAATCTTAACAATATTAGTACAACCTTCAAAAACCAGCCTCTCAAGATTCTGAGTACCTGTGAAATCTGGAGTCCTTGTCAAGTTCTCGGAGTAACTAAGATCAATAGATTTCAACTTCACCATGTACTGTACAAAACATGAAAATGGTGGATTAAATTAATTAACTTCCAAGAACCTTACCATTTATTGAAATTGAAAAGAAATAGCTCTAAAAAAAAAGGTCTACCTTCATTCCATCCCAAAGGTGATCAATTTTGCTATGCCGCAGAAGAAGTTCAACAAGATCAACAGGTTGAAAACTTGGTGGCAGACATTTGGAGGGATACCAACTCCACTCCAGAATCCTTAAAGAATTGGGAAGATACTTTGGGCCCAAAGAAAGGCGCAAATTATTAATCTTGAGCAACCTTAGTTTACACATCTTAGTGAATGCTTCAGGATTCCAGTGTGCCGCTTCAAATTCATGCAAGCGTAGGACTATGCCTTCAATGGCTTCCGTTCCCTTGTAAATAGGAATAAAAGTGAAAAGTTAATGTCATAATCAAGTCTCTCTTATCATGTTTAATGGAGTTATATATAGTATGTTATCCAAGGCTTTGGTATTTTATTTTTTTGCGCAACTTCTTACCGTATTGTTTGTGAGTACATGATGGATGTCACTGTGAAGCCACAAGCGACTGCGACCACCTGGCTCGTCAAAAGACTCTTGACGAACAATCTCCCTTCCCATTTCTTGTATCAAATCATGCACATACACACACTTGTATGAGAGAGACAAGAGAGATTTCTCAATTAGAACATGTATCACAATACGAGTGCCAACAAAACCACAACTGTCTAGTATTTCAATCACTTCTTCCTTGTCACCAAACTTATGGAAACATGCAACATCAAGAAAAATTTTCTTCTGCATTTCCTCTAGTCCATCATAGCTTATTTTCAAAATTTCAAAAACTTTTCTGTCAGGAGCTTGCTTCAGTTTATCTAGTGCACTCTTCCATTCATCTCGACTTCTTTTGTACAAAAAAGACCCCAAAGTTTGAAGAGCTAATGGAAGACCTCCTGCATAGTTTATGAAATTTTTAGACAGTTCTAGATAATCTTCTTCAAGGTTATCTTTTTTAAAGGCCTTCCTACTAAAGAGATAAAGAGCTTCATCCTCGGTTAATGGCATGACCTCATATACCTTCTCTATCCCATGTTCGACTAACAAGCGTTCATCTCTAGTTGTAATGATGATTCTACTTCCCGAAACCAAAGCAGTTTTTTTCTCTGATCAACATTTCCAGTTGGTCTGATTGATCTACATCATCAAGAATGAGAAGAACCTTTTTATTACATAGACACCTCTTTATCATAGTAAATCCATCATAAGCATCATAAAATTGTATATTTTCTTTCCCCAAGATATTGGAAAGAAGCTGTTTCTGTAAAGGAACTAGACCATGTTTTTCATAAACCTCTCTGACATTTGCAAGAAAGCTGCTACCTTGAAAACTATGAGAAATTCTCTCATAAACTAATCTAGCAAGGGTTGTCTTACCCATTCCGCCCATCCCCCATATCCCCACAAAGCGCACATCATTTGCGCTTGTATCTAAATACAGATCTAGTTCCTTTAGTTTAGTATCAAGTCCGACTAATATGTCTGCGGAATCTAAACGTGAAAATGTGGGATGCACTTTATCCCACACTGCATCAACAATTTCTGTGATAAGCTCTGTATCATACCTAGAAGTAGAAGAAAAAAAAATCATCAGATGAGGTTATATGAATATATCGTAGATAAAAGTGCATGGCAAAACTGAAATGCAATATTCAAGAATTGGTCTTATTAGCTATGTGTCAGTTGTTGCTTCATGCTTACCTATAATCCTTTGAATTCCACCCAGCGAGATTAGCAACTTTTTTTAAAGCATTTCTCCACTCAAGCACCTCCTCTCTGTCTTCACCACAATTCCTTTCAGGGTTAACGAGGGCAGTCCCAAAACTCCCCCGTTGATGTCGTACATCAGAGGGATCCACATCATAAAAAATTGGGAAAATTCTCTCCTTCTCTTTTATGGACTGAACAATATGGGTTAGTTCACGCAAACACCAACTTGATGAAGCATAGTTTGTTGAAAGAACTATGATTGCAAACCTTGATTGTTCAATCGCGGTCAGAAGTTCCGGATTGATATCTGTCCCTCTTTGAAGATCTGGATCATCCCTGAAAGTTATAATTCCTCGCCAGTCCAACTGTTTGTATAAATAGTTTGTAAAACCCCTGCGAGTGTCTTCACCCCTGAAACTCAAAAACACTTCGTATTTCCGTGGACAAATTGCAGTAGCTGAAGTGAAGGCCCTTTGGCTGCTCAATGCCATTGGAAAGTGGTTCCAAGAAATCTTCTCTCAGCACCGGATCGCGGAACTAGAATGATTAGAAAGATGGTAGTTCAATGGCACCAATTGAAATATGGAAAAGAAAAATCAACACAGAGAGAGGTTTCAGGGAGGCAACGACAAAGACTTCAGCAATGTTTCATCATGGTGAGTTGCGAGGAAAAGATGCCCTTGTCATTAACTAATGCAAAAGAAGATGATAATTAGAGAAGAAGACAGAGGAAGTAGTTGGAGTTGGAGAAAATGGTGCCATGACATTCTTTTGTTAATTTGAAAGGCTGATGACTTGATAAGTTCGATTAATTTTTGTGTTAGTGTCGTTTAGCATATTGATTTAAATAATTTTAAATTTCCTTAATCACAACTCACCGTCCTTAAATAAATAATATGTTAAACTCAAGGTGTAGGGGAAGTATACATCAGAGAAGACTTTGTTAAGATTAAAGTCTAGCACTAGCATACAACTTTAATTCCTTTCTCATATCCTGTTTTCATTGGTTTGTTCAATGCTTGGAGAGTTGGGATGATAATAGAAATTTGCAGCCTCTCTTTTCTGATGATAATAGAAATATTTCATATGAATACAATGTTAAGTGACTTCTAGCTGTGTAGGATGACTCCCACCAACAGTTTATAACTTTTTTCCTCATTTGGTGGCGGCGAATATTATTTTCTATTAGTATTTTTGTAATGGGACGTAATGGGAAATCGCCAATTCGAATATTACTAGCATGAAGGCAGGAATGGGAAAAAACTTAACAGGGTTAAGGATGACTCCCTTGATTCACCTCATTGTTATTCCTACCTCCACACTATTTAAACTTACCAAGTTTCTAAATCCATGATCTTTATTTTGGATATGATTAAGACCAAAAAAATTTATTTTTATTTTGGGTGGTTTCAAACTATTCATTGAATTACTAATTTACCCTAATATAAAATGACCAAAGAGGATATATTGAATTGTAAAACAAATGTAATTTTAATAAGTACACTTTACTCAATTCATTTTAGGGTTCATTTAATAACACTCTTTTTTTCATTTCTATGTTTTTCATTTTCTAATTTTTTAAAAGACTTTTTTTTCTCTTTACAAATGCACAACAACCTTCCTTTGGGGTCTTCTGGTAAAGGAGTTAAAAGAGCCTTGAACAAGACGCAAATTATGAGCTTTGCCCAACTGGGTTTGATTAACATTCGTCAATCCCCTTTTGGGTCAAATAAACTTGGAGTTTTTACACTTTGTTTTCAATATTTTGACTTTAAAATTGCGTACAGTTCATGTCCTCCTCCATTCTTCGTTTATTTCTTCCCATGTGTATATTTTTTTGGGAATTTCCTTTTAACACGTGAATGATCCTATATCTAAGTGATATTGAAATATTTTCTTCCTATTTTCCTCGGGATCTTTTACTGCCTCTGCCAGATTCTGCTTTGGATCATCTCATTTAAATCCATTGGTTGAGAATAAGTCTTAAGAAGAAAAAAACCAAATATGCAAATTATATCTATGTGGGTGTGTGTGTATATATATATATATATATATGTTAAGGACAATCATTATATCATTTTGTCTTTTATTTTATTTTATATTAAAAGCGATATTGGGGAAGGAGGGTTTTTCACACAAACACTGTCAATGTGTCAAGGTTCAAACTTGAGACCATTGGTTTGCAAAATCAAGTCCATTTCCACTAGGCGTTTATATCAAAAATAAAAAATAAAACATAATTTCTTTCAAAATCTGTACAAATATGGTTGGTTGATGATATTAAGCTCATGTTCATGAAACCATTAGTTTGGAAGCAAAATGAAATTTGAAACATTATGTCCCTTTTCACTGGGCTAAGCCTCGTTGACCATTTTATCTTATTTAAGAGTATTAATCCCCACATCCAAAATTTTAAGTTCAATTCCCCCTCACTCCATATCACTAAAAAAAAATTGCTCATAAGACACTATTTGTTTTTGTGCTCTTTGAGCTTAAAGGCACAAATATTTGTGTTTATTATGAATAGCCACAGTGCACCAACATTTTAAATGTCTCTACACGTGCTTTTATTTTGACAAGTTGATTAGAAGTTTTTCCAGCTTCCGCAAAAGCACAATTTTGAAATCGTGCTCAATAGTCTTAAATTTTCAACAACAAAAATTAATTCATAAAACGTTCTCGGACCAAAACACAGAATTCAAATATTTTATTTTTTGAGAAAATAAAAAACAACAACAAAAACATGAAAAGAAGGCTCAAAAGTGGAACAAAATAGTGTAAAAATGATCAAACTAACATTTTTTGTTCCCTCACCCTGTTCTTATCATAGCAAAAAACATAAAAATAAAAAAATCCAGACAACGAAAACCCCCCACAAATTGCAATGTCTTTAAGAAACAACAAAAACACGAAGGCCTCGTTTGGCTGGCAATTAGAAAACCATTTTCAAAAATTGGAATTGAATCTGCATCTTTGAGTTGGAGTTTTATTCTGACTTTTTTGAGAACTTGAAAATTTGTTTGGTATTAAAAATTGGAAATTTGCAATCTTTCAGTCAAGTATGGGTTTTCAATCTGGAATTGGGCTATTAAAACAAAATACTTTTTTTAAATTTGTATATTTTAAACCCAAAATGCTTCGCCTCCAACCCAAATCGCATGATTTCACTTTTTTTCATATTTCAAATTTCACATGTTTGATGATATTTATTTCTTTTGATGTCTGATTTAACATTGCATAAAGTTACATTTAACAGTTTCCCAAACTGATTTTTTTTTAAATTAAGTAAGCTAGTGTTTTGGATTAATCAAGGTGGTCCTCTTATATATGTCTGATATGAGGAATAAATCTTTGATATGGTATGATGAAATTAGGATATCAAAATCACTATAATCTTGTTGAATAGGTTAGCTAGGCTTCATGACCAAAACACTCAAGAGGGATAACTCCACAAGGAAAGTAAGTAGTCGCACGGATTGACTAATCAAAGCCATCAAGCATAAAACATAAGTTCACACTCCTTTCAGGATTCTTATAAGTTTTATGCATCATATAGTTTGACAACCTTTTATGCATAACAATCATTCATACCTCTCGAGCAGTTCTACAACCAACAACATACTATAGCCTCGTAGCAATCATCAAGTTGTCCCCATTGATTATAGGCCTCTGTAACTCAGTCACAGTGATCACATACTTAGGAGGACACGCAGACTAATCAAAATGACCATTAAAAAAAAAAAATTCATATCCTTGTAAAACGGATTAAACATTAAAAAAATTCATAAAGGTAGATTACAAAAATAACTGCTAATGTCTTACTTGAATAGTAAAAGCTAAAATGGAGAGCAATTACTACACCTAACTCCTAAGCTCAAATTCTTTGACAGCATAGGCAGATTACTGTGAAATGACTTTTATTTTATTTTTACTAAATTTGTTATACATATTAAGTAACTCTAACACACTCTAACACATTGAAAGAGTTATAACAGATTCTTTGACATCATATACATACTCTCTCAACTCAATGTAGAGGAACAGGGAAACCAAATCTACCATGGAGGAAGACTTGTTTAGCAAACGTTTAGTCTCCCCACTGCCCTCTCTGGTGATCAATAGTTATACCTTTCTCTTTGTAAAGCAAACACAAATACAGCTGGGGTGATTGAAAAAACAAAAACAAGAACAAAAAACCCTTAGCATTTTGATAGCATATGCGACAACAAATATATATTTGTTTTACGTTCAAAAACAAATCAAATATTCAAAACATTGTTGCATCCCAAGGTACTTTCGAAAGCATTTTCCCCAGTTGAGTAAAGCCACAGTAGCCATTGTACATGGAAAATAAAAAGCACAAGAGTTCATTTGACACTACCAAGCCCAAAAAAAAGGTACGCATTTCCGACTTCTCAATATTTATCTGGATGCAAACTGGGCTGCATACCACATGCAACAACAGAGCAAACTGCTTCTGTCGGAGCTCCAGCATCCTCGAACTTGCCGTGTTCTCGGCGTCCAAAGCGGCAATCTCTTTCTCCAAATCGGATATGATTTTGGGCGTTTCGGACCGAGGCGGTTGCGTAGCTATCATTTTCCTGATCGCCTCACACTCCTCCTTATGTCAATTCCCTTTTCGATTTTACTCTCCTCAAGCTGCTTCTTCAGCAGTTCAATGTCGGTCTGCGCTTGTACTATCTGCCGATTTATCTCCTCCCTCAACTCGTCGAAATTGTGCTTCTCTCTGAGATTCGCATCCACAACCGCTTTGCTCTTGAGGAGCGGAAACTCGAAGGTGCTGAGCTCTTGGAGGAAAGCTTTGGCCTGCTTGTCGCAGTCGCCATAGTTGTCCTCGTTCTTGTCGAGCTCGATGAACAGGGATGTGAACTTCTTCTGGAGCTTCTTCAATGGGTTCGCCTCTTGTGGTTGTGGTTCGAGTGAGAAGTCTGTGCTTGATGATTACGTCATCTTCGAGCGGCCCGAACGAGTAGTTCGCCGCCACGGCCTCTCCCCGCCCAGAAACCTTTCTTCCTTTTACCAGCATCGAAACAAACGTGGTTTCGGATAAATTCGATTTGCAATTCGCCGTCAAACCCTAATTCGAATCCTCAGAAACACAAATCCTAATTCTGTTTGTGGGATCCAACGGTGAAGGATGACGTTTGTTGTGTCTGCACAAGGTTTATCGAACGGTAGTGTGTTAGTGCGTTTCAAAGGATCCAGAATTTTAAGACTTATGAAAATAAATTAAATTAAATTAAATTAAGACCAATAAATAAATAAATAACTGAAACAAATAATAAGGCCCTTCAATTGGAGAAAAACTTCTGTCACAGGGATGCCACTGTTAGCAAACCACGTAACTATTCTAAGCCAATTAAATTTGAGAAACTATTTTTGAATGTCACTATTTGGATGAATGTAACATTTGATGAGTCATTTGAAAGGGTTATAACAGGCCTGAAAAAAAACAAATAAAAGCTTTTTGTATAAGGAAAAATGCTCCCGTTAGGCTTACGGATGACGGAACTCTCCTCCCCCAACCAAATTTGGATGTGATTAGTCTTCTTTCATTCTTTTGCAGAGTGATTCTTTGCCAAGGGTACCAATACCGCTTGGTCCTGCCTCAGTACAGTACTGTTCACGTGTTCGCTTAGTGATGACACCTTGTACCTTGTCTGATTTGTCATAATCACAATCTGTAACGTCATCATAAAAAGAATTCTTTCTGTTGGAATATTGTTTCATTGTTTGGTTGAGCTCTTCCGCATCTTGTTCGTATAGTGCGCGGACTCCACACTTCTTCACCTTCACCCACTTCTTCTCTCCTGGATAAGATCTTGCCTCGAAATGAAACCTCATCTTATAGGTCTCAGGTCTCTCTCTTGGTTCCCAATAGTAATGTTGCCTAGACAGGAGGATCAAGCAAAGGTGATCAGACGCTACATCGTCTATGTAAATAATATAACCCGCGCCCGCAGGGGTGTTTAAATCATCATAAAGGCAACAAAAATCGGGAATATGACAACCCGCGCACGCAGGGGTGTTTAAATCATCATAAAGGCAAAAAAAACTAATTGAATTATGTTTCGTAGCAGTAGCTGAAATTTCTTGAGCAGGTACAAATAGAGCACAAAAAGCAAACCCCACCCAATTGCTATTAGAATCCGAAGGTAGTGTCTCAATTACTGAGCCTCCCACACTTTGATTATTGAACCAATCAGGAATTTCACTTCCAGGAATTAAAATATCGAAGGAGAACAAAGAACGAGGAATTTCCTGCACCAAAGCAAGGATATAAATAGTACTACACAACTAAAGAGGGAAGAGGAGGGAGGGAGAAGGAGAAGTACCTGAAGGAATTTCTTCACCATTAAAAATATTATGGAACTGGAACCTTGATGGTCAATCAAACTGAAGCAATTGCGAGAACTAATCGACATTTCACGTACACCATTGCACATCGGTGTTGGATCTGGGAATATTTTCAAGGAAGTACAATTATCAGTGTTTACAAAACTATCTAGTGGTCCGTAAATATCTAGTGGTCCGTTTGATGGAAGGCTTGGCAATTTTTGAAGCCTTTTGCAATTCTTCAATGTGAACATCCTAAGCTTAGAAAGCCCACTGATGCTTGCAGGAAGGCTAATAAAATGGTTTCCATCAAGATTTAATTCTTCTAAAAAGGACAATAAACCAATATCTTCAGGTATTGCTCCTTCACAAAGATTGCAGTCCTTCAGATTTAGACACGTCAAAAAGCATAAATCCTTTAAGGAAGCTAACACCAGACTCACAGGGTGGGGATTCTTTCTTGGAAGTAAGCCAAAAGTGAAGAAAGAATGCCATGATCTAGGCAGTTCGATATTTTTCACTGGAACCAGGGAAGATGGGGGATCTCTCATAGAAATCCCACTCATATCAAGCTCCTCCAAACTCGCCATGGAATGTATATTTGATGAAGGCATTTGCTCAACAGCAGTGAAGCTTAAAGAAAGCGTCGAAAAATTCTTCATTTCTCCCACAAATTCTGGAATCTTTTTCAATTTTGAGCAACCAGAAAGATCAAATATTTCAAGAGATTCCAGTTCTACTTCACTTGGGAGACTCTTAATGCTTTTACAGTTCTTAAAATTCAAAACTCTTAGTCTTTTGAGAGAGGCAATGGATGGATGAATCTTAACAATATTAGTACAACCTTCAAAAACCAGCCTCTCAAGATTCTGAGTACCTGTGAAATCTGGAGTCCTTGTCAAGTTCTCGGAGTAACTAAGATCAATAGATTTCAACTTCACCATGTACTGTACAAAACATGAAAATGGTGGATTAAATTAATTAACTTCCAAGAACCTTACCATTTATTGAAATTGAAAAGAAATAGCTCTAAAAAAAAAGGTCTACCTTCATTCCATCCCAAAGGTGATCAATTTTGCTATGCCACAGAAGAAGTTCAACAAGATCAACAGGTTGAAAACTTGGTGGCAGACATTTGGAGGGATACCAACTCCACTCCAGAATCCTTAAAGAATTGGGAAGATACTTTGGGCCCAAAGAAAGGCGCAAATTATTAATCTCGAGCAACCTTAGTTTACACATCTTAGTGAATGCTTCAGGATTCCAGTGTGCCGCTTCAAATTCATGCAAGCGTAGGACTATGCCTTCAATGGCTTCCGTTCCCTTGTAAATAGGAATAAAAGTGAAGTTAATGTCATAATCAAGTCTTGCTTATCATGTTTAATGGAATTATAGTATGTTATCCAAGGCTTTGGTATTTTATTTTTTGAGCAACTTCTTACCGTATTGTTCTTGAGTACATGAACAATGTCACTGTGAAGCCACAAGCGACTGCGACCACCTGGCTCGTCAGGAGACTCCTGACGAACAATCTCCCATGCCATTTCTTGTATCAAATCATGCATACACACACACATGTCTGAAGGAGACAAGAGAGATTTCTCAATAAGAACATGTATCGCAATACGAGTGCCAACAAAACCACAACTGTCTAGTATTTCAATCACTTTTTCCTTGTCACCAAACTTATGGAAACATGCAACATCAAGAAAAATTTTCTTCTGCATTTCCTCTAGTCCATCATAGCTTATTTTCAAAATTTTCAAAATTTCTCTGTCAGGAGCTTGCTTCAGTTTATCTAGTGCACTCATCCATTCATCTCGACTTCTTTTGTACAAAAAAGACCCCAAAGTTTCAAGAGCTAATGGAAGACCTCCTGCATAGTTTATGAATTTTTTAGACAGTTCAAGATAATCTTCTTCAATGTCATCTTTTTTAAAGGCCTTCATACTAAAGAGATAAAAAGCTTCATCCTCGGTTAATGGCATGACCTCATATACCTTCTCAATCCCATGTTCGACTAACAAGCGTTCATCTCTAGTTGTAATAATGATTCTACTTCCCAAACCAAAGCAGTCTTTTTCTCTGATCAACATTTCCAGTTGGTTTGATTTATCTACATCATCAAGAATGAGAAGAACCTTTTTATTACATAGACACCTCTTTATCATAGTAAATCCACTATGAGCATTATAAACTTGTATATTTTCTTTCCTCAAGATATTGGAAAGAAGCTGTTTCTGCAAAGGAACTAGACCATGTGTTGCATAAACCCCTCTGACATTTGCAAGAAAGCTGCTACCTTCAAAACTATGAGAAATTCTCTCATAAACTAATCTAGCAAGGGTTGTCTTACCCATTCCGCCCATCCCCCATATCCCCACAAAGCGCACATCATTTGCGCTTGTATCTAAATGCAGATCTATTTCCTTTAGTTTAGTATCAAGTCCGACTAATATCTCTGAGGAATCTAACAATGAAAATGTGGGATGCACTTTATCCCACACTGCATCAACAATTTCTGTGATAAGCTCTGTTTCATACCTAGAAGTAGAACAATAAAAAAAAATCATCAGATGAGGTTATATGAATATATCCTAGATAAAGTGCATGGCAAAACTGAAATGCGATATTCAAGAATTGGTCTTATTAGCTATGTGTCAGTTGTTGCTTCATGCTTACCTATAATCCTTTGAATTCCACCCAGCGAGATTAGCAACTTTTTTTAAAGCATTTCTCCACTCAAGCACCTCCTCTCTGTCTTCACCACAATTCCTTTCAGGGTTAACGAGGGCAGTCCCAAAACTCCCCCGTTGATGTCGTACATCAGAGGGATCCACATCATAAAAAATTGGGAAAATTCTCTCCTTCTCTTTCATGGACTGAACAATATGGGTTAGTTCACGCAAACACCAACTTGATGAAGCATAGTTTCTTGAAAGAACTATGATTGCAAACCTTGATTGTTCAATCGCGGTCAGAAGTTCCGGATTGATATCTGTCCCTCTTTGAAGATCTGGATCATCCCTGAAAGTTATAATTCCTCGCCAGTCCAACTGTTTGTATAAATAGTCAGTAAAACCCCTGCGAGTGTCTTCACCCCTGAAACTCAAAAACACTTCGTATTTCCGTGGACAAATTGCAGTAGCTGAAGTGAAGGCCCTTTGGCTGCTCAATGCCATTGGAAAGTGGTTCAAAGAAATCTTCTCTCAGCACCGGATCGCGGAACTAGAATGATTAGAAAGATGGTAATTCAATGGCACCAATTGAAATATGGAAAAGAAAAATAAACACAGAGAGAGGTTCCAGGAAGGCAAAGACAAAGACTATAATGAAAATGAAAAACAAAATAATCGTGTAGAAAGGGGCTTGAGCAATGTTTCGTCATGGTGTGTTGCGAGGAAAAGATGCCTTTGACATTACCTAATGCAAAAGAAGATGATATTTAGAGAAGAAGACAGAGGAGTTGGAGAAAATGGTGCCATAACAACGGCAGTACGGGAAGTATACGTCAGAGAAGACTTTGTTAAAATATTCTAGCACTAGTATACGACTTTAATTCCTTCTCATATCCTGTTTTCATTGGTATGTTCAAGACGCGTATTATCTACGCTTTCTTATTAAGAATTGACCACTAGTGCAACGTGGCACATATTTTGAGAACGACACCGACAAAAGCCTTTATTCAAGGTTTGAAATATTCAAGCCCATTGTGACACTTCTTGAAGCGGCCAGCACTCAAGCACCGCCAAATTAAGTTCAATTTAATTTGTTTCCTAAACAGTTTGGTGGCGGCGATACCTTTGTGTCTTCTGTCTTCCACCTTTTGAACGTCGAGAAGGTGAGTAAATTAGAGTAAAAAAATGTATTTAATTTATACTATAAGAAGTGTGTAACAACTATTTGATCTATCCACGGTGCAACTTATAGGCACATCTCAACACGTCATACATTTAAGTTCTACTTTCATATCAACACATCATACATAATGTTGGGTACATAGGGTTAACAACGGTGCAATTTATAGGCACATCTCAAATTTTACCCGATTCGCTAACACGAATAATTACCTACATTTTTCTCTGAGCACGGGATTGAGGAACTAGAATTAGACCGGCAATATTGCACACGATTCGCTAACACGACACGGATTCGCAATAAAATATCGTATTTGGGTTGGCCTTATCGGGTCGAGTTGATAACGAGTGAACCCGTTAAGCACCCATTATCTTAACAGTCGTTTGTATGATTCGCGAATGACCCGTAACCCGTTAAGAGCAGGGGTATTTTTGTAAATTTACGTTATAAAATAAAATCCCTAGCTAACCTAACTATCTTTTCTTTGCGTCTTCTCCCATCTTCCTCTTCCTCCTCCTCCTCCTCACTCACTGACTTAAACATACCCAAATCACTTTCTCACTCTCAAGTCACGTTCTAAACTCTTTTGTTCTCCCTAGATATTCTCACCAACCAAACAACAGGCTACCTTCATCTTCTCTCTAGATATTCTCTCCAACTAAAGGTATGAACTTCCCTGTATTTAAATTTTGTTGGGCTCATTTTTTTTTTCTGTGTTGTCTTCCTTTTTCGCTGGTCTTGGTCTGTTTGTTTGTGTATTCTTTATTTGTTTTACTGGCAAATGGAAGATATTGAGACTACCAATGGGAATCGTGGATGAGGAATTTGTTGTAGTTTCAATGGATGGTGTTTCATATACTGAAAATGCAGAAGATAAAGATTCAATTTGAGATTCATTTTGTCTAAGTTTTTTTTTTGTTTTTTTTGTTTTCCAATGTGTAAGATGTATTTAAAGATTTTGATTTTTTTTTTCAATGTGCTAAAAAAATATTGTTTATTTTTTAAAAGGGTGAAACGGGTGAAAACACGATCCATTAGTCATAACGGGTCATGTCGGGTTATTCGCGAATTTGAATGGGTCGTGTTTGGGTCTAGTATATCTCACCCGTTAGCTTAACGGGTTGGGTCGTGTTAACCCATTTTCCTTAACGGGTTGACACGAACACGACCCGAAACCCGCAAAACACGACCCGTTTGCCAGGTTTAACTAGAATGATTAGAAAGAAAAGAAAAATCAGCACAAATAGAGGTTCCAAGAATCTACGCATATGGGAATGCTAGCAACCTTCTCTCTAACATTTTCTTTTGGATTTTCTCCATTTTTTGCTTGACATGTGTCATTTTCCATACATTAAAACAATGTAATTAATATATTATACAAGTTAACTTTTACTTTTCAAATTTACCCTTATTAAATGTTAATAATTTATCCCCAAAAAATATTCACAACTTTCCTACCATCTTTTTTTTTTTTAAATGTCAATTTTTTTTTAATTTAAGAAAATGTCTGCTTAAAAAAAATATTTAAAAAAGAAAAAAAAAAAGAGGAAATGTCCCTTTTTTAACGTCAAGTTTAGATTTTTTTTATTTAAAAAAAAAGAACATTTCCTTTTTTTTTTTAAAGCAAATATTTTCTTTAAAAAAAGTAATTGACGTTAAAAAAAATTTAATAAGATTGTAAGAAAATTGTCAAATTTTTTTGGATAAATTGAATACATTTAATAAGGGTAAACTTGAAAAACAAAAGTTAGCTTGTACAATATATTAATGACATTGTTTTGAGTGTAAGGAGAATGACACATGTCAAGCCAAAAATAGAGAAGATTCAAAGAAGAAGGTTAGAGAAAAGGTTGCTAGCATTTCTCTTACTTATAACTCAAGCCATTAACTCAGCAATTATGTGCTCAATTTCCTCCGCATCAGGAAGCAGGACACAATCACTTTGGTGAGAATAAAGAGAACGCATCCCAGCAAGGAAGTTTCGGTACGGCGTTGTGGAAAACATTATTTCCTTCTCATTATTTCCTTTCTATAGTGGGGTGACGCGGTTTTCCACCTCTACAGCTCCCTCTCCTCTGTCTTTTATCTGAACTTTCCTGTGCAAACAAACACGGATGTATATTGTACTTCATATTTCTGTTTTTCTTTCTTTCTTTATGTAACAATAAACCGGAGAGGAAGCTCAATACATTCTCTCCATACATACCACCTCACAACAAATACACCCTATCAAACATGCACATGGTTCTAATCTACTTCCAATACGTTAAAATCTACTTTCGATACGTTAAAATCGACTTCAAAGACGTTATCAAAAATCTGCTTCCAATAAGCCATTAAGGCCTCATCAAAAAGTTCACAAAAAACTACCATACTTTTTGTTCAGTTTTCGAAGACCAATTACCACTAAAAGAAGTACAAGCATGCTTGGATAATGAGGAAGTCCCAACACATTCACCTCCTCTAAAAGTACAGCCTACAATCTTATTCTTGTACTTCTGACTTCACAAATACCAAACCATGAAAAACCATGCCAAATTGAATAGGCTTTGGCACCACTTGTTATGAAAAAAATAAAATGATTTCAGGAGAGGCACATATGCATCCAATAGAAAAAAAATCTCATGTGGCATAGTGATACTCCATCCATATACACAGTCCATAGGTAAAATGGATTATTCACTATCTAAAACCATAAAGAAATAAAAAAAAAAGGTACCAGAACATAAAAACCAAATTCAATACGAAGCCTCAAACTATCCCCATTTCATTGCTTCCTGATGTCCAAAGCTATAGGACAAATTATGCCACTTTGCTTCCCAGGAACTAACCAAAAACCTCTCACTTGAAACATGAATGTAAAGGGTATTCATCTCATCTAAAAAAGACATACTTAACAGATACGAACTCTCTAATGTAGAGGAACAGGGAAAGCAAATCTACCATGGAGGAAGAATTGTTTAGCAAACGTTTAGTCTCCCCACTACCCTATCTGGTGATCAATAGTTAAACCTTTCTCTTTGTAAAGCAAACACAAATACAACTGGGGTGATTGGAAAAACAAAAACAAAAACAAAAAACCCTTAGCATTTTGATAGCATATGCAACAACAAATATATATTTGTTTTACGTTCAAAAAACTAGAATCAAATATTCAAAACATTGTGATGCATCAATGTTGCATCCTAAGGTACTTTCGAAAGCATTTTCTCCACTTGAGTAAAGCCACAGTAGCCATTGTACACGGAAAAGGAAAAGCACACGAGTTTATTTGACACTACCCAAAATAAGTATGCATTTCCAACTTCTCCATATTTATCTGAATGCAAACTGTAATATTACACTCAAATGCAATGTACGCAGGCATCATTACGTTTAGACAATTAAGAATTTCAATTGCAAATGATCCAGAAAGAAGTTCTGGCAAAGTTCTACCCATCATGTGAACTTGGTGAAGCAGTATGCAAGAAAATCTACAAGTTGCACAAAATTAAGAATTTCAAAATATCGCTGACATATTCCAACTGTAGAGCAACACTCTACATTCCTGTTTCTGTAAATCAAGAGAGATCATGCATAGATAGAAACCCATTCATGAAAAACCAACTGCAAAACCAAGAGATGCATTGTATACTCTAATCAACATGCACGGGTTCCGAGCCTCCACTTGCATCCTCCATTCCGTGTTTGTGCTCATTCTCCTCAATCAAACTCTTCTGCTCTTCCTCTATGGTGTTCTGCAACTTATCCACCTGCAAAAACATCAAATACAACCAAATTAAATCTAATTTCAAATGGGTTCTACTGCTTAACGCAGGCAACATAATCGAAAATTGGGGAATTTAACAGAGCTGCATACCACACGCAAGAGCAGAGCAAAATGCTTCTTTCGGAGCTCCAGCATCCTTGAACTTGCCGTGTTCTCGGCGTCCAAAGCGGCAATCTCTTTCTCCAAATCGGATATGATTTTGAGCGTTTCGGACCGAGGCGGTTGCGTAGCTATCATTTTCCTGATCGCCTCACACTCCTCCTTATGCCTTCTTTCGGTTTTACTCTCCTCAAGCTGCTTCTTCAGCAATGCAATGTCAGTCTGCGCTTGCACTATCTGCCGATTTATCTCCTCCCTCAACTCGTCGAAATTGTGCTTCTCTCTGAGATTCGCATCCACAACCGCTTTGCTCTTGAGGAACGGAATCTCGAAGGTGCTGAGCTCTTGGAGGAAAGCTTTGGCCTGCTTGTCGCAGTCGCCATAGTTGTCCTCGTTCTTGTCGAGCTCGACGAACAGGGATGTGAACTTCTTCTGGAGCTTCTTCAATGGGTTCGCCTCTTGTGGTTGTGGTTCGAGTGAGAAGTCTGTGCTTGATGATTACGTCATCTTCGAGCAGCCCGAACGCGTAGTTCGCCGCCACGGCCTCTCCCCGGCCAGAAACCTTTCTTCCTTTTACCAGCATCGAAACAAACGTGGTTTCGGATAAATTCGATTTGCAATTCGCCGTCAAACCCTAATTCGAATCCTCAGAAACACAAATCCTAATTCTGTTTGTGGGATCCAACGGTGAAGGATGACGTTTGTTGTGTCTGCACAAGGTTTATCGAACAGTAGTGTGTTAGTGCGTTTCAAAGGAAAACACTTCTAAAACTACACCGGATCCAGAATTTTAAGACTTATGAAAATAAATTAAATTAAATTAAGACCAATAAATAAATAAATAACTGAAACAAATAATAAGGCCCTTCAATTGGAGAAAAACTTCTGTCACAGGGATGCCACTGTTAGCAAACCACGTAAGTATTCTAAGCCAATAAAATGTCAACAGCTGGCAACTAATTTTAGTTCCAATTTTAAATAGTAAAAAAAAATTTGGACTCATTTTCTCTTCTCTCTTTTCAGAAATATTTTTACTGACCACTTTAACCCAAAGTGTACCATCACCATCCTTCTCAACACTTGATATATGTCTATTAACATAACCATAATTAACTTTATGCTTTGTATTTATAGAACCATGATTATGTCAAGTTCATAATTTCTTTTAAAAAATGTGTACAAATAAGGTTGGTTGATGATATTAAGCTCAAATTTATGACACCATTAGTTTGGAACCAAAATTAAATTTGAGAAACTATTTTTGAATTTCATTAAATCACTACTTGGATGAACGTAACATTTGATGAGTCCAAACCACACCCCTGCACCCTAATTTAAAAGAAAATTTATGCTTGGAGATGCCTAACTCTTTCCTTGGTTTATAAGTGTACTTCTTGTTGCCTTGCCCTGCATATACACATTAGAGCGAAAAATATATGCCTAACCCTTCAGCTCAAATTCTTTGAAATGATTTTTCTGTTTACTGGAATTACTGCACAGGTCATTTCGGAGTTCATTGACTTGTCCGCGCACCAGTTAATGTCAATCTCTCAAATGGGGCTTCACTAATTAACTCTGAATTTATACAGTGGAATTTAGCAAGAAAGAAACAATTTAAGCATAAATAAATGTTCCCAACCATAAATGCTTCAGTTGGTAAAATGCGCCGGTTAGGCTTCCGGATGACGGAACTCTCCTCCCCTCCCCCAACCAAATTTGGATCTGATTATAAGAATGATAATTATATAATAATGGGAAGGGTTAGCAATACCAACCTTTCAATTCTTCCTTTGAGGCTCTGGACAGTCAGTCTTCTTTCATTCTTGTGCAGAGTGATTCTTTGCCAAGGGTACCAATACCGCTTGGTCCTGTCTCATTACAGTACTGTTCCTTGTCTAATTTGTCAAAATCACAATCTGTAACGTCCTGATAAAAAGAATTATTTCTGTTGGAATATTGTTTCATTGTTCGGTTGAGCTCTTCCGCGTCTTGTTCGTATAGTGCGCGGACTCCACACTTCTTTACCTTCACCCACGTCTCCTCTCCTGGATAAGATCTTGCGTTGAAATGAAACCGAATCTTATGATCCTGGCATTTCTCCCTCCAATAGGTCCCAGGTCTCCCGCTTGGTTCCAAAAAGAAATGATTGCCTAGACAGGAGGATCAACCAAAGGTGATCGGACGCTACATCGTCTATGGTAATACGATAAACTGGGCCCGCAAGGGTTTTTAAATCATAAAGGCAACGAGAATCGATTAAATCATAAAGGCAACAAAAATCGATTTTATTAGGTTTCATAGCTGAAATTTCTTGGGCAGGTGCCAAATAGAGCACAACAAGCAAACCCCACCCACTTGCTATTAGAATCTGAAGGTAGTGTCTCAATTACTGAGTTTCCCACACTTTGATTATGGAACCACTCAGGAATTTCACTTCCAGGAATTACAATACCGAAGAAGCTCAAAGAACGAGGAATTTCCTGCACCAAAGGAAGGATATAAATAGTACTACACAACTAAAGAGGGAAGGAGGGAAAGAGGGAGAAGGAGAAGTACCTGAAAGAATTTCTTCAGCCATTAAAAATATTATGGAACTGGAACCTTGATGGTCAATCAAACTGAAGCAATTGAGAGAACTAATCCAACGGCAACTTGCACAAAAAAGCGGTGATAGATCTGGGAATATTTTCAAGGAAGTACAATTATCAGTGTTTACAGAAAAATCCCATGGTCTGTTGTTTGATGGAAGGCTTGGCAATATTTGAAGCCTTTTGCAATTCTTCAGTGTGAAGATCCTAAGCTTAGAAAGCCCACTGATGCTTTCAGGAAGGCTAACAAAATGGTTTCCACCAAGATTTAATCTTTCTAAAGAGGACAATAAACCAATATCTTCAGGTATTGCTCCTTCACAAAGATTGCAGTCATTCAGATTTAGACACTTCAAAAAGCGTAAATCTTTTAAGGAAGCTAACACCAGACTCAAAGGGTGTGGATTCTTTCCGGGAAGTAAGCCAAAACTGAAGAAAGAATGCCATGATCTAGGCAGTTCGATATTTTTCACTGGAACCAGGGCGGATGACGCATCTCTCATAGAAATTCCACTCATATCAATCTCCTTCAAACTCGGGATCAAAGGTATCATTGATGAAGGCATTTGCTCAACAGCAGTGAAGCTTAAAGAAAGCTTCGAAAAATTCTTCATTTCTCCCACAAATTCTGGAATCTTTTTCACTTTTGAGCACCCAGAAAGATCAAATGTTTCAAGAGATTCCAGTTCAACTTCACCTGGGAGACTCTTAATGCTTTTACAGTATTTAAAATTCAAAACTCTTAGTCTTTTGAGAGAGGCAATGGATGGATGAATCTTGACAATATTAATACAACCTTCAAAAACCAGCCTCTCAAGATTCTGAGTACCTGTGAAATCTGGGGTCCTTGTCAAGTTCTCGGAGTAACTAAGATCAATAGATTTCAACTTCACCATGTACTGTACAAAACATGAAAATGGTAGATTAATTAACTTCCAAGAACTCAGACCCAAAAATAATAATAATAACTTCCAAGAACCTTACAAAATTTATTGAAACTGAAAAGAACTAGCACTACAAAGGTCTACCTTTATTCCATTCCAAAGGTGATCAATTTTGCTATGCTGCAGACTAAGTTGAGCAAGTTCATTAGGTTGAAAACTTGGTGGCAGACATTTGGAGGGATACCAACTCCACTCCAGAAACCTTAAGGAATTGGGAAGATACTTTGGGCCCAAAGAAAGGCGCAAATTATTAATCTTGAGCAACTTTAGTTTACACATCTTAGTGAATGCTTCAGGATTCCAGTGTGCCGCTTCAAATTCACGCAAGCATAGGACTATGCCTTCAATGGCTTCCGTTCCCTTGTAAATAGGAATAAAAGAAAAGTTAGTGTCATAATCAAGTCTCTCTTATCGTTATTAATGGAATTATAGTATGTTATCCAAGGCTTTGGTATTTTATTTTTTGTGCAACTTCTTACCGTATTGTTCGTGAGTACATGAATGATGTCACTGTGAAGCCACAAGCGACTGCGACCACCTGGCTCGTCAAAAGACTGTTGACGAACAATCTCCCATGCCATTTCTTGTATCAAATCATGAATGGACAGACGCGTGTTTGAAATAGACAAGAGAGATTTCTCAATAAGAACATGTATCACAATTCGAGTGCCAACAAAACCACAACTGTGTAGTATTTCAATCACTTCTTCCTTGTCATAAAACTTATGGAAACATGCAACATCAAGAAAAATTTTCTGCTGCATCTCCTCTAGTCCATCATAGCTTATTTTCAAAATTTGAAAAATTTTTCTGTCAGGAGCTTGCTTCAGTTTATCTAGTGCACTCTTCCATTCATCTCGACTTCTTTTATACAAAAAAGACCCCAAAGTTTTAAGAGCTAATGGAAGACCTCCTGCGTAGTTTATGAAATTTTTAGACAGTTCTAGATAATCTTCTTCGAGGTCATCTTTTCTGAAGGCCTTCCTACTAAAGAGATAAAGAGCTTCGTCTTGGGTTAATCCCCTGACCTTATATACTTTCTCTATCCCATGTTCGACTAACAAGCGTTCATTTCTAGTTGTAATGATGATTCTACTTCCCAAACCAAAGCAGTCTTTTTCTCTTATCAACATTTCCAGTTGGTCTGATTGATCTACATCATCAAGAACGAGAAGAACCTTTTTATTACAAAGACACCTCTTTATCATAGTAAATCCACTATGAGCATCATAAACTTGTATATTTTTTTCCCTCAAGATATTGGAAAGAAGCTGTTTCTGTAAAGGAACTGGACCATGTGTTGCACAAACCTCTCTGACATTTGCAAGAAAGCTGCTACCTTCAAAATTATGAGAAATTGTCTCATAAACTAATCTAGCAAGGGTTGTCTTACCCATTCCGCCCATCCCCCATATCCCAACAAAGCGCACATCATTTGCGTTTGTATCTAAATGGAGATCTATTTCCTTTAGTTTAATATCAAGTCCGACCAATATCTCTGACTCTGAGGAATCTAACAATGAAAATGTGGGATGCACTTTATCCCACACTGCATCAACAATATTTTTGATAAGCTCTGTATCATACCTAGAAACAGAAGAAGAAAAAATCATCAGATGAATATGTGTCAGTTGTTGAATATGTCATAAATAAAGTGCATGACAAATTCTGAAACGCGATATTTTTTAGTCAAGGCTTATTAGCTATGTGTCAGTTGTTGCTTCATGCTTACCTATAATCCTTTGAATTCCACCCAGCGAGATTAGCAACTTTTTTAAAAGCATTTCTCCACTCAAGCACCCCCTCTCTGTCTTCCCCACAATTCCTTTCATGGTTAACGAGGGCTGTCCCAAAACTCCCCCGTTGATGCCGTACATCAGAGGGATCCACATCATAAAAGATTGGGAAAATTCTCTCCTTCTCTTTCATGGACTGAACAATATGGGTTAGTTCACGCAAACACCAACTTGAAGAAGCATAGTTTGTTGAAAGAACTATGATTGCAAACCTTGATTGTTCAATCGCGGTGAGGAGCTCCGGATTGATATCTGTCCCTCTTTGAAGATCTGGATCATCCCTGAAAGTTCTAATTCCTCGCCAGTCCAACTGTTTGTATAAATAGTTTGTAAAACCCCTGCGAGTGTCTTCACCCCTGAAACTCAAAAACACTTCGTATTTCCATGGACAAACTGAAGTAGCTGAAGTGAAGGCCCTTTGGCTGCTCAATGCCATTGGAAAGTGGTTCCAAGAAATCTTCTCTCAGCACCGGATCGCGGAACTAGAATGATTAGAAAGATGGTAGTTCAATGGCACCAATTGAAATATGGAAAAGAAAAATCAACACAGAGAGAGGTTTCAGGGAGGCAACGACAAAGACTTCAGCAATGTTTCATCATGGTGAGTTGCGAGGAAAAGATGCCCTTGTCATTAACTAATGCAAAAGAAGATGATAATTAGAGAAGAAGACAGAGGAAGTAGTTGGAGTTGGAGAAAATGGTGCCATGACATTCTTTTGTTAATTTGAAAGGCTGATGACTTGATAAGTTCGATTAATTTTTGTGTTAGTGTCGTTTAGCATATTGATTTAAATAATTTTAAATTTCCTTAATCACAACTCACCGTCCTTAAATAAATAATATGTTAAACTCAAGGTGTAGGGGAAGTATACATCAGAGAAGACTTTGTTAAGATTAAAGTCTAGCACTAGCATACAACTTTAATTCCTTTCTCATATCCTGTTTTCATTGGTTTGTTCAATGCTTGGAGAGTTGGGATGATAATAGAAATTTGCAGCCTCTCTTTTCTGATGATAATAGAAATATTTCATATGAATACAATGTTAAGTGACTTCTAGCTGTGTAGGATGACTCCCACCAACAGTTTATAACTTTTTTCCTCATTTAATATTATTTTCTATTAGTATTTTTGTAATGGGACGTAATGGGAAATCGCCAATTCGAATATTACTAGCATGAAGGCAGGAATGGGAAAAAACTTAACAGGGTTAAGGATGACTCCCTTGATTCACCTCATTGTTATTCCTACCTCCACACTATTTAAACTTACCAAGTTTCTAAATCCATGATCTTTATTTTGGATATGATTAAGACCAAAAAAATTTATTTTTATTTTGGGTGGTTTCAAACTATTCATTGAATTACTAATTTACCCTAATATAAAATGACCAAAGAGGATATATTGAATTGTAAAACAAATGTAATTTTAATAAGTACACTTTACTCAATTAATTTTAGGGTTCATTTAACAACACTCTTTTTTTCATTTCTATGTTTTTCATTTTCTAATTTTTTAAAAGACTTTTTTTTCTCTTTACAAATCCACAACAACCTTCGTTTGGGGTCTTCTGGTAAAGGAGTTAAAAAGAGCCTTCAGAACAAGACGCAAATTATGAGCTTTGCCCAACTGGGTGTGATTAACATTCGTCAATCCCCTTTTGGGTCAAATAAACTTGGAGTTTTTGCACTTTGTTTTCAATATTTTGACTTTGAAATTGCGTACAGTTCATGTCCTCCTCCGTTCTTCGTTTATTTCTTCCCATGTGTATATTTTTTTGGGAATTTCCTTTTAACACGTGAATGATCCTATATCTAAGTGATATTGAAATATTTTCTTCCTATTTTCCTTGGGATCTTTTACTGCCTCTGCCAGATTCTGCTTTGGATCATCTCATTTAAATCCATTGGTTGAGAATAAGTCTTAAGAAGAAAAAAACCAAATATGCAAATTATATCTATGTGGGTGTGTGTGTGTATATATATATATATTAAGGACAATCATTATATCATTTTGTCTTTTATTTTATTTTATATTAATATAATTTCTTTCAAAAAGTGTACAAATAAGGTTGGTTGATAATATTAAGCTCAAGTTCACGAAACTTTAGTTTGGAAGCAAAATTGAATTTGGGACACTAAGTCTCCCTTTACGCTAGGCCAGACACATTACTCCCTCCATCCAAGGTTTTGGGTTGAATTCCCCCCCTCTCCATATCGCTATATCAGAAAATAAAAAAAATAAAACTTTAAACATAATTTCTTTTTCAAAATGTGTACAAATAAGGTTGGTTGATGATATTAAGCTCAAGTTCATGACACCATTAGTTTGGAAGCATAAATTAATTTGAGACACTATTTTTGAATTTCATTAAGTCACTACTTGGGTGAACGTAACACTTAATGAGTCTAAATTACTCGAAGAGACAACACGGGCCAACAAGTGGTATATAGTCCAATATACTATTGTCTCCCTAGGGTAGTTATGACAGGACCCGCCCCTTGAATTTCCCGGAACCCGAGACGAACCTGGGGAGACCCGGCATCACATCCACGCCGGGTTCACTCCTTAAACTATGTCCTCTTTTACCGAAAAGATTTAGGGCACGAGACTTTCTGCGAAATTTCGCAGAGTCTCCCCTGTAAATTTAACATTTCCCAAACTTTCCACCTGCATAAAACACATTTTATAACTCAACCGGCAGCACGCACAATATAATCTCATGCAATTTACACAAATGGCCTCCGGCCTTCAAACGATTCTAGCAGAACTTCCCACCATGTTTTTAAAATAACTTAATGCATCAAACATGCATATAAATTCAAAATCTATTTATGCACACCTTCACTCACTCAGTCCACAGGACAAGCCTCAATTCAACCAAGTTTAAGGACCAACAACGAAGTCCGAACCAATCTCAATAAGACCACCTAAGTAGGGTCTAATCTGTGGCTGCACCTAGTAACTTCAGGCTGCCTACGCCCTACTAAGGGATCAAGCCACACGTAGCTCTTTCGTATCGATCCTGACTCCTAATATCAAATAAACCATTACCGCCATACAATTTCATACATTCTAGGATTTATCCATCACAACACACCAAACACAATCATATCTCCTCATACGCGGGATGCGCCGCCACGAGTCACAACACGCTGGCTAATCCAAAGACGCGTGCGACTCAACACTTGGCCTGCTACATTCTCACCAGCCCTCACACAATCATATCTCCTCATACGCCGGGACGCACCCGCCACGATGGGGTCCAATACACCGCTAATCCAAAGACGCGTGCGACCTTAACACCGGGCTGACTACATTCTCACCACCCTCACACAATCATATCTCCTCATACGCCGGACGCACCCGCCACGATTGGGTCATCAACACGCCGGCTAATCCAAAGACGCGTGCGACTCAACACCGGGCTCGCTACATTCTCACCACTCACACAATCATATCTCCTCATACGCCAGACGCACCCGCCACGATGGGGTCCAACACGCCGCTAATCCAAAGACGATGCGACTCAACACGGGCCTGGCTACATTCTCACCAGCCCACACACAATCACATCTCCTCATACGCCGGACGTACCGACCACGTATGGTGTCCCAACACACCGCTAATTCAAAGATGCGCGACCTCAACACCGGGCTCGCTACATTCTCACCAGCCCGCACACAATCACATCTTCCTCATACGCCGGACGCACCCGCCATGTATGGGGTCTGTCAACACGCGCTAATCCAAAGACGCTGCGGCGACTCAACACCGGTCCGCTACATTCTCACCACCATCGTGATCGTTCACTTTGGGCCCGCTACATTCTCACCACCATCATATCGTTTCACTTTGGGTCCGCTACATTCTCACCAAACCACACGGGTTTAAAAGCCTCAACATAATCACAATATGTGGGGGGGGACGTGGGGTAGTGCGTATAGCACTGTAAACTAACATTCTATACTCTTTAATACCTTCGTATACATACATAATTACATTAATCACATAAAATCCTTTGTTTCGTAAAACTCAACCCTAGTATAGCATATGATAATTCCGCAATTTAAACTATATAATAATATCCTAAATTCGCATATAAACCATTTAACTCAACAACGCTCAAGACTTATCACTAAGGTCATTCTAACCCTCCTAGGATGGTAGAACCACAACGAAAGTCTAGCGGTCAACCCAGGGTCAAACTACCCAAACTTGTTCAAACAGGCCCGCGGGGCCCACGACCTCCAAATTATGATCCGAAAGTTCCTATAGGTTCTACAAGGTCTAGGACACACGTCCTGCAAGTTTGGTCCAGATCGGACGGTCGGATCGCTCACGATCGCACGATCGGACGGTCACTAAAACCCTAACCCTAGGGTTGGCATTTCCGGAGTATCCGGGACTCCATTTTACAATTCGTCGAATCCTACACGATCCTGGTAATACCTAGATCAACATATTATAGCTTCAGGACCATCCAAAGGCCCAAACCTAGCGAACCCGGAAAATACGCGATATGCGATATCCGTTCGGAACTCTAACGGTATCCAAAATGAGATCCGAGCACACCTACGCGCTCGTGACATCGAGAGGATCGCAGTGGGACAAAGATGCCCTCAACTACAGTGCCCACGCGCCGGCAGCTGCGGTGTCCAAAGCGATATCGCATCGCCGGAAAACTTCCAAATCGAGAGCCAAGACTCCTACCCTAGGTAATACACCTAATTTGGAGTCACTTTTGTTCTTGGGCATACCCCAAAAATTGACCGGAAGTGGCCGGAATCTCCCCCAAAATCCGCCAAACTCAATTCGTAAATCGAGTTGCCTACGCTACAAATTGATCAATTCCTACCCAAAAGGCAGCTAGAGCTCGGAAAATAGGTGAGAAACCATACCTCACTTGCCGGAATCGGTGGCCGGACGATGGAGAACGAAACCGCGGTTTCTGTCAAAACAGGAGCTTTTCTCCTTCTTTTCCGGCGAAATCACGACGGCTGGCGGTGGGGCCTGGCTGGGGTAGGAAGAGGACGGCGGCCCGGTCATTTTGGTACCGCCCCGTCGACTTTGGTGGCGGACGAGAGCACGGCCGCCAAAGCGTGGCATTGTTTGACCATCGAGAACCCGAGGAGAGAGAGGAAGACGCGGGAGAGAGAGAGAGAGAGAGAGAGAGAGAGAGAGAGAGAGACGGGGGCAGTTCCGTCTTTTAACCAAAACACATTTCAAAATATTTACGATTTTGCCACTGGTGATGTTTTGCCCAGTAACTTCTTCATTACAGCTCCGATTTAAGCCCACTACGTCTCTACGGACTCATCTCGCCGTGCTCTACGCAATGGTACAACCGAATTCCCAAATTCCTTTTGGATAAGAAAATGACTAAAATACCCCTATCCCACGGGTAAATTCTTAATTTCACTCAAATTAATTAAAACATGGGATAAATTTGGGGTCGGGGTGTTACAAGTTTTTTTTTTTTCCTTCTGACAAAGCAATATTGTAAATTACTCTAATGTATATAAAGGGAGATCAAACTCAAAGTACAATACGGCAGACAATGCCTTGGCCAACTGGCTAACCCACATATGCTCCTTCTTAGAGTAGTTAAGTTGGCCAAAGGAGTATATCTTCAACCAATTTACGAATTAAGCAAAAGTAACACATGATTAGCCTAAGTACAATGGTATATAGACTATTGAAGTGGCTTATACAACTCAGTATATGTTTCCTCCTAGCTAGTTTGCACAAAGAACATTTTGTAACCCTATAAGCATTAGCTCATACTTACAAAACTATGAATTTTAGAAGATGCGATGCAATTGAAGGCAAAATGCATTACTAACATAATCAAACCATCTATTTATATAATAATGTACTATTTTATGTTACTCCTTTTAGTACAGCCACACCCTTGCATCTTGACACTTAAACAAGACTCACAGAGACTGGATAACTCCTATGTAGAAAAAGAGATCTTTGAATCTTTGAGCATTTGAGTCAAAATGGCATTAGAAACATGTTCCAATCGAAGATACGCAGTGAAGATTTAACTTGTTGTCCAAGTAAAGCCTTCGGAGTAAAGGAATCTGACGGAGATTGCTTGGCAGATTGTGGTATAGGATATTGTTAGACCAAGTCCAAGTCACGAGCAGATTGTTATTGATAAGTCAGTTGTGGATTTGAATTTGAATAGTTGATATGTTGATAATGCTATTTTGTAATTGAGCTGATCCCTTGTTTATTGGAACAACTTGTAAGAATATTTCATAAATATTCTGTGTGGCCCACATGAAGTGACCTATGTGGTAAATAAATTGTTTAACTAGTTTAATAAATATTATTCAGAATAATTATATTGGTCAAATAAAGAGAAGTAGTTTCCTATTTTATTACTGTGATGGGTGGTAATTGATTATGGCTTTACTAGGAAACGGGTCCTCTCTCTGCCTATAATAGTGCACATACCCATCTTATGTGTATACGGATGAAGACACGTATTAGGGTTTTCTAAATGTGCAAAAGGCTAGAGAGAGAAATCTATTTCCTCCACACTGACGGCTCGCCTACGGATCGCTCAAGGCAAATATCTTAATATGGTAGAAGACTAATCATTCAAGGTATGTATGTAATTTAAGTCTAATTGAATTTCCGCCTAATGTTATTGTGAAAATCATGAAGTTCAAGATCTTGGGTCATGGATTGGGTTCTTATGGTTTTACCCAATATTAAGTTTACACAGCTCTTGTATTTTGAATTGTAAGTTATCAATACAGTAATATAAATACGTGCTTACACCAGAGTTACTAGGGTGGCCTTTTCTCCCATTGTCAATTAAATAATGTTTTGCAATGTCCAACAACTTCTTCCAGTTTACTTTCTGTTCATCAATTTACTCAAGATAACAATTGCTACTTTCTCATTTATCCTGATTTCTTTCTGATAAAGGACCTCAAAACCCAGAGGACGCTTTTTCGAGGGAGATGTGAGAATGGGCTGTATCCGCTATGCTCTAGTTCACCTTTATCATTTCAAGCTTTGGCGGCCTCCATTGGCATCCGTGTTTCTGCTCAAACTTGGCATTCACGCTTGGGGCATCCTGCAGTACCAATAATCAAGTTTTTAATTTCAAATAAGAAAGTACCTTCTTGTGGGTCTTCTTGGTTTGCTTTTTGTCATTCCTGTCCGTTAGCAAAAAGTTCTAAATTACCATTTCATACTTCATCGTCTCAGTCTTAATTTCCTTTGCAACTTGTACACTCTGATGTATGGAGTTTTCCCATTAGTTCAATCAATGGATTTCAATATTATCTTCTGTTTGTTGATGATTTTTCACGATACACATGGCTTTATCCAATGAAAAATAAATATGAGGTTCATGGTATTTTTATTCAGTTTAAAACGTATGCTGAAAATTTGCTTTCTTGCAAAATCAAGTCTTTGTAGTGTGATGAAGGAGGGGAATACACTAAAACAGCTTTAAAACAGTTCTTAGCTTCTCATGGCATTCATCAACGCTTTTCATGTCCTAAGCATCCGGAACAGAATGGGTTAACAGAGCGAAAACACCGTCATCTAGTTGATTATGGGTTAATTCTTTTAACTCACTCACATATGCCTTTAAAATATTGGCTAGAGGCTTTTAAAACTTCTGTTTATCTCATCAATCGTTTGCCAACACGAGTCTTAGAACAAAAATCTCCTTATGAGAAGTTATTTCAGACCTCTCCGAATTATGATTTCATTCGAGTTTTTGGGTGTATTTGTTTTCCTCTTATGCGTCCATATAACAAAAACAAACTTGAACCTCGCTCTAAGTCTTGTGTGTTCATGGGATATTCATTAAATCATCTTGGTTATCAATGTTTGGACCTCAGTACAGGACGCACTTACATCTCAAGGCATGTGTTGTTTGATGAAGAGACTTTTCCATTCAAAATTCTCACATCTACTCGGCAGAGCAGTCCTTCAGACCCAGGTGACTCTTCTTCATCTCTCAGTTTTGAATTTTCTGTTTTATCTAATCCCAAAGTTCCAGGACCAAATCCTACTTTGCAGCCTCATATAAGCCCAAATAGTGCGCTCATTCCGTTAACAGCCACAACTTCCAATTTGCAGCCCACTTCTCAACTTCACAACTTAGCAATACCTCATCTACCCACATCAAACACGCCTCCTACACCAGAAGCTGTCACCGTCTTAAATACCTCTACTCCAAACACTATTGTGCAATCCCTTGCTCCCATCATTGAACCACACCCAGTCTCAATTTCTCCTTCAGCAGTTCTAAGTTCTATTGATGCAAGCAATTCCGAAGACACTCTACCAAAGGCGCATGGTTACTCGCTCACAGATGGCCATCTAAAACCGAATCCCAAAGATGCGTTTAATTCAGTGGTTGATGTCTCAGAGGTTGAACCCACATGTTTTAGCAAAGCAGTGAAACAACAAGCATGGCGTCAAGTCATGGCTACAGAATTTAGTGCCCTTCAGCGTTGCAGAACTTGGGTATTGGTTCCAGCTGCTTCTCACATGAATATCTTACCCAATAAATGGGTGTACAAGATAAAGAGGAAATCTGATGGTTCGATTAAGAGGTTTAAAGCTCGTTTGGTCCCTAATGGGTTCCATCAGCAAGAGGGTCTCGATTATACAGAGACTTTTAGTCCTATGGTAAAGAATACAACCATTCGGATGGTTCTGAGTCTGGCAATTTTGAATAAGTGGTCGGTACGACAATTAGATGTACAAAATGCTTTTCTTCATGGTTTTTTAAATGAAGATGTTTTCATGAGACAGTCGCAGTGATTTGTTGATCCTCAATATTAGAATCATGTTTGCAGATTGTAGAGGTCTCTGTACGGACTTAAACAAGCTCCAAGAGCTTGGTTTCAGAGGTTTAGTGACTACTTGCTTGTTCTTCGCTTTCAATAGTCTAAATGTGATTATTCTCTATTAATATATAATCATGATGGTGTTTATTTGGTGCTGCTAATCTACGTTGGCGATATTTTGTTAACTGGAAATAGTTTACCTCAGATTATGAACTTAATTCAGACTTTGGGTAAGCTATTCTCCATGAAGGACCTTGGGCCCCTCAATTACTTTTTGGGGATTGCAGTCACTTATAAGGGTGATTGTGTTCACCTGACACAAGCTAAGTATGCAACTGATCTATTGGCATGCACTGGATTTACAGATTGTAAGCCTTTGTCCACTCCATGTGCTTCGGGTCAAAAGTTGAGTATGTATTCTGGTGAACCTCTTTGTGATCCTACTGAGTACATGCAAGTTGTTGGTGCTTTGCAGTATTTAACGATTACCCGGCCTGATCTTTCCTACTCTGTAAATCAAGTATGCCAATTTATGCATTCTCCAACCACAACTCACTGGCAAGCGGTAAAACGCATTCCGGTCCGAACGTTGTTCATAATAATAGTAACAAGATCAGGATCTATAATGGGGCTTCCTGCGAGTGCAAGATTATCTGCAATCGAGTTGATTTTGTCCAGGTAATCTGAAACGGACAAGTCACCTTTGGTGGTGCGAAGAAGCTCATTACACAGATGAAGGATGCGGTTGTAAGAGGTGGATGCATAGTGAAGTTCCAGGGATAACCAGGATTGACGAGATGTGGGAGACAATGCCATAGTAGACAACACAGACGGAGTGAGTGAGTTGTTTATCCAACTCAATATTGTCTAGTCTTGCTGGACCCAAGAGAGATAAGAAGGGTTGACGACACTTTGGGCACTACTAGGAAGAAACTTAGGAGGACAAAGGATTGGGCCATCAACGTAGCCAAAAAGATCACGACCACGAAGAATTGGAGAAATTGGAGCCAACCACAGTGGGTAGTTGGAGCGGGTCAATTTGATGGTAATGATGGTGGAAACAGCATGTGGAGGCTGATGAGGTTGGTTGTTGATGGTGGACGGAGGATTTTGGTCATTGATGTTGTTGGTATTGGGAGGATTTTGGTCATTGGTGTTGGTGGAATTGGGAGGAGTTTGGTTATTGGGAGGAAGGACAGAGCTATCAGAGTTGGCCATGGGAAACGTGGGGAAAAAAAATCGTTAGATAATAAGAGCTCTTGATACCATGAAAGACTTAGAAAATGGGAGAAAATGTCACCCCAGTAACTCTGGTGTAAGCACGTATTTATATTACTCTATTGATAACTTACAATTCAAAATACAAGAGCTGTTCCAATAAACAAAGGATCAGCTCAATTACAAAATAGCATTATCAGCATATCAACTATTCAAATTCAAATCCACAACTGACTTATCAATAACAATCTGCTCGTGACTTGGACTTGGTCTAACAGATATAACCCTCATCTACTCTTTCCTTGGTATATAACTAGTGTACTTGTTTGTTGCCTTGCCCTGCATATACGCATTAGACTCAGTTGTTGTCTTTGCACAACTGAGAAACATATAACAATGCATTATTTGTGAAGTGAATTTCATCCAACTGATATGTAGAACTCGAGGGCAAGCATTATTTGTGACGATTGCTTGAAGGAAAGTTATTCATCTCCAACGCATATGACGTAATTTTTCATCTCTTCAAAAACATGAGAATAGCTAGACTGAAAAAGAAGGAAATCTTAACAATTAGACTCTAAGTATAGATAGGTTTTTTGTTTTTTTGTTTTTTTGTTTTTTTGTTTTTGGCATTGTTTAAGGGAGATTCACTATTATACCCAATATAGGGACCCAAATTATTTATAAATATATATATATTAAATGGACTTTAGAAATACACTCAAAGCCCATTTACAACATAACAAATAGGCTTTGAACTTCCTACGAATTACAAAACTACCATCGATTTCTTAAAATAAGTCCAATCCAAAAACCTTATAAAAAAAAACTCAAAACACTCAATAGGTCATCAAAGTAATTTAACAATAAAAATTAAATTCAATAGGGCCAACTATTATTTTTTGGGATTTTTTTTTAGTTTATTTATAGGAATTAAATGGTGTAGGGTTTATTTATATCATTAGTACTAAAACTGGATATACAACTAAATATCTTTTTTTTTTTTTTTATAATCATTATTGTAGATAAAGCTAGATTTCAACACACTAACGCATTGAAAGGGTTATAAGGGCACTTCCACAGTAAGGGTTTTCGTCTAGGCAAGAGGGAGCCCAAGCCCCATTTCGAGCTCGCAACGCGTAGGTGTGGCCCGGGCAGGAGGTGGGTCCCAACAAACTGGGCAAGCCCAAAGGAAAAATGAGCTCGAGCTCGTGCCTGGGGGCTCTTGACGCCAATCTAACGTCAACGCTGGATTTCAATTTTTTACCTTTGGCGCATATGGTGCATGCGCGAACGGGAATTTTTTTAAACTTCGCTCATTGACGCTAGGCTAGCGTCAGCTTTGATTTCCTTCAATGGCTTGTGCAGAGTTGTCTGATTGTTTTTTGTCTTCCAATCCAATGGCTGTCTTTGATTTTGTTCAAAAAATTTGAAAAAAATGGGAAAAAAAGTACCCCAAAATTCTGAATTTTTTTTTTCTATAAATATCTACCAATATTATTCAATTTTCACACCAAATCTTCATACAAATTCTTCTCCTTTCAATATTATTCACTTTCCACACCAAAGTTTCTACTACAAAATTTCAATTGTGTAAAAATACATATGGCATCTTCCATCGAAGCCGAAGGGTAGTGGACAAACGTTCGAAACGGTCAAAATCTTGGCGACGAGGTAAAAATTTCTAGTTGCCATTTTATTCAATTTAATGTATTTTTTTATTTATATTTTCTAGCATTTTCAATTTCATTCTTTAATAGATTATTCAAGGCAAAACAAAAAAGAAGAAAACCATTACACATGGCTCTTCAAGAGAACACTACCGGTCGTCGGTTCCCATGATGCGTTCCATGTCAGAAGTAATGGCACTATTACGTCCTCCGAAGGAAAATACTCCCACATGTCGTGATCTGGTGGAACCGCCTCTGCCAATGATTGAGTCGCCCTTGTACTCGATTGTGTCAGACCATGAGAACTGAGAATATTTCAATTGTATGATGAGTGAGTAGGTAATTCAATTGTATGATGAGTGAGATGTGAATTTTATAATAAATATGGACATATAGCAACCGAAAATCTTATTTGAAATATGGGATGAGAATTTTATAATAAAAATTGACACATGGCAACCAAAAATCTTATTAGAAAATTTTATCCGAAATATGAGATGAGAATTTTGTAATAAAAATTGACACGTGACAACTGAAAATCTTATCCAAATTAATTGTTTAAGTATAAAAATAAAAATAAGTTAAGGTTGTTTGGGCCTAATTTGGCACACTCAGCCCAATGCTAGAGGCCCAGAAGGATGAGATGAAATTAGACCTAGACAGTTCGGATCCGAATCGTGAACAAAAGCCCAAATCCAAAGGAGGCCCAGCCTAGGATCTGGCTAAGAAAGAAATCAGCCCATGGTCAAACTCAAATTTGGACTTGCCATGATTAAAAAGAAGAAGCCCAAAACAGGAACAGACCCACGTGATTGTTTATGACTTAGAAAAGTCAAAATTTTCAACTAGGGTTAACAAAAGCAGGCAGCCAGGAGGAGACTTCTCTGAATCTCTACCACCAGAAGATCAAAAATCCCTTTATATATATATATTTTTTTTTCTGCTCCTAAGAAAGGCACTATTTTCAAAAGATAAGCAGACTATGCTCTCAAACAGAGATAAGCAGGAGGACAGGGAGTTGTTCAAGTTATAAAATCAAACTGACCATCACGGTTTTCAGCTCTCACAAGGGGCGTTGGGATTAGAAAGGGGTTAGGTTCTCTTTCAAAATACAAGGAAATGATTGCCATAGGAGCTGACTGTTGAAAGCCTATATACCATAATTGATAAAATCCATTTTTCTTTGTATTTAAAATTGAGAGATCTTTCTGAGAATTTTGCCGCCCATTATTAATAGATTTACCCTACTCCAGAAAACATTTCCTATAAATAGAAGAGAAGGTGAACAAAATCAAGACATCATCAAGACACTCAACAAAACAATATATTAAACAGCCAAAACCAGCCAAAGGCCAAAATGATCACTTGATCACCAAGAACCTTCAAACAAACTGGAGTAATCAAAAAACTCTCTCTCCCATTCTCTTAGAATTTCCAAGTTTAGACTTAGAAAAAAAAAGTCATTCAAAACAAGGCTTCCCTCGTTACGAATCTGGTTAAGCAAAAGCCAAAACAAGCAAAGTTTGAGCTTTCACAAATATGAAAACCTCAACAAATTTGTGGAGAGCCTTGATCAAGCAGAGCAGGTACCACAATGCAGTTTCAGCTCAAGAAGTCCTCGAGTCCAGCCACTTCGCCTTGCATTGAAGAAGCCGCAGCTTCGCCCATTCAAACACCTTCCAGTGGCCTGAAATAGATTAAAGATCTGCCAAACTCAAACTTTGGTATCGATTTGCAAAGCTTAGCAATCAAAGTTGTTGAAAGTTTAGTCCAGCCAGACGTACCCAGTCCCGGATCGAAACTTTTATCCGTAGAAATGGAATTCCAGATGTCTTTTGTCTTTCTAAGTGTTGATATGTTTCTCTATGGTTTTGTAAAAGGCGCTCACTAAAACAATCCACTTTATTATCATTAATTCGCCGTAACTACCAACTTTGTACTGAGATAAATTATGAAGTCCTCACCAGTCTGAGGTAGGAAAAGAACTTACTTGGGAGATATTCCTCACCCAAAATCACAATCGCTTGTTTAGAAATCAGTAACTTGGGGCGCAAGTTATCTATTTAAATAAGTCTGCTAGAATTGTTATTACTAGCAGTGGTATGCTCGCACACTAAAGAAAGTTGACTTGTTGACCACTCAATGGTTTTCAAGGCAATATGGAACTTTACCCTTCCATCACATGAATAAACACAAAATGGGTGAACAAAGGTGAATAGTAATTGTCATTTGCCATGGCAATGGGTGGAAACACACCTTGCTTTTGCAAAGGCTGTTACTATTTATGTGAATAGTAACATCCCTAACCCTTTGTCATTGCAAATGGGTCGAAGTGCTCTAACAAATGACTAAAAATTAAAATTAAAATCTTTTTAGAGTTACAGCACACGTCGTTTTGGAGTTGACTGACTTGTCCATGCCCTAGTTAATGTAAATCTCTCAAATAGTGCTTCACTAATTAACCTAATGAATTTATACAGCACATGTGGAAGTTAGCTTAAGAAAGAAACAATTTAAGCATAAATAGATGTCCGCTCCCAGTTAATGTCGTTCCTTTTTCAAGGATGGAGTTGGAAGAGGGAGAATGTCGGGTAAACACCAATGCCCCGATTGGATCTCTGGTTCATGAGAAGACTTGTTAAATTTTTGGACAAAATTGAGAGTTGAATCAGATTGAAAATGGCTAGTGAGCCCTAGGCCCTGGCAACTTGCTTCTTTTGTTCCAATTCGTAGTTTGCGTAGGCGTGCCACTATTGGGGATGAGACCAACCTAATACACTTGGAATATGTGATGTAGAATGCCTTGTTTGATGGGTTTGCGCTTGTTCTAGACCTCTAATCAAGCCATTGTGCTCTAGGGGGTACTGGGCTCAAATGAGTTCTTTTCTATGCCTCAATTAAGAGGACTTCAATATTCTTTCAATCATGCGTCTATGGCTTGGAAAGTACGAACAGTACCTAGCCAATAAAAAATCCAATGTTGTGGTCAATGTTCCCTTGATTGAGTTCAGAAACCTAATTCAGGCCTAAGATAACCTTGGATTAGGTTAGGACTTAGTTAATTCGGCCCAATGGTTTGACTCCGGCCTGAATAAGCCTTTGTTTTTGGCTAAGAAAGCCCTATTCGGACCTAAAAACTCTTATGTTGGGTCTGTCCAGTAATGAACTGTTATATTGCTTTGAAAAGTACAGATTTGAATATAAAGTGCAAGAAGGTAAATGACTGAAAAGTAAGGTGCAAGAACGGTAAATAGCAGAGAAAGCAAAGTTTCAAAATCTGGAGATTTTCTATCCAAACCTGGCATGATAACGAGTTAAGATCAAAACTAAAGATTTCTCCATTTAGCTTCTTTAAAGAACAAATTACAGTAATGAAGAGATTGGAGATTTCTCTATCTAATATGTTACAAGTTTTAGCTGTTTAGAAGAAAACTAGACTAATTTCTTAACAAAGATCATACCAAGAATATGGCAAAGCAGTGGAAGATAAGCAGAAGAGTTGTCAAGTCAACTAGTTATCAGGGTAGCAAGTTGGCTGTTTGAAAAGCCTGAAATTTGTTCAAGTGTTTACAAGACATTGCGTTTGATTTTTTTGGAGAGAGAGTACTTGAGTGCTGCTGTTGAGCCTTTATATTTATAGGCAAAATTTTCCAACGATGACGGTGAAGGCTAGAGGAGAATACTTGATTGTTATCCAAAGTTTATTGTCCTCGTAAGTCGATCCATATGCAGGAGAAAAGGTATCTTAGATGAAAATACTAGTTTCAAGTGATGTCCCTTTGATTTGTCGTCCTTTCACTGCTGGAAAACTAGTCAAAAGATGGCTCCTCTTGGTTTTGGTGTCAATCATTCACCTGCTTCCTTGCTTTGAGAGAGATGGCGGTCACGTCACTCTTATCTGGCGAAAACCCACCTTCAGAAAGCCACATGGGTTAACTAGTAACGGTTACCCATTTTTCTAACTTGAGTGTGGGTTAAGGCTGAGGTTTTTCGAGATATGGGTCTTCGAGTGGATTTTACCAGTTAATGGCCCATATCCCAAAAAGCCCTTTTTGTTGGTTTGTAAAAAATGAAACCGGGCTTGGGTTTTATGTAACTTTATTTGAATAATAAACCAACTTTGGTCCATTTTCCAAATATGATACAAACCACAACAAAACAAGATTTACAAGACTACACACACTAGTACAACCCATCCTGCATATATGCATTTCAATTGAAATTAAATATAACGTAATTGGAGAAATATTATCGTCCAACCTGATAGGATAAAAACTGAAGCGAAAGAATGAATTTGTGGAAAATATACCAAATCTATGACAGGTTCTTGAATTGTTCTATTATTGTATAAGATAATGGGAAAGTGAACCAATGATATGAATGAATTAGAAATATATGTAGAGGAAAAGAGAGTGAATCATATATATGCTAAAATGTCCGCATACAAAAAAACAAAAACAAAAAAAACAAATAATAATTATGTGATAATATGGGAAGCGTTAGCAATACCAACCTTTCAAGTCTTCCTTTGAGGCACTGGACAGTTAGTCTTTCATTCTTTTGCAGAGTTCTTTGCCAAGGGTACCAATACTGCTTGGTCCTGTCTCAGTACAGTACTGTTCACGTGTTCGCTTAGTGATGGCACCTTGTACCTTGTCTGATTTGTCAAAATCACAATCTGTAACGTCCTCATAAAAAGAATTCTTTCTGTTGGAATATTGTTTCATTGTTCGGTTGAGCTCTTCCATGTCATGTTCGTACAGTGCGCAGACTCCAAACTTCTTCACCTTCAACCATGCCTTCTCTCCACGACCAGATGCTTCGACGTTGAACTGAAACCGAATCTTATTGTCCCAGCATTTCTCTCTCCAATAGGTCCCAGGTCTCCCTTTTTGTTCCCTAAAGAAATGTTTCCTAGACAGGAGGATCAACCAAAGGTGATCGGACGCTACCTCCGTTATCTCAATACCAAAACTCGGACCCGCATAGATGTTAATTAAATCATAAACGCAATGAAATTTGAGATAATTAAGTTTCGTAGCAGTAGCTGAAATTTCTTGAGCAGGTCCAACTAGAGCACAAATAGCAAACCCCACCCACTTGCTATTAGAATCCGAAGGTAGAGTCTCAACTAGTGGGTCTCCCACACTTTGATTACTGAACCACTCAGGAATTTCACTTCCAGGAATTAGAACACTGAAGAAGATCAAAGAACGAGGACTTTCCTGCACCAAAGGAAGGATATAAATAGTACTACACAACTAAAGAGGGAAGGAGGGAGAGAGGGAGAGAGGGAGAAGGAGAAGTACCTGAAGGAATTTCTTCACCGTTAAATATATTATGAAACTGGAACCTTGATGGTCAACCAAACTGAAGCAATTGACAGAATTAATCCAACTATGAGTTACGCAGTACATCCGTGGTGGATCTGGGAATACCTTCAAGGAAGTACAATTATCCGTGCCTACACAAAACATATTTTTTTCTCGAAACGAAACAATATCTTCACAATAATTGCCAAGTCCTCTGTTTGATGGAAAGCTTGGCAATTTTTGAAGCCATTTGCAATTGTTCAATGTGAACGTCCTAAGCTTAGAAAGCCCACTGATGCTTGCAGGAAGGCTAACAAAATGGTTTCCACCAAGATTTAAATTTTCTAAAGAGGACAATAAACCAATATCTTCAGGTATTGCTCCTTCATAAAGATTGCAGTCCCTCAGATTTAGACACTTCAAAAAGCGTAAATCTTTTAAGGAAGCTAACACCAGACTCACAGGGTCAGGATTCTTTCTTGGAAATAAGCCAAAACTGAAGAAAGAATGCCATGATCTAGGCAGTTCGATATTTTTCACCGGAACCAGGGCGGATGACGCATCTCTCATAGAAATTCCACCCATATTAATCTCCTTCAAACTCGGGATCAAAGGTATCATTGACGAAGGCATTTGCTCAACAGCAGTGAAGCTTAAAGAAAGCTTTGAAAAATTCTTCATTTCTCCCACAAATTCTGGAATCTTTTTCACTTTCGAGCACCCAGAAATCTCGAATGTTTCAAGAGATTCCAGTTTAACTTCACCTGGGAGACTCTTAATGCTTTTACAGTATTTAAAATTCAAAACTCTTAGTCTTTTGAGAGAGGCAATGGATGGATGAATCTTGACAATATTAGTACAACCTTCAAAAACCAGCCTCTCAAGATTCTGAGTACCTGTGAAATCTGGGGTCCTTGTCAAGTTCTCGGAGTAACTAAGATCAATAGATTTCAACTTCACCATGTACTGTACAAAACATGAAAATGGTAGATTAATTAACTTCCAAGAACTCAGACAAAAAAATAATAATAATAACTTCCAAGAACCTTACAAAATTTATTGAAATTGAAAAGAACTAGCTCTACAAAGGTCTACCTTTATTCCATGCCAAAGGTGATCAATTTTGCTATGCTGCAGACTAAGTTGAGCAAGTTCATTAGGTTGAAAACTTGGTGGCAGACATATGGAGGGATACCAACTCCACTCCAGAAACCTTAAGGAATTGGGAAGATACTTTGGGCCCAAAGAAAGGCTCAAATTATTAATCTTGAGCAACTTTAGTTTACACATCTTATCGAATGCTTCAGGATTCCAGTGTGCCGCTTCAAATTCACGCAAGCATAGGACTATGCCTTCAATGGCTTCCGTTCCCTTGTAAATAGGAATAAAAGAAAAGTTAGTGTCATAATCAAGTCTCTCTTATCGTTATTAATGGAATTATAGTATGTTATCCAAGGCTTTGGTATTTTATTTTTTGTGCAACTTCTTACCGTATTGTTCGTGAGTACATGAATGATATCACTGTGAAGCCACAAGCGACTGCGACCACCTGGCTCGTCAACAGACTGTTGACGAACAATCTCCCATGCCATTTCTTGTATCAAATCATGAATGGACAGACTCGTGTTTGAAATAGACAAGAGAGATTTCTCAATAAGAACATGTATCGCAATACGAGTGCCAACAAAACCACAACTGTCTAGTATTTCAATCACTTCTTCCTTGCCACCAAACTTATGGAAACATGCAACATCAAGAAAAATTTTCTTCTGCATTTCCTCTAGTCCATCATAGCTTATTTTCAAAATTTCAAAAACTTTTGTGTCAGGAGCTTGCTTCAGTTTACCTAGTGCACTCTTCCATTCATCTCGACTTCTTTTGTACAAAAAAGACCCCAAAGTTTCAAGAGCTAATGGAAGACCTCCTGCATAGTTTATGAAATTTTTAGACAGTTCTAGATAATCTTCTTCAAGGTTATCTTTTTTAAAGGCCTTCCTGCTAAAGAGATAAAGAGCTTCATCCTCAGTTAATGGCATGATCTCATATACCTTCTCAATCCCATGTTTGACTAACAAGCGTTCATCTCTAGTTGTAATGATGATTCTACTTCCCAAACCAAAGCAGTCTTTTTCTCTGATCAACATTTCCAGTTGGTCTGATTGATCTACATCATCAAGAACGAGAAGAACCTTTTTATTACATAGACACCTCTTTATCATAGTAAATCCACTATAAGCATCATAAACTTGTATATTTTTTTCCCTCAAGATATTGGAAAGAAGCTGTTTCTGTAAAGGAACTGGACCATGTGTTGCATAAACCTCTCTGACATTTGCAAGAAAGCTGCTACCTTCAAAATTATGAGAAATTGTCTCATAAACTAATCTAGCAAGGGTTGTCTTACCCATTCCGCCCATCCCCCATATCCCAACAAAGCGCACATCATTTGCGTTTGTATCTAAATGCAGATCTATTTCCTTAAGTTTAATATCAAGTCCGACCAATATCTCCGAGGAATCTAACAATGAAAATGAAGGATGCGAGTTATCCCACACTGCATCAACAATTTTTTTGATAAGCTCTGTATCATACCTAGAAACAGAAGAAGAAAAAATCATCAAATCAATGTGTCAGTTGTTGAATATGTCATAAATAAAGTGCATGGCAAATTCTGAAACGCGATATTTTTTAGTCAAGGCTTATTAGCTATGTGTCAGTTGTTGCTTCATGCTTACCTATAATCCTTTGAATTCCACCCAGCGAGATTAGCAACTTTTTTTAAAGCATTTCTCCACTCAAGCACCTCTTCTCTGTCTTCCCCACAATTCCTTTCATGGTCAACGAGGGCTGTCCCAAAACTCCCCCGTTGATGCCGTACATCAGAGGGATCCACATCATAAAAGATTGGGAAAATTCTCTCCTTCTCTTTCATGGACTGAACAATATGGGTTAGTTCACGCAAACACCAACTTGAAGAAGCATAGTTTGTTGAAAGAACTATGATTGCAAACCTTGATTGTTCAATCGCGGTGAGGAGCTCCGGATTGATATCTGTCCCTCTTTGAAGATCTGGATCATCCCTGAAAGTTCTAATTCCTCGCCAGTCCAACTGTTTGTATAAATAGTCTGTAAAACCCCTGCGAGTGTCTTCACCCCTGAAACTCAAAAACACTTGGTATTTCCATGGACAAACTGAAGTAGCTGAAGTGAAGGCCCTTTGGCTGCTCAATGCCATTGGAAAGTGGTTCCAAGGAATCTTTTCTCAGCACCGGATCGCGGAACTAGAATGATTAGAAAGATGGTAGTTCAATGGCACCAATTGAAATATGGAAAAGAAAAATCAACACAGAGAGAGGTTTCAGGGAGGCAACGACAAAGACTTCAGCAATGTTTCATCATGGTGAGTTGCGAGGAAAAGATGCCCTTGTCATTAACTAATGCAAAAGAAGATGATAATTAGAGAAGAAGACAGAGGAAGTAGTTGGAGTTGGAGAAAATGGTGCCATGACATTCTTTTTTTATTTGAAAGGCTGATGACTTGATAAGTTTGATTAATTTTGTGTTAGTGTCGTTTAGCATATTGATTTAAATAATTTTAAATTTCCTTAATCACAACTCACCGTCCTTAAATAAATAATATGTTAAACTCAAGGAGTAGGGGAAGTATACATCAGAGAAGACTTTGTTAAGATTAAAGTCTAGCACTAGCATACAACTTTAATTCCTTTCTCATATCCTGTTTTCATTGGTTGGTTCAATGCTTGGAGAGTTGGGATGATAATAGAAATTTGCAGCCTCTCTTTTCTGATGATAATAGAAATATTTCATATGAATACAATGTTAAGTGACTTCTAGCTGTGTAGGATGACTCCCACCAACAGTTTATAACTTTTTTCCTCATTTAATATTATTTTCTATTAGTATTTTTGTAATGGGACGTAATGGGAAATCGCCAATTCGAATATTACTAGCATGAAGGCAGGAATGGGAAAAAACTTAACAGGGATAAGGATGACTCCCTTGATTCACCTCATTGTTATTCCTACCTCCACACTATTTAAACTTACCAAGCTTCTAAATCCATGATCTTTATTTTGGATATGATTAAGACCAAAAAAATTTATTTTTATTTTGGGTGGTTTCAAACTATTCATTGAATTACTAATTTACCCTAATATAAAATGACCAAAGAGGATATATTGAATTGTAAAACAAATGTAATTTTAATAAGTACACTTTACTCAATTAATTTTAGGGTTCATTTAACAACACTCTTTTTTTCATTTCTATGTTTTTCATTTTCTAATTTTTTAAAAGACTTGTTTTTCTCTTTACAAATGCACAACAACCTTCCTTTGGGGTCTTCTGGTAAAGGAGTTAAAAAGAGCCTTCAGAACAAGACGCAAATTATAAGCTTTGCCCAACTGGGTTTGATTAACATTCGTCAATCCCCTTTTGGGTCAAATAAACTTGGAGTTTTTACACTTTGTTTTCAATATTTTGACTTTAAAATTGCGTACAGTTCATGTCCTCCTCCATTCTTCGTTTATTTCTTCCCATGTGTATATTTTTTTGGGAATTTCCTTTTAACACGTGAATGATCCTATATCTAAGTGATATTGAAATATTTTCTTCCTATTTTCCTCGGGATCTTTTACTGCCTCTGCCAGATTCTGCTTTGGATCATCTCATTTAAATCCATTGGTTGAGAATAAGTCTTAAGAAGAAAAAAACCAAATATGCAAATTATATATATACTAAAGCGCAATCCAACTAAACACTGTTCCTAAGCACAGTGAAATGACGGAAATACCCCTCATTTAATTGTTGAAATACGTTCTATTTTCTCTTCAAGACAGTAAATTTTCAAAACGCCCTCCACTATACCTTTTCTGCTATTCCTTTTGCCCCTTCTCCTTCAAGATTCTGTTCCCGTGAACGATCGTCACGAGAGAAGAGAGTTCATCGTTGATTTCGAACTAGTGGTTGGGGGCAGCGATGGAAGATTTTCGTTCCCTCTTGGAGATGCTTTGGCGGCTGTTGATTTTCGTTTGGGGAGTCGAGATGCGAATCCAGCGGCCCTTTCGGTTTATGAAATTGTGTCTATTCGTTGTGATATTTTCCATTGTTTCTGCAACCTTCATCTCAGGCACCTTTCTACGAGTTCTTGCGTCCTTTGTCATCGGGTATGTATCTCCTCACCTTTTTAGCCTATTTTTTGGTCTTGATTTTATCAATTAACAGACATATGCTGAGAATTGGAATTTTTTGAGTTTAGCACAGTATTGAAATTCTTTGGTTTCTCTTTTGATCTTCCTTTTGAATCGTTTTGTTGATTGATATAGTGATGGTTTTTTTGGCAATTCTTTTATATATGTTTCTTGATGAAATACCATAGTTGATATGAAATGTTCAAACCTTAAGTTTTTAATACCTTTTGATTATTAGCCACCTTTAGAAAAGGGGCTTTTGCATCTGTTGCTTTGATTTCACAATCTCTTTGCAGCCAGTTCTGGCTACACTGAGGGTCTCATACTCCACTCATTGAATGTGTTGCTAATGATTTGTTCTTAGGCAAAACATTGACTACAGTTGGTTCAATTATTACTGCCATTGCTTCTGGTATATTGTAATATAAGTGAGGATGACAAGTTATAGTCAATTATTCAGTTAAGGATGCAGAATTTTGATGGCTAGAAGTATTCTTTTCAATCTATTTAATGATCATCTAAAAATTGGGGACTTGCCTTTTCAAATACCGATTGAATATTCGAGTGGGAAAAGTTAAGATGCAACAGCCTTTTTCAAAGTGCTGATGTGCCAGCCATGTGTTTATTCATACGGCTGTGTCTACAATTTTTGTTGGCTTGGCATTTCCTTTTTCTAATCATGCCTGTCAATTGATTGTTCTGATACGAAGATTAAGGGTGGAATAAATTCTTTTTTAAATACCACTGAAGTTGGGATTTTTGAAGAAAAAGAACTATATCTTTGTTTTGCAGTTTCAACCATTTTGGATTTCTAACTGTCTTTATGAAGATGTTGATTCTTTCTTATTTTCATGTCACAAATCAGTGGCATGCTCCTCGAGTTTTTTTTTTCATTATTATTTTACATGCTTATTCTCCTTGAATATTTAAGCTCAAAATAGTTGAACTGCCATCTGAAATTTTATTAATTTAGTTGTATGTCTTCTGGATATTGTTAGCAAAGCAAAATAAATTAACAAATTTCCTTTTCTTTCCATCTCAGTTTTCTCTTACCTAAATTGCATTTATTTTTATGGCATCTGCATATTGTTTCACTTTAGTTTATGATTTTTTAAAGCATGAACATGATGAATATGACTTGCAAGAAACCCTGCACTTCCTTTTTTTTTTCTTAGGTAACGCTTTGATTTCAGTTCTGGGTTTCATGAATGTCTAATCATGTTTTCCTTTGTACTTGGATTTCACTGTGCATTTCATATTAGTTTTTGGTTGTATGGATTCAATTTAAGTTTCATGCTTCGTGATGTGCAATGTTAGAATTCATTTGTAGTTACAGTGTTAGAATCCTGAAATTTAAGTTTTTGCTTAAAGTTGGTTGGTTGGTTGTATTTTGAGGCTATGTAATTATGTGGTTGAAGTAATCAAGAAACTGATAGATAAGGAAAAGAGAGACAAAAGAATCAACATACACTGGATATCACCTGTTTTTTAAAGAATGATTGGTTGATCCATTTGTTTTCTCACCCCAAAAATGGCTGGGACTGCATACTAAATCGTATACTTCATAAGCAAGCCAAAGTAAATAATATCCAGCTTCCTATGCTTATTTTTCTATTTTGAACCCCACATAAAACAGAGCCACTAATTAAGCTTAACTACAATAACTTCATATGCACTTACTGAATGTCAAAGACCTTTGATTCTTTTTGGTGTAATTAGAGAAATATGGGCTGAGTCATCAAAATGGATAACACTTTTTAAAATTCTGTGGAAACCTCAGTGATGAGGCATGCTGTATACAAGTATGTGGCTCTGATGGACAAAGCTGGTCAAGTTGAAAGATCAGAAATTAGAACTTGGAACTTTGGAGAATATATTTAACCATTCTTTAGTGTTTGTTTTATCAATTCTTTTGTGCATAAATCTCAAATATACAACCATGTTGGCGGTTTCTGTTGCAGGATGATTCAGAAATCGTTGCAATGATCAAAGAATTGTTGGAGACTCACATCCGACCAGCAGTGCAAGATGATGGTGGCGACATTGAGTATAGGGGATTTGATCCGTAAGTCCTTCATTAAATTTAGTCTTTTTAATTTAATATTGGAGAAGGCTGAAATTTTATTTCTGCTTCTTGGCTTTATCTCTTTGCTTCTTTTGTTTGTTGCATTCGAGTGTTGTCGTTCCAGCTGCCCTTCATCCTCATCGCACGGGTTTAGCTATTTCTAGGTTTCGTAAAAAAAGGTTGGTTTTAACGTTCATTTGGTTTTCTAGGTTGGTTTATTCATTTGTCATGTCGAAAAATGAGAAGTAAATCAGAAATTGAGTTTGGTTTGTTCTTACAGAGGAAGATCGAAGGAAAAAGAATTAGAGTAATCAAATGTCTAAGGAAATGGTATAATTGCTGTCCTGTGATTCTATATCTGGTTTTGTAAAAAAATTATTTGTTCTTGATATTTATATTCCTTCCCATCTCTCAAGGTATGATCTACTAATTTCCCACAAAGAAAAGCTTGGACAACTCATTACCTTGGAGCAAGGGAAACCTCTAAAAGAAGCCATTGGTGAGGTATCCTATTTCAGGACTTCTGTTTAAGGGATTTAAGCAATTAGCTGTAGCTTTGCATCTTACTTTCATCATGTGATTCAAATTTCAAACTCATATTACAGGTGAGTTACGGGGCTGGGTTTATTGAGTTGTATGCTGAGGAGGCAAAACGTGTATATGGTGATATCATACCACCAACTCTTTCTGATCGACGGTTGTTTGTTTTGAAGCAGGTGAACTTATATGTTTCTTTGAATTTTGTATGGCCTATATTAATCAAAGACTTGGGGAGAGAGTGAACAACTATAATTCTAAGAGCCATTTACTTAACCTAAAATGGCAAGAAAGAGTCCTAACACCCTAGCAGAGAAATGAGCTCAGTCAAGTATCTGCATCTATTTCACATCTATATAGGCAAGTTACGAGCTTTAAGGCTACATTTATGTTCCCTTCCTTTACAGTCAACAAGTTCTTAGTCTTAATTTTGTATGTTTTGCTATTTTAAATTTCACCTCTTGGCACTTTCTGAAAAACTTATAAATTTATTGGGACAGAGAGAGAGTGAGAGTGAAGGTAGGCAACAACTATGAAGTAGAGATTAAATCAAGTTCGAAAAGAAATTGATTATAATGTAGAGCGTTGGTGTCATGCATCTTCCATCTTTGTGTCTCTCTCATTCTCTGTCTCGCTGTCTCGCTTTGGGTATTTTTATTTTTGATTTATTTTTTTACAAATTTTGCTTCATTTATTTGGTTAATTTGATTTCAGGTTCTTGGGTAATCACTAATGCTATATAAGAGCTGAGGTATTTATAGCTAGATTACAACATATTGGTAAGCTTCAAATCAGGTTCAATTTTCTCTATTAATTTTAGTTTTTATTCTTTGAGTTTAGCACTGATTCTGAGTTTTTGGTGGTGTAGGGTTATGAGAGAGAATTTTCCAATCTTTGATGACAACGACAATGCAGAGATAGTTGTTTTGGGATTTTGATTGTTTTGGGATTTTGCATAGGTAACTTTTGATTGTTTAGGCCAGTAACTTTTGATCGTATACTCTTTGTTTCAAATGCATCTAGGATCATTTAAACAGCCGTCTTCCTGTGCCTTTACAATGTTTTTAAATGGCGCAATTACATCTATTCGTGGACCTTGAAATAGAAACAAGGTTTGCATCTTTTCATCGCCTCCACTATATTTCAATTTCTTTCCCTTTTATTAATTTTGATTGTATTTCTCCCCTGTGATGGGATTGAACAGGCTTTTGAATTGGTAATGGGAGGTGACTCTTTGTGCTTGAACAAAGTCTTGCCATTGCCCTTACTGCTGTTGTGGGACAGAGCCAGCATATATATATATATATATATATATATGCAGAAGTTACGGTATGCATTGTTCTATCTCCCTCTCTTTAATTTCAGTTTTTTTTTTCTTTAATAGAATTTCATCAAATATTTTGGTTCTGGATTTTTTTGTTGAAGAAATTTACAATAAAGGTGTTCTATGACGTTCTGTGTTTGTAATATCTTTTGTAGAACAACACAGAATGTTGACTGACTTTGAAGGTGCTACAAAAAAACGTAGGGTTCCGCATTTGGTCTAGCAAAGAGGTTTGTCAATCGTTCTCTCATCCTCCTTTTTTTTTTCCCTCAATAAGTCGATTACATCTCTGCCTTAAATTGGAACGAAAATGTTGAAAATATCTTTTGTAAGCCAGGATATATACAATTAGGATTGAAAATGTTGATTTAACAATTGAAGTGTCTTGAAGATTGTTGTTGAATTTTGCAAGGGAGCCCAACTTGCTTTCAACCCTAGGTGCGAAATTGGCATCGAGAACTAAGGTATTGTAGGATTATCTCAGCCTTTGATTGATGCTTTTGATTGGACTGGTTGATGATTTTGCTTTAGATTTAGATTGTTTGAAGGATTTTTGTTGTTGTTTATTTGTGGCTAGATTATGGGTTTCAGTTACTTCAGTTTTTAAGGATTATTCCCTTCTATCATTATGTTGGATTTGGTGATGGCTGTGAACTGAGGATGTGTCCCTCCATCACATTGCCTCATTTCCCTTCTTTTCTTTTTCTTTCTTTTGGCCTTTTTAGGGCTGTTTCTGTGTTTTGTTTGTTTGGCTGTGGATGCCTTATCCACCTTTTCAATATATCGTTTCTCTTATAAAAAAAATAAAAATATTGAAGACAGTTTTGCTCCAAAATAATGTACGCATGCTTTCATTTTCATGACCTAAAATAAGAATTGAATTTGATTTATATCTCATGACCTAAACTCTCATATGGTTGTTGGCATATGAGATTTTATTTTCTGTTGAGTCTATACGTGCTATCTATTAAGGATGATTTCTGCTTCAGCCTTAATTGTAGGGATAAATAGGTTGACATTAGCTTGAGATTATAGACTTATTATGGTTTTTGCATCTGTGAGGGTTGTACACCATGTACTGAAAGAACATTTCTATTACTTTTGCCCTTATAATTACTTAGTAGTAATTGCACTTTTAGTATAAATTTCGTAATTGGTATAAAGTATGACAAGTTGTCTTGCCAATTCTTAAAGGTTCTGTCTAATTTCTCAAAAGTTTTTTTTGTCCCAATTCTACATGCAGCCTGTGACCATGAAAACCATTGTAACAATCGACAAATTGTTAAATTCTCTTTTTGATTTTCAAATATTATGAAACTGCTTCTATCCTTTTTGAAGGCTAAATGATATTTGCTTATGCTTTTGGAAGAGAGACTTTTGTCGACTGCAATCTCCTGATTTCCAGATTTTGCCAAACCTTTAGTAAAACTTAATGATTGAAGTTAATTATATCCCTTAATTAATTTGTTTCATCCACTTTGTTATGTTTCTATTTTGAAAGATGCTTATCCTATATATTTTTTGTATGGATTTTGAGTTTTGGCAGATGTTAACTGTGTACGAGAGAGTCAAGAAGAGGCTGTGAGTAGGAGAAGGTTGAAAATGGTTTTTTTTCCCCTTTCTTTTTCCTGTTTTTGTTCGAAACTTTTTGTTCACTTATTCTCCCTGAATTTTTATGTTCAAAGTAGTTAAATTTTTGTCCAAAATGTTTTATTTGTGTTTCTTGATTTGAATGAAAGTTTGATATTTCATCATTTTTTTTGGGTTTCTTTCATTTCATACTGTCTTCATATTTTCCTTTTCGTGGTAAACTCTTATATCACGATTCCTGCATATATCAAAACCAACAAAGCTGTGGTGATTGAATTATAATTTCCAAGTATGACACATTTTGAATACCAATTCATGTACTAAAGACATGAAAAAATTTACTATTCAGTGGAATATTTGTTCTGAAATTTGTTTTACTCTGTGCTTTTTGCTCTTCCAATTACTGTTTTTTTAACTTAATGATCTGTTTATACATGAAAATAACGTAGTAACATATTTAAATTCTTCGTAAGGGGTGTTTTGAATCAAGTGCTTGGTTCTATTCTTCAAGAAGACGTCTGTCTTGGTAAATTAAATTGAGTTTGAGCTTATGGGGTTAAATATTGTGCCATATTTTTGTTGCACTGTTTCTTTTCTCATTCTTATATGTAGGGATGATTTGTTTTCTTTTCTTTTCAGTTTAAAACAGATTTACAGTTCTTTTCTCATGCTTAAATTTTGTGAAATATATCTATATGGAGAGCCCAGATTAAGAAATAGCGGTTATGCATTATGTAGCCTTTTTCTTGGGTTTAACGATGGAGTACAATGTGTTCATTTGGTGTTTTTAGCTGAGATTGTGATGATTTTCATTTTGTAGATTTTCAGTTTTTGCAAGATGGTAGTAGTGTATGAGATAGTCAAGATGAGGCTGTGAATAGAAGGCGGTTCTTTGCACGCTAGACAAGGTTGTTATTTTATTTATTTTTCCTGTTTTTGTTAGACCCTTTTTGTTCACATATCCTCCCTGAATATTATCCCCAAAGTAGTAAAATAAATTATCGCATATATGTAAAGACATGTCCAAACTCTTTTCAACAAGGAGCAGCTCAAAACTGCTGATATTTTGATTGCTGCTTGGTTTTATTAAAATATGATCAATATTTTAACATGACAAGCGACATATAAAACATGCTATTAGTCTTTATTTTGCAACTTAAACTTGCTACATATTTTCATAACTTTGTACGCATTTCAGACGGTTTTAAAATCCGCAGCATCGCGCGGGCACCTTTGCTAGTTATATCTATGTGGTGGGTGTGTGTGTGTATATATATATATATGTTAAGGACAATCATTATATCATTTGGTCTTTTATTTTATTTTATATTAAAAGCGATATTGGGGAAGGAGGGTTTTTCACACAAATACTTTTTTTTAATTTGTATATTTTAAACCCAAAATGCTTCGCCTCCAACCCAAATCGCATGATTTCACTTTTTTTCATATTTCAAATTTCACATGTTTGATGATATTTATTTCTTTTGATGTTTGATTTAAGTAAGCTAGTCTTTTGGATTAATCAAGGTGGTCCTCTTACATATGTCTGATATGAGGAAAAAATCTTTGATATGGTATGATGAAATTAGGATATCAAAATCACTATAATCTTGTTGAACAGGTTAGCTAGGCTTCATGACCAAAACACTCAAGAGGGATAAAACTCCACAACGAAAGTAAGTAGTCGCACGGATTGACTAATCAAAGCCATCAAGCATAAAACATGAGTTTACACTCCTTTCAGAATTTAGAGCTTATTACTCTTATAAGTTTTATGCATCATAGTTTGACAACCTTTTAAGACAAACTAGTCATGTTCATCAGAGTTAAAGACTAACATGTATGTATGTTTAACTCGAGCACGTACACTAAAGCATAACAATCATCCATACCTCTCGAGCAGTTCTACAACCAACAACATTGATTATAGGCCTCTTTAAGTTCCTCTGTAACTCAGTCTCAGTGATCATATATTTAGGAGGATTAAAAAAAAAGGACCATTAAAAAAATAATTCATATGCTCAAATTCTTACTTGAATGGTAAAAGCTAAAATGGAGAGCAATTACTATGCTCAAATTCTTTGACAGCATAGGCAGATTACTGCGAAATGATTTTTATTTTATTTTTACTAAATTTGTTATACATATTAAGTAACTCTAACACACTCTTAACACATTGAAAGAGTTATAACAGATTCTTTGACATCATATACATACTCTCTCAACTCAATGTAGAGGAACAGGGAAACCAGATCTACCATGGAGGAAGACTTGTTTAGCAAACGTTTAGTCTCCCCACTGCCCTCTCTGGTGATCAATAGTTATACCCTTCTCTTTGTAAAGCAAACACAAATACAACTGTTTATTTGACACTACCCAAAAAAAAAAGTATTGCATTTCCGACTTCTCAATATTTATCTGGATGCAAACTGTAATATTACACTCAAATGCAATGTACACAAGCATTAGGTTTATACAATTAGCTACATTGAAACTGATCCAGAAAGAAGTTCTGGCAAAGTTCTAACCATCTTGTGAACTTGGTGAAGCAGTATGCAAAAAAATCTACAAGTTGAACAAAATTAAGAATATCGCTGACATATTGCAACTATAGAGCACTACTCTTACATTCCTGTTTCTGTAAATCAAGAGAGATCATGCATGCATAGATAGAAACCCATTCATGAAAAACACAATCTTACAACTGCAAAACCAAGAGATGCATTGTATAGTCTAATCCGTGTTTGTGCTCTTTCTCCTCAATCAAACTCTTCTGCTCTTCCTCTGTGGTGTTCTGCAACTCATCCACCTGCAAAAACGTCAAATACAACGAAATTAAATCTAATTTCAAAAGGGTTCTCTGCTTAACGCAGGTAACATAATCGAAAATTGGGGAATTTAATAGAGCTGCATACCACATGCAACAACAGAGCAAACTGCTTCTTTCGGAGCTCCAGCATCCTCAAACTTACCGTGTTCTCGGCGTCCAAAGCGGCAATCTCTTTCTCCAAATCGGATATGATTTTGAGCGTTTCGGACCGAGGCGGTTGCGTAGCTATCATTTTCCTGATCGCCTCACATTCCTCCTTATGTCAATTCCCTTTTCGATTTTGCTCTTGAGGAGCGGAATCTCGAAGGTGCTGAGCTCTTGGAGGAAAGCTTTGGCCAGCTTGTCTCAGTCGCCATAGTTGTCCTCATTCTTGTCGAGCTCGACGAACAGGGATGTGAACTTCTTCGGAGCTTCTTCAATGGGGATTCGCCTCTTGTGGTTGTGGTTCGGTGAAGTCGTGCTTGATGATTACGTCAGCCTCTTGTGGTTGTGGTTCGGTGAGAATCGTGCTTGATGATTACGTCATCTTCGAGAGGCCCGAACGCGTAGTTGGCCGCCACGGCCTCTCCTCGCCGAAACCTTTCTTCCTTTTACCAGCATCGAAACAAACGTGGTGATTTTAGTGTGGGATAAATTCGATTTGCAATTCATCCTCAGAAACACAAATCTTAATTCTGTTTGTGAGATCCAACGGTGAAGGATGACGTTTGTTGTGTTTGCTCAAGGTTTATCGAACGGTAGTGTATTACAACCACCTCCATCCACAGTGAGGAGGTGTATTTTTGGGGTTGTAAAGCCTTTTTTACATTCCTTTTACACCTTGGGAAATTCTATATGAACCCCATAAATTGCTCTTTACACTCCATAATTTTTTACACCCCACTAAATTTTAATAAAATTTTAAATTACTCATTAAACCCCTTTTTTTTCCTTAAATTGCCCTCATGAACCCCATTCCCAAACTAACCACTGAAAACCCCCTTCCCTTTCAAACACACCCCATCTGAAATCAAACCCCACCCCATTTGATATCCAGCCCCACCCCATCGAAAATTCTCTCCTCTTGCAGACACACCTCATCACACACCTCATCAGATTTACAACAACCTCTATCGCAGAACCATCAAAGAATCCATCCCTTTGCCATCGCCTCCAGTGCAGAACCATCGAAGAACCCATCCCTTTGCTATCGCAGAACCATCTTTGCTCACCACCGAACCCCCATCTCTCCAAACCACTGAACCCCATTGCACAACCCAGCAAACCCGAACCCATCTCCGAAACAGAGCCATCACACCCATCTCCATCTCTGCAAACCCGAAAGCCATTGAAGGTCAAGTTTTCACAAATCCTTATTCAAGGTTTGATTTCAAATTTGATTTCTATATTTACGTTTCTAAGTGTTGATTAAGCCTACGTTTGATTTCACTTTTGAAAAGCCAAAGTCTGATTTTGATTTTGATTTTGATTTCAACATTGTGGGTAGTTCGAACCTGGTTTTACGAAACTGGATTCTAGTTTCGGTGGATTACCACCGAAATAGTTACATTGATTCAGTAGTAGTCCACGAATTTGAACCTGAGTTGTACGAAAATTTATTTTACTTTCGGTGGGTTACCACCAAATTACCTTGTTTGATGGTAGTCCACCGAATCTTTCTATTTTGAGGACTCCATCGAATTTCTTCGGTTTTGTGGTACTCCACGAATATGTGTTCTTTTTTGATAGCCCACGAATTTATTTCGTTTTGGTGATTATGTAATCGTTCTTGAGTGTGTACTTAATATTTTTTATTATTAGATATGAAAAGGACTCGTAGAGGTACTACTGAAGCTTCATCATCCCGACCAAATAGACAGCGTCTCAAGGCCTCAACGAGGAGACAGAGAGCGGCTCCCCAATATCACATTGAGGATACTACAGAGGTTGAAGATGTAGTTCCTACTCATGATAGTAATGTTGACGCAGAGGTTGAAGATGTAGCTGCTACTCAGGATAGTAATGTTGAGGTACATGCCGAGCCTACTGAGCCATCTCGAGTAGGTCCCATTGATCCATCTTTACTTACGAGTTTTAAAACTCACATAGCAGCTGCAATTTGGAATAACCAGGTAAGTCGTTTTACTGTGACAATAGAAGGTAGAATATAAGTATGGTTCATGGTAATTAACCTTAATATTTTTTTGTTTGGTTTAACTGGAACGTGAGCCCCTTAGGTGCATGTCGAAGACATCTACCCTTCGTGAGTGGAATTGGTAGGGTAATCCAAATAATGGTATATTCTGTAATACCCGTGTCTTGGGGAAACAAGAACGGTAAGCAATCACACATCGCTCGGGGAGGGAAAGGTGAAGTGCTTTAAATGTGTGGGCACTTCTCTTCCTAGCACGAGGCTTTTTGGGAGCTCATTGGCTTCGGAGTCCTAGGAACTCCGAGTTAAGCGAGTTGGGAGCCAGAGCAATCCTAGGATGGGTGACCCACTGGGAAGTTGCTCATGAGCTCCCAAAAACAAAACCGTGAGGGCAGAGAGGGCCCAAAGCGGACAATATCGTGCTAGGGGAGTCAGGTCATGATATATTCAAAGGGTACATTCAGAGGTCTAGAATTAGAGCAACTTATTAGGTGTTCTTATCGGAATGTTGATAAGATTGTGGTATCTACATTTGTTGAGAGGTGGCATCCTGAACCGAACACCTTTCATATGCCTTTTGGTGAAATGACCATCACATTGGATGATGTGTCATCTATTTTAGGCATTCCTGTGTCTGGTGCAGCTGTTGCTCCTTTTGGAGATGATAACGACACAAATTTTGAGTTGTTAGTTAAGTACTTAGGAGTGACTGATGAAGAGGCTACTGAACAATTGCACAAATACAGTGATGAGTATGTGAGTTTGTCATGGTTACAAGTGCGATTCTCCAATGTTTCAGACACATGATTCAAATGAGTACATCATGTATTCGGCCAGAGCATATTTGCTATATCTATTGGGTTGCACTTTGTTTGTTGACAAGACTGGCACGAGAGTCCAAATTGTGTACCTTAGACTACTTAGAAACCTTGATAGTGTTGTTGGTTATTCATGGGGTTCTGGGTGCTTAGCATGGTTGTATAGACAATTAGGCCAAGCTTCGAGGTTTAAGGTGAAGCAGATTGCTTGGTACATGACTTTGCTGGAGGCATGGGTGTATGAACACATGCATGGTGTTGTTGTCCCTGATCATGACATATCAACGTCATCATGGTTAATTGACTTGCTAGCATGTGTTTATTAGAACTCATGGAGCTTTTGTTGTTTTGATTAGTTATTGCATGTTTGTATTAGAACTCATGGAACTTTTGTTGTTTTAATTAATTATGAAGTTTGTATTAGAACTCATGGAACTTCTCCAATGATGAGCTGCAAGGGCATGTTGAATTAATACAGTAGCCAACAATCACCTATAAAGAAGCCACCACCTATACACGTAGCCAAAAATTCTTGCATAATCACAATAACATTTGTAGTTAAATTGATTGACTTAGAATTCCCAAAACACTTTAAACCCACCTAGGTGTTGAAAAAAAAAATCGAACTTAAGAAATGGCTAAAAGAAAAAAAGAAAATAAAAGAGGAACAACTCCCAAGGAAGCAACTAGAGCCCAAGAGTTGAAAAAAAATTAAATATAATTATTCAAGAGCTTTTTGAACCAATCCTTAAATGGATTTAACCAATTTTCATGTACGTATTCAAGAGCTTTTTGAAATTCACTGAACTTAGACTCAGTCTGTCGCAAACAATGCCAATATTCCTCCTCCGTTTCTGAACCAACCAAAGTATTCCAGTCCTCATTAAATTGCTTCCATTGTTTGAGGGTCCTAAATAACTTCTCACAGTTTGCCAAACTCCTTTGTTAATATGCCATCTACATAATAAATGTCGTACTTTCGAAAATATAGATGTAATAGAATTCATGAGTGCTAACTCTCGATCGGTGACAATAACCTCAGGAAGACAATTATCATCCAAAAAACTCCTCAATGCAATCAACGCCCATGTGTAGTTGTCTTCTCTGCATTCATATACACATACGCAACAAAGAATGTCATATTAGTAGATGTCACCCCCACAATTTGCAATAGTGGGAAACGATACCTATTAGTCTTATAGGTGCAATCCATGATAAGTACATGTGGAAATGCACGCAAAATATCAATATTAATGGGGTGTGTCCAAAACAGGTCAGTTACAATATCACTAGATGTTCTATGCCACTCAATATAATTGTGTTCGGATAACTTAGTAAGCAATTGTTGCATTTGGGTTCTCCCAGCAAATTTTTTGGTTCTATTTCAAATCCTGGCATTGTGTATTGTCTTCATAGTTGAAACATTCATTGCATCTCTATCTTTAATGGTGACCAAAATATCTCTGGGTTTCACCAAACTCTTAGACATGTCCACCAACAAGGCATTCTCCTCTTTAGAAAGTCGCCCCACAAATGAATGACCTTGAAGATACTTTGAAATAGGATGGTTGTGTACTTCACAAACCACCTCCAACTTCCAATCATCCCCATCACCAATATTGACACCTTTTAACAAAAATGGGCACCACATTTCTTGGTACCAGTGTCCCTAGCACATTTTTTCATATCACTATTTGCATCCGACCTTATATCAGTTGTCTCACTAGACTTGCAGGACTTAGGGCCAGTTTGGCATTGATGTGCTCAAAAATAATTGCTGTCAGATTTGCTGTGAGAGAAAGCAATTTGACGTTTGGTAAATTTTTGTTAAAAGTGTTGTTGGTATTGATTTTACCCATAATCATTAAACCCAACGCCTCTTCGAAACCGATTCCTGCATAATTAGAAAATGAAAGCACCTCATTAGCTGCTTTCCCTTATAGCTTTCTCTCACAGCAATTTTTAACAATAAGTGATTTTCTCACAGTTTACCAAACAGGTTGGGCTTCTTAAAATTTTTAAAAAGTCACTTATCACCTCAAATAAGCAATGCCAAACTAGCACTTATAGTTACCGTTCCTCTCATAAGCAAGTATTACACGAGGTCTCCTCTTGCCCTCACCTCCATAATCAGACCTTTTAATTACAATGACAATATTATTCATTTTCCCTTGTTCACGAGCCCATCTAAGTAATGCATCTCTACCATTGAATATCTACACATAAAACTCATATTATTTAAACATAAAATTTGAAACATTAATGCCACATTAATGATACTAAAAAGGATTTCAGAAAGATAATTGCCGAATAAGTTGTGAATTGATCACTACAGTCCATTACACATTTTGTTCCCACATTGTTGCCTTCAGTAGGGGTGTCACCTTGTTTTTGTTCCTTCAATGGGAGTAAGATCAAAATAGCTTGGATTAAATTTGTGGTCGGCAATAAGTTACTAAAAATATAAATAAATTTCAGTTGGATGCCACTAAAACGCAAGTACAAGTTCGGTATTGAACCGCTGAACTATCTTCCATCTTACGGTGGATCTCCACCGAAAATATTAAGTCCATGACTGGTCAAGCCCAACCGAAAATATTGCGACGTTTGGTGGCATCCCATCGAATTTACATCACGATCGGTCGATGTCTGAACGCAACCAGTGACCATTATGAAATACTAAACTTGCAAAACGCCAAAAAATAAACTCGTACATCATTCAAAGCCTCTCTAACTTCAATCTCACCCTTCATAAATAAAGACAATATATTTTTTCACTAGTATAAATGTATAAATCTAGGGTTTAGGAACATGATCGTTTGAGAAAAAAGTCAAAACTAGGGTTGCATGAACATATGTGGGGTGTGGTGAGCAATTTTAATTTTAATTTTAAATTTTTGTTTATCCTTAACGGTAATTATGTACAAGGGTAAAATAGGTTATTCATATTTAAAATTAGTATGGGGTGTAAAGAGCAAATAATGGGGTGCCAATAAAATCACCCTTACACCTCCAGGGGGTGTAAATACGTTTTTTGCTCAAATGGGAAACGATGTAAATCGAAAGATGCATATTCGATTTGTTTGTGATAATTCTTTTTTGTGTGTGTGTGTGTGTGTTTTTTTTTTTGTATGTTTTAACTTTTTAAAATTAATTTTGTGCGTGTTAGATTTATTTTATTTTTCCAAATAAATGGACCTAAAACAATTTAAATTTGGAGAACATATGATTTTACCTACAAACTAACATAAAAATATCTATGTAGAAATCTGGGCCATTGTAAGTGCAATGCAAATTGCATGAAATCTAGGCCTTTCATTTTGAATTTCAATCCTTCTCTTTCCCTTTTTCTCTTGTGGGTCCCGCCTACAAAGAATGTGAAAAAAAAGATGCAAATGTGCATCTAATTTTACATCTTCATGGTGGGGGTGTATTTTTACAACCATTTACGTATTCCCATTGGAGATGATTCCGGCGACAAAGGGTGTATATTTAACATACACCCCCTTATAAATATACACCCCCTTATACACCCTCCCATTGTAGATGCTCTTAATAGTGTGTTTCAACCTACATTGGATCCAGAATTTTAAGAGTTATGAAAATAAAATAAAATAAATTAAGACCAATAAATAAATAAATAACTCAAACAAACAATGGAAGAGAAAAGGGAGGGCCCTTCTATTGGGATTGTCCACGGGTTGAGGTCTTTGTGGCTTTAGTTAAGAAGGGGATAGTAATTGGGAAATTTCCGTCCACGGGGATAGTCTTTGTGGATTTTTATTTTTAGGGTACAAATATATACTAAGTATGATTACAATTTTGGCCAATTTAAACCCAATGGTTGACAATAAGTCTTAAGAAGACAAAAAAGAAAACCAAATATGTAAATTATATATATGTAGGAGCATCCTTATAGACTTTTTTCCATTCAAGCGATATTGGGGGTGGAGGATTTTCACACACACTGTCAATGTGTCATAGGAGTTCAAAACTTAGACCATTGGTCAACAAAGTCAAGGCCCTTTCCGCTGGTCTAGACCACGTTGACCATTTTGTCTTATTTAAGAGTATTAATCCATGCATCCAAGTTTGGTTAATGATATTAAGCTCAAGTTCATATGCTTATATCAAAAGATAAAAATATAAATATAAACATAATTTCTTTGAATAAGGTTGGTTAATGATATTAAGCTCAAGTTCGTGACACCAATAGTTTGGAAGCAACATTAAATTTGAGAAACTATTTTTGAATTTCATTAAGTCACTATTTGGATGAATGTAACATTTGATGAGTCATTTGAAAGGGTTATAATAGATGCCTGAAAAAAAAAAACAAATAAAAGCTTTTAGCATAAGGAAAAATGAAGTAGTGGAATTACAGCACAGGTCATTTTGGAGTTGATTGACTTGTGCACGCCCAGTTAGTGTCAATCTCTCAAAAAGAGCTTCACTAATTAACCTACTGAATTTATACGGCACATGTGGAATTTAGCCTAAGCAACAAACCATTTAAGCATAAATAGATGTCTCCCAACCATGTTTAAATGCTTCAGTCGGTAAAATGCGCCCGTTAGGCTTCCGGATGACGGAACTCTCCTCCCCAACAAAATTTGGATCTGATTGTAAAAAGCTGAAAGACTGTCAAAACTTGTTCTACTTCCAGAGTGATTGGTACAACAAAACAAGATTTACAAGACTACACTAATACAACGCATCCTGCATATATGCATTTCAATTGAATTTAAATATAACGTAACAGGAGAAGTATTCTCGTCCAACCTAATAGGATAAAAACTGAAGCGAAACCATGAATTAAATGATAATATGGGAAGAGTTTAGCAATACCAACCTTTCAACTCTTCCTTTGAGGCACTGGACAGTTAGTCTTCTTTCATTCTTTTGCAGAGTGATTCTTTGCCAAAGCTACCAATACCGCTTGGTCCTGTCTCATTACAGTACTGTTCACGTGTTCGCTTAGTGATGGCACCTTGTACCTTGTCTGATTTGTCAAAATCACAATCTGTAACGTCCTCATAAAAAGAATTCTTTCTGTTGGAATATTGTTTCATTGTTCGGTTGAGCTCTTCCGTGTCTTGTTCGTACACTGCGCGGACTCCACACTTCTTCACCTTCACCCATGTCTTCTCTCCTAGACCAGATCTTGCTTCGAAATGAAACCGAATCTTATGATCGCAGCATTTCTCCCTCCAATAGGTCCCACTTCTTCCGCTTGGTTCCTTAAAGAAATGTTGCCTAGACAGGAGGATCAACCAAAGGTGATCGGACAACACTACATCGTCTGTGCCCATAACATAAACCGGGCCCGCAAGGTTGTTTAAATCATAAAGGCAACGAAAATCGATTAAATAATGTCTCGTAGCAGTAGCTGAAATTTCTTGAGCAGGTGAAAATAGAGCACAAAAAGCAAACCCCACCCACTTGCTATTAGAAGCCGAAGGTAGTGTCTCAATTACAGAGTCTCCCACATTTTGATTATTGAACCACTCAGGAATTTCACTTCCAGGAATTACAACACTGAAGAAACTAAAAGAACGAGGAATTTCCTGCACCAAAGGAAGGATATAAATAGTACTACACAACTAAAGAGGTCAGGAGGGAGAGAGGGATAAGTACCTGAAGGAATTTCTTCAGCATTAAAAATATTATGGAACTGGAACCTTGATGGTCAATCAAACTGAAGCAATTGAAAGAACTAATCGACATATAACTTACACCATTGCACATCGGTGGTGGATCTGGGAATATTTTCAAGGAAGTACAATTACCCGTGTCTAGACCAAAGTTTCGTCCTCTGCTTGATGAAAGGCTTGGCAATTTTTGAAGCCATTTGCAATTCTTCAATTTGAACCTGCTAAGCTTAGAAAGCCCACTGATGCTTGCAGGAAGGCTAACAAAATGGTTTCCATCAAGATTTAATTCTTCTAAAGAGGACAATAAACCAATATCTTCAGGTATTGCTCCTTCATAAAGATTGCAGTCCCTCAGATTTAGACTCTTCAAAAAGCGTAAATCTTTTAAGGAAGCTAACACCAGACTCACAGGGTGGGGATTCTTTCTTGGAAATAAGCCAAAGCTGAAGAAAGAATGCCATGATCTAGGCAGTTCGATATTTTTCACTGGAACCAGAGCGGATGACGCATCTCTCATAGAAATTCCACTCATATCAATCTCCTTCAAACTCAGGATCAAAGGTATCATTGATGAAGGCATTTGCTCAACAGCAGTGAAGCTTAAAGAAAGCTTCGAAAAATTCTTCATTTCTCCCACAAATTCTGGAATCTTTTTAACTTTTGAGCACCCAGAAAGATCAAATGTTTCAAGAGATTCCAGTTCTACTTCACTTGGGAGACTCTTAATGCCTTTACAGTTTTTAAAATTCAAAATTCTTAGTCTTTTGAGAGAGGCAATGGATGGATGAATCTTAACAAGATTAGTACAACCTTCAAAAGCCAGCCTCTCAAGATTCTCAGTACCTGTGAAATCTGGGGTCCTTGTCAAGTTCTCGGAGTAACTAAGATCAACAGATTTCAACTTCACCATGTACTGTACAAAACATGAAAATGGTAGATTAAATTAATTAACTTCCAAGAACCTTACAATTTATTGAAATTGAAAAGAAATGGCTCTAAAAAAAAAGGTCTACCTTTATTCCATTCCAAAGGTGATCAATTTTGCTATGCTGCAGACGAAGTTCAGCAAGTTCAACAGGTTGAAAACTTGGTGGCAGACATTTGGAGGGATACCAACTCCACTCCAGAAACCTTAAGGAATTGGGAAGATACTTTGGGCCCAAAGAAAGGCTCAAATTATTTATCTTGAGCAACTTTAGTTTACACATCTTAGTGAATGCTTCAGGATTCCAGTGTGCCGCTTCAAATTCACGCAAGCATAGGACTATGCCTTCAATGGCTTCCGTTCCCTTGTAAATAGGAATAAAAGAAAAGTTAATGTCATAATCAAGTCTCTCTTATCATGTTTAATGGAATTATAGTATGTTATACAAGGCTTTGGTATTTTATTTTTTGCGCAACTTCTTACCGTATTGTTCGTGAGTACATGAACGATGTCACTGTGAAGCCACAAGCGACTGCGACCACCTGGCTCGTCAAAAGACTGTTGACGAACAATCTCCCATGCCATTTCTTGTATCAAATCATGAATGGACAGACGCGTGTTTGAAATAGACAAGAGAGATTTCTCAATAAGAACATGTATCACAATACGAGTGCCAACAAAACCACAACTGTCTAGCATTTCAATCACTTCTTCCTTGTCATAAAACTTATGGAAACATGCAACATCAAGAAAAATTTTCTGCTGCATCTCCTCTAGTCCATCATAGCTTATTTTCAAAATTTCAAAAATTTTCCTGTCAGGAGCTTGCTTCAGTTTATCTAGTGCACTCTTCCATTCATCTCGACTTCTTTTATACAAAAAAGACCCCAAAGTTTTAAGAGCTAATGGAAGACCTCCTGCGTAGTTTATGAAATTTTTAGACAGTTCTAGATAATCTTCTTCGAGGTCATCTTTTCTGAAGGCCTTCCTACTAAAGAGATAAAGAGCTTCGTCTTGGGTTAATCCCCTGACCTTATATACTTTCTCTATCCCATGTTCGACTAACAAGCGTTCATTTCTAGTTGTAATGATGATTCTACTTCCCAAACCAAAGCAGTCTTTTTCTCTTATCAACATTTCCAGTTGGTCTGATTGATCTACATCATCAAGAACGAGAAGAACCTTTTTATTACATAGACACCTCTTTATCATAGTAAATCCACTATAAGCATCATAAACTTGTATATTTTTTTCCCTCAAGATATTGGAAAGAAGCTGTTTCTGTAAAGGAACTGGACCATGTGTTGCACAAACCTCTCTGACATTTGCAAGAAAGCTGCTACCTTCAAAATTATGAGAAATTGTCTCATAAACTAATCTAGCAAGGGTTGTCTTACCCATTCCGCCCATCCCCCATATCCCAACAAAGCGCACATCATTTGCGTTTGTATCTAAATGGAGATCTATTTCCTTTAGTTTAATATCAAGTCCGAACCAATATCTCTGACTCTGAGGAATCTAACAATGAAAATGTGGGATGCACTTTATCCCACACTGCATCAACAATATTTTTGATAAGCTCTGTATCATACCTAGAAACAGAAGAAGAAAAAATCATCAGATGAATATGTGTCAGTTGTTGAATATGTCATAAATAAAGTGCATGACAAATTCTGAAACGCGATATTTTTTAGTCAAGGCTTATTAGCTATGTGTCAGTTGTTGCTTCATGCTTACCTATAATCCTTTGAATTCCACCCAGCGAGATTAGCAACTTTTTTTAAAGCATTTCTCCACTCAAGCACCTCTTCTCTGTCTTCCCCACAATTCCTTTCATGGTCAACGAGGGCTGTCCCAAAACTCCCCCGTTGATGCCGTACATCAGAGGGATCCACATCATAAAAGATTGGGAAAATTCTCTCCTTCTCTTTCATGGACTGAACAATATGGGTTAGTTCACACAAACACCAACTTGAAGAAGCATAGTTTGTTGAAAGAACTATGATTGCAAACCTTGATTGTTCAATCGTGGTGAGGAGCTCCGGATTGATATCTGTCCCTCTTTGAAGATCTGGATCATCCCTGAAAGTTCTAATTCCTCGCCAGTCCAACTGTTTGTATAAATAGTCTGTAAAACCCCTGCGAGTGTCTTCACCCCTGAAACTCAAAAACACTTGGTATTTCCATGGACAAACTGAAGTAGCTGAAGTGAAGGCCCTTTGGCTGCTCAATGCCATTGGAAAGTGGTTCCAAGGAATCTTTTCTCAGCACCGGATCGCGGAACTAGAATGATTAGAAAGATGGTAGTTCAATGGCACCAATTGAAATATGGAAAAGAAAAATCAACACAGAGAGAGGTTTCAGGGAGGCAACGACAAAGACTTCAGCAATGTTTCATCATGGTGAGTTGCGAGGAAAAGATGCCCTTGTCATTAACTAATGCAAAAGAAGATGATAATTAGAGAAGAAGACAGAGGAAGTAGTTGGAGTTGGAGAAAATGGTGCCATGACATTCTTTTGTTTATTTGAAAGGCTGATGACTTGATAAGTTTGATTAATTTTGTGTTAGTGTCGTTTAGCATATTGATTTAAATAATTTTAAATTTCCTTAATCACAACTCACCGTCCTTAAATAAATAATATGTTAAACTCAAGGAGTAGGGGAAGTATACATCAGAGAAGACTTTGTTAAGATTAAAGTCTAGCACTAGCATACAACTTTAATTCCTTTCTCATATCCTGTTTTCATTGGTTTGTTCAATGCTTGGAGAGTTGGGATGATAATAGAAATTTGCAGCCTCTCTTTTCTGATGATAATAGAAATATTTCATATGAATACAATGTTAAGTGACTTCTAGCTGTGTAGGATGACTCCCACCAACAGTTTATAACTTTTTTCCTCATTTAATATTATTTTCTATTAGTATTTTTGTAATGGGACGTAATGGGAAATCGCCAATTCGAATATTACTAGCATGAAGGCAGGAATGGGAAAAAACTTAACAGGGATAAGGATGACTCCCTTGATTCACCTCATTGTTATTCCTACCTCCACACTATTTAAACTTACCAAGCTTCTAAATCCATGATCTTTATTTTGGATATGATTAAGACCAAAAAAATTTATTTTTATTTTGGGTGGTTTCAAACTATTCATTGAATTACTAATTTACCCTAATATAAAATGACCAAAGAGGATATATTGAATTGTAAAACAAATGTAATTTTAATAAGTACACTTTACTCAATTAATTTTAGGGTTCATTTAACAACACTCTTTTTTTCATTTCTATGTTTTTCATTTTCTAATTTTTTAAAAGACTTTTTTTTCTCTTTACAAATGCACAACAACCTTCCTTTGGGGTCTTCTGGTAAAGGAGTTAAAAAGAGCCTTCAGAACAAGACGCAAATTATAAGCTTTGCCCAACTGGGTTTGATTAACATTCGTCAATCCCCTTTTGGGTCAAATAAACTTGGAGTTTTTACACTTTGTTTTCAATATTTTGACTTTAAAATTGCGTACAGTTCATGTCCTCCTCCATTCTTCGTTTATTTCTTCCCATGTGTATATTTTTTTGGGAATTTCCTTTTAACACGTGAATGATCCTATATCTAAGTGATATTGAAAAATTTTCTTCCTATTTTCCTCGGGATCTTTTATTGCCTCTGCCAGATTCTGCTTTGGATCATCTCATTTAAATCCATTGGTTGAGAATAAGTCTTAAGAAGAAAAAAACCAAATATGCAAATTATATCTATGTGGGTGTGGGTGTGTGTGTGTGTATATATATATATATATATATATGTTAAGGACAATCATTATATCATTTTGTCTTTTATTTTATTTTATATTAAAAGCGATATTGGGGAAGGAGGGTTTTTCACACAAACACTGTCAACGTGTCAAGGTTCAAACTTGAGACCATTGGTTTGCAAAATCAAGTCCATTTCCACTAGGCGTTTATATCAAAAATAAAAAATAAAACATAATTTCTTTCAAAATCTGTACAAATATGGTTGGTTGATGATATTAAGCTCATGTTCATGAAACCATTAGTTTGGAAGCAAAATGAAATTTGAAACATTATGTCCCTTTTCACTGGGCTCAGCCTCGTTGACCATTTTATCTTATTTAAGAGTATTAATCCCCACATCCAAGATTTTAAGTTCAATTCCCCCTCACTCCATATCACTAAAAAAAAATTGCTCATAAGACACTATTTGTTTTTGTGCTCTTTGAGCTTAAAGGCACAAATATTTGTGTTTATTATCAATAGCCACAGTGCACCAACATTTTAAATGTCTCTACACGTGCTTTTATTTTGACAAGTTGATTAGAAGTTTTTCCAGCTTCCGCAAAAGCACAATTTTGAAATCGTGCTCAATAGTCTTCAATTTTCAACAACAACAAAAATTAATTCATAAAACGTTCTCGGACCAAAACACAGAATTCAAATATTTTATTTTTTGAGAAAATAAAAAACAACAACAAAAACATGAAAATAAGGCTCAAAAGTGGAACAAAATAGTGTAAAAATGATCAAACTAACATTTTTTGTTCCCTCACCCTGTTCTTATCATAGCAAAAACATAAAAATAAAAAAAATCCAGAAAACGAAAACCCCCCACAAATTGCAATGTCTTTAAGAATCCAATCCCCAAATCGCATGATTTCACTTTTTTTCATATTTCAAATTTTGATGATATTTATTTCTTTTGATGTTTGATTTAACATTGCATAAAGTTACATTAAACAGTTTCCCAAACTGATTTTTTTAAAATTAAGTAAGCTAGTGTTTTGGATTAATCAAGGTGGTCCTCTTATATATGTCTGATATGAGGAATAAATCTTTGATATGGTATGATGAAATTAGGATATCAAAATCACTATAATCTTGTTGAATAGGTTAGCTAGGCTTCATGACCAAAACACTCAAGAGGGATAAACTCCACAAGGAAAGTAAGTACTCGCACGGATTGACTAATCAAAGCCATCAAGCATAAAACATAAGTTTACACTCCTTTCAGAATTTAGAGCTTATTCCTCTTATAAGTTTCATGCATCATAGTTTGACAACCTTTTAGATGATGCAATCCTCTTGATATATATACATACTAAGTAACTTAACACACTCTGACACATTGAAAGAGTTATAACAGATTCTTTGACATCATATACATACTCTCTCAACTCAATGTAGAGGAACAGGGAAACCAAATCTACCATGGAGGAAGACTTGTTTAGCAAACGTTTAGTCTCCCCACTGCCCTCTCTGGTGATCAATAGTTATACCCTTCTCTTTGTAAAGCAAACACAAATACAACTGTTTATTTGACACTACCCAAAAAAAAAAGTATTGCATTTCCGACTTCTCAATATTTATCTGGATGCAAACTGTAATATTACACTCAAATGCAATGTACACAAGCATTAGGTTTATACAATTAGCTACATTGAAACTGATCCAGATAGAAGTTCTGGCAAAGTTCTACCCATCTTGTGAACTTGGTGAAGCAGTATGCAAAAAAATCTACAAGTTGAACAAAATTAAGAATATCGCTGACATATTGCAACTGTAGAGCACTACTCTTACATTCCTGTTTCTGTAAATCAAGAGAGATCATGCATGCATAGATAGAAACCCATTCATGAAAAACACAATCTTACAACTGCAAAACCAAGAGATGCATTGTATAGTCTAATCCGTGTTTGTGCTCTTTCTCCTCAATCAAACTCTTCTGCTCTTCCTCTGTGGTGTTCTGCAACTCATCCACCTGCAAAAACGTCAAATACAACGAAATTATATATATACTAAAACTGAGTTCATGAATTCACTGTTCCTAGACTGTAGCTTAGCAATAGTGAAGTGACGTTTGTGTCCCTCTCTTTTTACTGTTTGCACACTCATTTTTCTCATCAGAACAGTGAAATCACGGTTTTGTCCCTAATTAATTAGTTTCATCTCTTTCCCGTTTTGCCCCCCGTCTCCTTCGATGCCTACATCTGGAATGTTCGACGTTTTTGCAGAACCATCTGCCCAAGCCTTTAGTTTTCGTTTCCATCGTTTGCCCCCTTCGTTGCCTTCTTCTTTCCATCCGCTTCCATTGTTCACCTGTTTCCTTGCCTTCTTCTCTTTTGATTCGAAAATCAATCTCTATCTAAAAGCTGCGCACGGGTAACGCCGCCGTCGGCGTACGTGGCACCGACACCATCGTTCTCGGCGTCAAAAAGAAGTCCACAGCAAGCTCCAGGACTCCAGGTCCATCTCTCTCTCTCAAACAATGTTTTTCTGTGCTTTGATCTAACAGATTGAAAATGAGGTTGGGTTTAGGGTTAGGGTACAAGAAAAAAACAGAGTAATCCCTTAATTTACAAATTTATAAATAAACCCAATCCTAGACATGTATTTATAAAAAAACCCAAGCACTATTTAAACATAGAAACACACCCAAAATCAACCCCAAAGTCAACTTTTTGGGTGTGTTTATAAATGGGTTTTGAGTGTGTGTAATGATGAATTTTGGGTGTGTTTATAAAGTGTTTTGGGTGTTGGGTTTTTTTATAATTTCAACCTCTATTTTGGGTTTTTTAGTGAAACTCCCTAATTTAATTTTGATGATTCAGAAAAAACAGAGTAATTAATTTTCTATTTTATATTTTGATTTGTATTTGTGACTATTTGATTACGCATGCATACTTACTAACCATTTGTTTGTTTGTCCTTGAATTGCGAATCCTCAAGTGATTTACAGGGCCTGTTTGGAATTCAAAGGAAAATTGAGCAAATTGAGTCATTATTATGCTTGGATTCAACAGGTGTTTTTCTCTCATTTCCCCACAATTTTTTTCCCTTTTTCAATATTTTTAATTTTTATTCAAAGGAAAAATGAGCAAATTGAGTCATTATTATCCTTGGATTCAACAGGTGTTTTTCTCTCATTTCCCCACAATTTTTTCCCTTTTTCAATCTTTTTGATTCTTATTATTGAATGGGTGTGTGAGTAATGTTGGGTTCAGATTGTACATAATGTGTTTATTGATTTTGTAATAGTGGATTTGATTTGGAAAGGAAAGAGAGCATCTTTGTCAACATCAGACAGTCTATGTGTTCTTTTCTTACTATGATGACTTCTAATGATGTTGATGACTGATGGAGAGGGAAAAACATAGGAGAATGGTATGTGTATAGAGTTGTTTTTTCATTGAAATTATGATTTGGATATGTGGTAGGATTGATTTTTGATTGAATTGAAGAACTGCGTATGTGTTCTATTAAAAATTTCATTATGGTTATGAACCAGACATATCCATTAATCAATTATAATGAATCGTAAAAACAATTGTACTAATTCATTAATCAATTATAATGAATGATGTTAAAAAAGAAAATAGTTAGTCTTGACCAAAAGTTGATATATTAAAGCTAATGAACTAATCAACCAAAAACTGACGCATAAAAGCGTGCTCAGGGACCAATGTTGCTTTTCATATTTGATTTTCAAGTCTATTGGTGCTCAAGGACCAATCCTGCTTCTGATATTTTGTTTTCAACTGATTTGCTTAGAAAAAATAGAAAACAAGTTTGATTTTTTGCAATCTCTGTTCATAAATGAGTAATTGTTGATGGCGCTTCTTTTCTTTTTCTTTCTTTTGACCTTTTTGGGTTGTTTCTGTGTTTTGTCTGTTTGGTTGCGGATGCCTTATCCACCTTTTCAATATATCGTTTCTCTTTAGAAAAGAAAATCAATATTCAAGACATCTTTGCTCCAAAATAATGTATGCATGCATTAATTTTGGTAAACTAAATTGAGTTTATGCTTATGGGATTAAATATTTTTCCATATTTTTGTTGCACTGTTTCTTTTCTTATTCTTATATGCAGGGATGATGATTTGTTTTCTTTTCATTTCAGTTTTAAACAGATTTACAGTTCTTTTCTCTTGCTTAAATTTGTGAAATATATGTATATGGAGAGCCCATATTAAGAAATGGCAGTTACGCATTATGTAGGCTTTTTATTGGGTTTAACGATGGAGTACAATGTGTTCATTTGATGTTTTTAGCTGAGATTGTGATCAATTTCATTTTGTGGATTTTCAGGTTTTGCAAGATGATAGTAGTGTATGAGAGCGTCAAGAGGAGGCTGTGAGTAGAAGGCGGTTCTTTGAAGGCTAGACAAGGTTGAAAATGGTTTTTATTTTATTTTATTTTTCCTATTTTTGTACGACCCTTTTTGTTCACTTATTCTCCCCGAATATTTGCCTAAAGTAGTTAAATAAATTATTGCAACTATTCAAAACTATATATATGTTTGGTATTATATCATGTTGCGTACGAATTGAGCAATGAGAAGATGAAAGATCAGTTACAGAGAAACAGGTGGTGCAAATGTTACATTTGTATTTTTTTGGTTTCATTCTTTTATTATACTAATGCCTCATTGCCTTTTTTTTTTCCTTTTATGATGTGTCTCTGGAACCAGCAAAAGTTCCCTCTTTGGACTTGCTCCACTTGAAGCAGTGCTATTTGATATTGATAGAACTCCATGTGATTTAGATCCCATTCATTTCAATGCCTTCCACAAAATGCTTCCATAGGTAAAGTGATTGTTTTGTTTCCTACTATTCTGTCAGCAGGAAAATATGCAGGATTTATTTGGTCATAATTTGACATTTTTCTTGGGTTTTATGGACTACAATGTGTTCATTAGAAAACATTAGTTCATTTGGTGTTTTTAGTTGAGGTTGTGGTGATTTTCATTTATTTTCTTTTTGTGGCTTTTCAGTTTTTGCAGATGTTAACAGTGTACAAGAGAATCAAGAAGAGGCTGTGAGTAAAAGAGGTTCTTTGCAGGCTAGACAAGATTGAAAAGGTTTTTTTCTTTTCTTTTTCCTGTTTTTGTTTGAAACTTTTTGTTCACTTATTGTCCCAGAATATTATGCTCAAAGTAGTTAAATTTCTGTCCAAAATGTTTTATTTGTGTTTCTTGATTTGAATGAAAGTTTGGTATTTCATCCTTTTTTTAGGAATTTTCTTTTAAATTTGGTCATAGCCAACTGCTATTATACCATTTTTAATAATTTGTTACAAACTTGATTTTAACCTATATATGTATTTGCTTGAACATTAATTTCTCACAGTTAACACAAGTCTTATTGATCAATTCTTATCATTAATTCTGCAATCTACCATATAGGCTAATCACATCATTTTATATTTCTTGAGTTGTAGGTATTGTGCTACAAATTTCAAGTGGAACCAAGTGTTATTCTATTGAGTTGTAAGTATTCTGCTACAAATTTCAAGTGGAACCAAGTGTTATTCTACTAAGATTTGTAGATGTTGTGACATAAATGGCAATACAGTTTATTTTTGAACTATATCAGCTTACTTCCTCATTGGATGAACTTAGTCTATAAATGGCAATATATGTATCAGTTTTGACCATAGGTATCTATAGATTTTCTATGCTTCTGTACAACAAACTTGCGCAAGGTTTGATTCTGATATGGGTATTTGGTTTCATTTATTAAAGTTTGGATCTTTTGGTTTCGTTATGTTATAGGTATTTAATAATTTGTGCAATGACTGAAATTATACTTTTGTCCACCAGATTCGTACAATGCTTGGCATATTTAAATTATGGTTTATGCAATTGATTTTTTTGCCTATTTAATAAATTGTCACAGTTCTAAATTTGTTATCAATTAATTAAATAAACTGAGCTTAGATCTTTGTCCATCATATTAATAGAATGCTTGATGTATCTAAATTGTTGTTTGTCATGTATTGATTTTTTAACTTAATTCTGTGATAATCGTTATTGCCTTCATTCAATAGAAACCACTTCTACAGTAGAGCCAACAAGAGATAGATTCCTTTTCAACAGACATCAAGGTACAAAAATCCCCTTCCCCAACCAGTAGCATATATGTAAAGACATGTCCGAACTCTCTTGAACAAAGAGCAGCTCAACTGTTGATATTTTGATTGCTGCTTGGTTTAATAAAATATGATCAATATTTTAAGATAACAAGCAACATATAAAACATGTTATTAGTTTTTATTTTCTAACTTAAACTTGCTATATATTTTCATAACTTTATACACATTTCAGATAGTTTTAAAACCATGACATCGCGCACCTTTACTAGTTATATATATACTAAAGCGAGTTCAGGAATTCACTTGTTCCTAGGCGTAGCTTAGGAATAGTGAAGTGCCGATTTTGCCCTTTACTGAAATTTTCCTTATGTTCCTTTTTTGCCCTTCTCTCTTTGGATGCTAACTCTCCCCACTGTTTCGTTTCCACGAGCGATCGTCCGCTTCGAACCAGCTTGGTTGGGCTGGTTGGGGGCAGCCATGGAATGCACGGCTTCGATCTTCGGGATTCCTTTGGGGCCGTAGATTTCCATTTGGGCTAGCGCCTTGCGAATCTCGCCGTTCGTTTGGTCTTCATCTCATCTCATCTGCTCATTCGTTGGTTCAACCATCTTTCATCCTCTGTGCAACGTTCGTCTGAGAGATTTTCGATATGCAAGTTCTTCCATCTTTTCTCTTCAGGTTTGCATCCCTTTACTTTTTAACGGATTAATGGCTTGCTGATGGGTTTCTGAGCGTGCTGTTCAATCCTTTGATTCTTGCCCAAAAAATTATTAAGCAGTCAAGATCTCTCTGTCTCTCTCTATTTGAGCATGTGGATAATGAACCCTAGGAGCTTAATATCTGTTTGCATCTAAAAGAAAATATGATTAGGAGCTGATATTCTGAACTAATCGACCAGTCTCTTAGCTGGAAGGTAGAGATGGTTGGTTCAATATAAGATCATTCAAACAAAAAATCTGATTTTACACTGTATAAAATATGTAGAAACCTACTTACTCTCTGTTTGTTTGCTTAGAAAATGCAAGAAAAAAACAGAAAATGTCATCTTTTAAAACATTTTACTGTTGTTTTGTGGGTAGGAGTTCAATAATTATGCTTATAAGAGCATTTGAGGTCACCCACTTAATAACATTAGTACTTTTTATTGAAATCACTTGGGTTTCTGTGGAAACTCAAGGACATAAAGGAAAAAGTTTGAGTCTTTGTTCTATAATTATGTTGGATTGAAAAGTTGGTGCCTTTGTTCTTTCATACATGTGCTTAGCATTACAATGAAAATTTCCTTTCATTGTTTTTTGGTTATTGAATGGTTTGAGCATGAGGAAAAAGGTGATTTTGCAACCTCAACAAAGCATTTCAAGTAAGAACCATATCCTCGAATTGCCCTTTTGGACCAAAATTAAGCCTTTTGTGTGATGGTTTATCATATAATTGGGTTCTATGTTTGGGCTTATGGATTGGTTCATGGTAGATTTGAATTGGCATGCGGAGTTGCTTGGGTGAAGCTGATGACTCTGTGCATTGCAGGACTACAACAAAATGGTGCACTTACATCTATTCGTGGACTTTGAAATAGAAACAAGGTTTGCATCTTTTAATCGCCTCCACTGTATTTCAATTTCTTTCCCTTTTATTAATTTTGATTGTATTTCTCCCCTGTGATGGGATTGAACAGGCTTTTGAATTGGTAATGGCAGGTGACTGTTTGTGCGTGAATAAAGGCTTGCCATTGCCCTTGCTGATGTTGTGGGACAGAGCCAGTGTATATGTACAGAAGTTGAGGGATACAATGTTCTCTCTCCCTCTCTTTAATTTCAGTTATTTTTCTTTTAATAGAATTTCTTCAAATATTTTGGTTCTGGATTTTTTGTGTTGAACAAATTTACAATAAAGGTATTTTATGACGTTCTGTGTTCGTAAATATCTTTTGTAGAACAGCACAGAATGTTGAGTGACTTTGAAGGTGTTGCAAGAAAAAACGAAGTAGGGTTCCGCATTTGGACTAGCAAAGAGGTTTGTCAATCGTTCTCTCACCCTCAATTTTTTTTCTTTCAATAAGTCGATTACATCTCAGCCTTAAATTCGCTGTTTTTTATTTCTGTTTAATTTAATGAGACAATTTCTGTTACAGAATTCTAAATTATGCTTCTTTTTTCCATGTTAGGGTATTGGGATGCTAAGGGGTTCTTATAACTTAGATGGGTATGCTTCAAGAAGGTTGGTTTTATTCTGGAAGAATACCCATTTGGTTTTCGACATAGTTTATTTAGTTAAATATATGGTTGCTGGTGAAATGGATTAGCCAAATATTGCATATGTAATATGCCTACAAATTCTTAGTATTGTTGTGAACAGTCAGTTTAAGTGGAGGATTGTTGTATGAAATTTGGTGAACAAATATCTAGAAATTATCTTCACAGTTTCTTAGGTTCCATTTAATTTGGTATTTGTTTTTGTGTGATATATTTCTCTTAGGGCATGTCAAATGGTAAAGCTGCAATTAATGGTGTCTTTTTTGTGTTGCAGTTCCACCAGTACCAGGTTGTTGGGAGAAAGCTCCCTATGGCATCTAATGAGCACCCCAAGATTTACCAAATGAAGCTCTGGGCCACAAATGAGGTTCACGCCAAGTCCAAGTTCTGGAATAATCCTTAGCCTTCCCAAATGTTCATTGGTGAATTTTTGGTTAAACTTAATATTGTTGATTGATTTGTTTAGATTAGGTATTTCATGAGGAAGCTGAAGAAGGTCAAGAAGAGCAATGGCCAAGTGCTTGCCATTAATGAGGTTTGTTCTCTTTGCCGTTTATACTTTATTTTTTTCCAATTAATAAATTTGTACCCATTTTGATTATTTGTTAGTGTCTAATGTAGTCAATGTTTTTTTGGGGTGGGGAAGTGGTTCCTTCTCAACTCTCCTCCTGGCAAAATCCAATTTGTTGCCAAAGGGCTCCACCTTTGACCCCAAAGCGTCACTCTTTTATCACATTTATTTCGCTTTTTTCTAATTTTGTTTCGATAATTTGAATCGTATTTTGTATTTGATGTTTGGCTTTGGTGGCAGATGTGAAGGAGGTTGCGTCATAGGCATCCTCTGGAATATTATGAAAACCTATCAGCATATCCACACCTTCTTTTACACCCGATTTCTCTGCACATTCTTCTCAAAAACTTAAATGCTTTATGCTCCATAGCCTTTGGTAGTTTTCTCTTCTTTCACTTGGTTCCATTTTAAGTTTGAACTTTTTTAAAAAATCTTTATTGTAAATTTGTTACTTTAAATCCTTAATTTTAGGATTAGTTGTGGTTTATTTTTATACCTTATAATGAATTGAGATGTGGACAATGAATGTGTTTCTTCCTTCATAGTTATGGTTTATTTTTATACCTTAAAATGATATTTCTCTTGATATCTTTTCTTTGGTATATAGGTGACATGAAGCAGAAACAGGGAAGGAAATCTCATATGAAATGGGTATTTTATGTTGGAGGTTAGGTTTATTTTATGATTTTTTAATGTTAGATTTCATACTGAATCAATTTGAAAGGTTCCCCTGAGGACTATATGAATTTCTTTTTAAGTTTTTATGGTTATAAGTTTAACACATTAAATTTATTTTTTCTTATCAGTTCTTTCTACTTTATTTTGCTAATTCAGTGATAGTAGTTGTCAAAAATGGCATCAAAGCTTGGCAAATCTATGCTTGATGGGGTTGGTATTACGATTTGATCAGTGATGGGACGTTTGGTTAAATCCCAAGCAGGGAATGCATTCTTTGCCATGGTTCCCGGACAGGTCCTCTTGGCTTCCCTTGATGCTATCAGTAAGTTGATTAGGGTTCTATAACCTATAGGTGTTTATAGGTTATTTCTGGTTTTATAGCTTCTCCATTAAATTAACATAGCCTATAAATGGGAATATAGTATCAGTTTTGACCATAGGTGTCTAGAGATAATCTATTCTTTTGTACAACAAACTTGCACATGGTTTGATTCTGTTATGGGTATTTGGTTTGATTCTATTAAAGGCTGGGTCTTTTGGATTCATTCTGTTATAGGTATTTAATAATTTGTGGCAATGACATTATACTTTTGTCCACCACATTCGTAGAATGTGGCGTATTTAAATTGTGGTTTGTGCAGTTGATTTTGTGGCCTTAATTCTGTAATAATAGCCATTGTCTTCACTAAATTTTCCGATTTGTTTGCACTAACACCTACCAGTTTCCAAATTTGTAGCAATAGAATAAACACCCATTGATTTGAGGCTATTAAAGGTTGAGTGTTTTGGCTTAATTCTCTCATACCTATTTAATTATAAATTATCACAATTGTTCTAAGTTTGTTATCAATTGTTATCTGGAGGCTTTGACTTTATAGGAGTGGCGAGCGTTGGTCTTCTTCTTAAGATTGAACTCCAGCTTTTTCTATGTTTCGGTCTCTCTCTCTCACTGATCTGTAAGTAAATTTTGCTTCATCTTTCCATTCAATTTTTGTTGCTCTTCTTTTTCATTTTTTTTTTGTTACTAATATCTTGGATCTTATTTTATTAAACTATAAGACCTGTTTTAATTTGCTGCCCTAAAAGTCCAAATTCCTAATTTTTCCTCATAGTGGATCTATGTTATTGATTTGCAAATGTTATCCAAATACTGAAATTGATTTGATTGTGTTATTATTTTGATGAAACCAGGTGAAACAATTTAGTTATTAAAATACTATATGATTGCTTTTGGTAAGGTTTTCTGTTTGATTATTAAAAATTAGTTGGTAAACCCTCAAAATCGGTATTTGGATATGCTGGTTCTTTTGTTACAGGGTTTAGGATAGCTCTGTTTTGGTAAGCAGGATATGCTACTATTTGGGTAGTTATGTTTAAAGACATGTTCGTTCTTTTACTACAGGGTTTTAATTCAAATTCGTTCTTATACTGGTTTATGGGACTGGGGATTTGAATTTGATAATTTTTGTTTTGGTAGGGGAAAGAAAATTTGGGAGTGTGATTCTAGGAACTGATTGCAATGTTTTAGCATAGTTGACTTGAAGAAGATTGTTTTAGGAAATATGTGGGATTTGAAAATCTGACTTCTAAATTGGAATTCTGTTTGTGGACATTAGAGATGACGAGAAAGAATTCAGAAAAGTTAAAATTCATAGGTTTTTTTGTTTGTGGGTTTGATTTACCAAGCGGATTTTTGTTGATTTTTGCATTGAATGGAGACTTATTGAAAACTAAAAAAGTTTGTATATCCTAATTTCAGAATGCAGAGTTTGGTTATATTGTTTTTTTTCCTTTTCATGGGCTAATAATTTGGCCATGCTTCTACTCTTTGCAGCTACTAGGGACTTGGAATGGATCATAGATACATCTCCTTCAGTGTTGCTATTCTTTGACAAGCAAAGATTTATATTTAATGTTGGAGAGGTAAGGAACTCAATTACATACATTTTCCCTGTGGTTTCTTTCCATACAGATTTTGCTCAAGCTAATTTTTTGGTTTAATGAAAAGATTGTGCATGCATAAAATACTCAAGCTAATTTCTTCCCCGATTTTTCTGTTTTTTCTTTTTCTTCTTTTTAAAAAAATCATGTTTTCTTTTGATATTTTGCAGGTGGTCTTTCTTTGCTTTGGATAGAGCAGTTTGGTTGGTGTTTTCAGTTCTGTTAAGCAAGGGGTGAGTTTCTAGGCTGAAATTTCAATTAATTGTTTTAAGTTTTGTGAATAGAGCATAGGAATTAGCTAATGGCATCAATTGACAATTGGTTGGTGTTAATTTGTTGTTGTAATGATAGGTTTAGATGATTACAATATTTGAACATGTTGGTAAATCCTTTGAGTGTTTTGGCAATTGGGTAGTTGAGATGTTCCCTGCCTATTTTCATCGCTTTATACACATTTCACGCAATTTTAAAACCCGCAGCATCGCGCGGGCACCTTTTGCTAGTTAAATCTAATTTCAAAAGGGTTCTCTGCTTAGCGGGTAACATAATCGAAAATTGGGGAATTTAACAGCTGCATACCACATGCAACAACAGAGCAAGCTGCTTCTTTGAGCTCGGCATCCTCAAACTTACCGTGTTCTCGGCGTCCAGCGGCAATCTCTTTCTCCAAATCGGATATGATTTTGAGCGTTTCGGACCGAGGCGGTTGCGTAGCTATCATTTTCCTGATCGCCTCACATTCCTACTTATGTCAATTCCCTTTTCGATTTTGCTCTTGAGGAGCGGAATCTCGAAGGTCTTGAGCTCTTGGAGAAGCTTTGGCCTGCTTGTCGCGATCGCCATAGTTGTCGTCGTTCTTGTTGAGCTCGACGAACAGGGATGTGAACTTCTTCGGAGCTTCTTCAATGGGTTCGCCTCTTGTGGTTGTGGTTCGGTGAAGTCTCGCTTGATGATTACGTCATCTTGGCGGCCCGACGCGTAGTTAGCCGCCACGGCCTCTCCCCTGAAACCTTTCTTCCTTTTACGACGCCGAAACAAGCGTGGTTTGGATAAATTCGATTGCAATTCGCCGTCAAACCTAATTGAATCCTCAGAAACACAAATCCTAATTCTGTTTGTGGGATCGAACGGTGAAGGATGACGTTTGTTGTGTCTGCAACAAGGTTTATCGAACGGTAGTGTGTTAGCGTGTTTCAAAGGAAAACACTTCTACATCTACACCGAATCCAGAATTTTAAGACTTATGAAAATAAATTAAATTACTGGCCACTTTAACCCAAGGTGTACCATCAACATCATTCTCAACACTTGATATGTGTCTATTAACATAACCATAATTAACTTTATACTTTGTATTTATAGAACCATGATTATGTCAAGTTCATAATTTCTTTTAAAAAATGTGTGCAAATAAGGTTGGTTGATGATATGAAGCTCAAATTCATGACACCATTAGTTTGGAACCAAAATTAAATTTGAGAAACTATTTTTGAATTTCATTAAATCATTACTTGGATGAACGTAACATTTGATGAGTCCAAAACCACACCCCCGCACCTAATTTAAAAGAAAATTTATGCTTGGAGATGCCTAACTCTTTCCTTGGTTTATAAGTGTACTTCTTGTTGCCTTGCCCTGCATATACACATTAGAGCGAAAGATATATGCCTAACTCTTCAGCTCAAATTCTTTGAAATGATTTTTCTGTTTACTGGAATTACTGCACAGGTCATTTTGGAGTTCATTGACTTGTTAATGTCAATCTCTCAAATAGGGATTCACTAATTAACCTACTGAATTTATACAGTGGAATTTAGCCTAAGAAAGAAACAATTTAGCATAAATAAATGTCTCCCAACCATGTTTAAATGCTTCAGTTGGTAAAATGCGCCGGTTAGGCTTCCGGATAACTGAACTCTCCCCCCCTCCCCAACCAAATTTGGATCTGATTATAAGAATGATAATGGGAAGGGTTAGCAATACCATCCTTTCAATTCTTCCTTTGAGGCTCTGGACAGTTAGTCTTCTTTCATTCTTTTGCAGAGTGATTCTTTGCCAAAGGTACCAATACCGCTTGGTCCTATCTCAGTACAGTACTGTTCACGTGTTCGCTTAGTGATGGCACCTTGTACCTTGTCTGATTTGTCAAAATCACAATCTGTGACGTCCTCATAAAAAGAATTACCTCTGTTGGAATATTGTTTCATTGTTCGGTTGAGCTCTTCCGCGTCTTGTTCGTATAGTGCGCGGACTCCACACTTCTTCACCTTCACCCACGTCTCCTCTCCTAGATAAGGTCTTGCATTGAAATGAAACCGAATCTTATGATCCTGGCATTTCTCCCTCCAATAGGTCCCAGGTCTCCCACATGGTTCCAAAAAGAAAAATTGCCTAGACAGGAGGATCAACCAAAGGTGATCGGACGCTACATCGTCTATGATAATACTATAACCCGGGCCCGCAAGGGTGTTTAAATCATCATAAAGGCAACCAAAACTAATTAAATTATGTTTCGTAGCAGTAGCTGAAATTTCTTGAGCAGGTACAAATAGAGCACAAAAAGCAAACCCCACCCACTTGCTATTAGAATCCGAAGGTAGTGTCTCAATTACTGAGTCTCCCACACTTTGATTATTGAACCACTCAGGAATTTCACTTCCAGGAATTACGATACTGGAGAAGCTCAAAGAACGAGGAATTTCCTGCACCAAAGGAAGGATATAAATAGTACTACACAACTAAAGAGGGAAGGAGGGAGAGAGGGAGAAGTACCTGAAGGAATTTCTTCACCATTAAAAATATTATGGAATTGGAACCTTGATGGTCAATCAAACTGAAGCAATTTAAAGAACTAATCCAAGTGTCAAAATTGCAATTACCAGATCCAAGTGGTGGATCTGGGAATATTTTCAAGGAAGTACAATTACCAGTGTTTACATAAAAATCTTTTGATGGAAGGCTTGGCAATTTTTGAAGCCTTTTTTAATTCTTCAATGTGAACCTCCTAAGCTTAGAAAGCCCACTGATGCTTGCAGGAAGGCTAACAAAATGGTTTCCATCAAGATTTAATTCTTCTAAAGAGGACAATAAACCAATATCTTCAGGTATTGCCCCTTCACAAAGATTGCAGTCCTTCAGATTTAGACACTTCAAAAAGCGTAAATCTTTTAAGGAAGCTAACACCAGACTCACAGGGTCAGGATTCTTTCTTGGAAGTAAGCCAAAACTGAAGAAAGAATGCCATGATCTAGGCAGTTCGATATTCCACTCATATCAATCTCCTTCAAACTCAGGATCAAAGGTATCATTGATGAAGGCATTTGCTCAACAGCAGTGAAGCTTAAAGAAAGCTTCGAAAAATTCTTCATTTCTCCCACAAATTCTGGAATCTTTTTCACTTTTGAGCACCCAGAAAGATCAAATGTTTCAAGAGATTCCAGTTCTACTTCAATTGGGAGACTCTTAATGCCTTTACAGTTTTTAAAATTCAAAATTCTTAGTCTTTTGAGAGAAGCAATGGATGGATGAATCTTAACAAGATTAGTACAGCCTTCAAAAGTCAGCCTCTCAAGATTCTGAGTACCTGTGAAATCTGGGGTCCTTGTCAAGTTCTCGGAGTAACTAAGATCAATAGATTTCAACTTCACCATGTACTGTACAAAACATGAAAATGGTAGATTAAATTAATTGACTTCCAAGAACCTTACAAAATTTATTGAAATTGAAAAGAACTAGCTCTACAAAGGTCTACCTTTATTCCATTCCAAAGATGATCAATTTTGCTAAACTGTAGACTAAGTTGAGCAAGTTCATTAGGTTGAAAACTTGGTGGCAGACATTTGGAGGGATACCAACTCCACTCCAGAAACCTTAAGGAATTGGGAAGATACTTTGGGCCCAAAGAGAGGCTCAAATTATTAATCTTGAGCAACTTTAGTTTACACATCTTAGTGAATGCTTCAGGATTCCAGTGTGCCGCTTCAAATTGACGCAAGCATAGGACTATGCCTTCAATGGCTTCCGTTCCCTTGTAAATAGGAATAAAAGTAAAGTTAATGTCATAATCAAGTCCCTCTTATCGTCTTTAATGGAATTATAGTTATGTTATCCAAGGCTTGTTGGTATTTTATTTTTTGTGCAACTTCTTACCGTATTATTTGTGAGTACATGAACGATGTCACTGTGAAGCCACAAGCGACTGCGACCACCTGGCTCGTCAAAAGACTCTTGACGAACAATCTCCCATGCCATTTCTTGTATCAAATCATGAACAGACAGACGCTCGTTTGAAATAGACAAGAGAGATTTCTCAATAAGAACATGTATCACAATACGAGTGCCAACAAAACCACAACTGTCTAGTATTTCAATCACGTCTTCCTTGTCACCAAACTTATGGAAACATGCAACATCAAGAAAAATTTTCTTCTGCATTTCCTCTAGTCCATCATAGCTTATTTTCAAAATTTCAAAACTTTTTCTGTCAGGAGCTTGCTTCAGTTTCTCTAGTGCACTCTTCCATTCATCTCCACTTCTTTTGTACAAAAAAGACCCCAAAGTTTGAAGAGCTAATGGAAGACCTCCTGCATAGTTTATGAAATTTTTAGACAGTTCCAGATAATCTTCTTCAATGTCATCTTTTTTAAAGGCCTTCATACTAAAGAGATAAAAAGCTTCATCCACGGTTAATGGCATGACCTCATATATCTTCTCAATCCCATGTTCGACTAACAAGCGTTCATCTCTAGTTGTAATAATGATTCTACTTCCCAAACCAAAGCAGTCTTTTTCTCTGATCAACATTTCCAGTTGGTTTGATTTATCTACATCATCAAGAATGAGAAGAACCTTTTTATTACATAGACACCTCTTTATCATAGTAAATCCACTATGAGCATTATAAACTTGTATATTTTCTTTCCTCAAAATATCGGAAAGAAGCTGTTTCTGTAAAGGAACTGGACCATGTGTTGCATAAACCTCTCTGACATTTGCAAGAAAGCTGCTACCTTCAAAACTATGAGAAATTCTCTCATAAACTAATCTAGCTAGGGTTGTCTTACCCATTCCGCCCATCCCCCATATCCCCACAAAGCGCACATCATTTGCGCTTGTATCTAAATGCAGATCTATTTCCTTTAGTTTAGTATCAAGTCCGACTAATATCTCTGAGGAATCTAACAATGAAAATGTGGGATGCACTTTATCCCACACTGCATCAACAATTTCTGTGATAAGCTCTGTTTCATACCCAGAAGTAGAAGAAAAAAAAATCATCAGATGAGGTTATATGAATATATCGTAGATAAAGTGCATGGCAAAACTGAAATGCAATATTCAAGAATTGGTCTTATTAGCTATGTGTCAGTTGTTGCTTCATGCTTACCTATAATCCTTTGAATTCCACCCAGCGAGATTAGCAACTATTTTTAAAGCATTTCTCTACTCAAGCACCCCATCTCTGTCTTCACCACAATTCCTTTCATGGTTAACGAGGGCAGTCCCAAAACTCCCCCGTTGATGTCGTACATCCGAGGGATCCACATTATAAAAAATTGGGAAAATTCTCTCCTCCTCTTTCATGGACTGAACAATATGGGTTAGTTCACGCAAACACCAACTTGATGAAGCATAGTTTGTTGAAAGAACTATGATTGCAAACCTTGATTGTTCAATCGCGGTCAGAAGCTCCGGATTGATATCTGTCCCTCTTTGAAGATCTGGATCATCCCTGAAAGTTCTAATTCCTCGCCAGTCCAACTGTTTGTATAAATAGTCTGTAAAACCCCTGCGAGTGTCTTCACCTCTGAAACTCAAAAACACTTGGTATTTCCATGGACAAACTGCAGTAGCTGAAGTGAAGGCCCTTTGGCTGATCAATGCCATTGGAAAGTAGTTCCGAAAAATCTACTCTCAGCACCGGATCGCGGAACTACAATGATTAGAAAGATGGTAGTTCAATGGCACCAACTGAAATATGGAAAAGAAAAATCAACACAGAGAAAGGTTCCAGGAAGGCAAAGACAGGGACTATAATGAAACTGAAAAACAAAATAATCGTGTAGAAAGGGACTTCAGCAATGTTTCGTCATGGTGTGTTGCGAGGAAAAGATGCCTTTGTCATTAACTAATGCAAAAGAAGATGATAATTAGAGAAGAAGACAGAGGAAGTAGTTGGAGTTGGAGAGGAAGACATTCTTTTGTTTATTTGGAAGGCTGATGAATTGATAAGTTTGATTTATTTTGTGTTAGTGTCGTTTAGCGTATTGATTTAAATAATTTTAAATTTCCTTAATCACAATTCACCGTCCTTAAATAAATAATATGTTAAACTCAAGCAGAGGAGGTATACATCAGAGAAGACTTTGTGAAGATAAAAGTATAGCACTAGCATACAACTCCCACCAATAGTTTATAACTTTTTTCCTCAGTTAATATTATTTTCTATCAGTATTTTTGTAATGGGGCGTAATGGGGAATCGCCAATTGGAATATTACTAGCACGAAGGCAAGAATGGGAAAAAAACTTAATGGGGATAAGAGCACCTCCACCCCAAAAGGCAAGGGCAAGGCAAAAGCAAGGCAAGGTCTGACACTATTCTCGTGAATAGTGTAAGCCTTGCCTTTTTTGTTCCACCCCAAAGGGCAAGGGCAAACACTATTCATTTTACTTTTTTTTAAAATACTTAACTATTAATTTTGATAGCTTTTCGTATCATATTTTCGGTTGCCACGTGTCACTATTTATTATAAAATTATAACCTAAAATTTCAGATAACATTTTTGGATAAAATTTTCAAATTATATTTTCGGATAAGGTTTTCGGTTGCCACGTGTCCATATTTATTAAATTAAAATTTTCAAATAGAATTTTGTAGTAGAAAATTTGGTATGGAAATTGAAAAATATTGTAAGGAGATGAATTTGTATAAAGATTTGGTGTGGATAGTGAATTATATTGGTAGGTATTTATAGAAAATATTTCCATAATTTTTTGGTATTTTTTTCAATTTTTTTTAGGCGCTGACGTGTGAGGAGAACAGCTTAGTCCATTTTGCTGTGGGCTTGCCCGGCTGGTGAGTCCCATGCCTTGCCCGGGCTGTCTTTTGCGTGCTGGAGTCCAAACCTCGTTGTGGGGTGCTTGTTGCCATGGCAAATAGGCTGCGCAGAGGTGCTCTAAGGATGACTCCCCCGATTCACATCATTGTTATTCCTACCTCCACACTATTTAAACTTATCAAGCATCTAAATCCATGATTTTTATTTTGGATTTGATTACGACAAAAAAAAACTATTCAATATGCTAAATGACAAAATTAACAATGAGGTGAATCAGGGGAGTCATTCTTATCCCTGTTAAGTGTTTTCCCATTCCTGCCTTCATGCTAGTTGTTGGGGTCTTTTTTGTCCGAAGGCTCATCCGAGCTCTGTTGATTCTTGGATGGCCATAAACTGATGAATGAAGACTTCATTGCCCCTTTGTCTGAGTTAGCGAGAACTAGGCCCAAACTATCCGAGGGAGAAGCAAGTCGGGAGTACTTTGTTCTTCTTCCAGCGGCTGCGCGTTTCGTGTTGATGTTTCCGGCAGCTCGATGAATAGTTGAAGATGACTTGTTGATGTTGATATGAGATTATACGAGCTTGGCATAAGAGCTTGGAGTGTGGGAGCTAAAGACCCACAAGTTTAGCAAATGAGAATGCATGTGCTTGGCTTGGTGTTGGATATGTTTGAGTTTGATGTTGATAATTTGTTGTTTGTGGCTATGGTTATAGGGATTTAAGAGTTTCAAGAGAAGGAGGATGGAAGGAAAAGCTTGAGGTTCGAAGGCTATGGTGTTTAAAGCTTGGAAGGAAGGAAAAACTTGGAGCTAGGTGATGCTTTATGGGAGTTGATGGCTGCTGGGATGCTTGCACTGAGCCGAGTGAGGGAGTGTTGGTGAAGAAAAATTAGAAGTCTTTGGAATGCAGTGAGGGAGTGTTGGCTAAAGAAAAATTAGAAGCTTTGGAATGCTTGTGAGCTGAAGAAAGGTGAGTTTTCATGGTTGTTGAGAAGCTTGCAACAACCAAGATGGGTTTTTTTTTGCTAAGAAATGCCTCCTAATTTATAAAAGGTGAAGGCTCTTCTTTATTTTCAATAGGTAAAAAGAGGTGCTGGAACCAGCCTATTTCCAATGGTTAGAAGGAAGCATTGGGGCATGTTATTTTCCAGCAGGTAAAGCTAGGCATTGGAAAATGACTATTTCTTATGGGTAAAAGGAAGTGTTGGAAGTGGCTTGTTTCCAGTGGGTAATAGGAAATGCTGGAAAAGGCTTGTTTCTAACGGGTAAAGCTAGGCATTTGGAAAATGACTATTTCCTATGGGTAAAAAGTGCTTGAAAAAACATCTCATTTACTCACCCACATTGGAGAACTCTAAGTAATGGGCTTGGACTTTAGGTGCTCCCAAGTAGCTAGCCTAAAGTCTCTATTATCCAAGAGCTTCAGTGGGCCTTGTGGACCTCCGTAACCTTCCACACCACAATCCCTCAAGCAAGCCCCGTAAACCACATGACTTGGGTTCATGTGAGCTTGGTAGGTGATTGGCATAGGAAAAATGTATTATTGATTTGGCATGGCATGTACACTATTTATATATTTATTTAATAAATTAATTCCCAAAATACAGCTTGAATTAACGCATGACCAACATTATATGTTATATTGGGCTTTGAATGTTTTTGGGCTTCTCGTGACTTTTTTGGGCATCAACATGGGCCCCCTTGATTTTGGGGCTATGAAGTGGTAGCGAGATGAGCCCAATAATCAATTTCAGTCCAAAATAATTGGCAGTAGCATGGCATGGCTGGTTCTTCAATATGCATGAAACATCTGTGCTTTCTTGCTTGGCCATGGTCGTTTCGTTTTTCCTAGCATGAAGATTAGCATGGTTTTGGCAACTGTTAGCTTGGTCATATATATATATATATATGTATATATGTAACGATGAGCAACTCAAGGATAACCAGTTAAGGGTCTTGAAATCATAGCGAGTCTTTTCCGGGAAGGTTGGAGGGGTCGCAATGGCCCCACTTAAAACCCAATCTTCTTAGACACCGAAGGTGTAGTCTTAAAGAACTTTCCTAGACACTGTAATATTGGATTTTACTTACTAGGGTTACCAAAAGTTGACTTATTTTGCAGCATGACATCGGAGATAAGGCTTGGTTGAATTTTAACCCAAAATAAGTTAGCTTGCATGATTGATGTGCTTGAGTGACTAGTGATGCTTGATTTGACATGGTTGTAGTTTGCAAGAGTTGCATTAGTTTTGTATGCTTGATATTGGCTTGCATGCTTGGTTTTGATGTGTATATTTGGTATTTGCATGTATGCTTGGCATTGGCGTATACGCTTGGCATTGGCATGTATGCTTGGCATTGGTGTGTACTCTTGGTATTAGCTTGTACGCTTGGTATTGGCTAAAGTGACATGGTTTAATATAGCTTTTAAGCTATTTAGCATGGTGGACGTGCTTGAGTGTTTGGGTTTTGGCATTTATATATGGGCTATTTTCTTCCGGCAGCTACAAATGGGCTGAGCTGCGGTAAGGAGTAAAATGGGTGAAATTACCCCATGTGTCTGAGTTCAAAGATCAGACCCCAAGAATGCTGAAAGGATAATGAAGCATTAGGAAACACCCTGGTTACCTTCACCAACAAAAAGAATGGTTGCTTGCAGATAGATTCTTAGCGCTTATGGGTAGATTCTTATCTTGTCATGAGTTTAGCCTTAAAGGGAGAGAGCTGTGAGTTTCTGTGAAAAACAGGGGTTCTAAGGAAATGGAGGAAATGATTATCGGAGGGTTTGGCTGAGAAGAGGGGACAGGCTAGGCGATGAGTGGCTTAAGTGATTTTAAGCAGCTCGATAGAGGTTACATCAAATGTACAGAACAATCTACTAGGAGGGAAAAATAAGGGGGAGAAGGATGAACAAAGCATGAAATTGATGGGTTTTGGAAGCAAAAGAGGAAGCTTGCTCTCTGGATGTGGTTGTGGATGTAAAGAGTCAGTTTCTCAATCCTTAGGTGCATGCTAGCCATCATGAAAAGATTCGATTTGCATGAGCTCGTAGCATGAACTTCTTGGCATTTGATTGAATCATGGAGTGACGAACTTGGGGTATCATTTTGCTGCAATGATGACCATGATGGCGCATGACTTCTTCTCCCTGCTTTTGGCAGCTAAAATTGCTCGGTCTAATGACAGGACCCGCCCCGAATTTCGGAACTCGAGAGGCGAATCTGTGGAAACCTCGACATCACCCGATGTCAAGCCCACTCACTAGATCGTAACCTCCTTTTTCAAAAGAATAGAAGTCGAGACTATCTCGAAATTTCGTGAGTCTCCTTATAAATTGAACATTCCCCAAAAATTTCCACCTGCATGAAACACACTTTTATCACCCAACCGGCAGCATGCACAACATAATTTCATGCAATTCCAAAATAATCGGCTTCCGGCCTTCACATAACATAAATCAACTTCCCAAAAATTCAACATATGAGGTTTTAACCTCCTAACACAACTGCATCTCACTTTCACCCAAATTCCGGGACCAACGACAAGGTCCAAACCAAACTCAACAAAGTACCTAATTAAATCTAATCTGCCTAGCAAATCTCAATTCAACCAAGTTTTCAGGACCAACAACGAGGTCCGAATCAACCTTACTAACACAACCTTAGTAAGGTTTCACCCGTGGCTGCACTTAGTAACTTCAGGCTGCCTTACGCCCTTCTCGAGGATCAAGCCACACGTAGTTCTTTCACTAACACCCTCTACTAAGGGATCGCAACTAACCAATCACAAACCTTAATTTATCTCCTAAAAACTCACATAAGCTCCCCATTCGCCGGAACATCCAAAGTCGCGTATGGGGCCTGTCCACATCGCCAGGAAATAATCCTACGATCGTGGGACCTCATCATCATGTCTCACTTTATGCCTTTGGGCCAGCTACATTCTCACCACCATCTAATTGTCCACTTTGGGCTGGCTACATTCTCACCATCCACACACAATCATATCTCCCCTCATCGGCCGAGACGCACCGGCCTCGTATGGGGTCTATCAACTCACCGGCTACTCCTACGACACGTGCGACCTCAACTTTGGGCCTGGCTACATTCTCACCAGCCCGCACACAATTATATCTCCCCTCATACTACGGGACGCACCTAGCCTTGTATGGGGTCTGTCAATATCCGGAGAGGTACATAGAGTAGTGCGTATAGCACTCCAAACTAACATTCAATACTCTTTAATACCTTCGTATACATACATAATTACATTCATCACATATAATCCTTTATTTCGTAAATCTCAACCTTGGTATAGCATCTGATAATTCCGCAATTTAAATCAATGAATTAATGTCCTAAATTCACATAATCCACATCATCAAAGAAGACCTCACTACGGTCATATTAACCTTCTTAGGATGGTATCACTACCTAGGAATTCTCACGGTCAACCCCGGGTCGAACGGGCCCGCAGTGCCAACGACCTCCAAATTCCAATCCGAAAGTTTCTATGAATGCTACATGGTTTAGGACACTCGTCCTGCAAGTTTGATCCAGATCGAACGGTCGGATCGTTCACGATCGCACGATCGGACGATTACTAAAACCCTAACCCTAGGGTTGGCGTTTTCGGAGTATCCAGGACTCCATTTTAGGATCCGTCAAATCCTACACGATCCTGGTAATACCTAGATCAACATATTATAACTTCAGGGACCATCCAACGGTCCAAACCTCCCGAAAAATATGCAATATGCGATATCCGTTCGGGACTCTAACGGTATCCAAATTGAAATCCGAGCACACCTACGAGCTCGTGACAACAAGAGGATCGTATTGGGATAAAAAATTCCCCTCGGCTAGCTACGGTGCCCACGTGCAGCGGCCGTGGGTGTCCAAAGTGATATCGCATAGCCGGAAAACTTCCAAATCGAGAGCCAAGACTCCTACCCTAGGTAATACACCTAATTTGGAGTCACTTTTATTCTTGAGCATACCCCAAAAACTGACCGAAAGTGGCGGAATCTCCCCTTGAAATTCGGTCGAAACCCAATTCGTAAATCGAGTTGCCTACGCTACAAATTGATCAATTTCTACCTAACAGGCAGCTAGAGCTCGGAAAATAGGTGAGAAACCATACCTCACTTGCCTAAATCGGTGGCGGACGACGGAGAACGGCCGTGTTTCATCAAAACAGAAGCTTTTCTCCTCGTTTTCCAGCTAAATCACGGCGGCTGACGGTGGGACTGGCTGGGAGTAGGAAGAGGACGGCGGCCCGATCCATGTTAATACCGCCCGTCGACTTTGGTGGCGGATGAAGCGAGCGGCCGCCAAAACTTAGCCGTTGTGGTGGCGGTCACGAACGAGAGGAGAGAGCGGGCGCGAGAGAGAGAGAGAGAGAGAGAGAGAGAGAGAGAGAGAGAGAGAGAGAGAGAGAGAGAGAGAGAGAGAGAGAGAGATCTGAGGGCATTTTCGACTTTTTATCAAAAATCCCTTTTCCAAATAATTACGATCGTGCCACTGAGTTTCATTCGATCGTAACTCTCTCGTTCTGAGTCCGATTCGAGCCCACTACGTGTCTACGGACTCATCTCGCCGTGCTCTACGCAATGGTACTGCCGGAATTCCCAAATTCCTTCCGGGTAAGAAAATGACTAAAATACTCCTATCCCACGAGTAAATTCTTAATTTCGCTCAAATTAATTACATGGGATAAATTTGGAGTCGGGGTGTTACGTCTAAGATTATCACTTTCATGATGATTGCATTGCTTGGAAAGCTTGAAACTGTAATGTCTGGTTCTTGAGATGATTGTATCAAGTGTAATGCTTGAGTTGCATGGTTTTGGAGATAGAGTGTTTCTTCTTGGCTTAGCATGTTATAAAGAGTTCCTTTTTTGCTTGGCCTGGATATCTGCATTTTGCTTATGATGTTTTTGCTTCGCTAGGCACGATTTCTATTGCATCTCATCCAAATTTTTATTGGAGCTTGTGCATGAATTTCTACAGAATCATCTTGGCAGGGCTAAATTGAGTATTGGGTCTTTGCATCTCTGTGTACAATTCTGTTGTTGTTGTTGGTCTGCCTTGGGAAAGCTAGTAACCCCTTCATTCTTTAGTAAGAGGTGTGGCATGTTAGTTTGGCAATATCGCTTGGCATGTTGTCTCTATCTCAGTACACGTGCCCCTCATTTTTCTTCTTCTCCTTCAACTCTTTTTCCTCTCTTCAAGATTCAAACCCGTGGGTACTGTGCATCGGTATATAAGTCAAATTTTGGAAGCTCGGATCAGAAAACTTCCTTGAGGAAAGTTGTTCATCTGCTCGAGTACTATACCCTTTAAAATTTGTAGAATTGTTTGAATTTTTCTGATGCCTCAAAGTTAGTCTGCAGCTTCTGTGTTCATCCATGGTTGGTGAGTTTCTACAAATTCTGCTTCTACCTGTGTTTTTAATTTCTGATGCTCGGATGATTGTGCTTGCTTCACAAAATTTGCTCGAAATTATATTGTTGATAACGTATCCAAAATTAAGGATCATCTGACCGTTGTTGTGTTCTCTACCTTCATTTTTCTAAGGCATGTTCATGAATTGATATTGATGTCTTTGTTGCATGCTTGTCTTCTATGTTGAATGCTTGAGTTCCTCTGTATTTCCCAGAATTTTTGAACTAGAAATCGAATTCTGAGGTTGAGATTCTAGTTTAGGATTCTAGCTTGGTGATAAACAAGAGTCACACAAGCTCACTTGTGTAATGCGTGCCAAGTGTTTGTAAAAATGCACTACTACAAAAAGTGACAAAGACCACCAGAAAAAAACGATGGTCTAAGGGAAAACCGTCGTTGTTTTTTAAAAGACGACAATTCTATAAAACTGCCGTGTAATAACACCTTAGACACCTAAAAATGGGAGATTCCAATGGATGTTCATAAAAGACGACGCACCTAATTAAAAAACCGACGTCTTATTGAAATGGGATTTCCGCAGACTAAAATCTAAGCCAACAAAGAACGGCAGAAGTTATGAATAGACCGACGTAGAAAGTATAGACGACGATGTCAAAAAAGCTACCGTTTTACTCAGAAATTAACACGACCAAGTTTTCGTATAAGGCGCCGTATAATTACAAATAAATCCACGGCGGTATAATACAAAATACCGCCGTAGTAAATTAATGTACAACTACGGCATAGATAAATATATCGACGTCTTTCTCGTATAGTTCTACGACGGTATCTTTAACTCTCACCATGTTGGGGTTTTTCATTTAATGACGTATTATAAAATTTAACATCGTATTTATTCACTTTATATGTCATACCTTATATTTAAACCGTCGTCTTAATAAGAATTTTTTTTTAACAATTTATTTCTTGGATTTTGTTATCCTACGTCGGTAGATGAACTTAATGACAAGAATTGAAATAACCACGACGGTTTATATAGAAAACTGCCGACATAATCACATTTTTCTGAGATCCCAAGGGTTACGAAATCTTACCAGAGGGAACTCTGTTTCTCATCATAATCTTACTAGAAAGACAATATTTTAGAGGTTAATGATGTATGTGTATTTGTGTCTTTGAGATACACAAACGCACATACACATTAACATCTAAAAAATTGCCTCTGAAATTTGAATGACCTCAGATTTGCAATCAGAGAGACAAATTTTTGAAAGTTGATGATGTGTGTGCGTTTGTGTATCTACACAAACGCACACACACATCAACATCCAAACAATTGCCTCCTAAAATTTCATGACAGCAGCCACAGATTTGCAATTAAATAGACAATTTTTTGAAAATTGGTGATGTGTGTATGTTTGGGAATCAGATACACAAACATACACACATACCAACATCCAAACAATTGCCTCCTAAGAGGTGAGGTGAGATAGAGAAAAGGGCAAGAAGAAGTTGAAACCCTAATTGAAAACTAAAACTGAAAGAACTCGTGAAAAAAAATCTATTTATAATTAAAAAATTAAATCCGGTCGGTTATATTACACATAACGACGTTTAACAAATCGAATCCACGTCGCGAAACAAATATATTGCGTCGTCTTAGTCTCAGAGCAAAATACCAACGACATAATCAATTAAGTAATTGACATAGAAATTAAAGACATCGAAAATTATAAACCTACCGCCATCTTACGACAAAAACGCACGACAGTAGAACAAAAAACTGTCATTATTTTTATATTCATATTTGATTTAAATCAGTCACCCAAACAAGAAACTTTACAAATTCTAGAACATTAATTTCCTTCATTTAAATTTCTTCGGGAAAAAAAACTCTATTTATAACGCACTGTAATTGAAAACTAAAACTAAAAGAACTCGGAAAAAAAAACTCTATTTATAATTAAAAAAAATTAAATCCACATCGGTTCTATTACACCTAATGACATTTAACAAAAAGAATCCACGTCGCAAAACAAATATATTGCGTCGTCTTAGTCTCAGAGCAAAAAACCAGCGACAGAATCAATTAAAACTGCGATGTAGAAATTAAAGGCGTCGGAAATTATAAACCTACAGCCATCTTAAGACAAAAAGACGACCGTAGAACAAAAAACCGTCGTTATTTTTATATTCGTATTTGATTTAAATCAGTCACCCAAACAAGAAACTTTACAAATTCTAGAACATTAATTTCCGTCATTTAAATTTCCGCATGAAAAAAAACTCTATTTATAATGCATTGTAATTGAAAACTAAAACTGAAAGAACTCGGAAAAAAAAAACTCTATTTATAATTAAAAAATCAAATCCACGTTGGTTATATTACACCTAACGACATTTAACAAAAAGAATCCACGTCGCGAAACAAATATATTGCGTCGTCTTAGTCTCAGAGCAAAAAACCAACAATAGAATCAAAAAATCGGCGTAGAAATTAAAGACGTCGGAAATTATAAACCTACCGCCATCTTACGACAAAAAAGACGACGGTAGAACAAAAAACCGTCGTTGTTTTTATATTCGTATTTAATTTAAATCAGTCACCCAAACAAGAAACTTTACAAATTCTAGAACATTAATTTCCGTCATTTTAAATTTCCTCGGGAAAAAAAAACTCTATTTATAATGCACTGTAATTGAAAACTAAAACTGAAAGAACTCGGGAAAAAAAACTCTATTTATAATTTAAAAATAAAATCCACGTCGGTTATATTACACTTAACGACATTAACAAAAATAATCTACGTCGATAATTATAAACCTACCACCATCTTACTTTAATATAGTACGACGACAAAAAAGACAACAAAAAAAGACGATAGAACAAAAAACCGTCGTTGTTTCAAATTTGATCTGTTCTCTTTCTGCAGGACTCGGATAGTTCAAAGCATTGACAATGTCTTTACAAATTCGATTGCTCAAGCTTTAGAGGCCATCTGAAGCCATTTATATTCTTTATCGATTGCTCAGACTTGGATAAGCTTCTTCTTACGAAGCTCTACGGATAAAGGACAGGCTATCACAAATCTGACGGATCTTCTTAGCCAAGAAAATCGAGCAGAGGATCGGCACATCGATCTTGATTTCCCTTTGCAAAGAAATGGCGCGATGGACCCGTCTTTGAGAAGCGAACTTTCCTTCGACAACGAGTAGAGGCCAGGCTTGCATCTCTTTTGATGGAAAGCAAGGAGTATTCAGAAGCACTAAGTCTCCTATCAAGCCTGATCACGGAAGTGAGAAGTCTAGATGACAAGCTTCTTCTTGTGGACATAGATTTGTTGGAGAGTAAGCTCCATTTCTCTTTAAGAAAGACATCACAATTATTGTCTTTGAGAGGTGAGAGAGAGTGTGTGAGAGAGGAAGAACTTGGAACCCTAAATGAATGGCGAAAGAAAGCGACAAATTTATACAATAAATTTTAAAACCCACGGCGGTCATTACACACAAACCGCCGTTTAATTTTAAAATCAACGTCGGTTATTATTTAATATACGTCGTATATCATAAAAATCCACGTCCGTATATTACAAAAAAATGACGTGTTAAATCCTTGTACCATGACGCGAGATATTAATTTATCGACTTTTATTTTGGAGTTTACTACGCGGTACCTACAACACTACTATCGTATTTATTTACCACGTCCTAGGTTCAAATTATCGTCGTAGTTTTTTATTTATACGTCATCGTTCTCTATAAACCGCCGTCTTATTTTTATGAAACAGTTTGTGTATATATTCAACTTTTCGTCTACCTGACTTACACATGCACTTTGTTCCAAACTCGAAAAAATTTCAATCTCCGAGAAAAATTTCATTTTTTTCCTTGTCGAGAACTGTCAGTGTATCTCATCGTCTTCTCTCGTCTTCGTCGTCTTCTCTGAACTTAAATACCAAACTCCGAGAGGAAGCTTTCATTTCTCACTATTTTTGTTGCTATTTTGCATGCTCATACGGTTTTTGTTTTGAAAATCTTTTTACCTTTTTTCTGGCCAAAATCATTTTATTTCTTTCCAAGTTTGATAAATATACAAACAAGAGGGAAAATTTCCAACTTTGAACACAACTACTTCAACTAAATAAGACGACGGTAGCTTCTTATTTACGTGGTTAAATATGTAGAACCACGCGTTCGTTGATCATCCGTCATCGAAAATTGATCTAAGTTGTTTTTAAAATGACCGTCATTTTTTATTTTCTTGTTTGATTGCAGGTTTGATTTCTCTGAACCATGGTTTTTGTTCTTCCTAATTTGATAAAATACAAAGAAAAAGAAAGTAGGGTTTGGGATCTTATATAGATGACGGTATCTTATTATTCACGTCGTGTGAATGTTAATACCACGACGTTATACTAAGATACCGTCGTCTATATAAGATTCCAAAACCTTCTTTCTTTGTCTTTGTATTTTATCAAATTAGGAAAAACAAAATCATGGTTCAAAGAAATCAAACCTGCAATCAAACATTCATAAACAAAGAAAGAAGGGTTTGGAATCTTATATAGACGACGGTATCTTATTATTAACGTCGTGTTAATTTCAATACCACGACGTTATATTAATATTAACGTCGTTTGAATTTAAATATCACGACGGAATGTAAATATCGCCGTAATAACTTCTTATTACGTCTTCTTTTATATTATTTCGTCGTTGTTTATGTACCATCGTTTTAAACATTTATTACGTCTGATGTTATGTTATTGCGTCGTGTAAAATCTTATCATACGTCGTGTTTTATGAATAACCGTCATTTGTGTTCTTAATTTTTTCCTGAAATATTTTCACTTGCAGGTTTGATTTGTCTGTAACCATGGTTTCTCAAGACCAAAGTAAGGACTCTGGCTCGAAAAAAAATGGAGGTATGGAGCTTGGAATGGTAACTCCTCAAGACAAGTCCTTGAAGAAGATGAAGTTTGTTTCATCTGCTGAGACAGAACCAGCCAGCACGACAACAATTTCTGAGGATTCAAAGTCAGGTCGAGGTATGAGCACAATGCCTCGTGTTGTGAAGAGAAAATTTCAGAAAATCAAGCCAGTTGTTGAGTACAATAAAAGGGGGAAAGGATGTGGCCCTACACATACTGAGATGCAGTCTTACATTAGTGTGTTGGCACGCTCCAGAGTGCCACTTGTGGACAAGAAATAGGCTGAAATCCCCAAAGATATAAAGGAGCAGATTTGGGAAGCCGTTGACATGGCTTTTGTGGTAGGTCAAGGGGGCAAGAACCTGGTGTTATCTTCTGCTGCCAAGAAATAGAATGATTTCAAGTCTACACTAATGAGGCATTATATCCTTCCATACATCAAGGAGAGGGAGAAATTAATTTGCAACCCGAGTATGGAGAAAGACATACTCGTTTACCTCCCGGGCCTTGGAATTTGTCAAGAGCAGAGAATAGAGAGGTTTGCAATTCTTTCTATGGTATGAAGGTCCCTGAAGGTTATTCTTCAAATATAAAAAATCTTGTATCTTTACAAGATTCAAGACTTCTTGGCCTTAAATCACATGATTGTCATATCTTAATGCAACAATTGCTCCCTGTGGCAATTCGTTCTGTTTTGGAGAAGCCTGCAAGGTATGCAATAACTCATTTGTGCTTCTTCTTCAATGCTATATGTGCAAAGACTGTTGATGTTTCCAAGTTAGATAAGTTGGAAGAAGATGTAGTAGTTACTTTGTGTTTGCTTGAGAAGTACTTTCCCCCTTCATTCTTTGATATCATGGTTCATCTAGTAGTACATCTTGTCAGAGAAGTTCGTCTATGTGGGCTAGTATATTTTAGATGGATGTATCTGTTTGAAAGATATATGAAAGTGCTAAAGGGGTATGTTCAGAATCGTACTCGTCCCGAAGGTTGGATTGCTTGCGGTATATAGCTGAAGAAGCTGTAGAGTTTTGTACCGAGCATTTATCTGATGTTAGTACAGTTGGAGTGCCTTCAACCCAAAAGATGGGAGTTTCAAAGCCATTATCAGGTTGCACAGTGAGCGTAGTTGATCGGGACTTGTTGAACCAAGCACATTTATATGTCTTGGAGAATACGAAGGAAGTCCTACCTTATATCGAGTAAGTATGAGTTTTATTCTTTAAGTTTCCATTTTAAATTATTTCTTATGTTTATCTTATATGTTTGGGACCGTAATGCTTGAATTTTTCGTGCCATATAGGCAATATATGATCCACATCAAGACCGCTTATCCAAAATTTAGGAAGAGAACAAAGTGGCTGCAGGATAAGTACAATAGCACTTTCATTCAATAGCTACGCTTCAAGGTATATGTTATTGAATAACATATTAGACTTTTAATTTTCTTCTTTCTATGTTAGATTGAATTAAGATATGATTAATTTGCAGGTTCAAAGTGAACTTAATGAGGAAGACAATCATGGCGTATCAGAAAATTTAAGGTGGCTAGCAGCTAGTCCAAACATGGCAGTGCCATCATATAGGAGCTATCTTATTAAAGGTATTAAATTTAACATCAAGGCACAAGATGATGTGCGGACAACTCAAAATAGTGGAGTTTATTTATTTGCACATACCATGCAAGTTGCTAGTGCTAAGGATAAAAACTCAATTCTCTCAAATATGGGTTTCTATGGTGCCATTCAAGAAATTTGGGACCTTGACTACCAAAACTTTACAATCCCAGTCTTTAGGTGTGATTGGATAGATAGTACTTCTGGTCTTGTAGATTTGAGTAAAATTGGACATAGGAATGACCAATTTGTTTTGGCTTCTCAAGTCAAACAAGTATTTTTTGTTGACGACCCGATGCATCGTGGTTGGTCGGTAGTGTTATCAATGCCTAATAGAGAATATAATGATGTTATTGGTGATGATGATGTCTTAGGTGATGTGAGAATTGAGTGTGAACCATTTACTAGAGGGATGCCAAATGTTGACACATTTGATGAACTAGTGGGTGAGTTTGGGAGTCAAAATATTCGAGATGGGTGTGAAGATATATGGATTGAATGATGCTTATGTAATTGGCAGTGTATGACATTAATTTTGTAATATATTGTAATTTGATTTCTTCACTTTCATTATACAGGTTTTGGCCACAAAACAATCAGTACAAAAAATACTAGTTCAAGATTACAAACACGACGGTTTATAAAAATGTGAAAAACATTACAAACACGACGGTTTATAAAAATATGAAAAACAAACGTATGTTCTAATAAAAAATGACGTTTTGGAGCATTCAACGACCGCAATATATTTACCGACGTCTTAAAGCAACGTAACAAAGAAGAACCACGACGCTATTGTGAAACAGTTATTAAGGATATCACGTCGGAGAAGCATAAAGAGCCGCCATGTAATTCCAAATAACACGACTCCAATCCCATAATACCGACGTCTAAAAGACGAGATATCTAACCTGAACGTTATACAAGACGACGTCGTCTTAACTTTACCACGTCGCATGTTATTTCATAAACGAAGTGGAAAAGGATGAATTCACGACGTTAAGATATATTTGGACGTCGTTCCTTTACAAAAACAACGTTATATGAATGTATCCACGTCTCTTTTCTTATGATAATGTCGTTAAAATTTCTTTACACGGCTAATATCGGATTAACAACGCCGTCTAATAGGAATTAGGCGCGGTATTTTTTAATGATAGCGTATATATTATGAAACACTGCTGGCTTTTGAATGATAACGACGTTGTATATTGACGACAACGTCGTCTTTATAAATTAATATGTCGTAAGTAATGACCCCAACATATTTTCCACGTCATTTATTTTAAGATCGTGTGGTTAAAACTAGTTTACACGGCGGTAAACTGAGAAACCTTGCCGTGTCAGATCCATTACACGACGATTTTATTTTAAGAGATGACGTATAAATTCTGTAATACGGCTCTCAATTATTTGTAACCGACGTTGTTTAGTAGTACAACATCGGCAGTTTAAATATAAGCGTCGTAAGTAATGACCTAAACATCTATTTCCACGTCATCATTAACAGATAAATAGAAGTAGAAAATTCATTTCACGACGGTTGTTAAAAAGATACTGACGTAGTAGGAGTCAATAACGTCGTCGATTATGTATTTAAAGACGTCATATTTTTATTTATCGTGAAAGGTATATTTAACGGCGCTGGGTTTTAGTTCTCGTCGTTGTATGTATATCTTGCCATGTTCTGTTAATATATGTCATATGTTTCCTCTTTAACGACGTTTTTTGTTAGAATTGGTCGTCTATTCTCATCCTCGACTGTTTTTATTATCTCTTTTTCCATTACAAAGACGTCGATTATTATTTGTTAATGACGTTGTTCGTTTTAACAACGACGGTGATTTAGCGTCGTGATTTGACACCCAAATAGATGTCGGTCGATTCCACGACGGTTTGAAAACCGAATACACGACGGTGAATTCCCGTCATCTTTATCCTTTTTTGTAGTAGTGAATGTCTCACAGTAGCTTGTGGACTATTCTTTGAACTTTCGAAATGTTTCTCTTGGAATCTGAGTTGGAGATTTTGATGCATGAAAATAGACTTCTCCATAGTTATGTTGGAACTAGTCTTGTGCCATTTGAAGGAAAAATGAATTTTTGGTGCAATTTCAAAGTAAAAGTTAAGCTGCTGGAGCTGTGCAGTCCCTGCTGCATGGGCTGTTTTAGGAATCTGTTTGACATGATTTCCTAGCTCGAAATGCAATGAAATTTTGGAAAAATGAAGCTTGATATGTCTAGTTCTAATCTGGAAAGTTTGGGATTTGTTGGCTGTAAGCTTGATTTATAGTAATTTTCTAAAGATGGGATGTTCCAGCTGGAATGGTTGGAAAGCTTATGTATAAGTTTTGCTGGGCATGCTTCTTTTTGTTGAGAATTTGGCATGTCCTTTCAGTTGGCATTGAGTTCTGATCTGAGTATTGCTAGAGCATGTTCTTGAACAATATTGTTGTGAGAGCATGATATTGAAAGGTATTGTCATAAGAGCATGAGTTCTTCAATTTGCTTGAAATGCCCGAATTGCTTGGAATGCTTGAATGAAATGAAATTTCTTGGCATGTGGAATGGTTTCAAGCCTTGTGAATTTTTTCAAATGCTTGACACATGAGTTTGCTTGCATTCTGAGAAAATTATGCTTCTGGCGCCTCCATTTGTGTATGAGTACCTTTCCGGCGTCTGATTTTGGCTAACATATTCTTTTGTTTAGAAGCTCCAAAGCATGAGAAATCTAATTTTCTAGGATTTTGATAGCATGAAAGTGAGTTTTGGTCTCTTGCAACTTGTCTTTAAAAAATAAAAATAAAATGCTTCAATAGCAATTATGCTTCCGGCGCCTTTTCATTTACTTAGTTCCTTCAAGCACCTAGTCGATACCAACGTACTCCCTTGTTTCTTTTTCAAGATTGATTGAGAGGTTCCACAACATGAGAAATGCCATCTTCTTACTAATTTGCAAGGAATTTGGCAGCATGAAGGTGAGTTTTGGTTGCTTGCACCTTGACTTCCGTTATGAAGGCTTTTGGAAGATTTGAAATTGGCAGAATGTTTGAAATCAGGCATGTACTAGAAGGATGTTTGAAATAGGGCTGGTGCTGGAAATTCTTTGCTTGTGGAGTTGGTGCTGGAAGAATGTAACTTGGCTTGTTTCAAAAAAGGGGAAATAGAAAACTGTTTCTCACCATAATGCAAGACTATCTAGGTTTGTTGTAATCAAAGAGATGATTTATACTGTGTGGCAAAAAAGGTAGATGGTTTGCTTGTTTGGATGGCATGGTGTCCTTCCTCGAATTTGCTTGGCATGAAGCCCCCAATTCAGCTTGTTGGGGTTAGCAATTGGTTGTAGAGTTGGGTTATATTCTCAAGGTCGAGAAACAGAGTAGAGGCCTGCTTGTAAATTATTATTTTTTTCTTGCAACTTGCTTCAAAGAAGATCTTTGGAAGAAGTAGACTGAAGATGAGAAGGAAGAGGCTAAGCGAGTTGCTAGAAGAGATTCATACAGCTTGTTTTCCTCCAGATAAGTAACAAATAGTTTGCTTTCCTCCAAGAGGAAAACTGAAATTTACAACAGCTTCTGGATTCTTGTCTCTCTCTTTTGCTTGGCATGAAGCCCCCAAGTCATTTGGAGTTTGCATGTGCTGTTTGCTATGATGGATTCTCTTAAGCCCCCATAGGCCTTTCATAAGATGTTTTGTCCGAAAAGGTATATCTACAACATAAGAGAAAATATTAGATATACTTTTGCATCTTTTTCTTTTATTTAAAAAGAACAACAGAACAAAGCAAAATCAAAGAGAATGCTCTTATCTTTAAATTTTGCTGTAGTGCAATTGCATGAATAAAGCTTGTGATTTTTCAGGAGCCACTACAAGACTAATGGCCTAGTCCCCACTGGAGTCGCCATTTATGTTGGGGTCTTTTTCGTCCGAAGGCTCATCCGGGCTTTGTTGATTTTTGGATCGTCATAGAGTGATGAATGAAGACTTCATTGCCCCTTTGTCTGAGTTAGCAAGAACTAGGCCCAAAGTATCCCGAGGGAGAAGCAAGTCCCGGGAGTACTTTGTTCTTTTTCCGGGCCTGCAGTGTTTCAGTGTTGACGTTTCCTGCAGCTCGACGAATAGTTGAAGATGACTTGTTGATGTTGATATGAGATTATATGAGCTTGGCATGAGAGCTTGGAGTGTGGGAGCTAAAGACCCACAAGTTTAGCAAATGAGAATGCATGTGCTTGGCTTGGTGTTGGATATGTTTGAGTTTGATGTTGATAATTTGTTGTTTGTGGCTATGGCTATAGGGATTTAAGAGTTTCAAGAGAAGGAGGATGGAAGGAAAAGCTTGAGGTTTGAAGGCTATGGTGTTTAAAGCTTGGAAGGAAGGAAAATCTTGGAGCTAGGTGATGCTTTATGGGAGTTGATGGCTGCTGGGATGCTTGCAGCAGCCGAGTGAGGAGTGTTGAAGAAAATTAGAAGTCTGGAATGCTTCAGTAGCTGAAGAAAGGTGAGTTTTCATGGTTGTTGAGAAGCTTGCAACAACCAAGATGAGTTTTTTTTTGCTGAGAAATGCCTCCTAATTTATAGAAGGTGAAGGCTCTCCTTTATTTCCAATAGGTAAAAGAGGTGCTGGAACCAGCCTATTTTCAATGGTTAAAGGAAGCATTGGGGCATGCTATTTTCCAGCAGGTAAAGCTAGGCATTGGAAAATGACTATTTCCTATGGGTAAAAGGAAGTGTTGGAAGTGGCTTGTTTCTAGTGGGTAATAGAAAGTATTGGAAAAGGCTTGTTTCTAACCGTTAAAGCTAGACATTTGGAAAATGACTATTTCCTATGGGTAAAAAGAAGTGCTTGAAAAAACATCTCATTTACTCACCCACATTAGAGAACTGTAAGTAATGGGCTTGGACTTTGGTGCTCCCAAGTAGCTAGCCCATAGTCTCTATTATCCAAGAGCTTCTATGGGCCTTGTGGACTCCGTAACCTTCCGCACCACAATCCCTCATGCAAGCCCCGTAAACCACATGACTTGGGTTCATGTGAGCTTAGTAAATGATTGGCATAGGAAAAATGTATTATTGATTTGGCATGTCATGTACACTATTTATATATTTATTTAATAAATTAATTCCCAAAATACAGCTTGAATTAACGCATGACCAACATTATATGTTATATTGGGCTTTGAATGTTTTTGGGCTTCTCGTGACTTTTTTGGGCCTCAACACTAGTAATATTCGAATTGGCAATTCCCCATTACGTCCCATTACAAAAATACTAATAGAAAATAATATTAAATGAGGAAAAAAGTTATAAACTGTTGGTGGGAGTCATCCTACACAGCTAGAAGCCACTTAACAATGTATTCATATGAAATATTTATTTTATTCTCTCATCATACCTTGCAGACACATTTCCAACATAAGTTAATTAATGCTCAAAGTCCCAACAGAAAAGAGAGGCCGCAAATTTCTATTATCATCCCAACTCTCCAAGCATTGAACAAACCAATGAAAACAGGATATGAGAAAAGGAATTAAAGTTGTACGGTAGTGCTAGACTTTAAGGACGGTGAGTTGTGATTAAGGAAATTTAAAATTATTTAAATCACTATGCTAAACGACACTAACACAAAATTAATCGAACTTATCAAGTCATCAGCCTTTCAAATTAACAAAAGAATGTCATGGCACCATTTTCTCCAACTCCAACTACTTCCTCTGTCTTCTTCTCTAATTATCATCTTCTTTTGCATTAGTTAATGACTTGATAAGTTTGATTAAAAATAATCGTGTAGAAAGGACTGGTGGGTGGAAATAGCAAAATTATTTTTATTTTGGGTGGTTTTGAACGAACCCTAAAATTAATTGAATACACTCTACTACCAAATTATTCATTGAATTACTAAGTTACTCTAATATAAAATGACCAAAGAGGATATATTGAATTGTGAAACGAATGTAATTTTAATAAGTACACTCTATTTAATTATAGGGTTCATTTAACAACACCTCTTTTTTTTTCATTTCTTTGTTTTTCTTTTTCTATTTTTTTAAAAGACTTGCTTTTTTCTTTACAATTCCTCAACAACCTTTCTTTGGGGTCTTCTGGTAAAATAGTTAAAAAGAGCCTTCAGAACAAGACGCAAATTATGAGCTTTGCCCAACTGGGTTTGATCAACATTCGTCAATCCTTTTTGGGTTATGTAGAAAAATAATATATGGCAGAATAATTCTCATTGATACATGAATGTGTATATATACAATTTACAATCCTTGAGTAGAAAGGATTCCTCCTACAGGTTAGGAGTACAATCGTACAATCACAATTTAACTCTAACTACTTTCCTAGTTGTCTAACACTCCCCCTCAAGTTGGAGAGTGGATGTCAAGAACGCCCAACTTGCGTAATATAGTCGAAAATTTCTCCTTTCCAAGAGGTTTTGTAAACAGGTCCGCCAACTGGTGTGCCGTACCAACATACTTGGTAGTTATAGTGCCATCAACAATTTTATCACGTATAAAATGACAATCCATCTCGATGTGGTGAGTACGCTCATGAAAAACAGGGTTGCCGGCAATATGTAATGCTGCTTGGTTATCACAAAATAGATCAAATGAACCAGTTTATCTCACAAAATAGATCAAAGGGAATGTTCAAGTCCTTCAATAGAAAACGTAGCCAAATTATCTCACAACAAGCACCTGACATAGCTCTATATTCCGCTTCAGCAGAAGAAAGTGAAACAGTTTTCTGCCGTTTTGTCCACCATAAAATCAAAGAATTTCCCAAGAAAACACAATAGCCGGTAGTCGAGCGACGAGTAATAGGACAACCCGCCCAATCAGAATCACAAAAAACAGTCAACTTGATTTGATTGTCGAACGGAATAGTAAGCCTTAACGGAGTAGACTTCAAATAACGAACGATTCGAAGCGCAGCATGCATATGTGGAGCACGCGGCTCATGCATAAACCGACTTAGAACATGTACAGAATAGGTGATATCCGGCCGAGTTATTGTGAGATAAATTAACTGTCCTACTAGACACCAATACTTTTCAGGATCCTTGAGGAGTTCCCCTTTATCAGATAATTTTGTATCGTCCATAAGAAATGCAATGGGCCGGGCTCCCAGGAAGCCATAATCTTTGAGAATCTCTAATGCATATTTACGTTGAGAAATATAGATGCCACGTTTAGACCGAGAAACCTCGATACCCAGAAAGTACTTTAAATCGCCAAGATCCTTAATCCAAAAGTGATCATAGAGAAGAAGTTTTAGAGAATCAATTGCACGCACATCATTGCCTGTTATCACAATATCATCCACATAAATGAGCAAGGTTGTAAAAGAGGTACCTGACTTTTTCGTAAACAATGAATAGTCAGCCTTAGATTGTTGAAACCTAGCAGAAAGAATGGCACTACTAAACTTGGCAAACCATTGGCGAGAAGCCTGCTTGAAACCATAAAGAGACTTGTGGAGGCGACACACAAGATTCTCCCCCTGTCGCCAAAGACCAGGATGAGGAAACATATAGATTTCCTCATCTAAATCACCATGCAAGAAAGCATTACTGATGTCGAGTTGGTGAAGGGACCAAGATTGACTAGCAGCAAGGGCAAGAAGACAGCGTACAATGATCATCTTAGCAGTAAGGGAAAAAGTGTCATGATAATTGATACCTGCGGCCTGGTTAAAACCTTTGGCAACCAAACGGGCTTTGTAACGCTCGATGGAACCATCGAAATTATGCTTGAGCTTGTACACCCATTTACAATCAATGGGAACTTCACTGGGGGGCAAGGTAGTTAGGGTCCAAGTACGGTTGGCATGCAAGGCATCCAACTCCTCATTCATAGCATGGCCTCAGTTAGGATCACTGGCAGCTTCTGCAAAAGAAGATGGTTTGACACCTCGACTCACAGAGTAGATATATGAAAGATGCTGTGGAGATAAGCGGTGGTAAGAAACATAATCACAGAGGGGATACCGCGTACATTTGAGAGAACTTGGTGGCAAAAGAGAAGATGGGTGTGGTGGCAGAATCACCTATGAGCAAACGTAGTCCTTTAAATAATGTGGGGGTGTATGGGAACGCAGGAAGACACACGAGTAGGCTAATTGGGTGCAGCAGAAGGCACGGGTGGTAAGGTGGCAGGATATGGTGGAGGAGTTGTTGGAGACGTGGGTGGTGAAATAGGAGCAGACGGGGTGGTGGGAAGAGAGGTGTCAGGGAGCGGTGGAATAACGGGGGCCGGTGGTGTAGGGCCCTGGGGAGGGGGAAATTGGATGTCTAGGGATGGGGGAATGGGAAAGGAGACACTAGTAGGTGGAGAAGCCATGACAGGTGGAGTGGGAGGGGAAGCAAAAGGAATCGAGTCCTCATGGAAGATGACATCCCGACTAGTGAAGGTGCGATGTGTGTCAAGGTCATAGAGTTTGTAAGCCTTTTGGCCATCAAGGTAACCAATGAAGAGACAATGATGAGCCCTAGGAAAGAACTTAGTGAGAGGAAGAACAGAGGTGGCATAGGCTAGACAACCGAAAATACGGAAGTGAGCATAAAGCGGAGGTTTATTGTGGAGGACCTCGAAAGGTGTTTTGTTATTGATAAGGCGGGTAAGAAGAAGATTGATGGTATAGGCAGTAGTAAGAACACATTCGCCCTAAAACTTGAGGGGAATGTGTGATTAAAACCGAAAGGCCCGAGCGATTTCAAGAAGGTGTCTGTGTTTGCGTTCAACAACGCCATTTTGCTGGGGCGTGTAAACATAAGAAGTTTGGAAAACAACCCCATGGTCAGCGAAAAAATTGCGAAGAGAATAAAATTCCCCGCCATTGTCAGTACGGATGCTTTTCATGTTAGTGTTAAATTGGGTAAGAACATAGGCAAAAAAATGTTTGAGAATTTTTTGAGTGTCAGATTTATGCTTCATCAAGAAGACCCATGTAAAACGAAAAAAATCATCCATAATAGTCAAAAAATAATGAGCGCCAGTGAGAGAAGATTGACGATTTGGACCCCAAATATCACAATGAATTAAGGAAAAGGAAAAGTCGTTGAAATTGAACTTAAACCAAAAGGTTGACAAGTTTGTTCGCCAAAGGACAAACATCACAAACATGACTAGAATCCAAAGAACATTTAAGAAAATGAGGGGCTAAAACTTGTAAACGAGCTAAAGAGGGATGACCAAGGCGCCTATGCCAGAAGGAGGGTGGGATGGTGATGGTGTTGTAGAGAGGTTGGCAGGTGGGGAGAGAGGCAAGGGTCGCAAGGGCTGATACTATTCACATGAATAGTAACAACCCTTGCCCTTTGCTTGCCCTTTGTCATTACAAATAGGTCGAGGTGCTCTAACAAATTACTAAAAAAATAAAATTAAAAGCTTTTTAGAGTTACAGCACACGTCGTTTTGGAGTTGATTGACTTGTCCACGCCCCAGTTAATGTCAATCTCTCAAATGGTGCTTCACTAATTAACCTAATGAATTTATACAGCACATGTGGAAGTTAGCTTAAGAAAGAAACAATTTAAGCATAAATAGATGTCCACGCCCAGTTAATGTCGTTCTTTCTTCAAGGATCAGAAGAGGGAGAAGGTTGGGTAAACACCAATGCCCCAATTGGATCTCTAGTTCGTGCGAAGACTCGTTCAATTTTCGGGCAAAATTGAGAGTTGGGTCAGGTTGAAAATGGCTAGCGAGCGCGGGCTAGGCCCTGGTGACTTGCTTCTTCTATTCCAATTTGTAGTTTGCGTAGGCGTGCCACTATTGGGGATGAGACCAGCCTAATAGACTTGGGATATGTGATGTAGAATGCCTTGTTTGATGGGTTTGCGCTTGTTCTAGACCTCTAATCAAGCCATTGTGCTCTAGGGGGTATTGGCTCAAATGAGTTCTTTTCTATGCCTCAATTAAGAGGACTTCAATATTCTTTCAATCGTGCGTCTATGGCTTGGAAAGTACGAAATGTACCTAGCCAATGAAAATCCAATGTTGTGGTCAATGTTCCCTTGATTGAGTTCATAAACCTAATTCAGGCCTAAGATAACCTTGGATTGGGTTAGGACTTAGTTAATTCGGGCCCAATGGTTTGACTCGGGCCTGAATAAGCCTTTGTTTTCGAGCTAAGAAAGCCCTATTTGGACCTAAAAACCCTTATTTTGGGTATGTCCAGTAATGAACAGTTATATTGCTTTGAAAAGTACAAATTTGAATATAAAGTGCGAGAAGGTAAATGACTGGAAAGTAAGGTGCAAGAACGGTAAATAGCAGAGAAAGCAAAGTTACAAAAGCTAGAGCAGTGGAAGATAAGCACAAGAGTTGTCAACTAGTTATCTGGGTAGCAAGTTGGCTATTTGAAAAGCCTGAAATTTGTTCAAGTGTTTACAAGACATTGCGTTTGATTTTTTTGGAGAGAGAGTACTCGAGTGCTGCTGTTGAGCCTTTATATTTATAGGCAAAATTTTCCAACGATGACGGTGAAGGCTAGAGGAGAATACTTGAGTGTTATCCAAAGTCTAATGTCCTCGTGAGTCGATCCATATGCAGGAGAAAAGGTATCTTAGATGAAAATACTAGTTTCAAGTGATGTCCTTTTGATTTGTCGTCCTTTCACAGCTAGAAAACCATTCGAAGATGGCTCCTCTTGGTTTTGTGTCAATCACCACCTGCTTCCTCTTTGAGAGAGATGGCAGTCACGCTACTCTTCTGGCGAAAACCTACCTTTAGAAAACCACATGGGTTAACTGGTAATGGTTACCCATTTTTCTAACTTTAGTGTGGGTTAAGGCTGAGGTTTTTCGAGATATGGGTCTTCAAGTGGATTTTACCAGTTAATGGCCCATATCCAAAAAAGCCTTTTTAATTGGTTTGTACAAAATGAAACCGGGCTTGGGTTTTATGTAACGTTATTTGAATAATAAACCAACTTTGGTCCATTTTCCAAATATGATACAAACCACAACAAAACAAGATTTACAAGACTACACACACTAGTACAACCCATCCTGCATATATGCATTTCAATTGAATTTAAATATAACATAATTGGAGAAATATTTTCGTCCAACCTAATAGGATAAAAACTGAAGCGAAAGAATGAATTTGTGGAAAATATACCACATCTATGACAGGTTCTTGAATTGTTCTAGTATTGTATAAGATAATGGGAAAGTGAACCAATGATGTGAATGAATTAGAAATATATGTAGAGGTAAAAAAGAGAGTGAATCATGTATATGCTAAAATGTCCGCATACAAAAAATAATAATAATAATTATGTGATAATATGGGAAGCGTTAGCAATACCAACCTTTCAAGTCTTCCTTTGAGGCACTGGACAGTTAGTCTTTCATTCTTTTGCAGAGTTCTTTGCCAAGGGTACCAATACCGCTTGGTCCTGTCTCAGTACAGTACTGTTCACGTGTTCGCTTAGTGATGGCCCCTTGTACCTTGTCTGATTTGTCAAAATCACAATCTGTAACGTCCTCATAAAAAGAATTCTTTTTGTTGGAATATTGTTTCATTGTTCGGTTGAGCTCTTCCGTGTCGTGTTCGTACAGTGTGCGGACTCCAAACTTCTTCACCTTCAACCATGCCTTCTCTCCTGGATAAGATGTTACGACTGCATAATGAAACCGAATCTTATTGTCCCAGCATTTCTCCCTCCAATATGTCCCAGGTCTCCCTTTTTGTTTCCTAAAGAGATGTTTCCTAGACAGGAGTATCAACCAAAGGTGATCGGACGCTACATCCTTTATCCCAATAGCAAAACCCGGACACGCACAGGTGTTACTTAAATCATAAACGCAAAGAAAATTGAGATAATTAGGGTTCGTAGCAGTAGCTGAAATTTCTTGAGCAGGTCCAACTAGAGCACAAAAGGCAAACCCCACCCACTTGCTATTAGAATCCGAAGGTAGAGTCTCAATTAGTGGGTCTCCCACACTTTGTTTACTGAACCACTCAGGAATTTCACTTCCAGGAATTACAACACTGAAGTAGATCAAAGAACGAGGACTTTCCTGCACCAAAGGAAGGATATAAATAGTACTACACAACTAAAGAGGGAAGGAGGGAGAGAGGGAGAAGGAGAAGTACCTGAAGGAATTTCTTCACCGTTAAATATATTATGAAACTGGAACCTTGATAGTCAACCAAACTGAAGCAATTGCAAGAATTAATCCTACCAAACTGGAACTTTGTTACGCCGCACATCCGTGGTAGATCTGGGAATACTTTCAAGGAAGTACAATTATCCGTGTCTACACAAAACAAAACAACATCTTCAGGTTTGACAATTTTTGAAGCCATTTGCAATCCGCTGTTTGATGGAAAGCTTGGCAATTTCTGAAGCCATTTGCAATTATTCAATGTGAACGTCCTAAGCTTAGAAAGCCCACTGATGCTTGCAGGAAGGCTAACAAAATGGTTTCCACCAAGATTTAAATTTTCTAAAGAGGACAATAAACCAATATCTTCAGGTATTGCTCCTTCATAAAGATTGCAGTCCCTCAGATTTACATGCTTCAAAAAGCGTAAATCTTTTAAGGAAGCTAACACCAGACTCACAGGGTCAGGATTCTTTCTTGGAAATAAGCCAAAAGTGAAGAAAGAATGCCATGATCTAGGCAGTTCGATATTTTTCACTGGAACCAGGGCGGATGACGCATCTCTCATAGAAATTCCACTCATATCAATCTCCTTCAAACTCGGGATCAAAGGTATCATTGATGAAGGCATTTGCTCAACAGCAGTGAAGCTTAAAGAAAGCTTCGAAAAATTCTTCATTTCTCCCACAAATTCTGGAATCTTTTTCACTTTTGAGCACCCAGAAAGATCAAATGTTTCAAGAGATTCCAGTTCAACTTCACCTGGGAGACTCTTAATGCTTTTACAGTATTTAAAATTCAAAACTCTTAGTCTTTTGAGAGAGGCAATGGATGGATGAATCTTGACAATATTAGTACAACCTTCAAAAACCAGCCTCTCAAGATTCTGAGTACCTGTGAAATCCGGGGTCCTTGTCAAGTTCTCGGAGTAACTAAGATCAATAGATTTCAACTTCACCATGTACTGTACAAAACATGAAAATGGTAGATTAATTAACTTCCAAGAACTTAGACCCAAAAAAAAAAAAAAAAACTTCCAATAACCTTACAAAATTTATTGAAATTGAAAAGAACTATCTCTACAAAGGTCTACCTTTATTCCATTCCAAAGGTGATCAATTTTGCTATGCTGCAGACGAAGTTCCGCAAGTTCAACAGGTTGAAAACTTGGTGGCAGACATTTGGAGGGATACCAACTCCATTCCAGAAACCTTAAGGAATTGGGAAGATACTTTGGGCCCAAAGAAAGGTGCAAATTATTAATCTTGAGCAACCTTAGTTTACACATCTTAGTGAATGCTTCAGGATTCCAGTGTGCCGCTTCAAATTCATGCAAGCATAGGACTATGCCTTCAATGGCTTCCGTTCCCTTGTAAATAGGAATAAAAGTAAAGTTAATGTCATAATCAAGTCTCTCTTATCACGTTTAATGGAATTATAGTATGTTATCCAAGGCTTTGGTATTTTATTTTGCACAACTTCTTACCGTATTGTTCGTGAGTACATGATGGATGTCACTGTGAAGCCACAAGCGACTGCGACCACCTGGCTCGTCAAAAGACTCTAGACGAACAATCTCCCATGCCATTTCTTGTATCAAATCATGAACAGACAGACTCTCGTTTGAAATAGACAAGAGAGATTTCTCAATAAGAACATGTATCACAATACGAGAGCCAACAAAACCACAACTGTCTAGTATTTCAATCACATCTTCCTTGTCACCAAACTTATGGAAACATGCAACATCAAGAAAAATTTTCTTCTGCATTTCCTCTAGTCCATCATAGCTTATTTTCAAAATTTCAAAACTTTTTCTGTCAGGAGCTTGCTTCAGTTTCTCTAGTGCACTCTTCCATTCATCTCTACTTCTTTTGTACAAAAAAGACCCCAAAGTTTTAAGAGCTAATGGAAGACCTCCTGCGTAGTTTATGAAATTTTTAGACAGTTCTAGATAATCTTCTTCGAGGTCATCTTTTCTGAAGGCCTTCCTACTAAAGAGATAAAGAGCTTCGTCTTGGGTTAATCCCCTGACCTTATATACTTTCTCTATCCCATGTTCGACTAACAAGCGTTCATTTCTAGTTGTAATGATGATTCTACTTCCCAAACCAAAGCAGTCTTTTTCTCTTATCAACATTTCCAGTTGGTCTGATTGATCTACATCATCAAGAACGAGAAGAACCTTTTTATTACAAAGACACCTCTTTATCATAGTAAATCCACTATGAGCATCATAAAATTGTATATTTTTTTCCCTCAAGATATTGGAAAGAAGCTGTTTCTGTAAAGGAACTGCACCATGTGTTGCACAAACCTCTCTGACATTTGCAAGAAAGCTGCTACCTTCAAAATTATGAGAAATTGTCTCATAAACTAATCTAGCAAGGGTTGTCTTACCCATTCCGCCCATCCCCCAAATCCCAACAAAGCGCACATCATTTGCGTTTGTATCTAAATGGAGATCTATTTCCTTTAGTTTAATATCAAGTCCGACCAATATCTCTGACTCTGAGGAATCTAACAATGAAAATGTGGGATGCACTTTATCCCACACTGCATCAACAATATTTTTGATAAGCTCTGTATCATACCTAGAAACAGAAGAAGAAAAAATCATCAGATGAATATGTGTCAGTTGTTGAATATGTCATAAATAAAGTGCATGACAAATTCTGAAACGCGATATTTTTTAGTCAAGGCTTATTAGCTATGTGTCAGTTGTTGCTTCATGCTTACCTATAATCCTTTGAATTCCACCCAGCAAGATTAGCAACTTTTTTTAAAGCATTTCTCCACTCAAGCACCCCCTCTCTGTCTTCCCCACAATTCCTTTCATGGTTAACGAGGGCTGTCCCAAAACTCCCCCGTTGATGCCGTACATCAGAGGGATCCACATCATAAAAGATTGGGAAAATTCTCTCCTTCTCTTTCATGGACTGAACAATATGGGTTAGTTCACGCAAACACCAACTTGAAGAAGCATAGTTTGTTGAAAGAACTATGATTGCAAACCTTGATTGTTCAATCGCGGTGAGGAGCTCCGGATTGATTTCTGTCCCTCTTTCAAGATCTGGATCATCCCTGAAAGTTCTAATTCCTCGCCAGTCCAACTGTTTGTATAAATAGTCTGTAAAACCCCTGCGAGTGTCTTCACCCCTGAAACTCAAAAACACTTGGTATTTCCATGGACAAACTGAAGTAGCTGAAGTGAAGGCCCTTTGGCTGCTCAATGCCATTGGAAAGTGGTTCCGAGGAATCTTTTCTCAGCACCGGATCGTGGAACTAGAATGATTAGAAAGATGGTAGTTCAATGGCACCAATTGAAATATGGAAAAGAAAAATCAACACAGAGAAGAGGTTTCAGGGAGGCAACGACAAAGACTTCAGCAATGTTTCATCATGGTGAGTTGCGAGGAAAAGATGCCCTTGTCATTAACTAATGCAAAAGAAGATGATAATTAGAGAAGAAGACAGAGGAAGTAGTTGGAGTTGGAGAAAATGGTGCCATGACATTCTTTTGTTAATTTGAAAGGCTGATGACTTGATAAGTTCGATTAATTTTTGTGTTAGTGTCGTTTAGCATATTGATTTAAATAATTTTAAATTTCCTTAATCACAACTCACCGTCCTTAAATAAATAATATGTTAAACTCAAGGAGTAGGGGAAGTATACATCAGAGAAGACTTTGTTAAGATTAAAGTCTAGCACTAGCATACAACTTTAATTCCTTTCTCATATCCTGTTTTCATTGGTTTGTTCAATGCTTGGAGAGTTGGGATGATAATAGAAATTTGCAGCCTCTCTTTTCTGATGATAATAGAAATATTTCATATGAATACAATGTTAAGTGACTTCTAGCTGTGTAGGATGACTCCCACCAACAGTTTATAACTTTTTTCCTCATTTAATATTATTTTCTATTAGTATTTTTGTAATGGGACGTAATGGGAAATCGCCAATTCGAATATTACTAGCATGAAGGCAGGAATGGGAAAAAACTTAACAGGGTTAAGGATGACTCCCTTGATTCACCTCATTGTTATTCCTACCTCCACACTATTTAAACTTACCAAGTTTCTAAATCCATGATCTTTATTTTGGATATGATTAAGACCAAAAAAATTTATTTTTATTTTGGGTGGTTTCAAACTATTCATTGAATTACTAATTTACCCTAATATAAAATGACCAAAGAGGATATATTGAATTGTAAAACAAATGTAATTTTAATAAGTACACTTTACTCAATTAATTTTAGGATTCATTTAACAACACTCTTTTTTTCATTTCTATGTTTTTCATTTTCTAATTTTTTAAAAGACTTTTTTCTCTTTACAAATGCACAACAACCTTCCTTTGGGGTCTTCTGGTAAAGGAGTTAAAAAGAGCCTTCAGAACAAGACGCAAATTATAAGCTTTGCCCAACTGGGTTTGATTAACATTCGTCAATCCCCTTTTGGGTCAAATAAACTTGGAGTTTTTACACTTTGTTTTCAATATTTTGACTTTAAAATTGCGTACAGTTCATGTCCTCCTCCATTCTTCGTTTATTTCTTCCCATGTGTAAATTTTTTTGGGAATTTCCTTTTAACACGTGAATGATCCTATATCTAAGTGATATTGAAAAATTTTCTTCCTATTTTCCTCGGGATCTTTTACTGCCTCTGCCAGATTCTGCTTTGGATCATCTCATTTAAATCCATTGGTTGAGAATAAGTCTTAAGAAGAAAAAAACCAAATATGCAAATTATATCTATGTGGGTGTGGGTGTGTGTGTGTGTATATATATATATATATATATATATGTTAAGGACAATCATTATATCATTTTGTCTTTTATTTTATTTTATATTAAAAGCGATATTGGGGAAGGAGGGTTTTTCACACAAACACTGTCAATGTGTCAAGGTTCAAACTTGAGACCATTGGTTTGCAAAATCAAGTCCATTTCCACTAGGCGTTTATATCAAAAATAAAAAATAAAACATAATTTCTTTCAAAATCTGTACAAATATGGTTGGTTGATGATATTAAGCTCATGTTCATGAAACCATTAGTTTGGAAGCAAAATGAAATTTGAAACATTATGTCCCTTTTCACTGGGCTAAGCATCGTTGACCATTTTATCTTATTTAAGAGTATTAATGTTGGGGTTGTTAGAGTTTTTAGTTGAATTAGTTAAAGTTTATTCAGTTAATAGTTCCTATTATTTAGGATATGTAGGTAGAGTCTGATCTTTCCTGACAGGACCGTCCCGAATTTCCGGAACCCGAGACGAACCCTGCGGAGACCCCGGCATCACACCCACGTCGGGTTTACTCCTTAAATCTATGTCCTCGTTTACCATAGAGGATTAAGGGCACGAGACTTTCTGCGAAATTTCGGCAGAGTCTCCCCTGTAAATTGAACATTTCCCCAAAATTTCCACCTGCATAAAACACATTTATAACCCAACCGGCAGCATGCACAATATAATCTCATGCAATTACATAAATGGCCTCCGGCCTTCAAATGATTCTAGCAAAACTGCCCACAAAGTTCTTTCAATAACTTAATGCATCAAACATGCATATACCAAATTCAAAATCTAATCACGCACACCTTCACCCACTTAGTCCTCAAGACCAATATCAATTCAACCAAGTTTCAGGACCAACAACAAGGGTCCGAACCAATCTCAATAAGACCACCTAAGTGGGGTCTAATCTGTGGCTGCACCTAGTAACTTCAGGCTGCCTACGTACCCTACTAAGGGATCAAGCCACACGTAGCTCTTTCGTATCTATCCTGGCTCCTAATATCAAATAAACCATTACCACCACACAAATACATATATTCTAGGATTTATCCATCACAACTCATCAAACACAATCACAATATCACCCTTCATACGACGGGACGCACCCGGCCTCGTATGGGGCCTGCCAACACGCCGGCTAATCCAAAGACGCGTGCGACCTCACACTGGCCTCGGCTACATTCTCACCAGCCCTCACACAACCATACTCTCCCTCATACGTGCGGGACGCACCCGCCACGTGATGGGTCTGCAATCACTCGCCGGCTAATCCAAAGATGCGTGTGACCTCACACCGGGCTCGCTACATTCTCACCGCCTCGCTCGCTACATTCTCACCACCATCACACAATCACATCTCCTCATACGCCGGGATGCACCCGCCACGTATGGGGTCTGCCAACACCTTTGCCTTTGCTAATCCAAAGACGCGCGTGCGACCTCACACCGGGCTGCCATTCTCACCACCGGCCGGCTACATTCTCACCAGCCATCACACAATCACATCTCCCCTCATACGTCCGGGATGCACCCGCCACGATGGGGTCTGCAACACGGGCTAATCCACAGACGCGCGTGCGACCTCACACCGCTGGCTACATTCTCACCAGCCTCGGCCTCGGCTACATTCTCACCAGCCATCACACAATCACATCTCCCTCATACGCCGAGACGCACCGCCACGATGGGGTCCGCATCAACACGCCGGCTAATCCAAAGACGCGTGGCGACCTCACACCGGGCACGGCCACATTCTCACCGCCTCACACAACCATACCTCCCTCATACGTCGACGCACCGCCACGATGGGGTCCGCCAACACGCCGCTAATCCAAAGACGCGTGCGACTCCACCGGGCTCGGCTACATTCTCACCAGCCCGGCCTCGCCATCCTCACCACCATCACACAATCACATCTCCTCATACGCCGGGACGCACCCGCCACGTATGGTCCGCCAACACGCCGCTAATCCAAAGACGCGCGTGCGACCTCACACCGGGCTGCTACATTCTCACCAGCCCTCACACAATCATACCTCCCTCATACGCCGGACGCACCCGCCACGTATGGGGTCCGCCAACACGCCGGCTAATCCAAAGACGCGCGTGCGACCTACACCGGGCTCGGCTACATTCTCACCAGCCGGCCAGCTACATCCTCACCACCATCACACAATCACATCTCCTCATACGTCCGGACGCACCGCCACGTATAACCGCCAACACGCCGCTAATCCAAAGACGCTGCGGCGACCTCACACCGGGCCCGCTACATTCTCACCAGCCCTCACACAATCATACCTCCTCATACGCCGGACGCACCGCCACGATGGGGTCTGCAACACGCCGCTAATCCAAAGACGCGTGCGGACCTCACACCGGGCTGGCTACATTCTCACCACCCTCAACATGATCACAATATGGAGGGGTACGTGGGGTAGTGCGTATAGCACTGTAAGCTAACATTCAATCGCTTTATTTACTTTTAAACATCCACACAATTGAATATATAAAATATAAATTCTACTCCTATACAAACCTCAACCCTGGCATAGCATCTGATAATTTCCGCAATTTAAATCATAACATAAAATCCTAAATCCGCATATAAACCATTTAACTCGACAACGCCCAAGACCTGTCACTGAGGTCATTCTAACCCTCCTGGGATGATAGAACTACACAACGAAAGTCTAGAGGTCAACCCGGGGTCAAACTACCCAACTTGGTCAAACAAGCCCGCGGGGCCCACGACCTCCAAATCATGATCCGACAGTTCCTATAGGTTCTACAGGCTCTAGGACACACGTCCTGCAAGTTTGGAACAGATCGGACGGTCGGATCGCTCACGATCGCACGATCGAACGGTCGCTAAAACCCTAACCCTAGGGTTGGCATTTTCGGAGTATCCGGGACTCCATTTTACGATCCATCAAATCCTACACGATCCTGGTAATACCTAGATCAACATATTATAATTTCAGGACCATCCAACGGTCCAAACCTAGCGAACCCGGAAAATACGCGATATGCGATATCCGTTCGGAACTCTAACGGTATCCAAAATGAGATCCGAGCACACCTACGCGCTCATGACATCGAGAGGATTGCAATGGGACAAAAATGCCCCTCAGCTACAGTGCCCACGCGCCGCCACACGCCGACGGCAGTGGGTGTCTAAAGCGATATCGCATCGCCGAAAACTTCCAAATCGAGAGCCAAGACTCCTATCCTAGGTAATACCCTAATTTGGAGTCACTTTTGTTCTTGGACATACCCAAAAACTGACCGGAAGTGGCGGAATCGGAGGCCGAAAACCGGCCAAACTTCCCTCTCTTAATCGATCTCCAAAACGCATAAATCTCCCGAATCTAACCCAACAGGCAGCAAGAACAGCTCGAGAGGTTCAAGATCCATACCTGGATCGTCGGAAATGGTGGCGGATGACGACAAACGGAGCCGGCGGTTTCGCCAAAACCGCGCGATTCGAGCTTTTTCCGCGGATTCGGCGGTTGCTGCCGTCGGGATGGTCGGGAAAGGTTCTTGGGTGACGGCGTTCGAACCCGACGGCGGGTGGCCGGTGGTGTACCGTGGAGGCGGCGGTGGCCAAAACAAGCCGTCGGTGAACAGCTCGGGGAGGGTGTCGCGAAGGAGAAGACCGAGAGAGAGAGAGACAGACGGGGGCAGTTCCGTCTTTTAACCAAAAATCCATTTTCCAAATATTTACGATTATGCCACTGAGCTTCTTCTGATCATATCTCTCTCGTTACAACTCCGATTCGAGCCCACTACGTGTCTACGAACTCCTCTCACCGTGCTCTACGCAACGGTACAACCGGAATTCCCAAATTCCTTCCGGATAAGAAAATGACTAAAATACCCCTATCCCACGGGTAATTTCTCAATTCCACTTAAATAAATTAAAACATGGGATAAATTTGGGGTCGGGGTGTTACATTTTCCTTAGTCAGTTACCACGGTATTAGGATCAGTAAAACGTGGGTTGTTTGTTTCAATCTTATCTCTTTGTAAGACTCTAGAAAAATCTGGAATTGGGCTTTTAAAATCGCATGATTTCACTTTTTTTCATATTTCAAATTTTGATGATATTTATTTCTTTTGATGTTTGATTTAACATTGCATAAAGTTACATTAAACAGTTTCCCAAACTGATTTTTTTAAAATTAAGTAAGCTAGTGGTTTGGATTAATCAAGGCGGTCCTCTTATATATGTCTGATATGAGGAATAAATCTTTGATATGGTATGATGAAATTAGGATATCAAAATCACTATAATCTTGTTGAATAGGTTAGCTAGGCTTCATGACCAAAACACTCAAGAGGGATAAACTCCACAAGGAAAGTAAGTACTCGCACGGATTGACTAATCAAACCCATCAAGCATAAAACATGAGTTTACACTCCTTTCAGAATGCAGAGCTCATTATTCTTATAAGTTGTATGAATCATAGTTTGACAACCTTTTAGATGATGCAATCCTCTTGATATATTAATACATTTTATACACTCGTGCATCAATCTAGAGTTGTACACTCTAGTGGTTGAGATTCACCACTCACTATTGAAGATTAAATTGCCAAGTCTTGGTAGAGGTTGTGATATGCTTATAGCAAAGGGCATTCATGACTTGTATCTCACACACATAAGACATACTAGTCATGTTCATCAGAGCTAAAGACTAACATGTACGTATGTTTAACTCGAGCACGTACACTAAAGCATAACAATCATCCATACCTCTCGAGCAGTTCTACAACCAACAGCATACTATAGCCTCGTAACAATCATCTTTTAATCATCACTGCAGATAAAGCTAGATTACAAAAATAACTGCTAATGTCTTACTTGAATAGTAAAAGCTAAAATGGAGAGCAATTACTACACCTAACTCCTATGCTCAAATTCTTTGACAGCATAGGCAGATTACTGTGAAATGACTTTTATTTTATTTTTACTAAATTTGTTATACATATTAAGTAACTCTAACACACTCTGACACATTGAAAGAGTTATAACAGATTCTTTGACATCATATACATACTCTCTCAACTCAATGTAGAGGAACAGGGAAACCAAATCTACCATGGAGGAAGACTTGTTTAGCAAACGTTTAGTCTCCCCACTACCCTCTCTGGTGATCAATAGTTATACCCTTCTCTTTGTAAAGCAAACACAAATACAACTGTTTATTTGACACTACCCAAAAAAAAAAAAGGATGCATTTCCAACTTCTCAATATTTATCTGGATGCAAACTGTTATATTACACTCAAATGCAATGTACACAAGCATTAGGTTTATACAATTAGCTACATTGAAATTGATCCAAAAAGAAGTTCTGGCAAAGTTCTACCCATCATGTGAACATGGTGAAGCAGTATGCAAGAAAATCTACAAGTTGAACAAAATTAAGAATATCGCTGACATATTGCAACTCAGAGAGCACCACTCTTACATTCTCTTCACAATCAAGAGAGATCATGCATAGAAAAACACAATCTTACAACTGCAAAACCAAGAGATGCATGGGTTCTGAGCCCCCCCTTGCATCCTCCATTCCGTGTTTGTGCGCTTTCTCCTCAATCAAACTCTTCTGCTCTTCCTCTATGGTGTTCTGCAACTCATCCACCTGCAAAAACATCAAATACAACCAAAATTAAATCTAACTTCAAAAACGCAGGCAACATAATCGAAAATTGGGGAATTGAATAGAGCTGCATACCACATGCAACAGCAGAGCAAACTGCTTCTTTCGAGCTCCGATCCTTGAACTTGCCGTGTTCTCAGCGTCCAAAGCGGCAATCTCTTTCTCCAAATCGGATATGATTTTGAGCGTTTGGACCGAGGCGGTTGCGTAGCGATCATTTTCCGATCGCCTCACACTCCTCCTTCTTTCGATTTTACTCTCCTCAAGTCGCTTCTTCAAAGAATTCAATGTTGGTCTGCGCTTGCACTATCTCGCGATTTATCTCCTCCTCAACTCGTCCGAAATTGTGCTTCTCGAGATTCGATCCACAACCGCTTTGCTCTTGAGGAGCGGAATCTCGAAAGGTGCTGAGTTCTTGGAGGAAAGCTTTGGCGGCTTGTCTCGATCCGCCATAGTTGTCCTCATTCTTGTCGAGCTCGACGAGCGTGGATGTGAACTTCTTCGGAGCTTCTTCAATGGGGTTCGCCTCTTGTGGTTGTGGTTCGAGTGAGAAGTCTGTGCTTGATGATTACGTCATCTTGAGAGGCCCGAACGCGTAGTTGGCCGCCACGGCCTCTCCTCGCCGAAACCTTTCTTCCTTTTACGACATCGAAAAAACGTGGTGATTTTAGTGTCGGATAAATTCGATTTGCAATTCATCCTCAGAAACACAAATCTTAATTCTGTTTGTGAGATCCAACGGTGAAGGATGACGTTTGTTGTGTTTGCTCAAGGTTTATCGAACCGTAGTGTATTACAACAACCTCCATCCACAGTAAGAGGAGGTGTATTTTTAAATGTAAAGCCTTTTTACATCCCATTTACACCTTAGGAAATTCCATATGAACCCCATAAATTGCTCTTTACACTTCATAATTTTTTACACCCCACTAAATTTTAATAAAATTTCAAATTACTCATTAAACCCCTTTTTTTTCCCTAAATTGCCCTCATGAACCCCATTCCCAAACTAACCACTGAAAACCCCCTTCCCTTTCAGACACATCCCATCCGAAATCAAACCCCACCCCATCTGATATCCAGCCCCATCCCATCGAAAATTCTCTCCTCTTGCAGACACACCTCATCGCACACCTCATCAGATTTACAACAACCTCCATCGCAGAACCATCGAAGAACCCATCCCTTTGCCATCGCCTCCAGCGCAAAACCATCGAAGAACCCATCCCTTTGCCATCGCAGACCATCTTTGCTCACCACCGAACCCCCATCTCTGCAAACCACTGAACCCCATTGCACAACCCAGCAAACCCGAACCCATCTCCGAAACAGAGCCATCACACCCATCTCCATCTCTGCAAACCCGAAAGCCATTGAAGGTCAAGTTTTCACAAATCCTTATTCAAGGTTTGATTTCAAATTTGATTTCTATATTTACGTTTCTAAGTGTTGATTAAGCCTACGTTTGATTTCACTTTTGAAAAGCCAAAGTCTGATTTTGATTTTGATTTTGATTTCAACATTGTGGGTAGTTCGAACTTGGTTTTACGAAACTGGATTCTAGTTTCGGTGGATTGCCACCGAAATAGTTACATTGTTCAGTAGTAGTCCACCGAATTTGAACCTGAGTTGTATGAAAATTTATTTTACTTTCGGTGGGTTACCACCAAACTCATACCTTGTTTTGGTGGTAGTCCACCGAATCTGTTTCTATTTTTCAGGGGACTCCCACGAATTTCTTTCGGTTTTTCATGGTACTCCACGAATATGTGTTCTTTTCAGTGATAGTCCACCGAATTTATTTCCGTTTTTAGTGATTATGTATCTGAATCGTTCTTGAGTGTGTACTTAATATTTTTTATTATTAGATATGAAAAGGACTCATAGAGGTACTACTGAAGCTTCATCATCCCGACCAAATAGACAGCGTCCCACGGCCTCAACGAGGAGACAGAGAGCGGCTCCCCAAGATCACATTGAGGATACTACAAAGGTTGAAGATGTAGTTGCTACTCAGGATAGTAATGTTGAGGTACATGCCGAGCCTACTGAGCCATCTCGAGTAGGTCTCATTGATCCATCTTTACTTACGAGTTTTAAAACTCATATAGCAGCTGCAATTTGGAATAACCAGGTAAGTCGTTTTACTGTGACAATAGAAGGTAGAATATAAGTATGGTTCATGGTAATTAACCTTAATATTTTTTTGTTTGGTTTAACTAGGAACGTGAGACCCTTAGGTGCATGTCGAAGACATCTACCCTTCGTGAGTGGAATTGGTGGGGTAATCCAAATAATGGTATATTCTGTAATACCCGTGTCTTGGGGAAACAAGAACGGTGAGCAATCCCACATCGCTCGGGGAGGGAAAGGTGAAGTGCTTTAAATGTGTAGGCACTTCTCTTCCTAGCACGAGGCCTTTTGGGAGCTCATTGGTTTCGGAGTTCTAGGAACTCCGAAGTTAAGCGAGTTGGGGGCCAGAGCAATCCTAGGATGGGTGACCCACTGGTAAGTTGCTCGTGAGTTCCCAAAAACAAAACATTGAGGGCCAAAGAGGGGGGCCCAAAGCGGACAATATCGTGCTAGGGGAGTCGGGTCATGACATATTCAAAGGGTACATTCAGAGGTCTGGATTAGAGCAACTTATTAGGTGTTCTTATCGGAATGTTGATAAGATTGTGGTATCTACATTTGTTAAGAAGGGGATAGTAATTGGGAAATTTCCGTCCACGGGGATAGTCTTTGTGGATTTTTATTTTTAGGGTACAAATATATACTAAGTATGATCACAATTTTGGCCAATTTAAACCCAATGGTTGACAATAAGTCTTAAGAAGACAAAAAAGAAAACCAAATATGTAAATTATATATATGTAGGAGCATCCTTATAGACTTTTTTCCATTCAAGCGATATTGGGGGTGGAGGATTTTCATACACACACCAATGTCCATGTATAAGGGTTCAAAACTGAGACCATTGGTCAACAAAGTCAAGACCCTTTCCGCTGGTCTAGACCCCATTGACCATTTTGTCTTATTTAAGAGTATTAATCCAAGTTTGGTTAATGATATTAAGCTCAAGTTCATATGCTTATATCAAAAGATAAAAATATAAATATAAACATAATTTCTTTGAATAAGGTTGGTTAATGATATTAAGCTCAAGTTCGTGACACCAATAGTTTGGAAGCAACATTAAATTTGAGAAACTATTTTTGAATTTCATTAAGTCACTATTTGGATGAATGTAACATTTGATGAGTCATTTGAAAGGGTTATAATAGATGCCTGAAAAAAAAAAACAAATAAAAGCTTTTAGCATAAGGAAAAATGAAGTAGTGGAATTACAGCACAGGTCATTTTGGAGTTGATTGACTTGTGCACGCCCAGTAAGTGTCAATCTCTCAAAAAGAGCTTCACTAATTAACCTACTGAATTTATACAGCACATGTGGAATTTAGCCTAAGCAACAAACCATTTAAGCATAAATAGATGTCTCCCAACCATGTTTAAATGCTTCAGTCGGTAAAATGCGCCCGTTAGGCTTCCGGATGACGGAACTCTCCTCCCCAACAAAATTTGGATCTGACTGTAAAAAGCAGAAAGACTGTCAAAACTTGTTCTAATTCCAGAGTGATTGGTACAACAAAACAAGATTTACAAGACTACACTAATACAACGCATCCTGCATATATGCATTTCAATTGAATTTAAATATAACGTAACAGGAGAAGTATTCTCGTCCAACCTAATAGGATAAAAACTGAAGCGAAACCATGAATTAAATGATAATATGGGAAGAGTTTAGCAATACCAACCTTTCAACTCTTCCTTTGAGGCACTGGACAGTTAGTCTTCTTTCATTCTTTTGCAGAGTGATTCTTTGCCAAAGCTACCAATACCGCTTGGTCCTGTCTCATTACAGTACTGTTCACGTGTTCGCTTAGTGATGGCACCTTGTACCTTGTCTGATTTGTCAAAATCACAATCTGTAACGTCCTCATAAAAAGAATTCTTTCTGTTGGAATATTGTTTCATTGTTCGGTTGAGCTCTTCCGCGTCTTGTTCGTACAGTGCGCGGACTCCACACTTCTTCACCTTCACCCATGTCTTCTCTCCTAGAACAGATATTGCTTTGAAATGAAACCGAATCTTATGATCGCTGCAGTTCTCCCTCCGACGGACCTCACTTCTCCTGCTTGGTACCGTATAGAAACGTTGCCTAGACAGGAGGATCAACCAAAGGTGATCGGACAACACTACATTGTCTATTCTTTTAGCATAAACCGGGGCCACAAGGGTGTTTAAATCATCAAGGCAACGTAATTCGATTGCAAAATGTCTTGTAGCAGTAGCCGAAATTTCTTGAGCAGGTGAAAATAGAGCACAAAAAGCAAACCCGACCCACTTTCTATTAGAATAAGGTAGTGTCTCAATTACAGAGTCTCCCACATTTTGATTATTGAACCACTCAGGAATTTCACTTCCAGGAATTACAACACTGACGAAAGTCAAGGAAAGAGGAATTTCCTGCACCAAAGGAAGGATATAAATAGTACTACACAACTAAAGAGGGAAGAGGAGAGAGGGAGAAGGAGAAGTACCTGAAGGAAATTCTTTAGCGTTAAAAATATTATGAAACTGGAACCTTGATGGTCAACCAAACTGAAGCAATTTAAAGAAGTAATCCAAGTATGAGTTATGCCGCATATCCGTGGTGGATATGGGAATATTTTCAAGGAAGTACAATTATCCGTGTCTACATAAAAGTATAGTCCTCTGTTTAATGGAAGGCTTGGCAATTTTTGAAGCCATTTGCAATTGTTCAATTTGAACTCCCAAAGCTTAGAAAGCCCACTGATGCTTGCAGGAAGGCTAACAAAATGGTTTCCATCAAGATTTAATATTTCTAAAGAGGACAATAAACCAATATCTTCAGGTATTGCCCCTTCACAAAGATTGCAGTCCTTCAGATTTAGATGCTTCAAAAAGCGTAAATCTTTTAAGGAAGCTAACACCAGACTCACAGGGTGGGGATTCTTTCTTGGAAATCTTTTAAGTAAGCCAAAGCTGAAGAAAGAATGCCATGATCTAGGCAGTTCGATATTTTTCACTGGAACCAAGGCAGATGACGCACCTCTCATAGAAATTCCACTCATATCAATCTCCTTCAAACTCGGGATCAAAGGTATCATTGATGAAGGCATTTGCTCAACAGCAGTGAAGCTTAAAGAAAGCTTCGAAAAATTTTCATTTCTCCCACAAATTCTGGAATCTTTTTCACTTTTGAGCACCCAGAAAGATCAAATGTTTCAAGAGATTCCAGTTCAACTTCAGCTGGGAGACTCTTAATGCTTTTACAGTATTTAAAATTCAAAACTCTTAGTCTTTTGAGAGAAGCAATGGATGGATGAATCTTGACAATATTAGTACAACCTTCAAAAACCAGCCTCTCAAGATTCTGAGTACCTGTGAAATCTGGGGTCCTTGTCAAGTTCCCGGAGTAACTAAGATCAATAGATTTCAACTTCACCATGTACTGTACAAAACATGAAAATGGTAGATTAATTAACTTCCAAGAACTCAGACCAAAATAATAATAATAATAATAATAACTTCCAAGAACCTTGCAAAATTTATTGAAATTGAAAAGAACTAGCTCTACAAAGGTCTACCTTTATTCCATTCCAAAGGTGATCAATTTTGCTATGCTGCAGACTAAGTTGAGCAAGTTCATTAGGTTGAAAACTTGGTGGCAGGCATTTGGAGGGATACCAACTCCACTCCAGAAACCTTAAGGAATTGGGAAGATACTTTGGGCCCAAAGAAAGGCTCAAATTATTAATCTTGAGCAACTTTAGTTTACACATCTTAGTGAATGCTTCGGGATTCCAGTGTGCTGCTTCAAATTCACGCAAGCATAGGACTATGCCTTCAATGGCTTCCGTTCCCTAGTAAATAGGAATAAAAGAAAAGTTAAGTGTCATAATCAAGTCTCTCTTATCGTTATTAATGGAATTATAGTATGTTATCCAAGGCTTGGTGTTTTATTTTTTGTGCAACTTCTTACCGTATTGTTCGTGAGTACATGAATGATGTCACTGTGAAGCCACAAGCGACTGCGACCACCTGGCTCGTCAAAAGACTCTTGACGAACAATCTCCCATGCCATTTCTTGTATCAAATCATGAATGGACAGACGTGTGTTTGAAATAGACAAGAGAGATTTCTCAATAAGAACATGTATCACAATACGAGTGCCAACAAAACCGCAACTGTCTAGTATTTCAATCACTTCTTCCTTGTCATAAAACTTATGGAAACATACAACGTCAAGAAAAATTTTCTGCTGCATCTCCTCCAGTCCATCATAGCTTATTTTCAAAATTTCAAAAATTTTCCTGTCAGGAGCTTGCTTCAGTTTATCTAGTGCACTCTTCCATTCATCTCGACTTCTTTTATACAAAAAAGACCCCAAAGTTTTAAGAGCTAATGGAAGACCTCCTGCGTAGTTTATGAAATTTTTAGACAGTTCTAGATAATCTTCTTCGAGGTCATCTTTTCTAAAGGCCTTCCTACTAAAGAGATAAAGAGCTTCGTCTTGGGTTAATCCCCTGACCTTATATACTTTCTCTATCCCATGTTCGACTAACAAGCGTTCATCTCTAGTTGTAATGATGATTCTACTTCCCAAACCAAAGCAGTCTTTTTCTCTTATCAACATTTCCAGTTGGTCTGATTGATCTACATCATCAAGAACGAGAAGAACCTTTTTATTACATAGACACCTCTTTATCATAGTAAATCCACTATGAGCATCATAAACTTGTATATTTTTTTCCCTCAAGATATTGGAAAGAAGCTGTTTCTGTAAAGGAACTGGACCATGTGTTGCACAAACCTCTCTGACATTTGCAAGAAAGCTGCTACCTTCAAAATTATGAGAAATTGTCTCATAAACTAATCTAGCAAGGGTTGTCTTACCCATTCCGCCCATCCCCCATATCCCAACAAAGCGCACATCATTTGCGTTTGTATCTAAATGGAGATCTATTTCCTTTAGTTTAATATCAAGTCCGACCAATATCTCTGACTCTGAGGAATCTAACAATGAAAATGTGGGATGCACTTTATCCCACACTGCATCAACAATATTTTTGATAAGCTCTGTATCATACCTAGAAACAGAAGAAGAAAAAATCATCAGATGAATATGTGTCAGTTGTTGAATATGTCATAAATAAAGTGCATGGCAAATTCTGAAACGCGATATTTTTTAGTCAAGGCTTATTAGCTATGTGTCAGTTGTTGCTTCATGCTTACCTATAATCCTTTGAATTCCACCCAGCGAGATTAGCAACTTTTTTTAAAGCATTTCTCCACTCAAGCACCTCCTCTCTCTCTTCCCCACAATTCCTTTCATGGTTAACGAGGGCTGCCCCATAACTCCCCCGTTGATGTCGTACATCAGAGGGATCCACATCATAAAAGATTGGGAAAATTCTCTCCTTCTCTTTCATGGACTGAACAATATGGGTTAGTTCACGCAAACACCAACTTGAAGTAGCATAATTTGTTGAAAGAACTATGATTGCAAACCTTGATTGTTCAATCGCGGTGAGGAGCTCCGGATTGATATCTGTCCCTCTTTCAAGATCTGGATCATCCCTGAAAGTTCTAATTCCTCGCCAGTCCAACTGTTTGTATAAATAGTCAGTAAAACCCCTGCGAGTATCTTCACCCCTGAAACTCAAAAACACTTGGTATTTCCATGGACAAACTGCAGTAGCAGAAGTGAAGGCCCTTTGGCTGCTCAATGCCATTGGAAAGTGGTTCCAAGAAATCTTCTCTCAGCACCGGATTGCAGAACAAGAAATGATTAGAAAGATGAAAATTCAATGGCACCAGTTGAAATATGGAAAAGAAAAATCAGTAGAGAGAGAGGCGCCAGGAAGGCAAAGACAAAGATGATAATGAAACTGAAAAACAAAATAAAAATAGTGTTGAAAGGGGCTTCAGCAATGTTTCTTCATGGTGTGTTGCGAGGAAAAGATGCCTTTGACATTACTAATGAAGAAGAGGATGATATGTACAGAAGAAGACAGAGGAAGTAGTTGGAGTTGGAGAATGGCGCCATGACACAAACCAATGTTGTTCTTTATTTTGTTTATATGAAAAGCTGATGATAAGTAGATAAGTTTAATTAATTTTGTGTTAGTGTCGTTTAGTATATTGATTTCTGTACCTGCTACTAATTTAAAATTTTCCCCAATCAAAATTCACCGTCCTTAAATAATATGTTAAATTCACCGTCCTCCATGATTATTTTGTTCAAAGCCTAAACAACTCAATCAAAGTCACAGTGAGAGAGACATCAATAGAAGAGAAAGAGGATCTCAGGAAGGAAGAAGGGATTGAAGGGAAAGATGGCAGCATTACAATCGAAGTTTATTGAAATGACCACTAGTGCAACGCGGTAACTATTTTGAGGACGACACCAACAATTTAGCCTTTATTCAAGTTTTCAAATATTCAAGCCCATTTCTCCCTATGGAGGTAATTGGAAAAGTCAAACTCAAAGAACAAACAGTTCTGGAAGTTCTGATGCTTCTATTAATCAGTACATGATTCTTTAAATTCCCATAATCAAATCAGTGCACTGCAATCTGTCTACATATAGTTACACAAAGCTATGCAATGCAGCCTCCAACTAAAAAGGAAAAAGAACTAAAAAGAAAAAGCAATCCAGATTACAAAATGGGAGGCAGAGGCAAAGGATCTATTAGTGAGTACACCATGGACTAATACAGTTGTGCTGATGTTTCTTACTTAATTTTAAATCACTTCATGACAATCAATCAGTTGTTCACTTGCATTGTTAGTAAGCTAGCAGTATATCCAAAGGCATTAATGTCGGGGTACTTGATACCGAGCTCAAGAATCATGGGTGCAATCGATACATCAATGTCTTTGCAATTCAAAGTGAGTGTAGCATTACCTGAACTCCATGTTGTGGCCGAACTGTAAGATAATGCAAGGGAAAGTGAACATAACCCGGGGAAAGGGTGAAGGAGTAGCGTTGTAGAATCATTGACAAAGCAATCTTTGCTTCAGTAATGCCAAAGTTCATGCCCACACAAGTTCGAGGTCCCAATCCAAATGGTATAAATGCACCAATGTTGTTGTTAGTTGCTTTAGCGACCCCTGCCAAGAATCTCTCTGGTTTGAAAAGATGCACATCCTGTCCCTAGATTTCAGTATCATGGTGAATTGCTATAGTTGAGATAACCAAATCAAGATTAGAAGGAAGAGTGAGCTTTCCCAGTCTAACTTCCCTTTCAACCTTCCTTATAATAGAAACAGGCAGCGGATATAACCGTAGAGACTCATTAATGATCATACTCATCTGCATACAAATGAAGAAAGAGATAACAAATCAGGATTTCAAATTTAATTGAGAAAATATTTCTGCTACTTCCAAAAGCAATTGATTGTATTCTTGACACTCTTACTGTTTTCAGTTTGGCAATCCCATCAGGATGTGGAGTTTGTTTGCCAAATTATTGTATGACCTCATTTCTTGCTTCCTCTTGCCAATCTGTATGGACTGCCAGAAGTAAGACAGTCCAAGAAAGCAAAGTAGTAGTAGTTTCTTGTCCGGACATGTAAAACGTCTTGCAATCATCAACAACTTCGTCCGCCAAAATCCTCTGGTTGTCATTGCCATCATGTTGAGCCTCTACAAGTAATCCAAGATAATCACTTCCAAATCTGTCTTCTCCTCCGGTCATTGCCTTCTCTCCTCTTTTCTTAATAATCTCTATTATAGAGTCTTGTATTCCTTTCTCAAGTTTCTCCGACTCTATCTCATCGCTGGTTTTAAAGAACTCACTGCAATTTTCAATGAAAGACTAAACATGAGAACAGAATTAATGCTCACAGCTATGGGAAAACAATAAAAGAAGATTAAAGAAGAATGGTTCTCTGCGTGACAAGCCTAATGCGCCAACTACACAACGAAAATGAAAAAGAGTATGCTTCTCCTGGTTATAATGAAAATTTTTATTGAGTATATTTCTCCTGGCTATAATGCAAATTTGTGTTCAATTCAAATTTGGAATTTGCACCAGTATCTCTTCTTTTTTAGGGGGAGTCATCAGCATGAATCATTTTTTTAAAGAAGATACAGAGAGAATTGTTTAGGCATGACTCTGTGTTTGTTAACATAGTAAGGTACAGAATGTATTCTAGCAATTTCAAAGGATCCCACAATTGACCAACCAAAAGATCATTTGGATGCCATTTATATTGAGGAGTAAAAAAGCCACACATTAATCAATCAGATATTCAATAACTAAGAGAACAGAGATTGAATGGCTATCCATGTGTGGTTTCGCAATTCGAGTTTACCTAATGACAGGAACCCTGATTGTGAGAAAATTTTTGTAGATTATGAAGCCTAACTTGGTCAACATCTCAAAAATGTTCTTTCCTTCAATATAGCTGCTGCCAAATGCTATTCTGGAAGTCACTTCTGAACTCAGCAACCTAAACTCTTGATCAATCTCTTTTCCTTCATAATTTTCCACCTTCCTAGCATTGTCTCGGCACTAGCTACCATTTCTGGAATCATACTCTGGTAAAACAATACCATCCCATCAGATTTTACTTCACTACTATACTACTCTTTGCAAGAAATTACCATTAACTGTGAAAAAAAGACTTACTTTTAAGCTCTCTCCATGGAAGGCAAGAGTGGCCAGCTTTCTCAATTTTGCCCATTTTTCAGCTTCTGTTGTTGAAACCAAGCCATCTCTTAATAGCTTCTTTACAAAGTTTTGGATCTCTTTTTTGGGATAAGCTCCATCTTTGTTATTCAGTATCTCTTTGCACAACTCAGGTTCTGTGATCACCAACTGAGCCTGAGAACCGTGCCACTGCAAATAATTAATTCAATATTTGGAACTAAAATTAAATATAAATAAAATTTTAAACTTTTTTATTTATTTTATAAGTAGCTAATTGAGATGGTTTCTTACCATAAATCTTGGTCAATGAGTGAATGTGAGGTTGGACTAAAGGAAGTGTGTGGTGGGATATAGTTTTGGGCCTGGCCATGGCTTCCTTCATCATGTGGGAGATTTCTTTGGTGTTTCCATGGATGAGTTTGTAAGGAGGGCCATGGATCCCCCGCAGAGCTATCTGCTTCTGTATGCGAGTTGGAGCCCACCATAGCTTGTGAAGGATCGTGATGAGAACTACGACCAGGAACAAGCACAGAAAGCAGAGAAAGCCTCCTAAAGAACCCATTTGTCCTCGCTTTCTTTCTGAGTATTCGTCTTTCAGCAGTCAGTTTTAAAATTTTCTTGCTCTTTGTTGTTTGTTTGTACAAACTTAGGAAGAGAAAGAATGAAAAATCAAGACATTGCAGGTGGCCAGATGTAGCCAAGTTTTAATGGAAAACACTTGGCTCATTTCCTTACATGACAACAAAATTTGCTTTGTTTTTTCCTTTCTTTTAATTTTGCAATGTATGTAGGAAGAATTTCTGAAAACAGAAAAATCATCCATAAATACGTAGATAAATTTTTCTAACATGTTAGAGAAAATTCACATCATGCACCTTTGAACGTCAAGGATTACTGCATTGTTTGAGGACTTGTTCCTATACTAATTTTTAATTCACTATGTATGTCTAGCACCTTTGTATGTGCTTGTTTGATATTTCTTTATAATCATATAGATTACATGCAATCTCAATCTGATTGCAATTAGCCAAAAAGACTGGATTCTTAACAAGTTTTCTCAGCCAGAAAAAAAATACTATAATAATGGATGAAACATAATATAAAGTTGCTCAAAGAATAGTAAGACACAATCATATCAACAGAATAGCATTGCTTGAGAGGATTGAAGGTTTATTCTAAAAAACTTCAATGCACCTCGTTGGTGGTATTTCAAGTCAGTCACTCACTATCAAGTCGGAAAGTTAAAGCACAAAACTAAAGGAATTTCAGCTTAAATTTTAGCGGATTTTAATCCCTACAACATTTATAAGTTTTCTTCTTTCCTCCAGGCCCCTGAGCTGTACGAAAACGTCGCACCAGGCTTGCCTCCTTCCCTTTCAATAAAATGCAGTGACAGTGCTGCTGAAGCCCTCCTTTCAGTGAAGTGCACCGTTTCACTCAATGATGGGTTTTCAATCTAGAATTGGGCTTTTAAAACAAAATGCTTCTCTTAACCCACTTGGCCTCCAACCCAATAGAACCCAATCCCCAAATCACATTATTTTAACTTCTTTTTTTCTTATTTCAAAATTTTCACATGTTTTATGAAATTTATTTATTTTGGTGTTTGATTTAACATTACATAAAGTTACATTTAACAGTTTCGGGAACTGATTTTTTTAAAATTAAGTAAGCTAGTCCTTTTATATATGTTTGATATGAAGAATAAATATGGTATGATGAAATTAGGATATCAAAATCATTATTTTATGTGTTATATAATTTATTTTAATATATACATATATTATTTTAGTTATTTTTAATTATCGTAATTATGATCACTATACTTGATAAATATGGGCTTAGTCAAGCTGGCTAGAGTGAATGTGCTCCTCACTCTGCACTTGAGTTCAAATCTCCCTCCCAATAGTCTAAATTAGATTAAATTAGATTATCACTTGTATCAAACATTAAAATATAAAATATAAAATATAAATATAAAAAAACATGATCACAGTACTCATATAGCCTAACGGTGGGATCTCTAGGACATCCTAATACTAATACTGGCTCCTTTATTTTATCTTGTTTTATATTAAGACAAACAAAAAGTTACAAATGGCATCTCAAATCTTTTGACTTAATACCGAAATAATTAAACTGGAGTCGACTTCATAGAACTCTAATTGCACTTGCACTCTAATGATTAAGATAAACTTTTTACAACAACTCTAAACTTACTAACTCGATAATTGCACTTGCTCTTATTGATACTATTCCATAAAATGGGGGAAATAAATTATGTCTTCCACCCATATTACAACACGTGTACAAGATGTACTGCGTGACCATACTACTGTAGTATTATATAATTTCTCCACAAAGTACCAAGACTCCTTCGTAAATGCAATAAAATAATGAATATTCCTATTGCCAAACCATTTCAGTTACATTATCTTTGAGAACATTGCTCATAATCAATTCGACAATCCAACATCATTGAATAGGCTAGCTAGGCTTCATGAAGAAAACATTCAAGGGGGATAACTCCACAAGGAAGGTAAGTACTCGCACCAATTGACTAATCAAAGCCACCAAGCATCATAATTTGCTATGAAGATTACACTCCTTTCTAAATTCAGAGCTTATTACTCTTATGAGTTTTATGCATCATAATTTGACAACCTTTTAGATGATGCAATCCTCTTGATATATCAATACACTTTTATGCACTCGTGTTGAGATTCACCAATCTCTATTGGAGATTAAATTGCCAAGTCTTAATAGAAGTTGTGATCGATATGTCTATAGCCAGAGCATTCATGACTTGTATCTCACACATATAAGACATACTCTCATAGTAACTAGCCATGTTCATCATCGTTAAAGACATTACCATGTTTTCTCATTCATAACTTGTGAATAAATCTCAATTCACTAACATATATGTATGAATTCTTGTCGTATTCTTGGAGAAATTGTTCATGAGGACTTACATGTCTAACAGAAGCCCAACTGGGCTGAAGCCCCTTTGAAGAGTTGATGCTGATGCTGAAATTCACACAATCTTTTTGGCTCTAGTGCGCTGTTCATATTCGACCCAAAAAAAAAAAAAAATCTTTTTGGCACTAGTGCGGTGTTCATATTTGGTCTCAGCAAGGAGCTCCACCAAACTTCAAGTTTCAAAGTTCAAATCTTCCAATCAATTTTCCAAAAGTCAATGGAGGTTTAGTCGATCATAAAATCAATATAAATGGGATTTAAATATGCTACCAACGATAAGTTGATTTAGACTAAACATTCTCGCCAGATATTCAATGAATATGATTATTAACTTAAGCATCAGAGAGCTCTTAAGATCTTGAATCCAGTAGCTTTTGAAGTTTAAGTTTTGTTTGTGTAGATGCCCCAGTCAAATTCTTCATACTATTTATCGATCTTGGCTTGCCATGTGAGTTATACGATTTTCACCTAGTAGGATTTATGATTTTGCATATGGTAGAAATTAAAATTTTATTTTCAGTGAATGGAAAGTTACCTTTAATAGGCATTCATACCCTAGTATAGTAGGATTTGTTAGAATAAGAATTAAAAGTTAATCCAACTCAAATCTTTATAGAAAGAAGCTTGACACTTTTTTGGAGCAATTATAACAGGAGTGCATGTTATAGAATGTATACCCAATAAGATGCATTTTGAGTTAGCATACATTCATATTGGGAAATTGATTATAGAATGTATATCCAATAAGATGCATTATGAGTTAACATATATTCATATTGGGAGATTTGAGTTAAACTTTAACTTCAACACATATCGTTGATGAAAGGTTTGATCGTTGTTTGTGTATTAAGATTATTCACACGGCGTGCTAATTTTACGTTGCATTCAAATTCCTCACACTACCACGTTGTTAGTAGTTATAATTATATAATATCAAAAGTAAAAATAATTATGGTAAAAAATGGCAATGGAAACAGTTCAATGAACCAACTATTCTTCCATATGCATTGCGTGTGTGTAGGTTATAAATAGAGGAATATAATGTCAAACTACATATAATTGGGTTCTACTACTCACTACTCAGCTCGTTCAAGTCCTTCTTCCCAAAAGTACTTATATCACTTTTGGTTTTACCAACCAAACCTCCTCCTTGCTCACTTTTTCAACGCACTCTCCCTCTCTCCACCCCTCAAATCCCCTCTCTCTCTCTCCGTTGTTTTCAACCACTTAAACTCCCACCACCACTCTCATCAATAAACATTAAACACCTGACCACCGTTACCACCCACCACCACCACAACCCAAAAACCCAAAAAAAAAAAAACAGAGCAAAAGACGAAAATGGATTTGAACAACAACTTCACCGGAGCTTCAAGGCCCTCCCCGACATCCTCGACTGACATGGAGCAGATGTCGGAGACCCCACAGCGCGGGTCCCACCACCGCCGAGCCCACTCTGACACCTCCTTCCGCATCCCCAACTTCGACGACCTCCTCCTCTTTGACCCTTCCGACCTCGACCTCTCCTGCCTCCCCTCCCCAACCATCCCGCCACGTAGCAGCAACCCAATGACCCAGGACTCCGACGACTCCTCCGGCCCACCCAACCCCTTCCCGAGCTCCAGGCCCGGCGGCCCCTCCACCGCATCCGCCGCCCACCTCCGGAGCCTCTCCGTCGACTCCGACTTCTTCGACGGCCTCGGTCTCGGCGCCGGAGGAGACTCCGGCAGAGAAGCCCTTGTGGGGCAGAGGTCTGGGTCCCACCACAGGCACAGCAACTCAATGGACGGCTCCTTTACGCCGTCGTTTGAGGCGGACTCGCCTGTGATCGTGGTGGACGGTATCAAGAAGTCCATAGCTCCTGAGAGACTTGCTGAGCTCTCTCTTATTGACCCGAAGAGAGCTAAAAGGTTGCCCATTTTTTGTTTTTGTGTCTCTGTTTTGTTTTTCTCGTGGCTGTCTTCTTGACCCTTTCCTCAACTGGATCATCGTTTTTCTTTTTGCTCTTTTTTTTTTAGGGTTTTTTCTTTCTGCAAATTTCAGTTAAACTCTTTTCAATTAATTGAGGGGATTTGGCCGTTTTTAATGTTCAGAATCTAATTTGATACGTAAACTGGGATTTCTTTTGCGAAATTTTGAAGAAAGAAAACTTAGTTTATGGAAATGTTGGTTTTTTTTTTTGGTAGATGTTATTTATTTGGTGGAATGAGAAATTGAATTCATAATTTTGTGGTTGATAGGATTTTAGCCAATAGACAATCTGCTGCGCGGTCGAAGGAGAGGAAGGTGAGATATACCAATGAGCTGGAGAGGAAGGTGCAGACGCTTCAGACAGAGGCAACAACCCTATCAGCACAGGTCACTCTGTTACAGGTAATACCTAAGACCTTGACTTTTGTACCTTAAGAAGTATCAGTTGGGCAAGACTTTAGGTACTACTTGCTAAACCAATGGAACCCGCAGCTTGGTTTGTTATGAAACGGATATATCATGCTTTGTCATTACAAAAATGGTATTTTCTGCTTTGCAATGATCATCATGAAATTATTTTCATTGTTCATTTATGCGGGTGGTTTTGTTCGGGTGCACGGTTGTTTACTTTTCCTTCCATTTTCTACCATTTTAGATTGTCAATGTTTCCATGCTTGCTTCATTCTCCAGTACGTATAGGCACATAGGGTTACATATGAAATATGGATAAATAGATCTTTCTGTTTCTAGGAAAACTCTATCAGTTTCCTTAATCACTGAACAGTACAAAGTTACTTTATTATATCAACGTTCCTCATAATGATTCTTTTCAATCTTACGTATGTCATTTTCTTTTCAAAGATTGGGTCCTTCTGTGAGTTCAGTTAATGAAATTAATTCCCCTAATGCGACCGGTTTTTGTGAGATTCTAGCTTTTATGTTCTAAGATACCAAAGCTTTTATTCTTTAGGAAATGTGTTTTGTTTAAGGGATAGTTTAACATTGATTATGATCTTTGTTTTGGTATGATTTTTGTATTTCCATTAACAATACAAGAAGTATGGATGGAATGATCCATACTTGACATACACATTAATGTCAAGTATGGATCCTCAGCTTATAAATTTCAGTTGCTTATGTCCATAACTAAGTAGTTTTGTGCTTCATTTTAATTATCTTTTCAATATAAACCCTCAGCCCAAAACGCTTAACCTAAAATGTAAAATAACATTGTTCTGGACACAAGTTAGTATCAACAGAAAGGAAAAAGCCACACATTGTAAATAGGGAAAGATTATGAATGGCAGAAAGCAGTTTTTGTAACCTAAAATTTTTGCTGTAACTTCAAATTGGTACGAACTTTTCTGTAGAAGAACATTTAAACATCCATGTTGCTTTAGTTACTAGAAATCCCGATCGTTCTGGAACATTAATTAAGTTTAGGAATAAGGTCAGGGCATTGGTCACTTAGCTGGGATGTGGATTAAAGCAGGTTTATACATAGTTAGAAGATAATATGTTTCCATAACAGTTACAAACTGATGATGTTATGCTATAACTTCATAGTGAAAAAGGTCAAGTTTTATAAGCTGCTACCTCCATGTGTTCTGTGCTCAAGTCTTTTCAACTAGTGAGCTCTATTTCTCCTCTGCTGAGATCTCTTCTCTGTCTTTTTTTTTTCCTTTTCTCTTTGCGAGATTGAAGACTCTAGAAGTTGATTTGACAAACAGATATGAGAATTTGGGATCCTTCATTTGATTCTACAGTTTCTACTTTATGTTATCTGCCGGCGTTTGTTTCTGTTTGCTAGATTGAAGAGTCTAGCAATAACTGATTCTTTTAAAACTGTGGACACCCATGCCATGTCCAACCTAAAAGGAACCACAGCCCTTATATTAAAAGATTCAGGCTTCCTGAGTAGGATTGAATTTTTAATGGTCACCACCTACTAGACAGTAGGTGCCAGTAATGCGAGAAACTTCTTTGCCCATGGTGGATGGTCAAAAGTTACAATCAAACTTGAGGACTCCTAGGTGTCTTAGATGTTTTTCTTAATTTGGCAAACTTGTTTCCCGTTGTTTCCTTTCTTTTGAATTTTAAGCTTTACTGTGTAACAGTATTTTGCTAAGCAATTTTCAGAGTCATTCTGGTTCAAATCTAGGACAACCTCTTGGTTCTTGCTGGATTTCGACACCAGGCTGTCTTTATAAGGATTGACCCTATTCTTAATTATACCATTTATGTTCTTGTAGCACATGCAAGTTTGTGTAGCGCATAATTCAGATAGTTTAAGAGTCAGTTTAGGATTTTAGTTTAACGGTGTCTGCATCCTTATCAGTCTATATAATGTATCTGTGATGCAGAGGGACACTACTGTTATAACTGCTGAGAATAAGGAGCTCAAGCTTCGCTTACAGGCTATGGAGCAACAAGCACAACTAAGAGATGGTATGCATATTATTCGTATATTTGTGCTGTTATGGAAAAGGAGTGATGGAATTGTTTTACTTTCAAGTTAGCTAACTTTTCTTTTGAGGTTATATTATAGTTGCTTTGCTTTTTGTTTATTTTACACCTACAGCCTTGAATGAAAAACTTAAGGAGGAGGTTCAGCGGCTTAAGATTGAAACCAACCAAATCCCACCTGGGAATGGAAACCCTTTCTACAGAGGGCTCCCCCCTCAATATGCCGCCCCTCAGTCGTCCTCACATCATCAGCTTGGTAGCGGCCAGACCCAGCAGCACCATCACATGCTTCACAACCAGGCTGTTTCCAATGGACAGGCTCGCCCGAGCTTCATGGACTTCAACCAGAGGGCCTAGAAACTCTATTTTAGTTATTGACCACAGGAACATATTTATGTTTGAGAATTTAGAGGAGGGTAGTTAATCTCAGATAGCTTCTTGTACATACTACATACAGATGTATATGTATGTGGTGCAGGACTTAAGGCTGTGAAGATTGCTGCTCACACAGTACGCAGAACCCACAGTACCCTGTATCAGTTAAAAACTATAGATGAATTATGTTATCATTTCTAGGAGATAGGATCGTTTAGAGCATGTTTTAGTCCTAATCTTACTGGAACACCTGCTGGGTTGTATTAGCGTTTATGCTAATAAGATCTTTTATTTCCTATGGAAGATTGATTTACTCTGTGTCCTTTGTTTTTTGTTTTTGTTTTTGGGGGTGGTCTTTTTTGCTAACCAATATCTGTTTCTTTCTCTTATGATTGTTTCTTAAATTATAGTTTTATTTATTTTTTATTTCTGCCAAAGTTAGGAAGGAGGGGGTTTTCTCTGTTTTTTTTTTTTTTCTTCAGTCAGAAGAGAGGGACTTTTCTCACTGTGAATATGCTATGAAGATTCAAACTCGAGGCTATTAGTCTGCAAATCAAAACCCTTTTTTCACTACTAGACCCCATATTGTTGTTCTATTGATGGCTGCTTTATTGTCTGTTTGTCATTTGTTTTTTTTGGTTCTTCTATTGCTTTTCTACATCCAAGGACGTGTCACTCGTCAATGGAAGATGCCCTTCCAAATGGCGAGTCTAATCTCATCTCATTTGGTCGCATGTACAGGTATGAGTGGAGAATTAAATATAATTAATTGCGTCGTTGTCAATGAAGAAAATTAATTATTTATGGTGTTGTCAATAAAGAAAAATTATTTGTGTCGTTGTCATATTGTATTAGGTCCATTATTCATCATCGAGGAGGAGAAATATCACATGCAAGTTAGGTGAGCATGACATGTGCCACCCTTGTACAGGCACCATTGAATAACATCATCAACGACCCCTATTATATTAGTTTATAAAGAAAATCGAATTATAGATTACTTAGTATGCATACTATTATATAGTACTTAATTTAGAGAGAGCTTCTCGGAGAGAGATGTACGTATCCCAAGGGGTTTGTTCTTAGGTCATCTTCAATCATAAAACGGTTAAATTTAGAGTCTTGTTGATAACTATTTCAATTTTAATTTTTTTACTTTTAAATTTTTGTGAAGAATGAAAGTGAGAATGAGAGCGGTATTGATCCCCCAAAATGAGCAAAAAAACTTTCTTGCAACAGAGATAGCAATAAAAAAAAATCAGGATTTTGCCAATGTGAGGCCAGTTTCAATTTGGCCTCTACAACCAGCCCCCTCTAATTAGGGATGAAAATGGATCAAATCTGGAGTGGGTAAATCATTTCCATTCCGTTAAGCATTTTTTCCCCATCTCGCCTTCATGTTTGGAATATTTAAATCGGGGATTCCCCATTTTATGTTCTTTCTTAAATTAGTAGAATTAATTTAGAGGGTCTTATTCGGTTTAAGTGCTGATTAGTGTTTTCGTCCAAAAAAAAAAGTGTGTTGATTAGTGTATTAATCTCGCTTTTCAAATTAGATGGAAGGCAACAACGTTATGAAACTTGACATTCATGGAAGACTTGGTAGGATATGTCATGATGTTCTTCAGAGCCTACTGTTAAAAAGATTGAAATGAAATTGTAAGAAAAAGAATACAAAATATGCAATACATAAGTTGAGCTTGGTGTGGGCCCATATCGGTCCGTTTCGTGGCTCGACACAAGCCCGTGCCAGTCTTATATGGGCTAGGTTTGCTGACTCAAGCCAGACTTAATAATTTTCATAAATGGATGGACTTGGTTTGACTTGTTTATTAATTGTGTTGAGTCTAAACCAGCATGTCTGGTCTGGCATAGTCCTTTTGACATCTTTACTCTGCACTCCTTAATGTATTAAGTTTGATTCTCCTTACCCTAATATCACTTGTATAAAAAGAAAAAAGAAAAGAAAAATAGGAGGACTCATAATTTATTACGTCCCCTTCCCTAAAAAAACAAATAAATGCTGGGAAAATATGAAGTGCTTTGACCCTTCTTTACTGAATAAATTGTCTCAATTTTGGGCTGTAGCCCAATTCCTTCTATATTTTGTGTTTTTAAAATTTATATTTTTAGTAAATGTATCATGAATGGGGTTTCAAATTTTTTCATAATATAAAATGGTTCTTATGTGCTTCATATCTTGTTTGTGAACTTTTTTTTTTTTTTTTGGGTCGAACACTATGTCAACTTCATATGATTATTTTTTTTTAGATTAGTCCATCTTTTCTCAAACAAAAAAAAAAAAAAAAAAAAAGATTAGTCCAGCTACCCATGGGTTTATCCGTATCCTGTTGTTCTGCTCACTCTTTTGGGCTTCTACGAAACAATCTCCAACAAATAATATATATATTCAAAACCGTAAATCCTAACTTGTCGCTGGAGCCCAACATTTCTCAAGTCTCGGTGTAGGTTCGATGATGAAGCTTCTTCGTTCAAGATCAAATCCATGGCGTGGATATGCCATTTCTAGGGTTTTTGGTGCACTATTCTACTCCACTAAGGTGCTGCCTTCCTCCTCATTACCCCCATTTGAGCTTCTGCACAGTAGGATTTGGCAGATTCGAAACCCTGGGGATTCCATTCTGCCAATGCTCCATCAATGACGGGTAGAAGGGGGAGACGTGAAGCAGCCCGAGCTCCAAGGTTTCATTAAGCGGCTCCGAGGGTATCGTCGCTACTGCCATGCTCTGCAGATTTCAGAGTGGATGAGCGATGAAATGAAGCATGATCTGCATCCTGGATACATTGCGGTGCGGTTAGATTTGACCTCAAAAGTCCATGGGCTTGAAGAAGCCGAGAGGTATTTTGATAGCATCCCAGAGTCATTAAAAGTGGTTCCTGTGTATGGTGCTCTGCTGTACTGCTATGCAAAGCATAATTGTTTGGAAAAGGCTGAGAGTGTTTTTGAAAAGATGAAGGAGTTGGGTTTTTTGAAAGGATCATTCTGTTATAATACAATGTTAAACCTTTATTCTCAAATGGGTAAACATGGAAAGGTAGATATTTTAGTTAAAGAGATGGCAGAGAAAGGCATTGATTATAACATGAACACATTGAACATTCGGTTATATTCGTATGCAGCCACTTCGGATGTAGACCGAATGGAGAAGCTTTTGATGAAGATGGAAACTGATCCTCTGGTCACTTTGGACTGGCATGGTTATGCTGCCGCAGCAGATGCGTTCTTGAAAGCTGGACAATTGGAGAAGACAGCGGCATTGCTGAGGAAATCAGAGCAACTCATTAACAGTGAAACAAGGAAAATTGGTTATGAACACCTGATGACTTCATATGCTGCTATTGGTAGTAAACACGAGGTTTATCGAATTTGGGAATTGTACAAGAACATGGTAGGGTTCTACAATAACGGGTATCGGTGTATGTTAAGTTCATTGTTGAAGATGGATGACATTGATGGTGCTGAGAAGATTGTGGAGGAATGGGAATCTGGGAACAAATTCTTTAACATTCAAATACCCAACTTGTTGATCAAAGCTTACTGCAGGAAAGGTCTTTTGGAGAAGGCCAAATCATATGTGAAGAAGCTTTCAGAGGGTGGAAAGGAGTGTTGTCGCGCATGGGCTCTTTTAGCTACCACATATCATATGAATGATCGGATGGAAGAGGCAGTGGAAACATTGAAAATGGCAGCAAGCTCGGCATCTCGACCAGGATGGAAGTTTGATAATTCAACTTTGGCTGCTTGCTTTGAGTGCTTAAAAGAGAAGGGAGATGTTGAAGAAGCGCATGAATTGCTGATATTATTCAGAAAAAGGGGTCATTTTACAACAGATTTATGTGATAAAATTAGAAATTAGATTGATAGTTGTGCACCCACAGGTTCTGGAGTTAGGTGAAACGGGAAATTGTATGGAAGGGATTGTTGAAGTTCAGGATTGAGGGATGCATGTGATAGTGCAGCTCAACAACGTGGGTAGCAACCAAATATTTAAGTAACATTACAAATCTATGAAGGGTGTATTTAAGTAACATGTGATAGTGCATCCTTTTTTTGCCCTTCTTAATGCTTCATGTGACTTTTTAACTGTTAATTACGTGTAATTTCCTTGGAGCAAAGTGACTTAAAGCACCGACGAGGGAGTGGTTTATGGTGTTAGTGATTAACTATGTATCCAGCTTTCCTATGAACTTTCTCCGATGACAATCTACCGCTGTAGTATCTGGAAAAGTAATGTGGAGCTTTCATTTTAAATTGCATAAGCACAAATCCGGATGCTGGCCACAAATAAAGTACAAATATGAACAGAAACAGAAAACTTAGTAGTAGGTATCTCTCTGGGTGCTACAATTGATTAGTACTGTTTCTTGTTGTTTATATGGAGCTGCTGCTGCTGTTTTTTTCTTCTTTTGCAAGCCTCTCTTATAAGTCTGGTTCAATAATTTCCTTCTTTCGGCCTCTTATAATCTGGGGAACAGCGCATGACTACTAGCAATCCTTTGGTTCTTTGATCTTATGCGGCAGCAATGAAACAATTTTTTCCTCTGGCCTTAGTGGCATGCTTTGGTTGTCTCGCATGTGGAAGGCTCTTATCGGACTCGACCTCCCCTCATGTCTCAGGAACAACTGGAAAATGGAATTTTACTGCATAAATTGCTCTAACTCTTCTAGGAGTTTTATCATCTGTGGAAACCTGCCTCAGAGGTCCTGAGTGACCGTCATCCTAAAGTTCCTAGGGCCAGGTTCTTGTGTTTTGGATATAGTATCCCAAGAACGAGTTCCATTTTGTGGACCAATCAGAAACATATTGACCGCGTTTGATTGGCTATCACCTTCCACCTCAAATCTCCTATTTGTGTTTGCTTTGCCATGGATGTCCTGAATCCATTGATCACTTATTCTTTGAATGCCCTTATTCTGATGCTCAAGCGTGATGTTGTAGGAACTCCACTGTGTCACGGTCTTGAAACTCTTATTGGATTCCCTCTGTTTCTTGATTTTGGAAGGAGATAATAAACAACAAAGTTTTTATGGAAAGATTAACAAGTCATATACAAATACAAGTGCTCCCCCCCCACCCCCACCCCCCACAACTGTTTGAGCATGAGATTGTTGGGTCTCAATCTTCGTATTTCTTTCTTTAATTTATGATTATTTTTTTTCGGCCCCACGTAAGGATGTTCTATTTGCTGGTTATCAGTTTCTTTGGGTGAATGTTGTTCTCATTGATGTATTTTTTTTTCCTTTTCCTTTTCTTCATGCTTTTATTCTTTCTTTACTAAATACCATGATGAATTCTATGTAAATGCCAAACATTTTTCTCTTGGTTGTACCAATATAATGGTTTTTTTTTACCTGCATCTCTGATGTATGATTTTTCGATCAGGCTTGAGCATTTGTAGTGTGTGTGTGTGTGTATGGACTTTACATTCATTTTTCACAATTACTTTTCAAACTAAACATGGGATGATTGATCCCCATGCGATTGCTAATCAAAAGAACTACAAACAACTGAGTCACATTCTACCTGGAGCATTTACATTTTGGTTTCCTTATTGTAGTCAGAAGATTTGCACTTTTATAAATAAAACCGAGAATCATTTGCAGATGTGGAAAAAAATTTGCTCTAAGAAGAGAATATTGAAGCATGCACAATAAAAATATCATCAAAAAAGTACGCACAACAAAAATGCTTCTCTAAAGCAGAATACAAAAAGCAAAATCTCTTCCGATACGTAAGAGTTTCTGGTGTAAAAAGACTATACAGCTGATTATGCTTACAACTTGTAGACACTAAACGGCTTGCCCAGTTGACCAAAAACCGTTTACCAAAAGGCTGAACTCGATTATTTTAAGGATTTTTAGCCGTTTTACCCCTTGAATTATATAACACATTTCAAACTTAAATACTGTCAATTATTTTGTCCGCCAATATAAAAGACTAAGTTTAAAATGCATTATAATTCAGGGATAAAACGGCAGTTTTATTTCAAAGGTTATAGACGATCTCAAATTGGTCGCGGGAATGGAAGAGGGCAAGTAGGGGGCGTTATGGTCTCTGTGATTCAAATTGTAATTCGAAGTTTATATTGTCATTGTTCAACAAACTAGCCGTTTTGTTTAAGTTTTTCTATTTTCTAGGATAAGATAAGCATGTTGTTGCTATCTTGCTTAATAATCCCGATTGTTAAGGGATTCTTTTCTTATCTAACTGGATGTATTCAATTAGGATTCTAGAATGTTTAAAAAAAAATACACCCCCTTAGTCACTTAAAAAAAAAAAAAACCTTTCAAAATCATATACATTCCTAATTGAATACACCTTATACCACGTTTAGGTTTGTTATAAAGGGTTGATTTTTGGTTTATATAATAACCATTGTTTCTATTCAATAATACAATACAATTCTCTCACTTTCAAAGTTCATCAGTAAAGAGTTCTTAATGCGTTGACACTAGGGGCGGGATCTAGCCCTTTTTTGGCTAGGCGGCCTTGAGAATTTTCATAAAAACCATATATATATATGTTCTTCTCTAATGCGGACGTTCGCATTATGTTAAAGTCCAGTCGTCTCTTTTGCAACTTCTTTTTGCAAGTGAATTTGGTTCTTAGTGGAACTCACTTGGCTTGAGGAGCCATACCATACTGGCTTAGCCACTGGCCATACTGGCTTAGTGGAACCCATTCACCACTGACATGGCTCTATAATTAAACAGAAAAAGAAGCAAGCTTACAGTAGCAACCAATGGTATTGCTTATTGTTCTTCTGCACACCTTCCCACTTTTGGGATACTTTTTGGAAGGCCTAACCCTTAATTATATATTTATATATGGAGTGCTTACCATGTTTTTGCCTTATGCATGTATGAAAGCAAATCCACCTACAGAAAAGAAGTTGGAAGGACACGACCGGACTTTAACACTATGCGGATGTCCGCATTAAAGAAAAACTATATATATATAAAAGATAATTTGCTAATAATATCAATAATGCTATGATGATAATTGAAGAATTTAAGACTCTTAAGCTTCTCGTAGGGTAAAATTTTATATTTAAATAATGTTGTTTTGTATTGCATTGCATTTACTTGTGGTTTTTGTTTTTGTTAAGTTTTTATTTATGTATAGAGATGCATTTGAGGGTAACACTTATACGTCTCTTGACTATATATAAATTTTTTTAAAAATGTTGATTAATAAAATTCACTTGTACCGTATGATTTTGTCGGTTGGAAATCGAAATCCTAGTGTTTCCGTTGTGCCGATGCTCGATCAGTGGGTCAAAGAAGGGAGACAATTGAAGCAATCAGAGATCAAAGATTTCATCAAGCAGCTCCGTAATTCCCGTCGCCATTGCCAAGCACTCGAGGTTTCAGAATGGATGAGTGATGTGATGAAGCACGATCTGTCTCCTGGAGATATTGCTGTTCGGCTAGAATTGATCTCCAAAGTCCGTGGTCTGCAACAAGCTGAGAGGCATTTCGATAGCATCCCATACCCATTTAGAGTAGTGTATGGTTCTCTCTTATACTGCTATACACGTCGTAAATCTGTGTAGCAGGCTGACATTACTTTCGGAAAGATGAAAGAGTCGGGTTTTGCGAAAGGATTTTCGGATTATAATGAAATGGTATCCCTCTATTTTCGAACTGGTGAATATGAAAAACCACACGTTCTAGTCGAAGAGATGGAAGAAAAAAACATTGTTTATGACATTCACACATTGAAACTTAGGATGTTATCGTATGCAGGTGCAGCCACTGGTGACTTCGACCAAATGGAAATGGTTTTGGTGAAGATGGAAGCTGATCCTCTGGTCACCATGGACTGGCGTGGTTATTTTGTTGCAGCGAAAGCGTGCTTGAAGGCTGGACTGTTGGAGAGGACATCGACATTTCTGAGGAGATCGGAGCAACTGATTGACAATGACTCAAGGAAATTGGTTATGAAAGCCTGATGACTTCATATGCTGCTATTGGTAATAAAGATGAGGTTTATCGGATTTGGGATTTGCACAAAAACACCGTATGATTCTACAATAATGGGTATGGATGTATGGTGAGTTCGTTAGTGAAGCTGGGTGACATTGACGGTGCTGAGAAGATTGTGCAGGAATGGGAATCTGGGGTCAAATCATATGACATTAGAGTACCCAACTTGCTGGTCACTGCTTACTGCAGGCAAGGTCTGTTTGAGAAGGCCAAATCATATGTAGAGAAGCTTATGGAGAGCGGAAAGGGGAATGCAAGCGCATTTCTTGTTTTGGCTACGGAATATCATATGAATGGTCACATGGGAGAGGTGTTGAAATGTAAGTAGTGAGCTGATAGGAAATGGAATTAAGCCTGGTCAGCTAATGGTGTATTCTCTTAGTCAATCAAAATGACTGGTGTTAGGCTTTAGTAGTAAAAAGGCTTATAAGCCACGTGTAATGTTTTTATTAAGCAGTTATAGATGAAGGGCTGAGATACAAAGTGATGTAATTGTATCCAGCTAGACATATAGCTCACATATAGTGTGCTCATTTAAAAATATACAGAACAGTGCAATAGAAAATTCATACGAATTGATTCATTCTCTGCTCTCTCTTTTATCTTTGCATTCTTTCTTCTCTCTCAACCTATTCAAAACTCTAACATGGCCTCAGAGCCAGGTTGGATCATTTAGATCTGGGCGTAATCTGTGAAGGCATTGAGCTCAATCGAAGCTCACCTGAAGCTCTGTGAAGGTTGCAGACGTTAGCATCTGAGAAGAGAGATCAATTGATTCGGACCAAAGGATGTCAGTCTGGAGGCTCGGAGGTGAGAACTCCAATTTTCTCTGGTGAGAACTACGAGTTCTGGAGGATTAAGATGACAACGATTTTCAAATCGCTTGGGCTATGGAGTCTGGTAGAAAAGGGGATTCCAACTCCTGATTCGAAGAAGAAGAAAACGGTGAAGAGGCATCGACGAAGAACCTGATGCAGAGATGATCGCTGTGCTCATGAGGGACGCGAAGGCTCTGGGCATCATCCAAAACGCGATTTCGACCAGATCTTCCCTCGGATTGCCAACGCTGACTCAGCCAAGATGGCGTGGAATTTGCTTCATGGTGAATATCACGGTGGTGATCAAGTCAGGTCAGTGAAACTTCAGAATCTCAGACGAGAATTTGAGTATATGAGAATGCGTGAAGGTGAACAATTAACTGCATACCTTACTCGATTAAATGAACTGATAAATCAAATAAAAACGTTTGGAGAAGTGTTATCAAACGAGAGGCTGGTTCAAAAGGTGTTAATCAGTCTTAGTAGAGTATATGATCCTATATGCTTGGTGATTGAAAATACAAAGAGTTTGGAGACTATTGAACTGCAGGAGGTTATTGCAATATTGAAGAGTCAAGAGCAGCGGTTTGATATGCATAATGTAGATATAGCTGAGAAGGCATTTGGTTCTTTCTCAGTTGAAACAAAAGGGCAGAATAAGAACGACTTTCAAACTGGTTCTGCTAAGTCTCAGAAAAATTGGAAGTTGAATAACAAACCATGGGAGTCTAGGCAGAAGCCACAGCAAGCTGGTGCTGCACAGACCTCAAATGGATCACAATATGTGCATCAAGATGGAGTGAAGCCTCAATGCAAAGTTTGCTCGAAATTCCATTTTGGGGAATGTAGATATAAGGGCCAATCTAAGTGCTATAAGTGTGATAGATTTGGACATTGGGCTAGAGATTGTACTGCAAACAAAGGAGTGCAGAAAGCAAACAATGCAAGTCAAGTAGAAGTAAAAGGAAATCTGTTTTTTGCTAATTGTGCAATTTCATAGAAGAGTGCAAATGGAGAATGGTATGTAGACAGTGGCTGTAGTAATCATATGACTGGGAACAAGGAGCTGTTAATTGACATAAATCCAAGTGTCACAGGCAAAGTACAAATGCCAACAGGGGAGCTTGTAAGCATAGCTGGCATGGGCACTTTAGTGCTTGACACAAACTCTGGTACAAAGTTTATCAAGGAGGTCATGTATCTGCCTGGTTTGAGAGAGAACTTGTTAAGTGTGGGTCAAATAGATGAACATGGTTACCATTTGGTGTTTGGAAGCAATATGTGCAGTATTTTTGATGATGCTTCACTGGAAAACCTTTTTATGAAGGTGGAAATGAGAAAGAATAGATGTTATCCATTGTCTTTGTCTTCAAATGCCTATGTTGCATTAAGAGCTGGTGTGTCTCACTTTACCTGGATTTGGCACAAGAGAATGGGGCATTTACATTTAAAAGGGCTGAATCAGCTCAAGGAAAAGGAGATGGTGCATGGTCTACCACATCTGGAAGCTGTAGATGGAGTCTGTGAAGGCTGTCAGTTTAGGAAACAACATAGAGAATGGTTTCCTAAGAACCAAGCATGGAGGGCAAGTACACCCCTTGAGCTAATTCACATGGACTTGTGTGGACCAATGCAAACTGAGTCCCTGGCAGGTAATAAATATTTTATGTTGCTCATAGACGATTTTACAAGGATGACTTGGGTCTACTTCTTGAGATACAAGTCGGATGCACTAAATTGTTTTCAAAAATTCAAGTCTATGGTGGAGTTGCAGAGTAGTTACAAAGTGAAATGTGTTCGAAGTGATAGAGGGGGTGAGTTCACATCTTGTGAATTCAATAAACTGTGTGAAGATGGAGGAATTCAAAGACAGTTCACCATGGCTTACACACCCCAGCAGAATGGAGTGGTAGAAAGGAAGAATAGGACAGTGGTGGAGATGGCTAAGGCTATGCTTCATGAGAAGGGGCTGCCTTATTACTTATGGGCAGAAGCTGTACACATTGCAGTGTACGTTCTGAACAGGTGTCCTACCAAGGCTCTTAGAGACAAGACTCCTTTTGAAGCGTATAGTACAAGAAAACCAGGTGTTGCTCATTTGAAGGTATTTGGCAGTGTGTGTTTTGTGCATAAACCATAAGAAAGTAGACAGAAGTTGGATGCCAAAAGCACAAGGGGAGTGTTTGTTGGATATGCAACATGTGAGAAGGGTTATAGAGTGTTTGACCCTGCCACTAGAAAACTTATATTGTCAAGAGATATTGTTTTTAATGAAGGAGCAACCTGGAATTGGAAGGAAACAACTGAAAATGCTGTGATAATGGTGAATGAAGAAGTGCAGCCTAGGAATACTCCAGTGGAAATGTTTGAGACACTGCAGGAAATAGAAATTCTGGTTTCATACCTTTAGACTCAGTTTCTTATGGAGGATCAAGCAAGGCAAGCAGCAGATTAGAAGACACTCAGAACTTTGATCACACTCCTTTGAAATGGAGGAAGTTGGATGACATTTTGGCACAATGCAATTTGTGCACAATGGAGCCTGAGAAGTTTGAAGAAGCTGTGAAGGATGAGTCATGGATGAAGGCAATGAAAGATGAGTTGAACATGATAGAAAAGAATGATACATGGGAGCTTGTTGACAGGCCTATGGATAAACCAGTGATTGGGGTTAAATGGGTGTTTAAAACTAAGCTAAATCTGGATGGTTCAGTTCAGAAAAATAAGGCAAGGTTAGTAGCTAAAGGATACTCTCAGAAACCAGGGGTGGACTACAATGAAACGTTTGCACCTGTGGCTAGATTAGACACAATCCGAACTCTAATTGCACTAGCTGCACAGAAGAGTTGGCAGCTGTACCAATTAGATGTTAAGTCAGCTTTTCTAAATGGTGTCTTAGAGGAAGAAGTGTATGTAGATCAGCCGGAGGGATTTGTGATGAAGGGGAGTGAAAGCAAGGTTTACAAGCTGCACAAAGCTCTCTATGGATTGAAACAAGCGCCAAGAGCTTGGTATAGTGAAATTGATGGTTATTTTGCTGAGTGTGGTTTCACAAAGAGCCAAAGTGAAGCTACTCTTTATGTCAAAGCAAGAGGTGAAGCAAGCATATTGATAGTATCCATTTATGTAGATGATATTGTCTACACTGGAAATGATCAAGAGATGTTAGAAGACTTCAAGAAGGACATGAAGGAGAAATATGAAATGACTGATCTGGGGCTCTTGCATCACTTCTTGGGAATGGGAGTCATTCAAACACCAGCAAGCATATTCATTCATCAGAAGAAATACGCAACAACTCTGTTAAACAGATTTGGTTTGAGTGAGTGTAAACCGGTGTCTATTCCACTAGTTACCTCGGAGAAACTAAGTAAGGATGATGGGAGTGGTTTGGCAAGTGAAGAGCAATATAGAAGGATTGTTGGGAGTCTGCTGTATCTCACAGCTACTAGACCCGACATTATGTTTGCAGCTAGTCTGCTTGCAAGGTTTATGCATTGTCCCACTAGCAAACACCTTGGAACAGCAAAACGTGTCCTTAGATATGTAAAAGGAACCTTGGATTATGGTCTGGAGTATGTGAAAGGAAAAGGGGCAGTTCTAATTGGCTATTGTGACAGCGATTGGAGTGGCTCAGTGGATGATAGCAAGAGCACATCTGGATACGCTTTTTCTTTTGGGAGTGGAGTGTTTGCTTGGGCCTCAGTCAAGCAAAATTGTGTTGCACTCTCTACTGCAGAAGCTGAATACATCAGTGCCTCTGAAGCAACAACACAAGCAATTTGGTTGAGATTTGTCCTAGAAGACTTTGGAGAACTTCAAACAGAAGCTACACCTCTCCACTGTGACAACATTTCAGCTATTGCCATTACAAGGAATCCTGTTTTCCATCAGAAAACCAAGCATATTGATCGGAGGTATCATTTTATTAAAGATGCTTTGCAAGATGGAACTGTGGATTTGATCTATTGTCCTTCGAATGAGCAGCTAGCAGATATTTTTACAAAGGCTTTGGCCAAGGATCGGTTCAGCTATCTTAGAGAGAAGCTTGGTGTGAAATCAGCTCACAACTTAAAGGGGAGTGTTGAAATGTAAGTAGTGAGCTGATAGGAAATGGAATTAAGCCTGGTCAGCTAATGGTGTATTCTCTTAGTCAATCAAAATGACTGGTGTTAGGCTTTAGTAGTAAAAAGGCTTATAAGCCACGTGTAATGTTTTTATTAAGCAGTTATAGATGAAGGGCTGAGATACAAAGTGATGTAATTGTATCCAGCTAGACATATAGCTCACATATAGTGTGCTCATTTAAAAATATACAGAACAGTGCAATAGAAAATTCATACGAATTGATTCATTCTCTGCTCTCTCTTTTATCTTTGCATTCTTTCTTCTCTCTCAACCTATTCAAAACTCTAACAAGAGGCAGTGGAAGCAATGAAAAACGCAGCAAAAATGTCACGTTGACCAGGACGGAAGTTTAACCATTCGACTTTGTATGCATGTCTTAATGACTTGACAGAGAAGGGAGATGAGATATCAGCACATGAGATTTTGAGATTATTGAGAAAAAAGGGTAATTTACCAACAGGTTCGTGCGATAAGTTGGAAAATTATGTTGATGGTGGCCAACCCCAGGTTTGAAGTCCTTGATAAGGTGAAAGGGGAAATCATATGGTAGGGATTAATAAAGTTCAGGATGAAGGGAGGGACACATGTAAAAGTGGAGCTTAACAATGTGGGTAGGCTGGTAGCAGCTCAAAAGCTATGTAAATGTATGAAAGGTATTTTGTTCTATCTAAGTGCTTCAGATGACTTGGTAGCTACTAGTTATGCTTCAGTAAATACATGGTTAGAAAAATGGAAACAGAGGGCTTCCAGCTTAATCTAAATTTTGTCAATCAAGCATTTACATGTGATTTGGTTTTGGGGAAAGGTGGTATACAAGCGGCAAAGCCATTGTTTGAAACATTGTGGTGTTGTTAGTAACTATGTATCTGCCATGCCTGTGAACTCTCTCAGATGGTAATGTTCCACTATAATATCTGTCTTATTTGCAACAATTAACAAGTGCTTCTTGTTGCTTTGAAGCATCTCAACCCTAATCTCAAAAGACGTCAGACCAGAAAACAAAAATTCTCAAAAGACAAAAAAAAGGGGGAAAGCACAAAGAATGTAGAACCAGTTAGTAGTGGGAATCCATCATGGCACATTGTGATCAGCATCCCCAGTTGTTTTTTACTCTGTTTTTGTTAATCCACTTGGTTTGAACTAATATTGTTTGTATTTTTTCTGGCCAAAAAACAAGCGGCAATAGCTAATACTTTTCTTAATAAAATATGGAGATTTTTTAAGACAAGCAAGCCGCCGGCAATGAAATTGTCACTATCTGCCACAATTCAAGACTAATGCAGTTAAGCATCCACTGACAAGTGACTACTATAGGAAATTGGTTTATTAGCACCAAAGCAGATTAAAAAAATCTGCCTAATAATAGAAACACATAAGAAAAACAGAGGCCTCCTAGAAATGCCAGCAGAGGAAAAATGTCAAACAAGAACATACATAAGCTTTCACGTATGTAACGAAGTGCTAACGTTAATTACAAAGCCGTCGCATCGCATGAGATGATGGTTTTAGTACAAGTAATGGCAGTCATGTTTAGTTACTACAGAATTATTTCAAGTGTGCCTTTTAATATATTTTAAAGTCAAAAGATTCAGATTATCGTTTGATAGTTTTTGGTTAGCCAACTTGCAATGGAGCTGTTCATCTTAGTCATCTTGGCACTGGTATTAATTTTTGTTTTTTCAGCTTTCTTTGTGCTGCACTCTTGGACTTCATCACCAAAGAGCTTGGTGGACATCCCAGGTAGCTTGGGTTGGCCAATTGTGGGAGAAAGCTTCTCATTTATATCAGAGTTTTCAAGTCCATCTGGTATATACAGCTTTGTGAACAAGAGGCAGCAGAGGTAATCAATTAAATCAAAATCTGCCCCCGCATCTGCATTTGACTTCTGCATTAAAAAATGAATTTCCGAATTTTCCAAAATATATCTATTTTGATCTTTCAATATTGAGCTTAGTAATTTATTTTGTAGGTATGGGAAAGTGTTCAAGACTAGCGTGTTGGGTAGATTCACTGTGTTCATGACTGGGAGGGAAGCAAGCAAGATGTTGTTAGCAGGAAAAGATGGGATGGTGAGCTTAAACCTCTTCTACACAGGGCAGCAGGTGCTAGGGCCTACCAGCTTGCTCCAAACCACTGGAGAAGAACACAAGCGGCTTAGACGGTTGATTGCAGAGCCCCTATCAGTTGATGGCCTTAAAAAATATTTTCAGTTTATCAATACTCTTGCAATTGAGACATTAGAACAGTGGCCCGGACGAACAGTTTTGGTTCTTGAAGAAGCTTCTACAGTTTAGTATTGGTTACCAAGTCAAGTAGAACATTTCTTAATCTTCACTGTAACACTGTTTCCAGGGAAACAACTTAATATTCTAATGTTTTTGCAGTTCACTCTCAAAGTTATCGGCAACATGATAATGAGCTTGGAGCCTGCTGGTGAAGAGCAGGAGAAGTTTAGATCCAATTTTAAACTCATCTCTTCCTCCTTTGCATCCTTGCCATTTAAAATCCCGGGAACAGCTTTCCATTGTGGTATTCAGGTATCACTTCTCCATAGCTCATCAGTTTGAAACAGTAATGAATACACACATTTTTCTTCTTCAAATATTGTATGGATATTGTTGGAATTTATCTCTGATACTTCCGTTCTATCTTATCAGGCTCGAGATAGAATGTATGCAATGTTGGACTCAGTCATTTCTAAAAGGAGAAGTGGAGGAGGCTTCCAAAAAGATTTCTTAGAATCACTGATAATGAAACATAGCAAAGCAGCAGGGGATGAAGATGATAAAGATAAACTCACTGATAAACAATTGAAGGACAACATATTAACTCTGTTGGTTGCAGGTCATGATACTACAACTGCTGCTCTCACATGGCTTATTAAATTCCTTGGAGAAAACCCTTCTGTTCTGGAACAACTAAGAGTAATGTATCTAGCCACCAAGGCAAAGTTTTCATTGATATTTGATTTCCACAGAGGACTAAAATATAAAAAGTGTCGAACTTACAGGATGAGCATCGACAAATTCAATCAAACCGGGAAAATGGAGCAAATCTAACATGGGATGAAGTTAACAACATGCCTTACACCGCCAAAGTAATCAGCTCATTAATCTTTAAAGCTATTCTGTTATACCTTATCAGCTGACAACTGATATCTAGAGTGTTGAACCTCAGGTAATCAATGAAACTCTTAGAAGAGCCACTATATTACCTTGGAATTCAAGAAAAGCTGCCCAGAATTTCGAGATTGATGGTACGACACTTTGTCTCCAAAAAAGAGATAACAAAAGCCAACATTTACTGCACAAGTGTGACTACATGGTTCTAACTCATTTTCCACATTACAGGATACAAAATAGAGAAAGGCTGGTCTGTTAACTTGGATGTTGTCTCCATTCACCATGACCCAGAAGTCTTTCCCAATCCTCAAAAGTTTGATCCCTCTAGGTTTGATGTAAGCTCTTATCATATCAGCAATTTGCAGTTGATATATGTAGCTTCCTGAAACCATTGTATTGTTAAATAATTGTTCAAAAAAATGCAGGCACCCCTAAAGCCTTTTAGCTTTCTTGGATTTGGTAGCGGACAGCGAATGTGCCCCGGAATCAACCTGGCCAAGCTCGAAATCTCAGTATTCATTCATCACCTGGTCTGCAGATACAAGTAAGATGAAGAATGACATCTTTCAGTTTAAAATATTAAAATTATATATAAAAAATTAACAGCTATAAGCATAAGTCAAATAGAAACTATGCAGCGTAATCAAACGTATAGAACAAACATATGATTAATCCAATTTTTCATGCAGTTGGAAATGGTTGAGATGGATGGGATAACTTTAACCATCTGAGCTGAATTTTCAGGGAACTTTTGATTCTGATTCTGGATTTAATCACTATTACAGGTGGATCCCTCTGGAGAAAGACGACTCGGTCCAGCCAACTCTTGTAAGGATGCCGAAAAACAAGTATCCGATTGTAGTTGAGTCACTTTGAGACATTTACGTTAAAGAAAATCCCAAGGCACTGATAAGAATAAAAGTTACTAGATTAATCCTAGCTTGTCTTTGTGTAATTTTGCTGCTTATTGGTATTGGGCATGTCTTGCTCAAATGCTACAAGTTGTCTACTTCTATCATGGATGCATAAGATCGATCTGTTTCAACTTACCCAAGTAGTGTACAAGAATACTACATAAAATTGAGAGAAGAATCTAGATTCTACTCACATTTTGCATCTATTTATAACCATAAAAGCAACCATTTTCGTCCTAATTGTCAACAAATAAAGACCGAATGATCTTCAATTAGTACATCACCTTTATTGTTTTTATTTTTATTTTTATTTTAAATTAATCAAATATACGAGGAGGAAGATTCGACTTGCGTGTAAAAAGAATGGCCTCACTATCCTGACCAATTGATCTAACACGCATGCACATTTTGTTGTAGCTAAGTCTATACCAAACATACAAAGTCTTCATTTTGTTGCATCAACATTAATTCATGGGCCCCATTACATGATATTATTATCAACTTCCAATGGGATCACCCTTTTTGTCACAAATGATTCATGTCTTATCAAGTTTCTGCTATATGGCAATGCCTCCTCAAACGTTGACCCTCTTTCAAAGCGAGGCAGAATGATGAATTTTAGAGTCTCTAGGAATCATCAAGAGAATTCCATTTTTGGTATACATCAAGAAAATTTTAGAGTGAAAATAAACTGCGCCCTCTTGCTGGCAGTGTTACAGACAACCTTTAAATAAAACAAAAGAAAAATAGCAATAGAGATACAACCTCATATTAGATTTAAAGGCTATTAGCTATTTAGGTTATAGTTGAGTAGGATGCTAAAATTAATCTGAGATATGGCAAAGGTATTTGGAAATTATGTTCCAGTTTATTGGTCTGTTTTCAGAGCAGTGTCTTAAGGCCTTACAGCACAGTTGTATGACAAAACAAAAACTTGCATCTGATGCATCAAGTAATAGTTGAACCACCATAAAAGCAGTCCACTGATACAGGAATTTTCACAAGCGTTCATAATAACCAAGGGAGAAAACCATTTGAAACAAAACTAGAACCTACAAAAAGCTGCAGGATAAAACAACTACCACACAAAAAGCTCAGTGCGAAAAAATTAATCACTGGTGCTGCCCACAAGCACAATTCTCAGTTCCTACATCAGCTGCAATACAGGGAGGCTGAACTTTCTCATCTTTGTACCAAGTTGAGCGTTTTTCAACTAGTTCATTTAAGAAATCATCCAATTTATCGATGTTGACGCTTGGCATCACCACAACATGGGCAATATTTCCTTGACAAGCCAACTGCCACCTGCGAACAAACTCCTCGTCCTTAGGCCGCTCAAACACAACCGTGCTACTTAGCTCATTCAGCATGGCACTGATCCCAGCATCACGAAGGCGGTCCTTCAAGTAGTGAGCATTTCTAAGACATTTCTGGACTTCTTTTTGGAACCCTTTGTAACCTTTTTTGTTGAGGGTGTACCATAGGAAGATAGGAGCATGGCCATTCCGGCTTCCCATGATTGTGGCATCCCTTGACGCAAGGTACTCTACATTCCTTGAAAGGGCATTAATGTGCTCCAGCCTTGTTATCTGAACACCACAAGGCATTGGACACCCTACAAACTTGTGACCAGAAACGCTGACGCTTCCAATGGGCTTCTTGAAAGTAACTTTTGGTGCCTGGTTACCACCAAATATAGTCAGAAAAAGGGAAAAAAAAAGATATCCTTCACACAAAATACATGTGCAGATTATAATGAAGAAGCAACACCAAATAATAACACAGCTATTTCTGACTAGCTTTTACATATATAAGCTCACTCTAATCCCATTCTTATACCAACAAAGTTGGAACCAAACTTCTCCAAGGTTATTCATCTACGAGTAAATTAATATTGTCAATCAAAGATAGTAGTCTATGCTCATTTACTATACCATCCAATCACAGATATCAGTATCATTCATTTAGCCCAACTTTGAAGGAAATATTATAAACTATTTTTGTCAAGATGAAATATTAGTGCCAAATCCACCCTCTCATCCAGAAAGGCTGAAAGCAGAACAATCCAATGAGCAGGCTTTTGTGTAGGGTTAAATATTAGCAACAAAAAACATCCACGACAAAATTGCAGTGGGAAAAATCTTCATACGAATTACAAGAAATTTTGGAACCAAAGGAGTTAATTTTTTTTTATTGTTTTGGTCTGAACCAAAGGAGTTAAACGGGCATAAGGTATAAGAGACAGATTCCTATCCACAACAACTACAAGAGTTGAAATGAGATGACATACACGTTTGACAAAAGGCATCATGAGTCCAAATAATGCTCCATCGCAGTGAATGTAGAACCGGTCTTGCTTGAATCCACATTCTTCAAGGGTTTGTATGACAAGATCCAGGTCATCAACAGCTCCTTTGACAGTTGTTCCTGCAGTTCAAGCAATTCAGTATATCAATCAACCAAACAAAATCACATAGGTGCGTATAATATATGGATGAATTCAGTTTGTATCAATGTGTCTCTTAACTCTTACACATACCTATATTAACATTGATGATGGCTGGTTTATCCTTGTTAAGAACAAGCTTAGCTCTGAAATCCTTGCAATCAATCTCACCAGAGATCAGACAATCAACCTTCACACATTCCATTCTATACATTCTCGCTGCTTTAAATATCGAATAGTGCGACTCTCGAGAAGCATACAGAATCCCATCTGGAAATACTTCTCTCCTGCAAGAACGCAAATGAATTATACATCAAATCGAATTGTTTCAGTTTACTGTGCTAAAGAATCAAGAATAGATTCACACGAATAATTAATCAAACACTTGACGTACCCAACTAAAACTCCATGAAGATTTCCTTCCGTACCACAATTGGTAATGTATCCCCAATAGTCACTCTTCTCAATCTCCCACAACCGAGCGAACCAATCTAGAACACCCACTTCGAACTGTCTCGAATGGACTCCATAGTTGCTTTCGATAAACGGATCTCCCAAATTGTTGATGGAGAAATGCTGCAACTGCGTTAAAGCACCATAATCGAAGTCCAAATTGTAAGGATAACCTGCATTCCAAGCAAAACCCACAATTTAGATTCAAGATTCTTGCTTGGATTTCAAAGCACTGCAATAAAAAATCACATAAATGAAAAGTACCCAAATGGTGCTTGGTCCTTTCGACGAGGGTCTTGCGGTAGCGAGCAAGAACGCTAGCCATGTAGGCGTCTTTATCGCCGGTGAACTCGTCGTTGGCTTCGGGTTCCGTCACGGCCAGGCACGTGGTATGCACGTTCCTGCCAAGCACCATCGGTTTCTCTAGGCTGCTTTTGAGATCTTCGGCAAACTTTCCGATAAGATCGCAGTTAACGTCGCTGGTTACGACCGTAGGCAGAGGCTCTGCAACCACAGCCGTCGGATCGAAATCCTCCAATAGCAAGTCCATCGCCACGGCCTCATTCTTGCGATCCATGAAACTTGTAAAGTTGAAAGTTGAAACCCAAAAAACACAGAAATTAAAATGTAATCGAAAGTAGGAGAGTTTAATCTGCAGAAGGAGAAAAGAGAGAGTTGTCTTGTGAGGAGAAAGAAGAGGGTGAAGCCTTGGTTTTATTTATACTCTCATTTCTTTTGACCCAAAAAAAAATCTCATTTATTTTGACCAAAAACAAAAACAAATATCATTTCTTATTTCTAATTGGATCTGTGAGTCCGTGAGAATGCTAATCTGTCATGAAAAATTAATATCGTCGATTAATTTTTTTCCTTTTTTGTGGTAATTAAATTTTAAATTTTATTTTTTGTGATATCAGCAGATTTGGCGACGCATGTAATAATCAGTCAAAACTCTATAAGCACGTTTGGTTTGTTTAATTAATTTTGAGTAGTAACTAGAATGCAAACATTGATATGCGCGTGGAAAATGTTGGACGTTACATCTGATATGCATGGGCTGTGGCATATTGATGCGTGTGGCATATCACATGAATGGTAGGTAAAGGAGAATATCGGGTGAATAGTAACTGCTCTTAACTAAGGATGGCAACGAATCGGTTTGGAACTAAACAAGACAATACCATCAACATTCCCGTTCTTGATCCCTATCTTCGATAAAAAAGAAATTCGAGGAATCCCCGTCTCCATCCCCATCGAGGGGCTACCTCCCAAACCAGTCCCTGAATCCCTGATTTTTTTTATTTAAAATATATTTATCCTATATAATAACACTTCAATTTTATCTTAAATTTTACCTAAACCAACTTAATTACACTAAATTTAGGTAATATTAAAATTTTCATTTTATAACATCACATCACTCAAGTACATAAGTTGGACAAATGATTTAAAGTAGGTTGTATTAGCCAGAATTTCATGTGTGTGGGGGCCTCTCACAAAATATAAACAATAAAAAATTTGCACTCACAAGACATATCAAAACATCAAAAATCATATTATGTATTCATTACAATCATCATTGTTTTTGACGAGTTTTCATATTTTGAAATCATTGCATAACAATCTCGTCATCTATACTATTGAAAATGTCTCTCTCAATATATGCAACGAAGCAATCATTTATACATAAATTGAAGATCTATTAAAATCAATAAAAAGAAAAAAAATCAAAATTTTATGAACTAAAAATAAATAAAGAAAGAAAAAAATAAAAAAGAGAACTTGCTAAAAAAACTTTAATTGAATAAATTAACCTAATTAAAACTTGATAGTTTAATATGGAGTTTGAGAGAAAAACTCACAGGCAGTGCATTGAGAAAGTCTGCTTTGTTGCTTGTGTATCTCCAAGAAAGGAGAAAAATGGGTTAGGATTTTATCAATTTTTTTAGAAGAGTAAATATATAATAATAAGAGCCATAAACCTTTGGAAAAAGGAAAGGAAAGTGGCTTACGCTTGGTGGAAAGGAAAACGGGATTTGGCTGCTGGCCCGCGTGATAAAATAAACATATTAATTAATATAGATTATTCAATAACAGCAATACATATTACATTTTAAAAGAAAGAAAAAAAGTTGAGTGGGGGCCAGTGACTGCACTGGTCCCTACGTGCCTCCGCCCCTGATTATAAACATTTATTTCGTATATGATTGACTTAAATTATTTAATATTAGTATCGGATGAATCACACACTTACATGTATATTAATGAGTTCCAACTTAAAATCTTTTCCAACGTTAACTTAGGGAGCTGATTTCCCCACTTTCTTTTTCTTCATTTAAACTCCTTTTTATTTTTTAATACTTTTTAATTAATTTTATTCTTTTTTGTTCTCTCTTTTTCCTATTCTACCCTTATCCGACATTAATTTCTTTTTCCTTTTTTACTTTTATATTATATATATATATATATTTTTACCTTCAATTTTCAAAATCAAAATAAAAAAGAGAAAATAAAATATATAAAAAAAAACCCAACCCCTCCTGTGTTGTGCCCAACCAGTACCCTCCACTTGCCACCGTCCCCACCCAACCCCAGCCACCACCTCCTTTCTTTCTCCATTTGTTTTTCAATTTTTTAATTGATTTTGATTAGTTAACACAGTGGGGGTTTGGATGGGGAGATTAATATTGGGGTCATGCTTGGGAGACCAACTTTAGATACCAACTTATGTACTAACTCTCTAATAGAGGTGGAGCCCACCAATACAATGGGTCTCACGCTCTATTAGAGAGTTGGTACACAAGATCTAAAGATTGGTCACAAACCCACCAAACCAAATCATACCCAAGTCCCAACCATTCTTGAGCCACCCAACTTCCTCTACACACCCAACATCAGTTTCACCGCAGCCCCCACCCCAGTTTAACCGCAACATCCTTCCAACCACCATCAAAGCCACCCCCATCCAATCCATCACCCCATCACCCCAAACCCACCCAATAATTAACGAAAATGCATGGGAGACCAACTTTAGATATCAATTTGTGTACCAACTCTCTAATAGAGCGTGAGACCCATTGTATTGGTGGGCTTCACCTCTATTAGAGAGTTGGTATCTAAAGTTGGTCTCCCTAGCATGACCCTTTTTGAAATGATTCTTTTGATTACTTGGTATGGTTTTATGATTTTATTTCTTGGAAGTTGATTTTCTTAGTTTGATTTGATCTGTTGGGTGAAGAAACAAAAGAAGGCAGGGAGTTGGGATGGTGTCAGCTAAGGTTTAGGTGTTTAATATATTATGTTTTAAATATTTAATCTTATTATTTAATTTTTAAATAATCTTTTGAGTGGAGATGGTTGGCCTTGTCGGAATCCAAACAAAGTGAGACATATATTTGTGAAAAAAATGAGTAGAGTGAGACAAAATGAGTTTCAGGGGCCAAAGTGACTCAAATACACTTCCCCATATCAAAAAATAGGCCAAAAAAATATTGAAAAATGAGGGCAAGTGAAAAAAAAGAAAAAAAAAAAGAAATGATATAAAAGTGAAGTAAAAAGAAATTAATGTAGGGTAAGGGTAGAATAGAAAAGAGAAAGAACAAAAAAGAACCAAATTGATTAAATGATATTAAAAAACAAAAGGGAGTGTAAGTGAAGAAAAAAGGAGTGGGAAAATCAGCTCCCTTAACACTTACAGTATACTTTGATATTAAATAATTAATATCTTCCATTATTACATGCACATGCACATCCTTTTCGGATACTCACTGTAATTACCTAATGTAATAAGGATATAGTTGATAAATTTGCACTTTGCAATGGACAAAGAGCTCCTTTTCTTTTTTATAGCGGATGATATTTGGTCATTCTGCTTACTGCAAGACATCAAAATCATGACTTTGAGATCGGAAGCCATTTTTCTTTGGAAAGAGAAGGATGGTCATTTTTCACTAATATCACAGGTTATCCATAATACTACTTTCGTTTTTGAAACAAGTAGAATTTCATTAACATAGGGGCAAGCACGAGATCTCTTGCATAGGGGAATTTGTACCCCCATTCTCTGTTATTGTTGAGAGAATGGGGTACAAATTCCATCTTACTTTTTGTGCCGTTAAGACTCTGCACCACTCTCGAATCCGATTCAAAGTCTCCATTTGCATTCTTGATAACCAATGGTTCAGATTTTGCCGGCTTCTTTCGATGGCTAAAACTGGTTAAGAAGGGGTGGCGTCAAAGACACAGGAAAAAGAAAAAGCTTGCAAATTTCCTACGATCCATCCATGCATGCAAAAAAGTTCCTCGTGCGAATAAATTGGAAAGATTCCATCCGACAAAACCCAAAAAACATGTTTGCTTCAACAAGATAGACTTCACACATTCAAAAAACAAAGTGTAAATTACATGGTTGTCGAAATGTGGAGCAGATGGTGGTTGTATTGTGGAAAAGACAGTGGTGGCTGTTTTTTATTTTTTATTTTTAAATTTTATTTATTTATTTAAATTTTTAATTCTTATAAAAAAGAAATATACTTTTCCTTAATTAAGGCTCTTATAAATTTTTATTTTCTTTTTATTGTTAATTTTCCTTTAATTATTTTAAAAGATTAAGAATATTTTATTATGTTTTTCCAAAAAGTATTTTACTATGTTTTTAGTTTATGTAAAGGTGGGTTCTACTTTGCTTTAACATCCACTCAAATTGGTGAGTAAATATCTCATGTGTACAAAATTACTTAAACATTCATGTAACGTCATCAATTTTGATAGATTTTTGGATGTAGCTAACAACAAGGGGCAACATCAAATATCAAATTTTGATCAATGGTCACAGTGGGTCACTTTAACTTATAGCCAGAATGAAATTCGACAATGGATTCAGAAGGTACTACTATAAATAAGCTTAATTTTTATTGGAAAAAACGAATCTTTATGAAATTTTTACTAAAGATTGACAAGTAAATTTCTTAACACTTGGTACATCAAGTACTTTTTTTGTATATAATTCATACTATCACGTAGTATTACAAATTCTCATGTTATAATATTGTGGATGACTAATTAACATGTTACGATCAAAATATAATTTCAAAAATTAAATACATTTGTATAATATGAGTAGATTTATTAACACGGCAGAAAAAAAAGGGAAATAGCCTCAAATGCCACCCATTTGATAATTTTAACTAAAAATACCACCTCTTCCCAATTTTTTCACAACTATCACCTATAAATATAAAATTATTGTCCACTTATTGCTGATTTTTCACAAGTTCAGAAATTTTGGTCTCTCTTAGCTCACTCAGCTCTCTCTCTCTCTCTCTCTCTCTCTGCACACTCTCTCTCTCTCTGGTATATGTCTATCGCAGCTCTCTGTGTCTCTCTCTCTTGGCTCTCTCTCCGTAGCACAACTCTCTGTCTCTGTCTTTGCTCTCTCTCTTGTCCGCTCCACTGAGATCTTCGCCGCCGCCTACCACATATCCACGAAAGGCCCGGCTTTCACATCAGCTTCTTCTCACTTGGACTCACCGACCCAAAGAAGCCAACTCGCCTAATAGCTCACGGCGTTGCAGAGGTTGCTCACTGTAGCGCCAGCAGGATGAAGAAGGCATTGGGTCTCAAATATCCGGTTTGGGCTCCAAGAAGAGTCTTAGGTCCGGTGGGTCTCGGTCGGGACCGGAAAGCCCAAGCGGGTTATGACGGTGGGTGAGCTGATGAGGATCCAAATAGGGATTGATGCTATGGACTCTAGAGTCGAGAGCTCGCTTGGGATTTCTGCTGCTCAGGTGAGCTCAATTTCTGTGTCTTCTTATTTGTGTTCTTGGTTGATCTGGTTTGATGGGTTTGATTTTGTTTGGTGGGTAATGCTTGATTTTTATCCTAGTGATAATTGTGATGATGGGATGGATATGAAGCTTAATTTTGCTACTGGTTTGGCCAATTTTGGATTTTGGTTTTTCTTACTTTAAAACAAAAATTGTTTCTTCACTAAGTGTAGTTCAATCTGATAAAACTGACAATGCAAAATATTTCGTGAATGTTTAATTTCATAATGGGTAATTTCAAACTTTTGTGAATAGTCGTCTGCATTGGAATTGTAATTAATCAAGCCTTGTGTTTGATGTACTCATTACAGGTAGGAAGCTTTTTTGTTTATTTTAAATTTCGGGTATCCATCCCATTTATGAACTTTTGCCGTAAGTAATTAGGTTAATGAATCTAAACTTCATGCCTTTGAATATTCATCCCGTAAAATCTATGTACTTTTGTTGCAGTGAGTTCTGCAGCATGGTAAGGAAGATTTTTATCTATACAATAGAGGAAGTCAAGAGATTGTCACCCAAGATAAACTTACACTTAATGAAGAGGTCAAACCAGGAAAGCCAGATTCTGAAGCAGCAGTCAACATCGAAGACCAATCATCCATTGTGGGACCTGCATACTGATCTGCCCCCTTGTCTCTAGCTATATAATGAAAAATTTGAAAAAAAATTGAAAAATGGAACTTGATTGTCACATGAGATTCTGTCTGCTAGGATGATGCTATCTATGACAAAGTACACATGCTGGAAGAATTGGTTGAGTTTCCCTGCTTGCTGAAATGGAGGGTGGCAGTGGCCTGTAATGCACATGCAATTTGGAGAGTCACTACTCATGACAAGGTTTGGGTTAGTATTGTTAGGGTTCGGTGGCTATACATGGAAAATAAATAGCCATCGAACCCTAACAATACTATCCCACGAAGCAAAAATTATTTCTTTCATAAAACTTGAAAATTCAATTGTTATTACATAGTCAACCAATCTTTGCTCTATTACATACATACTTCCTACCTATAATTATAAATAATGGAGAGCTCACAAATTCTACTAATTTGATCTTAAATTCATCAATTTGTTCTTCGGTGTATGAGTTAGCTCTCCCTTCTTGCACATTTTCCAAGCTGTCCTATTCTCCTCCCGTGTAGCAATATCAGCAACAATAGGTTTTCTACAGATTTGAAATCATAACTGCAGATGATTCTCAATTAACAAAGAGGAAAACAATTTTCTTTTACAACTTTGGTTCTGAATTATATAACAAAATGCAAAGACCTTTGCTTATGAAAAGGAGCAAAAATTTGTCAACCAATTCATAGTAAAAACGAAGAAACTAGTGAACCTAACCAGAGAAATGCTAACCTGCAAAACAAACTCTAATACTTTAACCACAACATTAATATTTGAGATTTTCTTCTCATGGATTATGATTAGAGGATTGTCCAATTCCTATAAGCACATACACAAGTTTGAAGATAATCAGCATCAAGCAAAAAGGGACTTAAGGTGCTGCTAACTTTAACAAGCAGCCCTCTAACAGTTTCAAGACATAGTTATCACTGAGTCAAACTAAAACTTACACATTTCTGATTGTTCTGGTTGGTGATGAAATAAGGGGATATGTAGCCCCTGTCTAGCTTCATTCCCTCAACAACCTCCAACTCATTGTCCAATATTTTCCCATCCTGCAGAAATTAACATAGTGTGAAGCTTATATGTTTTGGGTATCATTTGGGAATAAAAAACTAAAATAAAATTACTTGCCCTCCAATATATTTCTGTAAAAATTTCATAAGACCCATACATACCTTACTTTAAAACAACAATAAAAAGAAGCTGATATCATCCAGATTTCAGCCCTTGCAATACGGTAACTACACTAATATGTGTTAGAGTTTGTATAGGAAAATACACTTGCATTTAGTCCCACATTGGAAGAGAGTAGTTTTCTTCCATAGTTTATAAGCACCAACACATTAGAATTACTAAATAGAGTATGGGCCTAGTGGAGGCAAACTTGAGCCTCAACATGGTTTGAGCTTGGATGGGCCTTGGGCTCTGTTGATTTAATTAATAATTTATCATAGTAATTAATTGTCAAAAGATGGGCCTTGGGCCTCTTGGGCTCTGTTGATTTAATTAATAATTTATTTTTATTAATTGAAAATTAAGTTTTTTCAGATAAAACCAAAATCTGAAATTCGAATTAATTAAAACAGTTAACATAACTGTTGGATGAAGAGGTGTCAGACCTCTATATAATGACAATACGATCAAACCAGATAAATACCTTTGAATTGCATCATCATTCTCACATTTTACACTTCCTGAGAGAATTCATACCACTGTTCGCCAGAAATCAAAGCCACTGTGCTTAGGCTTAGATTTAAGATAGTTTAATCCTGGTGGACAGACTCCTATCGAACTACAAGCACAAGGGTAGAGGAGAAATACTGTCTAAAGGACACTGCAAATCTGCAGGACTCTATCTACAATTCAAGTTAGTATTCTACAATCTATATCATTGTTGTATTGATTCAATTATATCTATATAAAATATATTCGTTGGTTTTCATTATTCTGTTATTTTGGTTTTATACTGATTGTTCTACAACAATATGCCTATGACAAATTTGCTGACTAGAAACAGACATAGGCAAATAAAGTCACATACCCATCAGCACAGCCACTGTCCAGGTTATGATGAGATACAAGCCAATAGATGACCACCACCAAATTGCTCTTCAATATGTTGGTCAAGGGTGCAAATCTGTTGACACTTCTTCAACTTTCTTACTACAGGGTTGTTCTTCTTCACTTCCTCAGCGACGGCAACAGCAACATCACCTTCTTATCAAACAAATAACACAAAATGCCATCAAAGACAGTAAAGTTCATTGCGCATGTGTGTCCAAAAGTAAAGTTCATTACCAGAAAAGCTCCTTTATTTCATTTTGCAGGCATCGTATTCTTGTTGATCAAGAAAATCGAGGACTTGAGTCGCTCCAGTGGTACTACCACCGACTCAATTCGCCCAAACAAGCAAGCACTATGAGATCCTCTTGGCAAAACTAGACAACCAATAACCATAACACCCAAACCTTGTCATGAGTAGTGACTCTCCAGATTGCATGTGCATTACAGGCCACTGCCACCCTCCATTTCAGCAAGCAGGAAAACTCAACCAATTCTTCCAGCATGTGTACTTTGTCATAGATAGCATCATCCTAGCAAATAGAATCTCATGTGAAAATCAAGTTCCATTTTCCAATTTTTTTTCCAATTTTTCATTATATAGCTAGAGACAAGGGGGCAGATCAGTATGTAGGTCCCACAATGGATGATTGGTCTTCGATGTTGACTGCTGCTTCAGAATCTGGCTTTCCTGGTTTGACCTCTTCATTGAGTGTAAGTTTATCTTGGGTGACAACCTCTTGACTTCCTCTATTGTATAGATAAAAATCTTCCTTACCATGCCGCAGAACTCACTGCAACAAAAGTACATAGATTTTACGGGATGAATATTCAAAGGCATGAAGTTTAGATTCATTAACCTAATTACTTATGGCAGAAGTTCATAAATGGGATGGATACCCGAAATTTAAAATAAACAAAAAAGCTTCCTACCTGTAATGAGTACATCAAACACAAGGCTTGATTAATTACAATTCCAATGCAGACGACCATTCACAAAAGTTTGAAATTACCCATTATGAAATTAAACATTCACGAAATATTTTGCATTGTCAGTTTTATCAGATTGAACTACACTTAGTGAAGAAACAATTTTTGTTTTAAAGTAAGAAAAACCAAAATCCAAAATTGGCCAAACCAATAGCAAAATTAAGCTCCATATCCATCCCATCATCACAATTATCACTATGATAAAAATCAAGCATTACCCACCAAACAAAATCAAACCCATCAAACCAGATCAACCAAGATCACAAATAAGAAGGCACAGAAATTGAGCTCACCTGAGCAGCAGAAATCCCAAGCAGAGCTCTCCTGACTCTAGAGTCCATAGCGCTAGAAATCCCCATTTGGATCCTCATCAGCTCACCCACCATCATAACCCGCTTGGGCTTTCCAGGTCCCGACCCAGACCCACCGGACCCAAGACTCTTCTTGGAGCCCGAACTCGGCGATTTGAGACCCAATGCCTTCTTCATCCTACTGGCAGCTATAGAAGTGAGCGACCTCTGCAACGCCGGCGAGCTATTGGGAGAGTTGGCGTCTGGCCTGGTGAGTCCAAGTGAGAAGAAGCGGCCGATGTGAAAGCCGTGGCCTTTCCGGTGGATGTGTGGTAGGCGGCGACGAAGATCTCAGTGGAGCAGACAAGAGAGAGAGAGAGCAAAGACAGAGACAGAGAGTTGTGCTACAGAGAGAGAGAGAGAGAGAGAGAGAGAGAGAGCCAAGAGAGACACAGAGAGCTGAGTGATCTAAGAGAGACCAAAATTTCTGAACTTGTGAAAAATCAGCAATAAGTGGACAATAATTTTATATTTATAGGTAATAGTTGTGAAAAAATTAGAAAAGGGTGGTATTTTTAATTACAATTATCAAATAGATGGCATTTGAGGCTATTTTCCAAAAAAATACTCTAAAAATAGTTTTTCTTTCTTCTTTTGTGTTTTGCTAGATCAAGTATGTACGAAATTGTCTTTAGTGATGGGTAGGTGTGCCAACTCAGTTGATTGGAAAACGACGCCGTGGTAGTATCAGTGATAGGATGGGGCCCATTGTTGGAAAATGAATATTCAACAAAGATAGAACCACGTGGCACCGACTTGAATCTATCTCTCGTCGTTTAGTGGAGGATATTTTTTTGGGTTATGTGGCTGGCTACTCTTGAGAATATGAAGAGATTTGATTTGCTCCCCACGTGATTTGCTAAGGCTTGGTCGATTCAATCCGGAAACGAATCAGTGATGGTCACGTGGGCATTGGGCATTGGTCCATTCAACAAAAAGGATTAGAAACCAAACAAAGCCCAAAGAGAGCTGGAGTCCAAAACAGGCCCAAAACAAAACCATAGCCCCAATAGCAGTCAGTGCAGCAAATAGGAAAACATATTACGACCAGAACAAATCGAGGTGGTACGAAATGAATGGGCAAAGGTTATGACTCAGAACCCAGGAGTGATCACCATTGCAAATGCAGTTTCTGGTTCGGATAGAAGTTGCTCATTTGGCTTCCAAACTCCAACAACATATTATTATAGTGTAATATTTGCTCTCTCTCTTAATCTCATACTCGTAGCTTGGACATTTCACGTGAATGATAAATCGATCACACACATTCAACAAAGATGTTATTGTAATTGTTGTTGTAATTCCCTAGTAATATTTATTTACGTTTTCTCGCTTCCGTTGAGTCTCCATAAACTCTGTTACCTATTGTTTTCCTGCATATTTTCTTGCAATGAAACAGTTGGATAACTAACATTGGGATTTTGGCACAATGTTTTTATTAGTGTGATGTTGCGTCATAATTGGAAAAAAAACAGTGAGGGCTCAATTTTTTTGTGTGTGTGTGCATGTCTTGGAATGGGAATCGTTAAGTAAATTTGGTACTCTAGGTCTATTCTTGAGAGAGAAATAGCTGAGCTGTCCAGGAACCTTTTAAAGTCTAAATGATTAATCATGACTTGGTACGTACTCTAATTCAAGTTTGAGTAGTTATAATTTTGTAGGTATCTTGAATGGTTTGAATACCAAGTTTTGACGTATTTGAACAAAAATAATGTGACATGTTGTGAAGCTTAAAAGGTCTTTGGTAAAGCAGTGGTGTTGAGTTCGTATATAGTCTCATTCTAATGAATAATAAAAGGAGGCAAAAAATTTCAAAAATAAAAAGAAGTGGTACAAAAGATAGACGACTCTCTAATATGCTACGTTGATATTTAATTTACATTAGGTGTGTGCATGGTCTGGTTTAATCTGGTTTCCTTTTTGCATTAGAACTAAAATTAGAACTTACACACCGTTTGGTTTGATTCAGTTTTTATAGAAAGTGTCTAGAAAATTCGAGTCAAACCGAACTTATGCGTTTAGGATTTGGCTCGGTTTTTGATTTGGAAAGATAAAAATATAATGATGTGAAGAAGAAAGAAATAGGACTTATAGAAAAAAATAGGAAGAAGAGAAAAATATGTATATAAAGGATCAAATAAAAGAGAGAAAGAGGTAGAAGAAGTAAAGAGGAAATGAAATATAAAGAAATAGGTGGAAATGAGAGAAAGATAGAAGTGAAACTAGAACAAATATGAGTAGTTATACATGCACTCGAAATCGCCATATTTAAATTTCCCATTCCCAATATCGTTTGTATTAGAAGAAAAAAAAAAGCGACTGAGTTCATAAATAAAAACTAGATGGGAACTCAGTCAACTGGGTGAACATCTTGTGAAGCTAAGCACCATCTGAATAAAAATGATTCATAACCATCTTATACCATATGAATAAAACTGATTCATAACCATCTTACTTTTTACATTTTCAAGATACCCAAATCTGTTTTAAGGCCTAAAAGAAAACAAACAAAAAATCACCCATAGCTAGGCTAAAGTCACAAATAAGGCCCAAAACTACATCTACTAGCTAACCCCAAAAACGTAGAATTCTCTAGTGAGTGTCATATTGAAATTGGTACTTAGGTGGAAGGGGTAAAAATAAACTCTAATCTAGCATACCACAAATTAGACCAATAAAGTAATCCCACCAAATATATGGCTAGTCATCAACTAGTCATAAATCTAAGAACACACAACAGAAAACATATCCATTCAACAATCAATTCTCAAACCCTGGCAAAATCTAGAAGATAACTAAGTGATAATCTAAGAACTCAGAAAGACCCGTCAATTAGCCATCTTCTATCCTAGCAACAACTAAAGTGATAGATGTGTGAACATTCATTAACATTTCGAAGATAACAAATATAGTATGACTAATTATAAAACCAAGAACATCACACTAGAAATGTTCACCCAGAAACCCACCACTTGGAAAAACTAGGAGTCATCACTCCGACCAGACAATCCACTAAGTGAAGAAGATTCTTACAGAAAAAGTAATCACAAGCTCAAGCAATCCTAGGTCTATTTAGGAAACGAGCACTACCTCCATGTGCAACCTTTGACAGACCTGTCCCGAATTTCCCGAACCCGAGATTTAACCTCGGAGACCCCGGCATCACCCTCATGCCGGGTTCACTCCTTAAATCTATGTCCTCGCTACTGAGAGGATTAGGGCACGAGACTTCCCAAATTTGCAGAGTCTCCCCGTAAATTGAACATTTCCCCAAAATTTTCACCTGCATAAAACACATTTATAACCCAACCGGGATGGTAGAACTACAAGGAAAGTCTAGCGGTCAACCTGGTCAAACTACCCAAACTTGGTCAAACGGGCGGGGGCCCACGACCTCCAAATCATGATCCGACAGTTCCTATAGGTTCTACAAAGTCCAGGACACACGTCCTACAAGTTTGGTCCCGATCGGTACAACCGGAATTCCCAAATTCCTTCTGGGTAAAAAAAATGACCAAAATACCCTTATCCCACAGGTAATTTCTCAATTCCACTTAAATTAATTAAACATTGAATAAATTTGGGGTCGGGGTGTTACATGTACCGTTGCGTAGAGCACGGTGAGATGAGTCCGTAGACACGTAGTGGGCTCGAATCGGAGTTGTAACGAGAGAGATATGGTCAAATGAAGCTCAGTGGCATAATCGTAAATATTTGGAAAATGGATTTTTGGTTAAAAGACGGAAATGCCCCCGTCTCTCTCTCTCTCTCTCTCGCCGCCCTCCCTCTCCCTCCGCTGGTTCGGATAGCAATGGAGGCCGCCACGCTTTTGGCCGGCCGTGCTCGCCCGCCACCAAAGTCGACGGGCACCAAAATGACCGGCCGCCATCCTCTTCCTACCCCAGCCGGTCTCGCCACCGCCAAAACGAGGAGGAAGCGCCGGTTTTGACAGAAACTTCGCCGGCTTCGTTCTCCGTCGTCCGGCCGCCATTTTTGGCAATCAAGGTATGGAAATTCATCCCTTCTGCATGCTCTAGCTGATGGTTGGGTAGGATTTCATAAATTTTGAGGCTAAGTAGCTCGATCTACGAGTTGAAATTCGGCCGGTTTTGCGATCGCGATTCCGGCCACTTCCGGTCAGTTTTTGGGGTATGTCCAAGAACAAAAGTGACTCCAAATTAGGTGTATTACCTAGGGTAGGAGTCTTGGCTCACGATTTGGAGGATTTCCGGCGATGCGATATCGCTTTAGACACCCACGCTGCCGGCGCGTGTGGCGGCGCGTGCACTGTAGCCAAGGGCATTTGTCCCATTGCAATCCTCTCGATGTCACGAGCGCGTAGGTATGCTCGGATCTCATTTTGGATACCGCTAGAGTTCCGAACGGATATCGCATATCGCGTATTTTTCGGGTTCGCTAGGTTTGGACCGTTGGATGGTCCTGAATTTATAATATGTTGATCTAGGTATTACCAGGATCATGTAGGATTCGACGGATCGTAAAATGGAGTCCCGGATACTCCGAAAATGCCAACCCTAGGGTTAGGGTTTTAGCGACCGTCCGATCGTGCGATCGTGAGCGATCTGACCGTCCGATCGGGACCAAACTTGTAGGACGTGTGTCCTGGACTTTGTAGAACCTATAGGAACTGTCGGATCATGATTTGGAGGTCGTGGGCCCCGCGGGCCCGTTTGACCAAGTTTGGGTAGTTTGACCCTGGGTTGACCGCTAGACTTTCCTTGTAGTTCTACCATCCCAGTTGGGTTATAAATGTGTTTTATGCTGGTGGAAATTTTGGGAAATGTTCAATTTACAGGAGACTCTGCAAATTTCGCAGAAGTCTCGTGCCCTAATCCTCTCTCGTAAACGAGGACATAGATTTAAGGAGTGAACCCATGAGGGTGATGCCGGGTCTCCGCAGGTCTCGGCCCTGGGAAATTCGACGGTCCTGTCAAGACAACCGAATTCCCAAATTCCTTCCGGTAAAAAAAATGACCAAAATACCCTTATCCCACGGGTAATTTCTCAATTCCACTTAAATTAATTAAACATTGAATAAATTTGGGGTCGGGGTGTTACAACCTTCTTCTCCAAACTTAGTTGAGCTAGTAACTTGTCCTTCATGGAAATAGCAACTAGTACTTTATCAGCTTCTTCACCCCATGGCATCGCAACTCAGCTCCATATTGTAACCGATGAATGAGCTATTGATTCTGAAATGAAATTGTCAATTTCTTCAAGAAATCATCCTCTTGAAGAGATCAACTAAGAATATGATCTAGTTAGAATGATATGATGTAACCTATAGATTCTAGATGCAGATTTCAACCCACCAAATCAGATTTTGAAAATATCATTTTGGAGAAATTGTAGACCTTGCACAGTGAGAGAAAAGCGAGAAGATGAAGCTCTCAATTTCTCTCTATGCAAAGGTAGCGGCTCCTCAAGGCCCTTCAATATTCAAAGCAGATTTCAAATATATTTTGAAAAATGGAGACTTCCCTCATAGAAGAAGGTGCAGAACAAAACCAAGACTCCGAAAAAAAACTCTCTGTGTAAAATTGACGGCTACAAGCCAAGACTCCCTTTTACCCAAAATAAGTCAACCCTAAATTTCCCTGTTGGTAGCCAATCATTGGCTTCATAATGAGACAAAAAATTCAATATGAAGAAAAATCTACAAGGTGGTAACACGTGAGTCTCACATGAGAATTTAAATGAGCTAGCAGTATGACTAATCATCACGTTGACTCGATATGTCCTAATGTATATGCAATGCATATTTTACCTTTGGGCTTGATTATCATTGAGCTTTGCTTTGTCCATAGCAGCCCACACCATACTAGTCTAACTTAGACGAATTAAACTTGAGCTTGGTGATTTACAGTAGCAAATACAATGTTCTCCAAGGAAGCCAAAAATCCAAAAAGCAAAAGCTATAACCTAACACTTATAATTTGATTCAATAGTTAAGGAATAATGCCTCATCTAAGGACCTTAGATCTGGGCTCAAATCACAAACAAAAGGCCCAAAACTATCACCTACTCACTCCAAAAACACTTGGCTCACAGAAAATCTACCATGAGCGGCCGAGCAAGACCAGTTTCAAACTAGCTCTAGAAGGTGAAAAAGAAGAGGAAGAAAAGTCATGCACTAAACTTTCCAGGTACAGGTGGAAATGACAGGTGCAATTGTCACCATCATTTTCTTTGGTAGAATGAATCCATACAACATAAATATTGAACGTTTCCATTGGTTAAATACACCTAATTTTTTTTAATTATAATTATCTCCTTAACTACTCTTTCTTTCTGGTACAACTCCTAATACGTGGTCTGTGTCATCATGATTATATAAACATATTCTTCCTCACCTCACCTTGTATTAAACAACCCTAATAGACCTTTACAAAAGGCATTTTATTTTATTGAAACACCAAACAATGGGCTGAGTCAAAGATCTTGAAACTTCTATCACAACTGATATTTGTTTATTTTCAATAGTAATAACATATATATAGAAAATTTGCCTTGTTCAATGGTTAATCGGCCTTAGTTGATATATTTATGACCCGTTTGATAACCATTTCAATTTTAGTTTTTAGCTTTTTTTAAATTTTTATTTATTTATGCTAAAGTATAGAAGAACAAGAGGGAGAATAGAATTGAGAATGAGAGTAGAGATGGGATTTAGAGGGAAGATGAAAGGAGAGGATGGGAGGGAGGAGTAACAAAAGTAAAAACAAAATTAAAAAATTGAAATGTATTTGAAATTGTGTTCACTTTCAAGTTTTTGTTTTCACTTTTGTTACTCTTCCCTCACATCATCCCCTCTCATCCTTTCTCTCAATCTCACACTTACTCTCATTCTCACTTTCATTTTCCTCTATACTCTAGCACAAAAAATAAAAACAAAACCCTAAAATTGAAATGGTTATCAAACAGACCCTTAGTGCGTTTATTTTTTGCTAACTTTATTGAGATTTAGTTATTGAACTATGCATGCTTTTAATGGAATTCTAATACGATTCATATCCTTCTCGTTATTTACATTCACCTTGTGTCGAAGAAAGAAAATAAGCCTATGCATACGGAAGAAAAAAAAAAAAGATGCAATCAATGTGAAGTGAAAAATTCAAGCTATATGAATCAGGAGGGCAGAAATTAATATCAAATTTTGGTCAATATATTATATATACCACTAGTCTTGACTTGCTTCTAAATATAATATTTAAGTCTTTACCTGCTTCGATAAGGAAAATTATATCCCAAAAGTAGAAGACTAGTTCATTCTATCCAATCTATAAATAGATCTATATGCCATGAAGGATTTTCATCCCACCCCTCACACCAACTCTCTACATACAAAAAACAGTATCACAAAGTTTTAAGGCAACCTAGCTAAGCCAACTGCGATGAAAGGAGATCATTTTCTCATAAGCATTCTTGCCATTTTGGCATTTGCAATGTTCCTTGCCTCCGCCTATGACCCCAGTCCTCTTCAGGACTTCTGTGTAGCACTTAAGGACATCAAAGATGGTGGTATACATTTATATCCTGCTATATTATATTTTTCCCTACTATTATTTCCACGTGAATTATTTTCGTAGGGCATTAAGAATATATGAAAGACTGTTTTTCTGTACAATATATGGTCCAAATACATATATTGTACATGTCAATGCACTTGCTGTCAACTTACTAATACTAAAATTTTATTACTTTTTTTCTGTTTGGTGCAAACAGTGTTTGTGAATGGGAAATTCTGCAAGGACCCAAAGCTTGCCAATGCAAATGATTTCTTCTTTTCTGGGCTTCAAAATCCAAGAAACACACAAAATCCGGTTGGTTCAAACGTGACAGCCGTGAACGTGGACAACCTAGCAGGATTGAACACTCTCGGCATATCCTTGGCTCGCATAGACTTTGCACCAAATGGCCTAAACCCTCCTCACACTCACCCTCGCGCCACCGAAATCCTTGTGGTCTTGGAAGGAACACTCTATGTTGGTTTCGTCACATCCAACGGTGATGGCAATCGCCTATTCACCAAAGTGTTGAACAAGGGAGATGTGTTTGTGTTCCCAATTGGTCTCATTCATTTTCAACTCAATGTGGGACATGTCAACGCTGTAGCCTTTGCTGGGCTTAGCAGCCAGAATCCAGGAGTGATCACCATAGCCAATGCAGTGTTTGGCTCCAAGCCTCCCATCAATCCTGATGTTCTAACCAAGGCCTTCCAAGTTGACAACAAGGTGGTTGACTATCTCCAGAAACAGTTCTGGTACGACAACAATTAGAAGAAAAAAAAAACGATAATTATATGTGGAAAGCAGAAAAGGCCTTACAAATGGTTGTTTTTCACTACTTACAAAAATTATTATGATATAATATTAATTGAATAAAAATGGTTGTTTATGGATGCCTTATCCTGTGAATTTTGATATAAATGCAATATTATAGTGTGTAGTGATGTGTGCTCTATCTTTTTATCTCGTACTTGGTAGTTTGGACAATTGACTTGAAAAATGACAAATCGATAAAATCTGCCTTCCACAACTTAGCAATACTTAAATTGAGGATCCTTGCCTTTTCAACATTGGTTAGTTGGCCTAGGCTATAGAGAATCAGGTGAAAGCTGAATTTCCAACAACTCTTTAGTCAAATATCAATGGGTGCTCTTGAACTTTACTTGAATCAATCGATAGATACAAATATTTGAACGAAACATCCTATAGCTAGTTAGGGCATGTTTGGTATATTATTTAAGTAGGAAACTTAAAAACTGTGATTTTTCTTAAAAACAAAGAGTTCTCTAATCCATTTTTAAAGATTGAAAAAGTAGTTTGGTATGCAACTTGAAAACTGTTTTTGAATCTTTAAAATTTGAAAACTTGTTTGGTTGAATTCTTGAAAACAATTTTTTTTTTCATAATTTTTTTTTTATAATTAAGATATTTAGATAAACATATTAAAAATATTTTAAACATACTATTTTAACATCCATATTTTAATACCATACATATATGATCCACTAGCTCAATTAGCATACTTACTGAAGAATAAACAACAATAATGAACGAAGAAGTGCACAAGAGAAAGCACCTAAAAATGAGCAAGAAATCTGGAGGTACTATGTGCTTCCAAATATTTACTAGTAAGCAAGAGAAAGAGAGCATATCCACAAGGTTTTCATACATAATCATTGAACCTATTTAAAAGTTTTCACAACTCCAATCCAATCTCCCATTGATTACAAACCACAAGCAGAAAACCAGGACAATTAATCATATATATGTTTCAAGCTCAATTAATCATTCAATTAAAATAAATTTAGACTAATCATTCACTCTCGTTCACTTTAGTAGGCTATTAAGCCACACTCTTCTCCGTGGATCCGACATCTTCAAGAACATCTTCCTCCAATTGAAATTCAACACCACCACACTATTTGGTAAATAAAATTTGGTGAACAAATTTAATGTACTTAATTGTACTCGAGAAAAAAAGTAAGGACGAAGAGAAGACTTTTTGGAAAAGCAGGTCCCATAATTACATCCACCAGCTAATTAACCACAAATGGGAGGATAGTGAGGAGCAGCCAATGATTCTAAAAACGAAGAGTAAGACCAGTTTCAAACGAAGAGCTAGAAGGTGAAAAATGGAAAAGAAGAGAGAAAATCATCATGCATGATGACTTTCTAGGGTGCAGGTGGAGGTGGAGGTGGAAAGTCACCATCAATGTTAATAAGAGATTGAACTCTTTGGTAGTATGAATCCATATGACATTAACTAGTCGTTAACGAATCTAAATTTAGTTGGTAGAATGAATTTTAGTTGATATATTTAGTTTATTGTGGTTCTCTTTTTGCTAACCTAATTGAGATTTAGTTGCTAACCTAATTGAGTTTAGTTACTGACAAACAAGGCTATGCATAATGCATTTAATTCCTTACCAGTAGTGAAGATTTTATCAAAGTAGCTCGAATTTTGCTCCAATCTATTTTAGGCGTGGATTCCTATTCAAGCTAGGTTAAATTCCAACATATAAGCAAGACGAAAAAAAGAGAGGAGGCTCCCTTCCACACAATTTATCTCAACATATTTCAAACTTATTACAATTAATCCCCAAAACAATTTCATACATATTGCAACCCTAACTATGTTCAAGATTGCTAATACAATCAATTCGAGTTGACAACTCCTTAGCTCAAATCGACCGTACTTTTTTATATTTGCTTTTTACTTAATTTTTTTCCCCAGTTTTTTACTACATTGGCTGATATGCGTGGAATTCACACCACCAATCAGAGTGCATCAAACTTAGTTAACTCTTTCTCAGGGTGGACGTGGTCTTGAAGTTGTATTTCTGTATGTCTCTATCGCACTTGGAATGGCCAAGTCGGTGGTGGCCAAGGACGGTCGTTTTTCCAATGTAGGACTCAAGAGAGGCTGATGATGTGGAACCATTCTATTGGGTGATCGGTGACAGATTGACGTGTGTCCTTTTCTTTTATTAGGGAACAACAGATGTATGTGGGATATGACGTAGGAGTGCGATGGGAAAAACATTACAGTCCGTCTTTCCACCAGCTAAATCCTAAAACACCATAGCTCACAGAAAATCCACCATGAGCAGCAGACCAAGACCAGTTTCAAACTAGCTCTAGAAGGTGAAAATGAAGAGGAAGAAAAGTCATGCACTAAACTTTCTGCGGTGCAGGTGGAAATGACAGGAGCAATTGGGGAACTGTTATATTTTATATTTAGGGTAGAATGACTCCATATAACATAAATATTGAACGAGAAATACCAACTAAATTTTTTGAATATAATTATTTCCTTTAACTACTCTTTCTTTCTGGTACCAACTCTTCCTCACCTCACATTGTATTAAACAAACCCTAATAGACCTTTACAACAGGCATTTTATTTTATTGAAACAACAAACAATGGGCTGAGTCAAAGTTCTTGAAAATTCTAATCACAACTGATATTTGATTATTTTTAATAGTAATAACATATATATATATATATATATATATATAGAAAATTTGCCTTGTTCAATGGTTGATCGGCCTTAGTTCATATATTTAGGGCCTGTTTGATAACCATTTCAATTTTTTGTGCTAATTATAGAGGAACAAGGGGGAGAATGGAAGTGAGAATGAGAGTGGAGATGAGATTTAGAGGGAAGATGAGAGGGGAGGATGAGAGGGAGAAGTAACAAAAGTGGAAAAAAAATTAAAAAACTGAAATCTATATTTGAAATTGTTTTCACTCTTGTTACTTCCCCTCTCATCCTCTCTCTCAATCTCACACTCACTTCCATTCTCACTTTCATTTTCCTCTATACTCTAACACAAAAAATGAAAACTAAACACTAAAATTGAAATGGTTATCAAACAGAGCCTTAGTGTTTATTTTTTGCTAACTTTATTGAGATTTAGTTGTTGAACTATGCATTCTTTTAATAGAATTCTAATACGATTCATATCCTTCTTGTTATTTACTTTCACAAGAAAAAGAAAAAAAAAGATGCAATCAATGTGAAAACAGGAATGAAACTAATATCAAAATTTGGTCAATATATACCCACTAGTCTTGACTTGCTTCTAAATATAACATTAAGTCTTTACCTGCTTCGATAAGAAAATTATATCCAAAAGTACTGTAGAAGACTAGTTCATTCTCTCCAATCTATAAATAGACCTATATGCCATGAAGGATTTTCATCCCACCCTCACACCAACTCTCTACACACAAAAAACAGTAACACAAAGTTTTAAGGCAACCTAGCTAGGCCAACTGCGATGAAAGGAGATCATTTTCTCATAAGCATTCTTGCCATTTTGGCATTTTCAATGTTCCTTGCCTCCGCCTATGACCCCAGTCCTCTTCAGGACTTCTGTGTAGCAATTAAGGACATCAAAGATGGTGGTATACATTTATATCCTGCTATATTATATTTTTCCCAACTATTATTTCCACATGAATTATTTTCGTAGGGCATTAAGAATACATGAAAGACTGTTTTTCTGTTAAATATATATGCCTTTGCATGGCATTTTCACGTATGTAATTTTACATACACACACAAATATACATTGTTTCTTATACATATATGAAATACTAGTTTATACCAATAATTTATTGGGTCCACTTAGGGGATTTTACATCTGTTAGAGAGGAAATAATTATATATGGTCCAAATACATATATTGTACATGTCAATGCACTTGCTGTCAACTTAATAATACTAAAATTTTCTTACTTTTTTTCTATTTGGTGCAAACAGTGTTTGTGAATGGGAAATTCTGCAAGGACCCAAAGCTTGCCAATGCAAATGATTTCTTCTTTTCTGGGCTTCAAAATCCAAGAAATACACAAAATCCGGTTGGTTCGAATGTGACAGCCGTGAATGTGGACAACCTAGCAGGACTGAACACTCTCGGGATATCCTTGGCTCGCATAGACTTTGCACCAAATGGCCTAAACCCTCCTCACACTCACCCTCGTGCCACCGAAATCCTTGTGGTCTTGGAAGGAACACTCTATGTTGGTTTCGTCACATCCAACGGTGATGGCAATCGCCTATTCACCAAAGAGTTGAACAAGGGAGATGTGTTTGTGTTCCCAATTGGCCTCATTCATTTTCAACTCAATGTGGGACATGTCAACGCTGTAGCCTTTGCTGGGCTTAGCAGCCAGAATCCAGGAGTGATCACCATAGCCAATGCAGTGTTTGGCTCCAAGCCTCCCATCAATCCTGATGTTCTAACCAAGGCCTTCCAAGTTGACAACAAGGTGGTTGACTATCTCCAGAAACAGTTCTGGTACGACAACAATTAGAAGGAAAAAAAAACGATAATTATATGTGGAAAGCAGAAAAGGCCTTACAAATGGTTGTTTTTCACTACTTACAAAAATTATTATGATATAATATTAATTGAATAAAAATGGTTGTTTATGGATGCCTTATCCTGTGAATTTTGATATAAATGCAATATTATAGTGTGTAGTGATGTGTGCTCTATCTTTTTATCTCGTACTTGGTAGTTTGGACAATTGACTTGAAAAATGACAAATCGATAACATCTGCCTTCCACAACTTAGCAATACTTAAATTGAGGACCCTTTCCTTTTCAACATTGGTTAGTTGGCCTAGGCTATAGAGAATCAGGTGGAGGCTGAATTTTCAACAACTCTCTAGTCAAATATCATGGGTCCTCTTGAACTTTACTTGAATCAAACGACAGATACAAATATTTGAATTCAACAACTCTCTAGTCAAATATCATGGGTCCTCTTGAACTTTACTTGAATCAAACGACAGATACAAATATTTGAATGCAACATCTTGTAGCTAGTTAGGGCCTATTTGGTATCCTATCTAAGTAGGGAACTCAAAAACTGTGATTTTTCTTAAATTATTTCAATTTGTCACGATTGTATCTCTTCCCAAACTTGTCAAACAACTTCTTTTCTACCGCAACCCACTCATTCTTATCTAAAGTATTAGTTTGCAAGCCTTTTTGTCCCTCTTCATAGATGAATAAAATGGTCTTTAATAGGCTTTGGCCAATTAGCTTTATTTGAAGACCATTTCAAGGCCTTTGTTTGACATCTCTCTACTATGTACTAAATCAATGTAAAAAAACAACAACAATCAATTCAATTCATCAATCAAATATGATGGTTCTCCTAATATCATGCTTTCTCAAGCACATCCTGAATTTGAGGAGAGTACTGAGACAAGTCAAACTAGTCGAACCACAGATCTTTCCTCTAATGCATGACTCATATTTACATTCATGTCTAACAAAATTTTCCTTTTTCTAGCCTTCCATTTGATTGATTGGTAGAATCCTCTTGCAGCTCTTCATAATCATCAGATTAGTCTTATGTATCATTGTGAGTTACAAGGCCAGAACTAATCCTCCTAAAAATCCTATGACATCAACAATCTTCCTAGACATTTAACATTAACCAAAGCCGTTTAATCACTCCCAAAAGCATGTTTGCATCGGATTTGTTTACACTTACCCATATATTTAACCCCAACTTAAGTCGTTTAGCTTTGAATAAATTAAAAAAAGAAAACTAAAGCAAAAATTAAAACTTAGCAACGACCATTCACCGACCGGCCCAGCTTAACCTATTAGGGTTTGTTTTGTAAGAGAAAGAAAACATATCAATAAAAAGTAGTTAAAAAGTACTAGGAACTGTTTATGTAGTATTTCTTTTGTTGTTGGGCTCTAGCCCCAATTCTAACCCACCCACCCTCCACCCCCAACCCCACCCCTCCAAAAAAAAAAAATAAAGGTCTCTATAATTTTTATTTTATGTGCATTCTACATATTTTATCTCAGCTTTCTCCCACGTCTATCAATTATTTTTCTTGGTCTATCTTCTTTCAATAATAAAAATTTAAACAAAAAAATGACAAAAATAAAGACGTTACCAAATGAGTTCGTTACTTACATTAAAGGTATGCGACTTTATTATCGCTTACATTAAAGTTTGAGGCAATGCCACCCCATTGGCGTCGGCAATCTTCCTCCCTTCCCCCTCCCTTTTCCTCTCCTCATATCCTCTCTCATATCCTCTCTTCTCTTTTGCTCCCTTTTCCTCTTTATTATACTTTGTTATCGTATTTTATGGTGTGAAAGCAGCCGAGGTAAAACGTTGTCGTTGCCTTGATAGTCATCGTCTTTTGACCTAAGTACACCAGGATTTGGCTCCAATTGCCAACCTTCAACATGGGTTTGGAGTTGCAATAACGAGAAGATGACGAGTTGTGTTGGTTTTGGATTTAGCCGGTATGACGATATGGCTCTCTTCGGGATACCTGGAAGGATGTGAGTTGGCCTAGGCTATAGAGAATCAGGTGGAGGTCGAATTGTCAACAACTCTTTAGTCAAATATCAGGGTACTCTTGAACGTACTTGAATCAAACGATACATACAAATATTTGAACGCAACATCTTGTAGCTAGTTAGTTTCTTTATTTGTGTTTGGTCATCGGAGATTAAAGAATTCATGAATTAAATATGATCATTCTCTTAAAATCATACTATCATACTACATGTCGTTGTGTTAAGTAATTTGTATTATGAACATTTATTTTGAATATGATTGTCAAAGATGATATATGATGTAGAATAATAGATGGCGGAAGCAATTGAACATGACTTAGAGAGACGCGCGTGCAAGAGTAAATCAAGCAAATTGCAGATTTGGGCTCCTAGCTGAGAATCGGGCCCATAACCCTTCAATTTGAAGAGAACGGCGTTATGAGTAAAATTCATTGATACACAACGATTAATGGGCTTTTTTGGGCATCCGAGATCGTTTAGCAGCCCGAAATCTAGTGTTAAAGTTTTTATAGTTTTTGAAAACTTTGTCATTTTTCTATTTTAATTCCTTGTTTATTCCTAGGGTTTCTAGGAGTAGTTAAACAGATTTTACCCGTGGCTAGGGTTATATTTTGTTATTCTAATTTATCAAATAAACTTTGCAGTTTACTCATATCTTCTTGATGAATTTCAAAGTTACGTATTTTAGACCAAGATTCTAGCTAAGGTCCAAATCATGACTATGAGAGATGGGAGGCCTTTTTTTTCTTTTCCGTAAAGAGAACGCAGGTCATTTTTCACCAATATGACATGACAGGTTTATCTATAATGGTACTTTGCTTCTTCTTTTTGATAAGTGGTTATGGTTAATTACTTTTTTAATTACATGTCTATTTGTCGGTTTCAAAAGTTAAGTTTGCAAGTAGACACGAAAAATAAAAAAGTTTGAAACCGACTTAAAGTCCATTGTGCATGCAAAATTCACTAATTTGCATCAACTGGAAAGATTCCATCCGACAAAACCCAAAAACCAAAAAAACAAAAACAAAATTGACTCAACAAGATAAACTTAATACTTTCAGAAACAAGTTTTATTTAACAAGATAAAACTTAATACTTTCAAAATGTGTAGCCTTTTACAAAGTTCATAATGATAATAGTTATTACCATTTAATCTAAATCTAATTCGAAACTGAAATCATTTGTTGCATGCAAAAGACCACTCAAAAAAGTCTAATAATTTTTATTCCGACAAAACAAATCTCTTTATGAAATTTTTACTAAAGATTCACTGGTTAATTTATTAACACTTGGTACATCAGGTACTTTTTGTGGTTACAATATGAATTTTTTTTCCACACTGTCACGTCATATTACAAATTCTCATGTTATACTGTGGTGCACCATTTCAAATTTTGAGTTATTGAAGTTATGAGTACAAATCGCAAGATGGTGCAGACCAATTTACAGCCATCATTGGGCTTGCCCTAAGAATTTATGCTTAAATGCTTAAGAATGGAAATGACCAAATCAAACATGTCATATATGAATAAATTCAACACTACCACACTATTTGGTAAATAAAATTTGGTGAACAAATTTAATGTACCTAATTGTACTAAAAAAAAAAGTAAGAACGAAGAGAAGACATTAAGTAGGAAAAGCAAGTACCATAATTACATCCACCAGCTAATTAACCACAAATGGGAGGATAGTGAGGAGCATCCGCTGCTTCTAAAAATGAAGAGCAACACCAGTTTCAAAATAGCTAGAAGGTGAAAATGAAAAAGAAGAGAAAGTCATCATATGCACACAACTTTCTACGGTGCAGGTGGAGGTGGGAAGTCTTCATCAATGTTAATGACAGGAATTAGGAATATTAATTTGGTTGAAGATATTCTTACCAAAATAAGATTCACATTAATTATTTTTGTAAGGAATTAGGAATATTATGAAGATATTGGTTTTCTGTTAACTATATACGCTTGGCTAAATGTGGTCCAAATATAATCATACATATATTGTTCACGTTAATGCATGCTGTCAACTTACTAATAGTAAAAGTTTGATTGCTTTTTTTCTTTTGTTTTGTACAACCAGTGTTTGTGAATGGGAAATTCTGCAAGGACCCAAAGCTTGCCAATGCAAATGATTTCTTCTTTTCTGGGCTCCAAATTGCAAGAAGCACACAAAATCCACTTGGTTCAACAGTGACAGCCGTGAATGTGGACCAAATAGCAGGACTGAACACTCTTGGTATATCCCTGGCTCGCATGGACTTTGCACGAAATGGCCTAAACCCTCCTCATACTCACCCTCGTGCCACCGAAATCCTTTTAGTCTTGGAAGGAACACTCTATGTTGGTTTCGTCACATCAAATGCTGATAATAATCGCCTATTCACTAAAGTGTTGAACAAGGGAGATGTGTTTGTGTTCCCAGTTGGCCTCATTCACTTCCAACTCAATGTGGGAGAAGGTGACGCTGTAGCCCAAGCTGCCCTCAGCAGTCAGAACCCAGGAGTGATCACCATTGCAAATGCAGTTTTTGGTTCCGACCCTCCCATCAATCCTGAGGTTCTAGCCAAGGCCTTTCAAGTGGACAACAAGGCGGTTGAGTATCTCCAGAAACAATTCTGGTACGACAACAATAATTAGAAGAAAAAAATTAATTAATTGTATGTGGAAAGCAGAAAAATTAAGGCCCAGGAAGAAACGGTGAATGCGCTTGGTTTGGATATATGTTTTTCACTACCTACAAATTACTATGTATTACCTGAAATTAGTTGAATAAGATGGTCGTTTATGTATGCATACCTCATCTTTCAGTGGATATTGATAGAAACATATTATTATAGTGTGTAATATTTGCTCTCTCTCTTAATCTCATACTTGTAGTTTGGACATTTCACTTGAATGACAAATCGATAATAACATATGCATTCAACAAAGATATCATGTAGAGGCTGAATGTTTTCAACAACTCTTCAGTCAAAAATTACGATCCATAAAAAGCTTACACTCTCAGTGATCAGAAACTTGAGAGTAATTGTTGTTGTATGTCCCTACTTATTATTTACTATTTCTTGCTTCCTTTGAGTCTCCATAAACTTTGTTACCTATTGTTTTCTGCATATTTTCTTAACGACTACAAGTACAATGACGAAATTGGGAAAATTGAAATTCGGTGACCAAATTTAAATTTGAGTCTAACCCAATGATAAAAAATATTTTTTACCCATAAAGTTTTGGAATTATGATATTTTTGGTGAATTTTGAAAACTTTGAAAACTAGATTTTAGTTTTTAGTTTTCAATTTTCAAATTTCTTTAAGAACTTCTTTGGTAACTAATTTTAGACTAATGCATTAGGCTAAAATTGTTTATCTTATTAGAGGCATTAGGCAATTATAGAATAAACTTCTTTCGGGGTTGTTTGATAACCATTTCATTTTTAGTTTTCAATTGTTTATCTTATTTTCTCTCTCTCTCTTTTTTTTTTTTTAAGTGATAGGAAATTTTTGAGCTTCTTCGTATGATTTTTTCAATTTTTCAATTAAGTCATGTCAAATTCAACATGAAACTAGTCATTATGTGTAGACTAAGCTTGAAGCAATATATTTCAGAATTTTCAGAATCTTGAAATACATTCCAATTCCAATCCTTTTTCTTTTTCAGAATTTTTGGATTTCGGAACTTTCGAATCCCTAGTTCTATCCGATTCCGATATGAAAATTTCCTATTTTGGCGAGTATGCTACTAAAATCCACCCCCAAAATGCTACTAAACAAACCCTAGAGAACTAGGGATGAGACAAAACCTTGCAAAGCAATGAGCAAACAAAACTCAACAAAAAGTTGGAAGGGAAAATTCTGAAATATGTAAGTTCCAAAATTTTCGATTTTTATGTTGAAATTCCGAAATTCTTTGGAACGAAATTGGAAAAGAATTTTCGTTCCAAATTCTTTTGGGAAGGAATTGGAATCAGCTTTTTCGATCTGATCCATCCGAAAATCAACCCTAGGTAAATGTCCATGTTTTGGAGGTGGAGCGGTTGGATTTTGTTGGAACTACAATCAATTGGAATCCTCTGCTGGTTTCAAAAGTAAAGTTCGCAAGTAGACACGAAATAGAAAAAGTTTGAAACGTACTTAAATTCCATTTTGTAAGCAAAATTCACTCATGTGAATCAACTGGAAAGATTCCATCAGACAAAACCCAAAAAACAAGTTTGATTCAACAAGATAAACTTAATACTTTCAAAAAACAAAATGGTAATTACATGGTTTTCAAATAAAAGAAGTGTTTCGAATTAAAGAAAAATTAAAGAAATGAGATTATGAGAGTAAATATTCTTGCATTTATTGCTACTGCACTGTTTATTCTAGTTCCTACCGTTTTTTAACTTATAATATACGTAAAAACAGTCAGCTAGCCTTTTACAAAGTTCATAATGATACTATTTATTACCATTTAATCAAAATCTAATTCTAAACTGAAATAATTTGTTGCATGCAGAAGAGTAATATTTTTTATTGGGACAGTCTTTATAAAAATTTTAATAGAGATTGACATGTTAATTTATTAACACTTGGTATACGTCAAGTACTTTTAGGGATACTGTATGAAATTCTTTTCCTACTATCACGTCATATTACAAATTCTCTTGTTATAATACAGTGCACGGTACACCATCTCAAATTTTGAGTTATTCAAAACAACTCAAAACAAAATAAGATTATTAGTACAAATTCTGGAGATTCATTTTTGCTCCATTAGGGATGTGTTTCTGGTACGAGTTGCTGTACCTTGCAGCCCCAAGGTGGTGCAGCTCGTCAGTGATTCACTGTGCTTGCCCAAAGATTATTCTTCATTGCTTAAGAATGGAAATGACCAAATCAATCAAACATGTCATTTATGTGGCATATATGAATAAATTCAACAATACCACGCTATTTGGTAAATAAAATTTGGTGAACAAATTTAATGTACCTAATTGTACTCGAGAAAAAAAGTAAGGACGAAGAGAAGACTTTGAGGAAAAGCAGGTCCCATAATTACATCCACCAACTAATTAACCACAAATGGGAGGATAGTGAGGAGCGGCCGCTGCTTCTAAAAACAAAGAGCAAGACCAGTTTCAAACTAGCTAGAAGGTGAAAAATGAAAAAAAAAGAGAAAGTCATCATGCACTGAACTTTCTAGGGTGCAGGTGGAGGTGGAAAGTCACCATCAATGTTAAGGAGGGATTGAACTCTTTGGTAGTATGAATCCATATGACATTAACTAGTCGTTAACGAATCTAAATTTAGTTGGTAGAATGAATTTTAGTTGATATATTTAGTTTGTGGTTCTCTTTTTGCTAACCTAATTAAGATTTATAAGTTACTGACAAATAGGGCTATGCATAATGCATTTAATTCCTTACTAGTAGTGAAGATTTGATCAAAGTAGCTCGAATTTTGCTCCAAGCTATTTTAGGCGTCAAGGAGTTGGATTCCTAAGCAAGACGAAAAGAAGATAGGAGGCTCTCTTCCACACAACATATCTCAACATATTTCAAACTGATTACAACTGATTTCCCTAAACAAATTTCATACATATATGTTGAAGATTGTTCTGCCATCTGCTGCTATTATTTTCCAAACGACGTACTATTCCCGTTGTGATTCTACTTGATCGCTGCAAATACAATCAATTTGAGTTGACAACTCCTTAGCTCGAATCAACCCTCTTGTTGATTTGCTTTTTACTTAATTTCCCCCCCAATTTAGTCAAGTCTTGTTTTTACTACATTTGAGATGCGTGGAATTCGCACCACCAATCAAAGTGTTGGCGTGACTTGTGAATATTGACTTATTTTCCTTACACACCAAGGATTCTTATTTTATTTGTAATTGATTTACTTTAATTCCTGATTTCCTACTGTAAATAGATTTATGAATTTATTATTTACTTGCCCATTCAGGTTTTGTTGTATTATAAATATGACCTCCTACAAGGAGAAGAATACATAGAAAATTCCCACAAACAAATATTCTCTTATAGTTTTCATATTTTAGCCCCGAATTTGATCATGAATCAGGATCCTATTTTGATGACCCCGAACCCGATCCGGAATCAGGATCCTATTTTGACGACCCCAACCCCGACCTCGACTATGACGATGACGACCCGACTCGACTCTAAAGACGACCTCGACCCCAACTCCGATGATGACCACAACCCGAATTTGTCTATGATTCAGACCTCGATCCCGATTTCGACTCGACTCAGCCCAGACTCGGCTCAGATCCCAATCCGAATTCCTACTCTACCATCTTATGCATCTTTGGCTGCACAGATTATGACTTCTCGACTAATGACACCGACACATGGACTAGATTGCGCATATTGTGGTGATCCGAGACACACTCGTGAGACTTGTTTTAAATTGCATGGCTACCCCGATTGGTGGGCTACTCTTAAAGATCGAGGACAATGCAATACGACCAGTAATGGTACTGGTTATGGATTCCATACTTCCGATAAGATTGATTCCGGAGTTGGATAATTGATTCGGTGCAAGATCATATGATGTTTGATCTGATGATTTTCTAAATACTACAACCTCGGCGAACCTCAGTACAAAATGCCAATAGCGTTACTTATCCCGTGGCGCAATGTTGCACTCTCATCCTCTCTCACACTGTCTAATACTTTACTTGTTCCATCTTTATCCACTAAATTGTTGTCCGTTAGTCAGCTTACTGAACAATTGAATTGTTGTGTACTCATTTACCCGAGTTTTTGTTTGCTTCAGGATATTCACACTAAGGAGATTCTTGGTCGTGGTACTAAGAGAGGGAGGCTATATTATGTCGATGACTTCAATCCTGGCATGACTAACAGTGTGGCGCATCCCTTTGATAGCAAATAAAAGCAAATTTGGTTGTGGCACCGTCGATTGGGACATCCGTCTTTTAGTTATATGAAGCATCTTATACCAAATTTATTCTCAGGTTTCAAGGACTCCGACTTCACATGTGATACTTGTATTTTGGCTAAGAGTCACCGCATGCCCTACCCGTTGAGTACGAACAAGTGTACTACTCCATTTACGTTATTCACTCTGATGTCCGGGACCTTCACCTATCACTGCTTCTTCTGGTGTTCGATGGTTTGTCACATTCATAGATGATTGTACACGGATGACATGGCTTTATTTGCTGAAAAATAAAAACGAAGTGTTTTTCCATTTTCAGTCATTCCACAAAAAGATGAAAACTCAATTTAATGCTCAAATCCAGATTCTTCGCTCCGACAATGGTAGAGAATTTGTCAATCATGAAGTTCAGACTTACTTCCAACAACATGGAATTATCCATGAGACGACTTGCCCTCAGACACCGCAACAAAATGGTGTTGCTGAACGAAAGAATCGACATCTTCTTGAAACCGCCCGAGCACTTCTGGTTGGTGCTCATGTTCCTCGCCATCACTAGGATGATGCTACTGTCACTGCAGTTCACCTAATCAACCGCATGCCTTCTGGTGTATTGACCTTTAAAACTCCCTTACAGGTGCTTGCGCAACACAGACCTCTGCCATCTGTTTTGGTACTCACACCCCGAATCTTTGGATGTGTGGCTTTCGTTCATCTCCACAAAAATCAACGTAGCAAACTTGATCCATGTGCGCTTCGTTGTGTTTTTGTGGGTTATGCCACTCATCAGAAAGGCTACCGTTGTTATCACCCTCCTACCCGACGTACCTATGTCACTTTGGATGTGACCTTCGGAATCTGAGCTATTCTTCCATGACCCATCATCCAATTCTACGCTTCAGGGGGAGATACTGAAATGAAGAGCAGAATTGGAGCAACTTGGAAAACGAAGAAATTCTCCTATGTACAGAAATGATTGATCATCCCGAGTCTGGAGCACAAGATTACTCTCTGCCGAAAAGCTACCAATCGCCCATTTATAGTGATCAATTACCTGACCCACCTGATCCATATGAAGATATTTCTAATCCGAGTCTCACACCTGTAGACAATACAGAACAACAAGATGAAGACCCCTTCTAACTCAACAGTACCAACAGACCAATCTCTTGAGAATATCCTTGAGGTAACTACTCCTACTAGACTTGTGCATTTAGAGGATAAAACAATTGGATATCAATTACCTTTCAGACAAAATCGTGGGAAGCCACCAAACCGCTATTCACCTGATATTGGCAAGACATCCAAGTATCCAATTGCAAATCATGTATCTACTGAGAAGCTGTCTGAACCACTCAAGGCTTTTGTGCATCAGTTGTTTGCTATCCATATTCCAACCAAGGTCTCTGAAGCATTGAAAGATCCTAAGTGGGTCCAAGCTATAAAAGATGAGATGAAAGCTTTTGAGAAAAATCAGACTTGGACATTGAAGACTATACCACGAGGAAAAAAGACTATCGGATGTAGATGGGTGTTTACTATAAAACACAATGCAGATGGATCTATCGAGCGATACAAGGCAAGACTTGTGGCAAAAGGGTATACACAGACCTATGATATAGACTATGAAGAAACCTTTGCTCCAGTTGCAAAGTTAAACACCGTCAGAGTCTTATTGTCCCTTGCAGCTAATTTGGATTGGCCACTACACCAGTTTGATGTAAAAATGCTTTTCTACATGGCGAACTCACGGAGGAAGTGTACATGGACATTCCTCCTGGTTATAATACTATTCAGATCGAACAGTTTGCGCTACAGCATTGTATGGGTTGAAACAGTCACCACGTGCATGGTTTGGACGGTTCACCATGGCAATGAAGAACAATGGTTTCAAACAGTGCAACTCAGATCAGACTTTATTCTTGAAACATCGGAAAGGGAAGGTAACAACATTAATAATTTATGTTGATGATATGATTATAACTGGGAATGATAAACAGGAAATATCACAAATACAAGACTATCTGCTACAGAGTTTGAGATGAATAATCTAGGTGGACTCAAGTATTTCTTGGGAACCGAGGTGGCTCGATCGCAGCAAGGCATATTTCTCTCTCAAAGGAAATATGTCTTGGACTTGTTGATGCATTACAGAATGCTAGATTGCAAACCTGCGGACACTCCTATTGTTCAGAATCATCATCTTGGAGAATATCCGAATCAAGTTCCAACTAACAAAGAAAGATACCAAAGGTTAGTGGGAAGATTGATCTATTTGCCACATACTCGACTGACAAAGGCTTATGCAAGTGAGCGTTGTCACAATTTATGCACTCTCCAAGTGAAGACCACATGAATGCAGTTCTTCGGATACTTAGATATTTGAAGTCTGCACCTGGAAAAGGACTTATATTCTCAAAGCATGGTCATTTAAATATTGATGGTTATTCAAATGCAGATTGGGCAGGTAATGTAACAGATAAAAATCCACATCGAAGTTACTTCACATTCGTGGGAGGTAATTTGGTGACATGGAGGAGCAAGAAAGCAGAATGTAGTAGCTTTATCCAGGTCACGAAGCCGAGTTCAGAGGCATGACTAAAGGGAATTGTAAACTTCTTTGGTTAAGAAAGTTGCTTACTGAACTTGGGTATAAACCTACATCTACAATGAATCTCTTTTGTGACAACAAGGCTGTTATAGCCATTACACAGTAATCCGGTTCAAAGCATGATCGTACTAAACATGTTGAGAAGGATCGACACTTCATCAAAAAGAAGCTTGAGGCTAAAGTGTTTCAGTTTCCTTTTGTGAAATCTGAGGATCAATTGGCGGATATTTTGACAAAGGCGATTTCCAGTAAAGCATTCCACAATTCACTGGATCAGTTGGGCATTGGCGACATCTATGCACCAACGTGAGGGGGAGTGTTGGCGTGACTTGTGGATATTGACTTACTTTCCTTACACACCAAGGATTCCTATTTTATTTGTAATTGATTTACTTTAATTCCTGATTTCCTACTGTAAATAGATTTAGGAATTTATTATTTACTTGCCCATTCAGGTTTTGTTGTATTATAAATATGACCTCCTACAAGGAGAAGAATACATAGAAAATTCCCACAAACAAATATTCTCTTATAGTTTTCATATTTTAGCACAAAGTACATCAAACTTAGTTAGCCTTTCCTCAAGGATGGACGTGGTCTTGAAGTAGTCGTACTTCTTTATGTCTCTATCGCACTTTGAGCGGCCAAGTGTTTCGGGCTATTGAAAATCATGGTCGGATTTGAAGCTTGCGAAGAAATTGTGGATGGGCTTGTGAGGAGATTGCGACCGGGCTATGCGAAGAGATTGTTATTAAAAATTGTGGTTTTTACTTCTTTTGTAAAAACTTTTGTAATTAAAAGAAAATATATTTTCCTTTTTCTATAAAATTCCTATACAAAACTTTTGGATATAAATAATATATAAACTAAAGATTAAACAGTAAAGTAAAATAAAGATTCAAATAAATAAATAAATAAAAGATAAGATTAAGAAAGCAAACCTGGTATAGTGAAAGCACGTCAAAAACGCTGTCCTAAAGCCTTTGTAGCCTCCTTACGTGCAGGTAATGACGGTCTATAAGACTCCAAGATACAACCCCAATACACAGGCTTAAAGTCTGCTATGAGCATGTTCACAGTCGGATAGAAATCTCCAAGCCACAGAACCGTTGCCCAAAAATAATATAGAAAGTATGGAATATATGAAAGTATGAGAATAGAGAAATCTAATTTTAGTATTTTAAATGTGAAGGAGGAGAGGCCTTTTATAGGCATCCAAAACTCGTAACCTCCAGACACATTTAACTAGAAAAGTTGGTGGCAATGAATAGAAAATAAAAATTGAAAATTAAACAATTTGTAATTCCTATAATAAATAAAAGAAATAGCCAAAAATTAAAACAGAAAATAAAACGTTTTAAAATTTAAAACCCTTTCAAATAATAACAATCCCCCACAAAGGGTTTTAAAATTTTAAAATAGTAAAATATAAAGAAAATATACATATGGGCAACATAATACTATGCAATAGGTGTAGGTGCCTTCTAGGCTTGAACCTTCAGTTAGTGATGATAGTTTCCATTTGAGGAACCTAAGTGTACACAGTATTGAACTCGGCACCTTTGACCAAACTTCAACATATCCCTATATAAACCTCACCAAGCGAAGACAGAAAACACACAACATCAGACAAACAAACCTACTTTTCGTCTTGTACTTTTCTTTTCCTAGACTTAGGATTTTATTTTTCAAGCACCTAGTGTAATGAGTTCTTCCTTTTTCTAGTGTAAGTTTATATTTTTCTTGTCATTTAAATTCTTGTTTGATTTATATTTCTTGTCATTTAAATTCAAGTTTATTCCGATTCCTCTACATTTCTTTGTTATCGGACTTCAATTAAATTTAATTTCAAGTTTGTTTATTTTATCGTTCTTATCGATTTTATTTCATTCTTGCTTTATTTATCACTTTGATTTATTTTATCGCACTTCAATTCTTGTCTTTACGTTTATACGCATATTTAGTTTAATTTCATTTTTACATAAAACCCTAAAAATCACAAAAAAATCCGTACGAAACCTAACCATCCTCGAGCCCGAGGAAGTGAAAAAATCTAGGCAAAGAGGAGGTTCCTTGCTTGGCCGATCAATCGTTTAGTCAGAAGTTAGAAGCGCAACACATCCATTTAGTCACATTCCATTCAAGCCCAAATTCGGGGCCTGGTGGTGGCACGCCCCGCACTCAAAAGAAGAAGGACCAAATGTTCCTTCCGTCAGCAGTCTCGGCTGAGAAGAGGGAAACATAATTTGCACGCCCAGTGGGACACACTATATGAGTGACCGAAATGAGTGGCAACATTCTTATCAGTCGATGAACTATAACGGCTATTATTCTTATGGCTCGAATAGCCAATCCATTGGCCAATACCATGGCAAATATAATTTTACCCATAAAGGTAGGCCTAACAACCACTATGACTTAAGTAGTCAATTTGGTGACCAATATAGTGGGCATAACTATGTTGGAGGATTTGGTGACCAATATGATGAGCACAACCATATTGGCGGATATGATCCTATGAACCAAAATGGTTCAAATGAACAAAATGGCTTTGGTGGCCAAACCAATCAAGGTGGCTATAACGGCTAATATGATTCTATATATCAATATGGATTTGGTAGCCAGTTCAATGGCCAACATGACGGAAACAACAATTATAGCCAAAATAATATGATATATCAAAATTATGCGAACGGCCAACATGATTATAATGGCCAGTACAATCAAGTGGCCAGAGTACAATACACTTACCCAGATGCCCAAAATAATATGGCCAATATCTATTATCGGCCTAGTTATGGCTCCCACCAAACGAATCATCCTAATGGCTATAATGGCCAAAATGTTCTTAGCGTAAGTGAGAGGCCATATGCTCTGACAAGTTCTGGAGGGAGTTCCAAGGTGATATGTCGAATATGCGATATGCTGACTTGTCGCTCGGCATTGTGTACCGAAGGTTGGTGTGGGTGCCAGTTGAAGGTGCTTTGCCGTCTTAACCGTATGTGAATTAGTGGAGTATGTCGATCGACCTTTCGGCATGACTCCTTGAGCTGGTCTGGGCCTTTGTTTACATTCCACGTGTCAAGACGTGAGTGGGGGGGTCAGATATGGTACAAACACTCAATATATCATAAGTCATTCACATCAAACTATTCCGACGCAAAGATTCTTCACTTACCTATAAAGATTCTTCATGCTCATTTGCATCCCATCCTTTCTTTCCTTCTTTTATCCACCACTTCAATATGTACTTAGATGGTATCTCAGTAACCTCTTTTACATTCAACACCGTTAGAGCATGATGACATAATAAACCATTCAAACATCTTGCAACTATATAAGACATTGAAATTTAAAGAGTTCAATTGGACAACATGCACTCTTTTGCGACCCTCCTCATTAAGCTCAAAGGTTTGGAGTGTTCCATCACTTCCAGTTTGATGCATTCTTACCGCTAAACTATCAATAACCTTAGTCTCAAATAATTTAAAAAATTTATCATGTAGACATTAACAGCATGAAGCAGAAGTCCACTTTTTTTGGCAGCTCTAGAAGGTAATCCCTGATTGCATCGAAAAGTTTCTTCCAACTCTCGCGACCTCATACCATATGTTTGTTTATCATAATGATGCAAAAATTTAGTAAGCCTCATTGTTTTAGTACAAATATGATGAAAAACATTATTCATACTCTCACTTCTTTGAGAAGCTTTGATCCTGACAGTGAAAGTATCTAGGCTAAACACTGGACACCATTTTTCACAAAGTTGATATAAGGTCTTAAGCCATGTGTTATCTGCAAGGTCAAACTTTGAAATCATTTCATTCCAAGTACACTCAAATTCAGACTTTGCCTCACCTCCTTCAAGACACTTGTTGAATAACCTCTTAAACTCTGGAATGGCATAGTAACTTGCCAACTTTAGTGTTGCATTTCTTGATATGTGCCATGTGCATAAACGATGACATGTCCCAAGAAAAATTGTGGAGATGGAATTTGCCATTGCCTGACATTGATTAGTATAAATGTTTATAGGTTTTTGATTTCCCATGGATTCTAAGAATGTCTCAAACAACCACAAAAATGTAGGAATCTTTTCATCCAACAAAAAAGCACAGCAAAACAGCACATTATGCCAATGATGGTTAACCCCTACAAAAGGAGTGCAAATCATGTTGTACATGTTGGTTCAATATGTAATATCAAATACGATCACGTCCCCAAAGCACTCATACCAAGTCTGGATCTTCCATTCCTTCAAAAAAAAGTCTGTCATTCGGTTTTCTTGATCTACTTGCACTGTGTAAAAGAACATTGGATCTTTAACTTGCTTGTGCTTGAAAAGATTGATCAAGCTCTGAGCATTGCATGCTTCAAGTAGATTCATTTTTTCCCTACAGACAAAATTGTAGCAATCTGTCTTTGTAAATCCAATATTTTGAAATCCGCATACTTCTTCTGCTAAATATGAGTATGTATTTGAAGTTCTTATACCTGGACTCACCATGGTTTTAATCACACCCTTATGAGATTCTAAAATTTTACGATTTGATCGCAAAACTTGTCTTTCATATGGTCTTGCAAGCTTATGATTGTGATTAGGATTAAAGGTAGAAACTTTCCACACATCATCATCCAATGAAAATCGAATTCTGGCTTTACACCCTGTTTTGGTCTCTAGTCTATCAATTGCTTTCTCTTTACAAGGGTCACAATCTTCTCTAAAACCTTCTTTTGAACACACAAAATTAAGTTGTCTCACAACTCCATATTTGTCATATCTTTTTTGTTTTCTTCGAATGCTAAAGCAAATGCTTGCACCATACTCATTATAGAGATCATAAGCTTCTTGCTCGTTGTACACAATCTTCCCAAACAAATTTTCATCGGAAGATTCTTCAAGATTCCCAAACGTTGGATATTTTTCTTGATCGTTGCTTTTGGTGTTTTCTTCATCACTTCCGAGATCAATGACTACATTATTCAACAAAAGAAATCATTTTTGTGAAATGATAATGAATAACTATAGGAAGAAATAATTTTCGTAGCATATAACACAAAAATAAATTTTAAAAATCAATAAATTGAGTAGATTAGAAGGTAATATAACATATCAATGATAATAACTATAGGAAGCAGTAAAAAGAAAGAAAATATTTATCCAAACAAAGCGCAACACAGACCACTGATCTATGATATTTTTATTCTACTGTGCAAATATGTTGTAATAGTAATTTAAAATGTAAAGAAACACTTGTACCATAAAAAAAGAAAAAAAATATAGAAATTAAAACCAATGTTCAAAGAACCTGGAGCAAAGCCAATATAATAATCCAATGAACCAAAAATCATGAAACAGTAACTCAAAAGTAACCTGGACCAAAGCCAATAAAAAAAAAAATACATGTTGACTCAAAAGTAACTCAAACTACAATATAATAATCCAATGAAACGAAACTGTCTCGAAAACTAAAAAAGTAAAGACATGTGGAAGTAGGGTGCAAGTCATCATCTTTTTCTTTGTCCATGGATAGAGTAATTTGAAAACGTACAGAGGCTACTATCCCTAACGGCAAAAGGGTTTTGTCAGAGAAAATTTGTATCTTTAGGGTTTTGTTTGGAAAACTAAAAATTGATAAATAAAAAATGGAAAGATTCTCGATTGCAGCAAAAGGCTAATGAAATTAAAAGTGACTTGCAACCTTAAGGCTAAAAATAAATTATTACACGTGTCTCATTCCCATTGGTACACCAGCCAATGGTGTACAGGTACCTACAAAAATTTCTCCAACTTAACACCCCTTAACAACATGTTACAAACCAAAATAGAGACAAGACCACTCTGCGAGCCTTTGGCGAACCCGAGATGCACCGTTGGAAAAAGCTTTAGAGTCGCGGATATTGCCCCTTTGCTATGCCTTGTTGTGCCTGGACTATTTGAACAAATGGTGAGCGGCGACCTTTCTTTCATTCTTTGTCTTCTGCTGGAAATACTATTTTCGACCAATAGTCATTGGTTGAAAATATAGCACATAAGTATTTGCGACCATATTTATGGTTGGAAATGAATTTGTATAGTTGTTCTGAAAATCCATTTTCGACAGAAATATAAGCAATATAGACAGAACATGGGCATTGGGAATAAATTATTTCTGATGGTCGAAAAAAACTATTTCCAACATGCGTTTTCCGACGACTCCCGACGACAAATTGCAGTCGAAAAAGGGTATTTCCGATAGTAGAACGTCTTTTTCAACGACAAACCACCCTCACTAAAGGCATTCTGTTTTGTAGTGGTTTTGGACTAGACCTAAAAAAAATTTAAAAAAAAAACAAACAAATAAACTAAAGCAGTTGTACCTTATAAGCATAAGAGTTCTGAAAGATGGCCCAAGTTGAAATTAAGTGATACGTTCCAACTATAACTCTTGAAGAATACTTAATTTGATTTTAATTCCCATAAAAGAGAAGCCGTGAAGAAGCCTGGCTTCCCATAAAAGAGAAGCCTTGAACAAACCTGGCGTGGGCATTACCTTGAAAAGGAGGATGCTCTTGCTTTGCTGCAGTTCAACTTCAAATGTAATTTTTTTGGGTATGTTTGTTATTACTTTTGGGAATTTTTTGTATTCGTATGATCAGTAACAAACTCGAAGAGGAAGAGATTGTGCAACACACAACTCAAGGTATGATCAATTATGATTTGTTTGTTTAATTGATAATTTGATTTGCATTTTAATTAGATTAATTTATTACTTAATATAAATTGTGGTAATTATTATATAAATTGGCATGAATTTTGTTCATATTAATTAATATGAATTTTGATTTTACTCTACATTTTCTCTTTGAGAATGAGGTCTACATCTTTGAGGGAGAGAGAGAGAAAGAGAGAGAGAGAGAGAGAGAGAGAGAGAGAGAGAGTGTGTGTGTGTGTGTGTGTGTGTGTGTGTGTGTGTGTGTGTGTGTGTGTGTGTGTGTGTGTGTGTGTGTGTGTGTGTGGTCTTCTTCTTATTCTCTGCATTTGCAGCTTGATATGGTTTGACTTTTCAAATGAGGTTTTCAAATAGCTTTTAAAATATGCTTCTTCTTTTTTCGAAATCTACTTCACCATTGAGAAATTTTGAGAGTAAAACTTATACTATGCATTCTCTAAGGTTTTTCATTGTGAGATTTTAAAAATGCTTTTTTAAAACCTGTAGTGCTTTTTATAATCTGCAACTGGGTTCAATTATGACTAGTCATCTTCTTTTGTCCGCATCTGGGTTCATTATGACTAGTCATCATCTTTAGTCTAGATTAGATTCTTGATTGATTTTTTCAAGAGTAGGGTTTCTTGAAGGAATTGACCCCTTCATCTCAAAATCTATATTTCATTATGTTTGTTCGATCTAGAGCTGAGTCGCCAGTGCCATGAAGTGAAGGAGCTGATGGACTGGCTGCCACTTACATGACGAACTAGCAACTAGCTCAACCAAGTTGGAGAAGAAGATTGCACAGAGGAGGCATAGCTTGTTTCCTAAATAGATCTAGGATTTCTTGAGCTTGCTTGTGTATTTTCTGTAAGAATCTTCTTTGCTTAGTGTATTTTCTGTAAGAATCTTCTTTGCTTGTGTATTTTCTGTAAGAATCTTCTTTGCTTGTGTATTTTCTGTAAGAATCTTCTTTGCTTAGTGGATTTCCCAGTGGTGGGTTTCTAGGTGAACAATTTTCTGGTTTTGTTGTTCATGATTTTCTGGGATTGTGCTCTTGCTGTTGACAAGTCATCTTCTGATGTTGATGTTTTTCTCGGTTTGTGTTCTTACTATTGACTAGTCATCATATGATATTTGTTGTTCGTAATGTTATGATGTATTCACACACTTACCAAATTAGTTGTTGCTAGCACAGTGGACGTCTAGATTGACGGATCCTTCTGAGTGCCTAGGTTGTCACTAATAATCTTCTACGCTTGCAGGTATTGATTGTTGTTCTTTGTGTGTGTGTGTGCTTGTTGCTAGTTACTAGTAAAAAAAAATCCTTGCGCGACCAAATTTTGCGCAAGCGAAAAACTATTAAATCGCTCAAAGTCACTTTGCGCAACGAAACTCAAAACTTTGTCGCTCAAAGTCTTGCGCAACCAAATTTTGCGCGACGAAAAACAATTCGTCACCCAAAGTGACTCTGTGCGACAAACTTTTGCGCGACGACAATGCATCGTTGCTCAAAGTGACTTTGTGCGACGAAACAATAAACTTCGTTGCACAAAGTTTTGAGCGATGAAGTGTGTTTAAATCGTCGCGCAAAGTCTTTACAAAAAGAAAAATAAAATTATTTTTTAAAATCTTTGCATGACGTAATCCAAACATTTTGTTGCCTAAACCAATTTATTTTTGTTTTTTATTTTGTATGCATAACACTTAAGAAATTAAACGGTATATATATTTATTAAGTAGCTTTAAATTTATTATTTTAGTTCGGATATGACTTTTGTTAGAAAAATATATTATTGTAGTTCGGTTTTTGTTAGAAAATATATATTTTAATTTGATGATCGAATTAGTTCATTGTATTCATATAGGGTCAAGGAGTGTAGCTGTAAAAAATCATCAAAATCGGAGTTAAAATAACCGTTAAATCGTGATTTTTCATTTATAACCGTCGAAAAGTTTTGTCTCATTACTTGATCTCTGAATGTTCATTTTTTCCAATTTTTGGCTTATATGATCTCGAAGTATAAACAAACAAGTTGGACGGTTGGATTGGATTGTTAAAACTAGTTTCGTTGAATGCGGACGCCATCAAAACAATATGTTCACTAACAATTAGGAGTTTATTTATACTTTCGTTAAATATAACATAAGATTTTGTGGTATCCACTAATGTAAATATTTTAAATTAAAGATCAAATTCAGTCATTGTATTCATATAGGGTCAAGGAGTGTAGCTGTAAAAAATCATCAAAATCGGAGTTAAAATAACCGTTCAATTGTGATTTTACATTTATAATCATCGAAAAGTTTTTTCCCATTACTTGATCTCTGAATGTTTATTTTTTCCGATTTTTAGCGTATATGATCTCGAAGTATAAACAAACAAGTTTGACGATTGGATCGTTGAAACTAGTTTCATAGAATGCATATGCCATCAAAATAATATATTCACTAACAATTCAGAGTTTATTTATATTTTTGTTAAATATAACAGAAGATTTTGTGGTATCCACTAGTGTAAATATTTTAAATTGAAGATCAAATTCAGTCATTGTATTCATATAGGATCAAAGAGTGTAGCTGTAAAAAAAATCATCAAACTTGGAGTTAAAATAACCGTTAAATTGTGATTTTTCATTTATAACCATCGAAAAATTTTGTTCCTGATCTCTGAATGTTTATTTTTTCCGATTTTCAGCGTATATGATCTCGAAGTATAAACAAACAAGTTTGACGGTTGGATCGTTGAAACTAGTTTCGTAGATTGTGTATGCCATCAAAACAATATATTCACTAACATTTAAGAATTTATTTATATTTTCGTTAAATATAACACAAGATTTTGTGGTATCCACTAGTGTAAATATTTTAAATTGAAGATCAAATTCTGTCATTGTATTCATATAGGGTCAAGGAGTGTAGTTGTAAAAAATCATCAAAATCGGAGTTAAAATAACCGTTAAATCGTGATTTTTCATTTATAACTGTCGAAAAGTTTTGTCCCGTTACTTGATCTCTGAATGTTTATTTTTTCCGATTTTTGGCGCATACGATCTTGAAGTATATACAAACAAGTTTGATGGTTGGATTGTTGAATGGTTTGTGTGTGTATATATATATATATACTTATTTATTTATTAAGTAGCTTTAAATTTATTTATTTTGTGCGTATAACACTTAAGAAATTGAATAGTATATATATTTATTAAGTAGCTTTAACCTTATTTATATTTTAAATCGTAAAATAAAATTATTTTATTTTTTATTATTCATAACAATTATGTTTATAAATATTGCGCTACGAACCAATTTTTCGTCTCCCAAAAGTTTGCTCAAAAGTTCGTCGCGCAAAACTCTAAAAATTTAGGCGGGTACCAAAAATGAGACGCTAGATTTTTATTTTTATTTTTAATTTTTTTTAGACTTTGTGCGCCCAATAATCCAATATTTTTCGTCGCGTAAAACTTTAAAATTTTGGGCAGGTACCAAAAATGGGACGCAGGAATTTTTTTTATTTTTTAGACTTTGCTCGACCAATATTTGTCGTCGGACAAAACTTTGCGCGATCAATAATCTAATATTTTTCGTCGGGCAAAACTTTGCGCAACCAATATTCCAATATTTTTCGTCGCGCAAAGTCATACCTTTTTTAAAACCAAAATAACACCACCATTTTCTTAATGTCTTTATTTACTCTTTCCCTCCCTCCAAATCCCACCCTTTCTCTCACACTCACTCCTCTCACTTAACCTCTCATCTCTGTCTTCACTATCTCTCACTCTCACTCACTCTCTCATCTCACTTTTCACTATCTCTCACTCTCACTCATTCTCTCATTTCTCTCTCAATATCTTCTCTAATTCTCTCACAGTCACTTCTCCCTCTCAATCTTGCCAAAAGGTATATTCTCTCCAAATTTTAATTTTTTTTCATTATTATGTGTTTTTGGAGTAAGTTTTGAGTTTGTGTGGGGTTTGGGGTTGAGTATAGGGTGAGGATTGGAGTTTGGGTTGGATTTGTGGTATAACAATCTTAGGGGAGATTATGCCCTTTTTTTTTTTTTTTTTTTTTTTGTTATTTGACCATATTTGTTTTTTTGTAGGGAATCGTCGAGACTTTGTGACTAAAGTTGAGGATTAGGACGCTATCAACACATATCATCCGCCACTACCACCACAATAGGCTTGTATTAGGATTTTATTATTGTACATTGTTAATTTATGTGTACATTTTGAATATTATATATATATTTATTGGATAATTTGATCACTAATTTTCATATGTAATTTTATTTTGAATATGTCAATTTAAATTAAAATAAATAAAACAAAAATCATACAATTAAATTAAATTTAAAAAGTAAAAATTTGAAAAAATTAATATAATTAAAGTAATATTAAAGAAATAATAAAACAAAAAGTCAAAAACCTTGCTCGACAAAATATTTCGTCGTGCAAACTATTAAATTAGTTTATTTTAATTAAAAAATTTTAAAACACAAAAAATATTTCGTACCACAAATATTTGCATGACATTAATATTCATCACGCAAAACTCTAAAAATTTGAGCGGGTACCAAAAATGGGACGAGGGAAATTTTTTATTTTTTATTTTTAAAATTTTTTTAGACTTTGCGTGACCAATATTTTTCGTCTCGCAAAACTTTGCTCAAGCAATACTTTTCATCACGCAAAACTTTGCAAGACCAATACTTTTCGTCCCGCAAGTTTTGTCCGACGAATATTTTTTCGTCGCGCAAAGTCTTTCTTCACGATCTTTGCGCGATGAAGTTTCTGTAGTGCTGAAAATTGTGCAACTAAAGTATACTTTGTGTGACAAAATACTCTTCATCGTGCAAATTGTAAAATGTAGTAGTGAGTTTTTATGACTAATAGTTGACTATAGTAATATTTGTTGATTTTTTTTTTTGTCTATCTAGTAATATTTGTCTCTGGTTAAATTTAAAGTTTGTGGATATTGTTAAGTCCGTTAGATTGGCATTTAATTTACCCCCCTTCACCTAAGTACCAATTTCAATTATGGTGCTGCTTCCATCCCCTTTGCGGAAGACGATAGCCTTGTATTGTAAATTGGTTTGATTTTGTGATGTGGGGAAGACTATTATACTAGATTGTACTGGTTTTAGTTTAATCTTCTCTGTGTTTGTGGTAATTTGTTCCTTTAAATGACATTTTCGGCCTTTGTATTCTCTGTTTGTTTCCTTCCCATTTATGAGTTTTGAATGAACATGATTGATTACGACCAAAAAAAAAAACACCTGTCCTAGCGAGGGTAATTACTATGGCACACCAATGCAGCTTAAATGCTAAGATCCCATAATCAGAAGTAACAACGAAATAATCTATAAGTTGAGTAATTGATGTTCTTTTCCAAATTACTTAGGTCGGCAGGTTAATTTAGGCTATACAATATTTAGGCAAGAGTTCATATCAAATTAATCATTGATTAAAATCAAAGCCGAGGGAACATAAGTTTCTCATGTTGCTAAATAATTTGATACGAGAACCTTTAACATAATACAACATCAACATCGTGAATCGTGTGGAAAAGAACAAAATGCATCAAACACAAATTAAAGAAGTAAAACAAGAGGGGGACTAATTTAATCATATCTCATCTCATATACATTCACCGTACATTGCATATGTCCATTTTACATTGGACCAATATGCATTTTTCATGTGCTTATGGAAGTTAGTCAACAAAAGATGAGTGTTTCAGTGGCTAGCCTATAGTTTTACAATCCTATCACTTTCTTGTACACTCACTAAATTGTTCGTATTCAAAAAGTTATGCATGTGCACTTACGTGTAAGGGTACGTGTATTTGATTGTCATTATGCAATCATGAGTGTGCACTTAGAAAATGCGTTTTTCTTGTGGGCATATATATATCCATTGTTCTGAGATTTTATCATGAGATGGCCTATAACGTTCATTTCAACTCTAACAAGGTATGCAAACAGTTGAAATTGACGTTAATTTGCATGACGTGAGACAGCCGCCTAGAGTTATATGATACTATTTTATTTTCTTCATCCAAACACAACGTTAATTTCAAACTCTAGAATCATTAGCCTCAATTGAGTCAACAAATACCAAGTTTTCAACAAAACCGTAAAATCAAAAGGAAAAATGCTAGTAATAATTAATATTCATTCAAGGCAAAAAGACCCATTAGTTTTTTTTTTTATTAATTTTTTTTTTTACCAAAGTTAGAAACTGGAAAGAGGAGAGAACTCACACACACATGTACCATGAAGGCTTGAAACCAGAACCACTTAGGAGCACACCAAATACCTATGCCAATCCAATGAACACACCTTATATATGAAGCAATAGATAGAAATATTATAATGTAGTACATCAGATAGCTAAAGAGGTCCAACTTCAAGTCATACATGAAAATCAGAAATCAAAATTGCAGTGCATTCTTCGAAAGAGGATACGCACCGGGTATATACTGACAATGACAAATTACAAAAAATTAAAAGGAAAAATGCGATCTTGATTCCTCCACAAAAGCTCCCCCTTTAAACATAATTTATTTTTAAAAAATATATATACATTTGAAAAGGGCACCACTTTTCACATGGCAATATGCAATTTACACTATTAAACAACTTGGTAGAAAAAAAAATGTTCACATCGAAGGATGCTTGTTAGAAGCTGTCAGCCCTTCGTATTTTATCATATCACGACTTAAATGTGGTCCACCTGTGCCTTTCTCGTTGTCTAATCTTCAATAATTCAAAGTAGTAATTAAAACATGCCGATTAAATAGTAAGTACTCTTGGTCTGTATAAATAGTAGCTCCACTCCTCGCAGCAAAGATGTGCACGCATTTGTGTTGTGTTTGTTGCAAATTTGATCTCTCCTTGAATTCCCAGCTATATAGACAAGTTTCTTGAAAACTTACACGGTTAGGGCAAAATATAATATATTTATACTATGTCTTTAGACTTTAGCTTACTTGATTTACACTTTTGCTTTTATAAACTGCATGCCATGCATTTGACAAACTATTCTGAATCTTACTCTCTAGTTATGTATGCATTTTTTGTGAGTGGATTTTGCAAGTTTTGATTCAAATGACTTTTCGTTTTGAAATTCAGGAACGATTCGAAATCGAAACCCCTTTCTACCAAACCAAAAGGATTTTCGACTATACATTTGTAAAACTTATGAACTTCATTTTATATGTGTGTACTTGTTAAGTATTGTTAGTGAATGGAGCTTTCGTTGTGCACGCATGAGTAGTGCTAGAGTACTGCTAGTCTTTCATTAGAAGCCTAAACCAGTTTTAATTAACTCGAAATGAAAAACACCCATTTAATTTAAGAGAAAACTACTTGCCCAAATTTTTTTAAATAAAACCTAGCGAACTTTAAGAGGAACAACTTACATATATGTACACACAAATATATACTTGTATATATTGAATATTTTCTTCTAACTAAAGTTCTTTGAATATGCAGAAAAGAAAGTAGGCAATGGCTAGCCAATTGGCCCTCCAACGACTCAAGAATCTCCTCAGGTACTCTTTATTATTATTTTATTTAATTTTTGTAGATTCCTACGATTGACCTTTACACACAGCGTAGAAAGAAAAATACACTGAAAGATGTTGTTGAGCTCAACCAATCGAGCTATACTCCACTGATCAAGTTCTTTTTTGTTTTGAGTAACAATAGCATCATGTACAAGAAATTCTACAACATTTCCGTGACATGTTGTATATCTTTAATTTATAAATTATAACCAAGTGTTCATAGACTACATATGATAATTTAGCCATCAAATTTTAGAAAGAAAAAAAAAATCATGGCTAAATATAATATTTGGCTACCAAATCTTTTCCAAAACCGTGTGCTTAATTTATAGTTTAACAATATATGCAAAATTTGACAATTTTGGTTGGTATATATGGTTGCAGTGAGAAGGGAGAGCTGGACGATGTGGCTGCTGCCAAAATTGAGAAGTTGACGGCTGAGTTGGAAAAACCTGGTGATTTTAACCCAGTTCAAAGGATTGTAGATGGCTTCATCCACTTCAGGATCAACAAATTCGAGTAAAAGATCGGATATATTTTTCAAACGTTAAATCATATATGAATGATTAAATTCCTGAAAAGCATCTCAACCACTGCCACAATTCAAAAAATAATCATTGAAGGACTTTTTGTTGAAGAACATAAAGTCTAACATCGAAATATGACAAATAAAGTACAACATATAATGAATTGTTCCATTACTAATAATATCGAGACCTTTTGTAATAAAACCTCACACTTATTGAATTTTATAATATTAGTGTTGGTAGTAGTTAGCCATCTTATACCCAAAGGACAAAATAAATAATAGGTGGATATTCTTGAAAATTTTAAAATCTAATAATATTTTTCATTGTTTCTTAAATATCTTTTTGGGCTGATCTTGCAGAAAATATCCAGACTGTTTCAATGAGCTTGCTGAAGGACAGAGCCCCAAGGTACAATTTGGGCTTCACTAGATTAGGCCTAGCATCTTAAAATGAATTATTATATGGCTTAACATAATAATAAAATTTTATGTTTTGTTTCAATGCAGTTTCTGGTATTTGCATGCTCGGACTCCCGAGTAAGCCCCTCACATATCCTTAATTTCCAACCTGGGGAGGCCTTCATGGTTCGCAACATTGCTAACATGGTTCCTGCTTTTAACCAGGTTCAGTACTCTCTCTCTCTCTCTCTCTCTCTCTCTCTCTCTCACCTAAAGTGATTAGTTATTCTAATCAAACTATACATAATTTTTAGCAATTTATCTCACACTAATCATGTATTAGACAGCTAAAATAAGTTCGTTTATATGGCTTGCAGCTAAAATACGTAGGAGTTGGAGCGACCATTGAATATGCTATAACAGCCCTTGGGGTGAACATTCCAAAAACTTTAGATTTAATTAATTATTAATTACTAGGTATTTTCTCTTCACTTCTTAAAATATTTATGAACGATAACAAGAGAAGAAAATTTGACAGGTAGAAAACATTTTGGTCATTGGACACAGTCGTTGTGGAGGGATCAAGAGGCTTATGACTCATCCGGAGGATGGTTCTGTTCCCTTGTAAGTTTAGCTTGTGGAAGATTCATAATCGTTTATGAGGATGGTTCTGTTACCAATTTTTTTAATAATTAATAACTCCAACACTAAAACAAATTCAAAGAGCATTTGTATCCACAAGTAGAGTTTGTATTAGCATTTTTTCGTGGACAATATACTATAAGACACTCCTTTAAAATATTAGCCATGAAGAGTGTCAATACAAACTCTATTTGTAGACACAACTCCATCGACCTATTTTTAGTAGTGTGGTTGTTCCAAACACATGAAAGGTTCTATTTCTTCTTCAAAAAGCACTAAAAGTGCTATTCTTGTATATTTTAGTCAAACTTTATAAATGCCTTTTTTTAGCGTGGTGAAAAGTATTTCAATGAAAAACTAAGCAATGAAAAACTTTATTAACAAAAGGGAGAACAAATTATAATAACTTGCCAATGGTATACAACGTTGCGTCCATTTTGATTGGAATTTGCAGTGACTTCATAGATGAATGGGTTAAAATTGGTCTACCAGCCAAGGCTAAGGTTATAGCAAATGGACTGGGAGGGCATGATATTGATGAACAATGTGAAGCTTGTGCAAGGGTAAGCTAATTATATAGCACCAACACTTCTATACTTTCCCATCTTTAACTCAATGGTAAATTTACAAGGCACATATACATTGCACACTCGGTTCAGTTCTCCATGATTGAAATAAATCTCACTCAGCATCTTCTTGAACAATGATTTCATGCAGGAATCAGTAAATTTATCACTGGTAAACCTGCAAAGTTATCCATACGTTCAAAAGGCGATTTCTAACAGAAAGCTAGCACTCCGGGGTGGTTACTATGACTTTGTCCATGGAGTTTTCGAGCTCTGGGAGCTTGAATCACACATCTCACCCCCCATCATTATACCAGCACCTTAATTGCTAGTTACATGAAGCATCATCAAGGTGTATATGTGCCTCTGCCAATAAAAGTGACAATATATAAATAACGTAGATGAGGCCCTATAGTGGTACTGCTTGGTCTTGTATCAGTTCCGATTGGTTCTTCTGTCAATGTTTGTGTAATGTTCTTGTTTTCTTTAGTTGAATTAAGAACTCATGTCCCCTTTGTAATTTCAAGGAAACTGTGTAATAATTAGCAGCTATTATCTGCTGCCCTCTTCTATATGATATTTGTTTGGCATGCTTAGCAGCTTAGTTGAATCGTTGTTTCTTTCTTGGGTTTAGAAGCAGCTCTTAAGCAACTACAAATCTGTAATTGATTCATCCCTAATTTCAGCACGCTCAAATAACGGTTCATCCACTTCTCTGCTAATGCTATCCCACCTTGCCAATTAGAGAATTAAGAAACTCTTAATCTAGTGATACTTCTTTTCCTAAAATTGAAAGACATTTCAAATTTGAACCCTGTCCTCACTAGCCGGTGAAATAATCAAATTTGATGTAAAAAGCTAGTAACTAACACACCTCCCTATTTTTGGGCTTAATTCCTGTTTTACCCCCAAGCTCGAATGTAGATTCTAATTTACCCCTTGGAACTCAAATGTCACACACCCTCCAGAACCTTACTCTATGTCCCAGTTTACTATTTCCGTCCTCAAAATCATTAAGTTGCTGATGTGGCATGAACATTTTGATAATTTTAGCTATTAATTTAAAATATATTTAAAGAATTTTAAAAACTTATATAAATATAAATAAAAATTTACACAAACGAAAAAAAACAAAAAAACCCAACGGTACTTCCCAAAGCCCAAGCACACATTGAGTTGAGTTGTCCTTGGGCCGGGCCCGTCCCATGTAACTTTGAATTTTTATAATTTCATTTTATTAAACTCATGGTAGCATATTAATTTGATATTATAATATAATAATATTTTCATACTTTTCATTAATAAATTCAAGGATTAATTATAGTTTAGTACCCTATAGTTACACCCTTAAGACATGTTAATCCATATCTTTTCAATTTTTACAATCACATACCCCAATCTTTTAACTTTGTTACAATGTGGTTCCATCGTGAGGGCTTCCATCAGATCTATCCGTTAGTTGCCTACGTGGCATTTATGGGTCCCATATTTTTCTTTTTTTAATTCTAAATTGATTAATGTATGAATAAAATATTATTTTTTTGGAAAATTTGAAGAAAAAGATAAGAAAAAAAAATCTTAGTTTATGCTACTATGGTTTATACGAAAGACCAAAAATTTTCACCCTCCTTCCCTCTTCCTTCTCCCTTCCTATCCCGACCAGCCTCCACCCACTAATATCCCAACCACGAAGACCCTCCACATCTCTCTTTCACCCTCAATCTCTACCTAGCCCCACGAACCCAACCACCAACCACATCTCTCTCTGTCTCCGGTTCTCTCTCTCACAGTCACCTCCTAGATCTAGGCACCATCTCACTCATCGGATCTCGCCGAAGTCGTTTTGAGTTATTGGGTCGAGTATGGGTGCACTAGGGACCATGGGAACTGGAGTTTGAGTTCGCAAGGGAGGATGAAGAGTTTCACCTCTCTCTCTGAAATTTTTTGCATTCAACTTCCAAGTTCTGAAAATTTTCAAGTTTTGATTTTGTGTCACAAATGAAGGGCTTTTCATTCAGTATCTCTGTTGCAAGAAACCTTAACGGCGGAATCACATTGTAACAAATTTAAAATATCGGAGTATGTGATTGTAAAAATTGAAAAGATGAGAACTAACATGTTTTAAGGGTGTAACTATATGGTACTAAAGTGTAATTAACCCTAAATTCAAATGTAAAATACAATTTTATATGCTTGGGCCAATATATCGTATCTGGGAGATATTTGATCTAAAACTTCTAGTCGATAGAACTATGAATTCCTAGTTTATAGGAATAAGAGAACGAAAGGAATTTTAAGACAATTATAAAAGCAAAAGGAAGAAGTTATGGAACTGCTTTGAGTTCTGCTTATCTATTTCATTCATCAAATGGGGTTTATATACAAGTTCATCGTCCTAAAGTAGCAAACTGAAAATAGCAAGTGGTTTTAAAACATAAGAGCTTAATGATTTTAAAACACCTACGCACATAAGCCATACAAAATTGGTGGTTTAAAACAAATTGGTTTTAAACCAGAAAATATTTATGGGTTTAAAATAATTAAATAATGATATAATGGTGTATAATTATTTAATTATTTTGTTTGCAAGATCTTCCTAGATCATGGCTCCCCCATTTAAGATGCTTGAGCTCCTGGTCAAGCTAAACTGTGAGATGAGGAAACTCTGTTATTGCCTTGTCTCGAATATACCACTTCGACTTGCTAGGAAGTTGACATTTTCTGCTAATGCGGAAATGTTCATATTTTCTACGACGGGTTTAACAAACCTTTTACTCTAAGATACACTCCTCTTGCAAAGGGTCTTCTCGTTCAATCTTTAAGTCATCAACTGATGGAAGGTGAATGGCTTCGTCGGGATAATCATCAAGTAGAGATGGCTCAAAAAGCTTAAGATTCTCGGCATTGATGACCGACTACATATGCATGTATGGTGGTAATGCAAGTTGAAAGGCAATAAAATTAATTTGTTTGTCACCTTCTTTGAAGTTACATGGCACACGATGCTTATCATGGCGAACTTTATATCATTTTGAGAACGTTGCAGTTGTGCCTCCACTTTAGTATGAATCTTTCGGACTCGTTCGAAAATTTATATGCTCGGACATGTTCTTCTTCTTTGCCACTTAATGGCTAGTCACTCATAGTGAATGCTAAATCAAAAAGACTCTGGGGTAAATAACCCAAACATACCTCAAATGGAGATTTGAGTGTGGAGCCATGAATTGCTCGGTTAAAACCAAACTGTAATTAAGGGAGACTTTCATCCCAAGCCTTTAGATGCTTGGAATTATACCCCCTCAACAAGTGTACCATAGTCTAGTTTAAGAGCTCTGTTTGCCCATATGTCTGTGGATGAAATTTAGTGCTTTTTTTAAGTCTGGTATCCATAATTCCCCATAATAACTTTCAGAAATGGCCTAAGTATCTACCGTCTTTGTAAAAAATAATCGATGTAGGTAAATCAAAATGCTTCCAAACATGTTGGAAAAATAACTTACCAACTCATTCTCCAATAACGGTCTTCTTGCATGGAATTCAAATCATCATCTTACTGAAACGATCCACCACCACAAACAAGTAATCATTTTCAGAACCATAGCTTGCTTAAGTTTCAGAGGATTGATTAGAGTTGAAGCTTTTGGTTTTAGGGAAGTGTGAAGGAACATTTTAAACATATGCTTACATATGGGTTGAACTTTGTTTTCTTGTCTAAAGAACTACGTGTGGCTTGATCCCTTGGTAAGGGTACGTAGGCAATCTAGAGTTACAAGGTGCAGCCACAAGATCAAGTGCTGAAAATTTGTTCAGTTAGGTCATATTGGAAATTGACAACATATCCATGTTGTTCTAAGAGTTGAGACCATATTCCGATGGTTGAATGATTTATGCTGTATAAAGAGGCATGAGGCCATTTAGATTTATTTGTCTGATGCATGTTGAATGATTGGGATTTTTCAATTTTAACTGTATATTTTTATGGGTGGAAATTTATTGAGAAATGTTCTTTTTTCAGGGTAGACTCTGCCGATTTTCTGGCAAAAGTTAAACCCTTAAGTTTGTTTTCGTTTTGCTGTTCAGGGCAAGAGAGGTATTTTGGACATTATGCCTGGCACCTATCAGGTGTTGGACACGTACAAGGTCCGACACATATTTCAAAATGGAATTTAGGCCGGGTCTTGTTAGGTAGTGTCATCATATGTGATATTTTTGGAGGAAGTATTAGTGGTAGGGTGATGGCGAGGTTGGGGTGTGGGTGGTTAATGCATTTAGCTACCAAAAATTGCCTCTATTGTCCATTTGTAATACAAGGAGAACTAAGGGTGTGTTTGGTTCATTGGAAATAAAACGATTCCCCATGTTTGGTAAGTCCAAGTATGGGAAATGGTTGTCTCATGCATTGGAAAATATGGGGGAAAATGAAACCTACCCCCCTTAGTCCTTTAGGTGAAGCTTTCATGTTCCCTTCCCATAGGAAACTAAGGTCATCATTAAATGCACATTTTTCATGATCATTTTATCCCCATTAACAATTTAGAATTATAATATAGCATTAATATGCATTATTTTCTGTATTTGTTTAGTTCATATTTCTAACGTGGGTATAATAGGAAAATTAAACAACGTTTGTTTTACAATCTTACACAAACCAAACATAGGAAAGGAAATTTTCATTTCCCATCCCTCGGGAAATGATTCCCCATCAAATTCGTTCCGCAAACCAAACAAGGCCTAATAGCTCATGTCTATAGTATATTATTTGGTTGAGTTACTAGTTCCAACCAATCCAATTCAATCAAACTAAATTATCCCCAAACACTACAAATTTCCTTATCCAAACCACTACAAATTTCACATGGGGCTTATAGATCAAGTAATTAAGAGAATTCTTCCATGACAACCCCTTACTTGATCCCTTTGCCTATCATAGTATATATGATTGGTGGCTTCTAGTATCTCACCTTTCTTGTCTGACATCGCCTATGTCGTCAATCACGTATGTCAATTCATGCATGCTCCTCGCACCACTCATCTTCAAGGTGTCCAACGGATTTTTCGTAACATCTAGGGGTGAAATTGGTACTTAGGTGATGAGAGGTAAATTTGCCACACTTAAACAAAACACAACAATCTTCACACATTTTAGACCTTGACCAAAAACACTTGTGACTAGTCAACTGCTAGTTGTAAACAGCCACAATCAATAATACACACAGAGCATGCCACAATGTACCTGCAACCCTAGAAGATTACTAGTGACAACCTAGGCACTCAGAAGGACCCGTCAATCTAGGCACCTCATGTGCTAGCAACAACTACGGTGAAAGTGTGAGAAATTATCACAATCAAGTAAACACCAAACAACAGATAATGATGACTAGTCAACTACAAGGACACAAACCCAGAATTCGTACGATGACCAGTCAACCACCAAGAACACAAACCCAGAAAAATTGCAGAGATGCAATCAGAAATTGTTCACCCATAAACCCACCATTGGGAAAAACTGGGGGTCATCAACCGACCAAGCAATCCACTAAGTAGAAAAAGATTCTTACAAAGGAACACAAGCAAGCTCAAGAAAAACCTAGATCTATTTAGGAAGATGAGCTATACCTCCTTTGTGCAATCTTCTTATCCAACTTAGCAAAGCTTGAAGCTCAATTCTTCATGGCAATGATAACTCCTTCTCCAGCTCATTCATCCCATGGCACAAGCTTGCAAGCTCTAACTTAGACAGAAACTAAAATTTTGATTCAAATGAGAATGCCCAATTTCTTCAAGAAACCATTCTCTTGAATAAATTAATCTTGAATCTGACCTAGATATATATGAGAGAGTGTTTGATCTAGCAAGATGAGGTTTTCATATTTCAAATACATTTTTCAAAAAGAAACATTTTGGAAAACTCAAAGATAAAAAATATGAAGGTTACACTTGAGGAAGAAAAGAAAGTTTACAGAGAAACTTTCCAAAACTTGCCTACAAAAGTGACGGTTGCCAAATGAGGAATGCATGCGTTTTTACACAAAAATTCCTAAGTTAGAATCGTACAAGACAGTAGAGGATTTCGCAGAATAGGACAAAAAAGTGAGTAGGATCTAGCTGGAAACAATGACATGGAAAACCTTACTAACGCAAAGGTTGACTAGTCATATGGAAGAAGGATGACTAGTCATATGGAGGATGACTAGGATATGACTAGTCATACGGAAAAAGGATGACTAGTCATAATCTTCAGGAATAGGTTAATGCAATGCAAAACTTACCTTTGTCAAACACAATGTTGTCCATCATAATGTAGCTAGATAAGAACACCTAAAGAAGTAATTCTTAATCTAAACTTAGAGCTTGGGAAATTACAATGATTGTCCTATTACAAAATTGTCAAGGGAAGCCGAAAGAAAATCACAAAAATGCATACACTTACAAGGGGACTCTTGAGCATGGTGCTCTCTTTCATCGGACCTTTGATTTATCACTATTTGGCTTTTCGAATTCTGCTTGGGCAAGTACTATTGATGATAGTCAAGGTGTTCTATGTTGGCGAGTCCTTATTTAGTTAGGATTTTGGTTACTATGTTCTGCCTTACCTACTATCATGCTCACAGGGTGTCTGTGTTCTGCTTTTATGTGTTCTTCTATGTGCCCTATTTGTTAAGGTTTGTCAGTTGTTTCGCTCGTGGTTTATGACAAAGCCTTCTCTACAGTTGTTCGATTGGTCAATGTCGAGTATGGTATTCTATGACTTGCTTGTTAAGTTGGGCATGCGAAATATCTTTGCCCCAACTTGAGGGGGAGTGTTGGCAAGTCCTTATTTAGTTAGGATTTTGGTTCCTTATTTATTTAGGATTTTGGTTACTTATATATTTCCTATTTTATTTGGGGTTAACACATTTTTGTACTTGTATAAATACCTTCATATGGGAGAAGAATAAAAATATAAGCATATATGGGCATAATTGAATATTTGCCCTACTCACACGCACTTGTTATGTTCATTTTACTCATCAGTTGGCCAATGTTGGAGAACAATCAGAATATAACCAAATAACATAATAAAAACAATACGAAATGTATTCTGTATATATAATCAAATCAATATAGCAATAGAATGAATTACAAAATACTGCTTGGATAGATGGTAGAGTCTTATAGAGTTGCAGTGTCCTTTAGACAATACTTCTCCTCTACCCATGTGCTTGTAGTTCAATACGAGTTCATTCATCAGGACTAAACTATCACAAATGAAAGCCTAAGCACTGTGGCTTTGATTTCTAGCGAACAGTGATATGCTTTCTGTCAGTAAATATTTATGTATGAAAATGATAATGCAATTCCAAATTTTATATCTTCTAGTTTGGACTAATTGTCAATATATAGAGGTCTGATACCTCTTTATCCAACAGTTATAATAAACATATTTGAATTTCAAATAATGATTTTATCTAAAAATAAATTTCTAATTAATAAAAAGAAATATTAATTAAATCAACAGAGCCCCAAGGCCCATCTTTTCACAATTAAATATATATATTTATTTTATATATATATATATATATATATATATTCCAAGTCCAAACCAAGATGATGCCCAACTTTGTCTCCACTAGACCCATATCCTATTTAAAGCTTCTAAAGTATTGGTGCTTATAAATCATGAAAGAAAATAACTCTCTTCCGATGTGGGTAATAACAACCAATTTGAGCCTACCAACAACAATTGCCACCACTATAGCCTTTTCCTTTTCTCTTTCATTCTTTCTTTTGGCGTGGTAGTGCGGGTAATAACAACAGACACCTGCCCTAGCAAGGGTAATTACTATAGGACACAGTGAGTCACGGACCAATCTCATAGTCAAAAGTAGCACACCAATGCAGCTTAAATGCTAAGATCCCATCATCAGTAGAAATAATCTATAAGTCGAGTAATTGATGTTCTTTTCCAAATTACTTAGGTCGGCAGCTATACAATATTTAGGCAAGAGTTCATTTGGTGACATAAGAAATGTTTAGGTCGGCAGCTGTGTACAATATTTATACAATATCAAAACCGACGGAACATAAGTTTCTTATGTTGCAAAACAATTTGATACCAAGAACCTTTAACATAGTTCAATATCCATATCATGAATCGTGTGGGAGAGAAAAAATTGCATCAAATAAAAATTAAAGAAGTAAAACAAGAGGGGGACTAGTTCAATCATATCTCATCTCATATACATTCACAGTACATTGCATATGGCCATTTGACATTGGACCAATATGCATATACAAAGCATTTTGCAGGTGCTTACTAGTGGTGGTAGGGAAACTAAATTGTTTGTATTCAAAAAGTTATATGCAATTGCACTTGAGTGTAAGGGTACGTGTATTTGATTGTCATTATGCAACACTTGAAAACGATAGAAAATGCGTTTTTCTTGTGGGCATACGAGATTTTATTATGAGATGGCCTATAACGTTAATTTCAACTCTAATAAGCTATCCAAGCAGTTAAAATTGACGTTAATTTGCATGGCGTGAGACGGCCGCCTAGAACTATATGATACTATTTTATTTTCCTCATTCAATCACAACGTTAATTTCGAACTCTAGAATCATTAGCCTCAATTGAGTCAGTAAATACCAAGTTTTCAACAAAAACATAACCAGAGAGAAGCATATATGCAAACCGGAAAAGCTTTTTAACTAACAGTAGTCAACCCCATTGGTAAAACTGATTAGTTGTTTGGTAAACCTTTTTTCAAATTAAACAAATACCTTTATATATGAAGCAATAGATAGAAATATCATAATGTAGTATATCAGATAGCTAAAGAGGTCCGTCTTCAAGTCATACGTGAAAATCAGAAAACAAAATTGCAGTGCATTCTTCGAAAGAGGATATGCACCGGGTATATACTGACAATGACAAATTACAGAAAATTAAAAGGAAAAATGCGATCTTGCTTCCTCCACAAAAGCTCCCCCTTTAAACATAATTTTTTTTATAAAAAAATATACATTTGAAAAGGAAATTTAGGGTTATACATATTAGAAAACGAAAAAAGAAATTTGGGTAACTTTTGAAATTGGAGGGGACCAATTTTCACATGGCAATATGCAATTTACACTACTAAACAACTTGGTAGAAACAAAACTGTTCAAATCGAAGGATGCTTTGTTAGAAGCTGTCAGCCCTTTGTATTTTACCATGTCACGACTTCAATGTGGTCCACCTGTGCCTTTCTCGTTGTCCAATCTTCAATCATTCAAACTAGTAATTAAGACACATGCCGATTAAATAGTAACCCTCTTGGTCTCTATAAATAGTAGCTCCACTCCTCGCTGCAAAGATGTGCATGCATTTGTGTTGTGTTTGTTGCAAATTTGATCTCTCCTTGAATTCCTAGCTATATAGGCAAGTTTCTTGAAAACTTACACGGTTAGGCCAAAATATAATCTCTTTATACTATGTCTTTAGACTTTAGCTTACTTGATTTACACTTTTGATTTTATAAACTGCATGCCATGCATTTGACGAACTATTCTGAATGTTACTCTCCAATTATATGTATGCATTTTTTGTGAGTGAATTTTGCAAGTTTTGATTCAAATAACTTTTCGTTTTGAAATTAAGGAACGATTCGAAATCGAAACCCCTTTATGCCAAACCAAAAGGATTTTCGACTATACATTTGTAAAACTTGTGAACTTCATTTTATATGTGTGCACTTGTTAAGTATTGTTAGTGAATGGAGCTTTCGTTATGCATGCATGAGTAGCGCTAGAGTACTGCTAGTCTTTCATTAGAAGCCTAAACTAGTTTTAATTAACTTGAAATGAAAAACACCCATTTAATTAAAAGACAAACTACTTGCCCAATATTTTTTTTAAATAAAACCTAGCGAACGTTAAGAGGAACAACTTGTATATATGTTCACACAAATATATACTTATATATATTGAATATTTTCTTCTAACTAAAGTTCTTTGAATATGCAGAAAACAAAGTAGGCAATGGCTAGCCAATTGGCCCTCCAACGACTCAAGAATCTCCTCAGGTACTCTTTATTATTATTTTATTTTAATTTTTGTAGATTCCGACGATTGACCTTTACACACAACGTAGAAAGAAAATACACTCAAAGATGTTATTGAGCTCAACCTTTACACACAACGTAGAAAGAAAATACACTCAAAGATGTTATTGAGCTCAATCAATTGAGCTATACTGCACTGATTAAGTTCTTTTTTGTTTTGAGTAACAATAGCATCATGTACAAGAAATTCTTCAACATTTCCGTGACATGTTGTATATCTTTAATTTATAAATTATAACCAAGTGTTCATAGACTACATATGATAATTCAGCCACCAAAATTTAGAAAACAAAAATTCATGGCTAAATGTAATATTTGGCTACAAAATCTTTTCCAAAACCGTGTGCTTAATTTATAGTAGAACAATATATGCAAAATTTGACAATTTTGGTTGGTATATATGGTTGCAGTGAGAAGGGAGAGCTGGACGATGTGGCTGCTGCCAAAATTGAGAAGTTGACGGCTGAGTTGGAAAAACCTGGTGATTTTAACCCAGTTCGAAGGATTGTAGATGGGTTCATCCACTTCAGGATCAACAAATTCGAGTAAAAATAGATCGGATATATTTTTCAAACGTTAAATCATATATGAATGATTAAATTCGTGAAAAGCATCTCAACCGCTGCCACAATTCAGAAAAACAAAAAAATCATCATTGAAGGACTTTATGTTGAAGAACATAAAGTCTAACATCGAAACTTTGACAAATAAAGTACAACATATGATGAATTGTTCCATTACGAATAACATTGAGACCTTTGTAATAAAACTTCACACTTATTGAATTTTATAATATTAGTGTTGGTAGTAGTAGCATCTTATACCCAAAGGACAAAATAAATAATAGGTGGATATCTTGAAAATTTTAAAATCTAATAATATTTTTCATTGTTTCTTAACTATCTTTTTGGGCTGATCTTGCAGAAAACATCCAGACTGTTTCAATGAGCTTGCTGAAGGACAGAGCCCCAAGGTACAATTTGGGCTTCACTAGATTAGGCCTAGCATCTTAAAATGAATTATTATAGGGCTTAACATATTAATAAAATTTTATGTTTTGTTTCAATGCAGTTTCTGGTATTTGCATGCTCGGACTCCCGAGTAAGCCCCTCACATATCCTTAATTTCCAACCTGGGGAGGCCTTCATGGTTCGCAACATTGCTAACATGGTTCCTGCTTTTAACCAGGTTCAATACTCTCTCTCTCTCTCTCTCTCTCTCTCTCTCTCTCTCTCTCTCAAGTGATTAGTTATTCTAATCAAGCTAAATATAATTTTTAACAATTTATCCCACACTAATCATGTATTAGACAGCTAAAATAAGTTCGTTTATATGGCTTGCAGCTAAAATACGTAGGAGTTGGAGCGACCATTGAATATGCTATAACAGCACTTGGGGTGAACATTCCAAAAACTTTAGATTTAATTAATTATTAATTACTAGGTATTTTCTCTTCACTTCTTACAATATTTATGAATGATAACAAGTGAAGAAAATTTGACAGGTAGAAAACATTTTGGTCATTGGACACAGTCGTTGTGGAGGGATCAAGAGGCTTATGACTCATCCGGAGGATGGTTCTGTTCCCTTGTAAGTTTAGCTTGTGGAAGTCATAATCGTTTATGAGGATGAAATGCTTTTGTTCATTACCAATTTTTTAATGTTTAATAACGCCAATACTAAAAAAATTCAAAGAGCATTACAAACTCTATGTGTGGACACAGCTCCATATACCTATATTTTTAGTAGTGTGGTTTGTTCCAAACACATGAAAGATTCTATTACTTCTTCAAAAACCACTAAAAGTGCTATTCTTGTATATTTTAGTCAAACTCTATAAATGCCTCTCTTTTTTTGTTAGCGTGGTGAAAAGTATTTCAAAGACCAACCCAATCAACTAAGCAATGAAAAACTTTATTACCAAAAGGGAGCACAAATTATAATAACTTGCTGATGGTATACATGCGTCCATTTTTATTGGAATTTGCAGTGACTTCATAGATGAATGGGTTAAAATTGGTCTACCAGCCAAGGCTAAGGTTATAGCAAATGGACTGGGTGGGCATGATATTGACGAACAATGTGAAGCTTGTGCAAGGGTAAGCTAATTATGTAGCACCAACTCTTTTATACTTTTCCATCTTTAACTCAATGGTAAATTTACAAGGCATATATACATTGCACACTCGGTTCAGTTCTCCATGATTGAAATAAATCTCACAGCATCTTCTTGAACAATGATTTTATGCAGGAATCAGTAAATTTATCACTGGTAAACCTGCAAAGTTATCCATACGTTCAAAAGGCGATTTCTAACAGAAAGCTAGCACTCCGGGGTGGTTACTATGACTTTGTCCATGGAGTTTTCGAGCTCTGGGAGCTTGAATCACACATTTCACCCCCCATCATTACACCAGCACCTTAATTGCTAGCTTACATGAAGCATCGTCAAGGTGTATATGTGCCTCTGCCAATAAAAGTGAATATGTATAAATAAAGCAGATGAGGCCCTATAGTGGTACTGCTTCGTCTTGTATCAGTTTCTCGGTTGGTTCTTTTGTCAATGTTTGTGTAATGTTGCTTGTTTTCTTTAGTTGAATTAAGAACTTCATGTCCCCTTTGTAATTTCCAGGAAACTGTGTAATAATTATTAGCAGCTATTATCTGCTGCCCTCTATATGATATTTGTTTGGCATGCTTAGTTGAATTGTCGTTTCTTTCTTATTGGGTTTAGAAGCAGCTCTTAGGCAACTACAAATCTGTAATTGATTCATCCCTAATTTCAGCACGCTCAAATAACGATTCATCCACTTCGCTCAAATAACTGTTAATCCACTTCGCTCAAATAACTGTTAATCCACTTCTCTGCTAATGCTATCCCACCTCGCCTATTAGAGAATTAAGAAACTCTTAATTTAGTGATACTTCTTTTCCTAAAGTTGAAAGACATTTCAAATTTGAACCCTGTCTTCACTAATATAAAAATAATAAATAAATAAGTAAATAATTAACTGGTGATATAATCAAATTTGATGTAAAAAGCTAGTAACTAACACGCCTCCCGTTTTTTGGGCTTAATTCCGGTTTTACCCCCTAAGCTCAAATGTAGATACTATTTTACCCCCTGGAACTCAAAAGATCACACACCTTCTAGAACCTTACTCTATATTCCAATTTACTATTTTCGTCCTCAAAACCGTTAAGTTGCTGATGTGGCATGAACATTTTGATAATTTTAGCTATTAGTTTAAAATATATTTAATGTTATAAATCCATATGTTATGGGTTTATAGGTTATGGATGCCCACAATAATAGCCACTATTAACCTATCATAATACCCATCATTATATACTTGTAACCTATCAATTATGGTTGGTGAATGATTTAGGCCTCTCTACCCCTATAAATAGTGGATCCAAATATGAATGGAATACATGTTGATTTGAGCAAATTATACTGCCTCTTTCTTCCTCTTATTGCTTCTTACAAATTCCATAGTTTCACAACACGTTATCAGCTCGAAAGCTCTTGGTAACGTTCTTCTCTATAGCTTACGTTCATCCATATATATTTTTTCTTTTATCTACAAAACTCGATGACGGCTGATTTTTGTTTTTAAATCATGTTTTTGACATGATTTAAATTGCCGAGAGTATCACCTAATTTAAAGTCTGTATGCTTATGGGTCCTCCAATGAATGCATGAACATGTAGTTTTTTGTTGTTGTTGTTATATGACCACTATTAATTGAAAACTTGTATGCATGCATGTTGTAGCTATTTAAAACACGAGTAGTATGCAATTTATTTATTTCTTTATTTTCTTTATTTTCTACTTTGAAGTTTTTATTTTATTTTATTAAACACAATATGTTATGATGAGTTTTCTTTTTCTTTTTAACAAGAGATCAGTGCCTGAAGTTCCTAGATCCTCATAATTGATAAGAACCTGAAGTTCTTTTATCAAATCAAAACCTAAGTTTCTATGATTCAAAATAATTGAAGTTATGAAGTTCCTCAATTCTAATTGTCTAAACATCCCAAACCAGAAGTTTTGGTGATTATACTTATGTTTTACTAAATCAACAATTTTTCTTGAGCTCTAACATATTCCAAGCCTCAATCAAGGGCAAAAAAAAAAAGGTTGAGACATATTGGATGGATGCTGATCCAACAGAGTTAGAACCAGTGGATGCAACTCATCTTGATGTTTCAGACTACTTCTTTGTTGATATTGATGGCAAATCTTTTGATCCTATGATTGGTGGTGGGATGCTCCCCAATTAATTTTGTTGTATTTTTTTTTCTTCGCTTTATGTTGTTTGAGCTAAGTTTATTTTTTTTTTCCGAATAACATTTATATATATATATATATTTTCTTATAAATTTGAAGGCATGGAAAACAATCATGAATGCTCTCGTTTTGGGAGAAATGACGAAGATATTTGTCTTGCGGATAGTGCAACTACGCACACAATTCTTTGAGATAAAAAATATTTTGAAAATTTACATTTATCAAAAGCAAAGGTAACTACCATACTAGGTTCTGCAAACCTAATTGACGGCTTTGGAAGAGCTTAAATTTTGTTACCCAATGGGACCCAATTCTCCATTGATAATGCTTTGTACTCTTTGAGATCGAGAAGAAACTTACTTAGCTTCAACGACATTCGAATGAACGAATACCATATTGAAACTAGAAAGGATCACAATGTGGAGCATCTTTGCATTACCACCAATATCAACAGCCAGAGGCGTATATTAGAAACACTTCCTGCTTTCTCTTCTGGGTTGTATTATACAACCATCAAAGCAGTTGAAGTCCATGCTATCACGAACCAGAAGTTCATTGACCCAACGACTTTCATGCTTTGGCATGATCCTCTTGGGCATCTTGGATCCACAATGATGCGTAGGATTATTTCAAATTCAAATGGACATCCTTTAAAGCCTTACCATTGTACTTTTTCAAATGGACATCCTTTAAAGCCTTACCATAGTACTTTGTCCATTGACCAATCTTGCAAAGCTTGCTTCCAAGGGAAATTGATCATCAAACCATCTCTGTCAAAACTTGGCTTTGAATGTCCATCTTTCTTACAAAGAATTCAAGGGGATATTTGTGGGCCAATTCACCCATCTTATGGACCATTTCATTATTTTATGGTTTTAATCGATGCATCTACAAGATGGTCACACATTTGCCTATTGTCAACTCGCAATGTTGCTTTTGCTAGGCTCCTTGCTTAGATAATTAAATTACGAGCACAATTCCCTGATTATCCAATAAAGTCAATTCGACTTGATAACGCTGGTGAGTTTACCTCCCAAACTTTTGATGCCTATTGCATGTCACTTGAGATTGATGTTGAGCACCCAATTCCCTACGTCCATACTCAAAATGGATTAGCATAAGCTTTTATTAAGCGTCTCCAATTCATTGCTCACACTTTGCTATTGAAGACAAAGTTGCCAACTTCTTCTTGGGGACATACAATTTTACATAGAGCAATTTTAGTCCGCTTAAGGCCCGTTGCCCAACACCAATTCTCCTCTTTACAACTTGCCTTTGGGAGACAACCCAATATATCACATTTAAGGGTTTTTGGTTGTGCAGTTTTATGTGCCAATTGCACCCCCACAATGCACTAAAATGGGTCCTCAACGTCGATTGGAAATATACATTGGTTTTGATTCACCAACTATCATTCGCTATCTCGAAACTATGACAGAGTTACTTTTACGCACGCTTTGCATGTCACTATGATGAGACATTCTTCCCGCCATTAGGGGGAGAAAAGACTATTCCTGAAGAAAGGCGTGAATTAAGTTGGAACATATCCATTATGTCTCATCTTGACCCACGTACAACTCAAAGTGAAAATAAAGTACGAAAGATTGTCCACCTTCAGCAAATTGATAATCAAATGCCAGATGCATTCACTGACATAAGAAAAGTGACAAAATCACATATACATGCAGCAAATACACCAACGAAGATTGATATCCCAATCGGATTAACCAATGTTGCAGCAAATTAATCATCTACTGCATGCCTGAAGCGAGGTAGACCCATTGGTTCGAAGGATTCAACTCCTAGAAAGCGAAAATCAAAAGCATATTCCAACCCCAATGAAAACGCTCATGAAGATAGTATTGGGCAAGAGATTGACCTTGAATCTACAATTCATCCACAGAGTGAAAGTGTCATTGAAAAGACACAAGCCACTAAAGAGGAAAAGATACCTAATACATAAATTTCTATAAATTTCGCATGCAATGATGAATTGTGGGACCATAGTGAAATGGTTATCGATGATATTTTTTCTTTCGCAGTAGCTATTGAAATTATAAAAGGTCATGAAGATATTGAACCACGATCTGTTGATGAATGCAAAGAGAGACCTGATTGGCCAAAGTGGAAAGACGCAATCCAAGTTGAATTAAATTCCTTGGAAAAACGTGGTGTATTCGGACCTATGGTTCAAACACCGCAAGGTGTAAAACTTGTGGGATACAAATGGGTGTTCACGAGAAAGCGTAATGAGAAAAATGAGATTGCAAGGTATAAGGCACGACTCGTTGTGCAAGGTTTTTCTCAAATGCCTGGGATTGATTATGAAGAAACATATTCTCCTATAATGGATGCAATTACGTTCCGTTATTTAATAAGTCTTGCAGTTTCAGAAAAACTTGACATGCGTCTTATGGACGTTGTTACTGCATACTTGTATGGGGAGTTATAGGCCAGTATTTATATGAAACTCTCAAAAGGACTGAAGTTGGCAAAATCAAACACTAAATCAAGGAACATGTACTCCATTAAGTTGAGACGTTCACTATATGATTAAGGAAGGCTACATTAATGATCCCATATGCCCTTGTGTTTTTATAAAGATATCAAATTCTGAATTTGCAATTGTAGCAGTGTATGTTGATGACATGAACTTAATTGGAACTCCTGAAGAGATCATTAAAACTGTTGAATATTTAAAGTGTGAATTTGAGAAGAAAGAGCTTGGAAAAACTAAATATTGTTTGGGCTTGCAAATCGAGCATCATCCCAATGGTATTCTTGTCCATTAATCAGCTTACACTATAAAAAAAAAAAAAAAAATTTGAAGCGACTTTATATGGATAATGCCCACTCGGTTGAGCACTCCAATGGTAGTTTGTCCATTAGACACAAATAAAGATTCATTCCGTCCTAAAGAGGATGATGAAATGATACTTGGTCCAGAAGTTGTTGACTGCGCAAATCTCACGGTCGGTGCTCGGGCGAAGGATGTCGTTAACACGTGACGCCTTTCTTTTGGATGCAGTGCGGTTGTGCACGAAGCGTGCTAGCACGGTCTACCGTCGTCGAGATAGTGATGAGGTTTGGTAGAAAATGGTTAAATGATACGCCTATTTTGAGTTCGACTCATAATCAAGCGATTGTGGCCGAGAGAGGAACCGATCTCAGCCGTCGGGTTCACGGCTGAGCTACAAGGCCGTTTAGTGGTAGTGTTGGTGGCAGGGTTTTAGGCGGTGCTCCGGCATGTTGCTCAGAGAGCGACGGTCGTATGATATATGGGGTGAATGAGATGATAACAGAGATGGTGCTCCGGCGCCTTGAAAATCAAAAGGGTCGTATGATATATTGATGAATGGATTTTCCTTACAATCTACCACTACTCCTAGGAAAGCAAATAAATGTATTGAAAGTACATTACATGAAAATATAATTTGCTTCGTGGGAGGCTTTTGGTTTGGTGTTTGAACCCCTTGAATGTAGTCTTGAGCTTAGTATTTATAGAGGGAGTCCTGGAGGGACAATCGAGGTTGAAAAGATCTGCGTTGTGGAGCCTGATCGGGGCAAGTGGGTAGTCAAATCGGCATTTGGTGTAACACCCCGACTCCAAATTTATTCCTATTTTAATTAAATTAAGAGAATTATTAATTTACTCTTGGGTTAAGGGTAATTTTGGTCATTTTCTTATCCGGAAGGATTCCGGGACCACGAGTGGTTTGGTTGCGTAGGTGGTACTGAGACGAAACCGTAGACAAAGGTAGGCTTGAATCGGAGATTGAATGAAGTTTTGGCGATCAAAATATGTTCGGTGGCGCTACTGTAATTAATTTGAAAAGAGTTTGGGGTAAAATCAGATTTTTCACTTTTACCCCTCACTCTCTCTCTCTCTCTCTCTCTCTCGCGTCTCCTCCCTCTGCGATTTCCCCCCCGTGTTTCACTGTTCACCGAATCGGAAAACCCTCACACCGTCACGTCCGCCACCTCAGCCTCGAGGCCGGTTCCGTTCGACTCGTCGTGAAGTCGATCAAAACCCACTGTTATCTCGACCGGAAAACCCGATTCCAGGACGTGTTCATTGGTTTTCTCCTTTTCACCACGACAGTAGCGATTTCGCCAATTTTTTCCTTGAGTTTGGTATGTTTTGAACCCTCTCCGTATGCTCTACCTGTTTTTGGGGTAGGTTTGGATCGATTTTGAGTTTGGGAACCGAATTGGAAACCTAGGTTTTGGCCGGTTTTCAATTTGAAATTCCGGCCAGTTCCCTTGCGAATTGCACCTCGTGGTAGTTTAATAAAGTGATCCTGACCTTGAGAAGAAGCTAGGGTAGGAAGGGTGAGCGTTGGTGTGGAGATTTTCCGTCGCCGGAAATTTCTCTACACACCCACGCGCTGCCAGGCGCGTGTGGCGGCGCGTGGGCAAGGCTGTTGAAGTTGCTTTTCATCGGCGAGATCCTTAGGTTGCCACGAGCGTAGGATTTCGCGGATCTCAATTTGGATGTCGTTTGACTATCGAACGGATTTCGCATATTGTGCGTTATTCGGGTTCGATAAGTTCTAACCGTTGGATCGTTTCCAAATTGAAATAAGTTGATTTAGGTACTCTTAGAAACCTATAGGAATTCGCGGATCGTGAATCGGAGCCCCGGAGGTTCCGATTCAATAATTTGAAGTTTGTGAGATTAGCGATAACCGTAGGATGGGAAGCGATTCCCAAACCTGTAGGACCTTAGGATATCCTATTGGGCGTACACGCACCGGGATCTTGGGGATTTAAGTATTCTCTTTTGTGAATTCCCGTTTCGAAGTGTATTATATTAATCAAGAGTTTGTATATCGAAATAGGTACTTGATCGATCATTCAGTGAGGACCCTCTCGGGGCCAGCGTGGGATTACCTGTGAGTGGACTTTGTTTTCAAGCATTTGCATGGTTTTATTGATAAAAGATTTGTGCATATGTTTTAAATGGAAATGTGATTTATTAAGTATTTGGTTGATGGATTTGGATATTCATATACGTATTGGCAATATATTTTGAGTATGGCTATGTTTGAGTATTATGGATATGTTTATATGGATTTTGGGATATCCGTCTATTTTGCCTATGTATAGAGTATGAGGAGTTGTTGTTGTGAGATTGTGGAAAGATATGAGTTTGAGGGATGGTTGTGAGATGTATGAGTATGTTAGGTGAGTACCATTCCCTAGTTACTAGGCTTCCCACACACGTCGTTGGCGTGCCGGTGGGGTGGGAAGGCCATGAGATTGCGGGTCTCACACATGTCGTTGGCGATGCCGTGTGTGAGACATTTTCCATACATGTCGTTGGCGATGCGGTGTATGGGAAGAGTATGTATATTGCTTAGTATTATCACACATGTCGTTGGCGTGCGGTGGGGTGATGATACATGCTGCGCATAGGACTTGATATGAGATTTGTGAGCTACACGTGTCGCTTGGCGGTGCGGGCGTGTGAGCTATGGAGTTCCGTCCCGGTTGGACTACTCATCCTGGACGCGGGTTCATGTTCGAAAATCCTGCGTACCAGCCAACAATCCCCCGGTTGGATTGTCTTCCCCGGTACATTAGTATGGAGAGAAGTATACGTTATATTATAGATATATATACTTATACATGTATACATATGTATGGGTTGGTGAGAGTTGCATACTTTTGGGAATGGAGTTGTGGATTGAGATTTTTGAGTGTTATTGGACTTTGAGATTTTATGTTTGAGTATTTGATTTATGGATATGGAAACTACATGCTTGAGCATTATTTTTACACGATGGGGTTACTATGTTGTTTTAAATGCAAACTTTATTTTTGTCCACTCACATATTTCTGTTTTGCGCCTGTGCAGTAGGGCTTTGAAGCGTTGAGCAGGTTCACGAGCTCCAAACATTTCATCTGTAGATAGGATTCGTGTAAATTCCTTCTACTCTACTGTTGTTGTAAACAAATCCTGTTAGATGCTCTGTTATCGCCCATGTTAGGTTGTTACTTGAGGCCGGAGGCCACTTTACTTTGAATTGTTGTATGTTGAAAGCATCTGTGATTGGGATTTTTATTATGTAAATTATGCAGTTGAATGTTGTTGGGTTTGAGCATTTTACTGGGAGACTCTGCCAAAATTTTGGTAGGATGTCTTGGGTTTTTAGTAAGTGGGCCCGCATCGGTGTGATGTCGGCACTAAGACAGGTCCGCCAGTTTAAGGGGAAATTCAGGCGGGTCTGTCATTTGGGATCGTGAAACATGGTGGTGTGACCCCATAAATCCCATAAATCTCGGTCACCGCTCGATCGTAGGTTCTCGCCCCTTTGGCCGTGGGAACGCATTTAATGCCCTGTCCGGTGGTTGGTGATCTGACCTCAAGTTGTAAGATTACTTGTGAGAATGTTTGCGCCTAACCACTCTGATTTCCATCACCAAATCCTGACTTCAGTCACTTCCCTTCTTCCCTTGTGCATTAAATGCTTCTTGCGACTAGTGGATTTGCTACGATAGTCAGAGGCTTTAAAAAAATATATAAAATTTGGCATAAGTCCAATTCTTATGAGACATGCTAAGTGCAATCCACGTAGAAGTTGTTGGATCCAAGTCTGATTTTTGCCGCACATAAGTTACTTCTAATCTAGGTAATTAAACCCAAAAGCCAGCTTTTGTGCACATAATTATACCCATAAATTGCCTCTAGTCCAAGTAATTTAACTCATGTAATACCTTTGGTATGGATCTTTAAAATCATAATTAAAATTAAAAAAAATTACCTATCTAAAAGGTTACAGAAAAAGGGAAAAAGAAACTCACACCTTTACAACATGTATACTCAAATTTTATATATGTATATTGGTCGAAACAAACTTGATATATTGAGATAAAAATCTATAAAAATTGCTTTGGAAACTCCAAAAAAAAAAAAAAAAAAATATATATATATATATATATATATATAAGGGAGTTTCACTAAAACACCCAAAATGGAGGTTGAAATTATAAAAAAACCCAACACCCAAAACACTTTATAAACACACCCAAAACTCATCATTACACACACTCAAAACTCATTTATAAACACACCCAAAAAGTTCACTTTGGAGTTGATTTTGGGTGTGTTTCTATGTTTAAATAGTGCTTGGGTTTTTTTATAAATACATGTCTAGGATTGTGTTTATTTATAAATTTGTATATATATAAAGGAAATTCGCGAAAAAAAAAAATTGTTGAAGACAACTCAAGAAAAAAACTATCACCTGTAACACAGATACATATATACAGGAAAACACATTACATATATACATACATATATATATATATGGAAACGTAGAGAGGCTAGTAGAAATATATATATATAGGAAAATCCATAAAAATAAAAAAAATTGCTTAAGAAAACTTAAGAAAAAACCTATTACATGTTAGGCATGTACATATAGATACAAGTAAACACATTATATATGTATAAGGAAACGCATTTTATATGTACGTGTATATATATATAGGGTCAGGATTGGGGAACACACAAAGCCATAAATTTTGACACGCTTTTTCAAACGTTGGATCATCTACCATCTAATGGCTGAGAATGTACATGAGAAATTAAAAAATTAACTTGGTGCACGTTCTACGAGGTATGTTCAATAGCTCTGAAGCCTCCTCCTCCTTTCGTCTCTCATCATTTTCTCACTCCAAACATTTCCCACTTCACTTCTTTATGGGAAATTTTTCAGAAAAAAATATCAAGAAGTTTCAAAACATTCCTCATAAAGAAATTCAGTTTTTAGCGTGGTGATTGACTATGCAACTCACAACAAATGATGAAAGACTTTATGGTGTTAACACCTCAAGGAAAGAAAAGAACAGATAGAGAAACATTGAAGTCTTTGTTTTTGCAGGGGAAGGGGATTGGAAATCTTCATACAATCTGCATATCAATTTCTCCTTTTTCTTTTTTCTTTTTGTTGAGACTTTGACAAATCTCACTAATCTAAAAAAATATTGTTAGAATGTTTTTTTTTTGGGTTTGATTCAAATCTTATACGGTTAGCTTTAAAGAAATTAATTTCAATGAAGTGAGTTTTCATTTAGGTTTTATATCATAATATTACAAAGAAAAAATGAAGGCTTCTTTCCCATGTCGGAACTCCATCAAGAAAATTTATATATATTTTTTAAATTATTAAATAGATGAATCATTTCCGGTTGCATTGTTATGGACCAAAATTTGTATAGGAGAGGAGGCCCAAATTGTTGGAGTTGTTCGGGTTTCAATTCCAGATTAAGAGGGATAGGAGGAGATGAGAGTTTTGCATATGCCTCTGGGAAGTGATTAGATTCATATACCTGCATATGAGGTTTTTCATACTTCCACCAAAGTTTAATGAGAAAGAAGATGGATATAGGAGGGTTTGACGAAGAGAAGAGTTTTTTGGGGCAAGGAAAAAGAAAAGAGAAGTAAAAGAGGTGGAGAGATGAACAGTGCAATGAGTAAACATCTAAAGGCTATAATCGTGTGGGCACCTTCTACAGTGCACCAGGTGCACCCATGCACCATGTGTCCTTTATGATGCTCCTAGATTTTAAAAAAAATTGGTTACCAGTTATACAAGTTATCAAGTTTCCACTTTTTGAAAATGCAATTGCATAAGGGTCATGCAATTATGCCCTTCTTATTTGGCAATTGGCATATGATTGGATAGTGATTTACAGTAGTTTGGATATGAGAGTACCATAACATTGTAAGAGGATCCTAAAACTTATAAGTTACAAGATTTGGATAACGATTTACAAGTTTTTGAACCAGGATTATAACATTAGGGTTCACCTAATCCATAATGTTGTAATACCCATTTACAAGGATATGAATCCGCATTACAAGGAATTGGTAACTTCATACCATGAGGATGTAAATTGGGTCCTTATTATAGTAAAATGAGAGTTTACAAGAATAAGGGCCGATTTTACAATTTTGGGATACGAGAGTACCATAACCTTGTAAGAAGGATCCAAAAACATGTAAGTTACACGATTTGCGTAGTGATTTACAAGTTTTTGTACCACGATTACAACGTTAGGGTTCTCATAATCCTTAATGTTGTAAATCCTTATTTCACAAGGATATGGATCCACATTACAAGGAATTGGTAACTCCGGACCATGAGGATGTAAATTGGGTCCTTATTCTAGTAAAATGAGGGTTTACAAGACTAAGGACCGATTTTACAATTTTGGGATACAAGGGTACCTAACCTTATAAGGAGGATCCAAAAACATATAAGTTACACGATTTGGGTAGTGATTTACAAGTTTTTGTACCACGATTATAATGTTGGGGTTCTCATAATCCTTAATGTTGTAAATTTTTATTTTACAAGGATATGGATCCACATTATAAGGAATTGGTAAGTGCGGACCATGAGGATATAAATTACGTCCTTATTCTAATAAAATAAGGGTTTACAAGATTAAGGGTTGATTTTACAATTTTGGGATACAACGGTACCATAATGTTGCAAAGAGGATCCATAAACATGTAGGTTACACAATTTGGGTAGTGATTTACAGGTTTTTGCACCATGATTACAACATTAGGGTTCTCATAATCTTTAACGTTGTAAATCCTTATTTTACAAGGATATGGATCCAAATTATAAAGAATAGATAAGTTTGGACCACAAGGATGTAAATTAGGTCATTATTCTAGTAAAATAAAAGTTTACAAGATTAAGGGCCGATCTTACAATTTTGGGATACGAGGGTACCAAAACGTTGTAAAATGGATCCATAAACATATAAGTTACATGATTTAGGTAGTGATTTACAAGTTTTTGTACCATGCTTACAACGTTAGGGTTCTCATAATCCTTAACTTTGTAAATCCTTATTTTACAATGATATGGATCCAAATTACAAAGAATAGGTAAGTCCGAACCATGAGGATGTAAATTGGGATCCTTATTCTAGTAAAATGAGGGTTTACAATATTAAAGTTTGATTTTATAATTTTGGGATACGAGGGTACCTTAACGTCGTAAAGAGCCTAAACTCGTAACTTACAAATTTTTTGTAACAATTTACAAGGTTTTGCACCTGGATTACAATGTTAAGGTTCACCGAATCCATAATGTTATAAATCAGCCTTTTATAAGGATATGGATCCATATTACAAGGAATTGGTAATGGTGGGCCTTAGAGATGTAAAATGGGTCCTTATTCTAGTAAACAATGGTTTACAAGATTAAGGACCGATGGTACCTTAACGTCGTAAAGAGAATCCCTAAACTAGTAACTTACAAGTTTTTGGTAACAATTTACAAGGTTTTGTTCCTGGATTACAACGTTAAGGTTCACCGAATCCATAATGTTGTAAATCAGCCTTTTATAAGGATATGGATCCATATTACAAGGAATTGGTAATGGTGGACCATAGGGATGTAAAATGGGTCCTTATTATAGTAAACAATGGTTTACAAGATTAAGGACTGATGGTACCTTAACGTCGTAAAGAGAATCCCTAATGTTGTAAATCAGCCTTTTACAATAATATGGATCCACATTACAATGAATTGATAATGGTGGACCTTTGGGATGTAAAATGGGTCCTTATTCTAGTAAACAATGGTTTACAAGCTTTTTACAAGGATATGTATCCACATTACAAGAACTGTGTAAATATGGACCTTCGATATGTAAAATGGGCTCCTTAAGCTAGGAAATATGAGGGTTTACAAGCTTAAGGACATGTGCTACAATGCTTTGTAATACCTTTATAAATAGGATCCTTAAACATGTAAGTTACAAAATTTGGGTAGCAATTTAATTTTTGGATTTTTAATTTATTTATTATGATTTTTATAAGTTAAATCATAGAAAAATAATATTAAATATTATATGGCGCCATGTGGCAGAAGGTTAGTGGATCGTCATTTGTGTTTCGGCCAAATGTCCTTCTATGAATGCGCCACATGTCTTTTTTTTTTTTTTGTGTTTTTATCTTATACAATTCATAAAAAAATTAATCAAACATCTAAAAGTACACCTAAAATTATTACAAATTCTCATGACACTATTTACATTCTCAAGTTACGAGGGTACCATAATATTGTAAGGGGATCCCAAAACTTATAAGTTACAAGATTTGGATAGTAATTTACAAGTTTTTGCATAAAGATTACAACATTAGGGTTCATCAAATCCATAAAGTTATCCTTATTTTACAAGAATATGAATCTACATTACAAAGAATTGATAAGGTTAGACCTTTGTGATGTAAAAAGTGGCCCTTATTCTAGTAAACACAAAAATTTATAAGAGTGAGGACCAATGTTACAATGTTTTGGTTATAATAATACTATAACGTCGTAAACAGAATCCCTAAACTTGTAAGTTATAAGATTGTACTTAAAATGCAATTGCATATTGGTATGTAATTGGATGCTTCCTGGTTGTCAATTACACGATACCTATTTGTCAAATACTCAAATCGTCATGAATATTGATAATACTAACTAGAAGTAGTTAGTTAAAATAAAAGTTCATAAATGATTAAACTAATATTTTCTATTTGTTACTTATTTATGTCGATCCGTATAACATAATACTTTCTATTTGTTATAACTTGTTACATAAGCTAACAGTTAACATCTACCAAGTTACATAAGCTAACAATTAACATCTACCAAGTTACATAAGCTAACAATTAACATCTACCAGAAAAGATATAATCTCACTTATTCTTTTTCAATTTCCAACTCACTGTTTGTCAATTGCATTATTCTTTTTCAATTTCCAACTTACTGTTTGTCAATTGCATTATTTCCTTTTCATCTTATGTGAGCCAATCTATCAATACCCTTTCCATCTTATGGTCACTTCCTTTGAAATTAACTCATTCAACCCATTTATAGAGAACAATAGACGATCATATTTGACATCATTATATAATAAATTTGCCAATAACATAAAGAAAACAAATCAATAGTTTTTATAATTATTTATATTTCTCATAAGCATAAGCTAAATGAAATATCATACTAAGTAGACATAATGGCAATGGATAAGTTGTCCATCAAAAGAAATACATTGAAACTAAATGCCAAGTATTTCATGCCAAAAAAAAAAAAAAACTAACTAAATGCCAAGTATAAGAAGGGAAAAAAACTGAACTACAATCAAGATATGAAGCCTAAATAATAACAATAGAAATAGAAAAAAAAAATTGAACTACAATCTACTACACTCCCATCTTCAATTCAGCCCATGCCTTACGTCACCAAGCTCATACAAAATTCCTTTATTTTGCTACAACATAGCCACGTCATGTTGGCAATTGACAAATAGGCACCATATAATTGCCATTCTAATTTGCCAAAGCCAATGATCTGAATGGTAATTGCCAAACGACCTCTGCCATTTCATTTTTCTTCTCTTCCATGATTTAAGTACCTAAAAGTAAAAACATAGAAGAATTTTAGTGCTTTTAACCATTCTAATGCATTGATGAAAAACTATGTCGACAATCAATTAAACACATCCTACTCCTAATAAACAATCCAAGAAATTGTATTCTTCCCAGGAATTTGTGTTTTTCTTATGCAGCCAACTTGACATGACATACTCACTCAAACTACTATAAACAATAAAACACACACCACCAACTCATGAGCCACAAAATATATGAATCACCACATTATTCTACCTCTGTGACTCCTTCTTGTACTGTCAAATGTTTGTAGCATTATATGTATCTTGCTAGTGAAGTCCTCACCTTCACGAGTTGAATAAAATGAGATCAATAAAATGAAGATAGTTACTCCCGCTGCAAAAGAAGAGGAAATAAATTATATAGCAATATTTTACTATACATTGAACGAAACAGAAAGCAAATCAAAACACTGATGATGAAAAATGGCTCATGGGAACCATTGGACAAGGGAAACACAAAGTGCAAATTCATCTCCACGTCTCTATGTTCCCAAACAACTAGCAAGGATAGGACCTCCAACTTTGGGTGATAGAACAAGTCACCAAGACAAAATGTAAGGACCCGGTCCTAAATAAATTGGTGAATATTAATTTCTTCAGATAAAAGGACCATTTTGCCCTTATAATATTGTATTAGATTTAAGATTGACTTTTGACCGGGAAGGAAATTGGGAATTTCGATTGCACTGTTGCGTAGAGCACGGCGAGATGAGTCCGTAGACACGTAGTGGGCTCGAATCGGAGTTGTAACGAGAGAGATACGATCAAAATACCCTCAGTGGCATAATCGTAAATATTTCGAAATGGGTTTTTAATAAAATCTGAAAACTCTCTCTCTCTCCCATGAGCTCTCTCTCTCTAGTTCGCGATACAGTAGCCGGCCACGCGTTTGGCCGACCTCGCTTGGCCACCAAACTCGACGGGCAGGTACCAAAATGACGGAGCCGCCGTCCTCTTCCTACCCTCGGTCCCGCCGCCGCCGTAGTTTTGCGGAAAATCGAAGGAAAGCCGCTTCGAAACTTAGCCGGCCGTTCTCCGTCATCCGGCAGCCATTTTTGGTGATCGAGGTATGGAAATTCATTCCTTCTGCATGATCTAGCTGATGGTTGGGTAGGATTGCATTGATTTTGAGAGTAGGTAGCTTGAATTTCGAGTTAGGGTTCAGCCGGTTTTGCGATCGCGATTCCGGCCACTTCCGGAGTTTTTCCGGCAATGGATTATCGCTTTGGACACCCACGCAGCTGCGCGTGGGCGCATGGGCACTTTAGCTTAGGGTATTTTTGTCCCAATGTGATCCTCTCGATGTCACGAGCGCGTAGGTGTGCTCGGATTTCAATTTGGATACGGTTAGGGTTCCGAACGGATATCGCATATTGCGTATTTTCTCGATTCGCTAGGTTTGGACCGTTGGATGGTCCTAAGGTTATAATATGTTGATCTAGGCATTACTAAGATCGTATGGGATTCGATGGATCGTAAAACGGAGTCCCGGATACTCTGGATAAGCCAACCCTAGGGTTAGGGTTTTAGTAATCGTCCGATCGTGAGCGATCTGACCGTCCGATCATGCTCAAACTTGCAGGACGTGTGTCCTAGACCTTGTAGGACCTATAGGAATTGTCGGATCAGAATTTGAAGGTCGTGGACCCGGGGACCCGTTTGACCGAGGCTGGGTAGTTTGACCCTGGGTTGACCGTGAGACTTCCTAGGTAGTGTTACCTTCCTAGGAAGATTATAATGACCCTAGCGACAGGCCCGTCGGAATTTGTCCAGGCCCTTCGGATGTTTTCTTGATACAATGCCTTGAGAAGGAAGTGATAATGTTTCAATGTGTTATAATCAGATTCAAAATTGTGATAGATCCGAAAGGTATAGAGGTTTGGAACAATTGAATTAAGGAAGAAAATATCATTTTATAATGTTGTGATAAGGGTTACGAACTCCACCATCATACGTACCTTCCCTGGTTACTATTCACACACGTGTCGTGTTTCGGGCGTGTGAGCTTTCTTGGTTACTGGATCCTGGAATTGTGGGATGTCGGGAATATTATGATATGATTTGGATATGTTGAAATACGGGGCATCCTTGATGAGATGTTGCCGTGGACCCTGAGGGGTGGTAGTCTGCGCGCGTAAGATTGGTTTTCGGACTACAAGCTTTGATTTTATCGGCTATGCGTCTGGCTGAGAGTTAGTCCCCCAGTTGGACGGCTCGTTCCCTAGCCACATGGACGTTTGAGGGCCGGATAATTGTGAGCTAGTCAACAATCCCCTATTGGATTGTTTCACCCAGTACATGATGTGCAGCATCACATGTACCTCCCTTTGGATACTAATACATGGAAATGGATATGGATTTGTGGATATGTTGATACTCGGGCATAGCTTAACAGGGTGTTACCGTAGACCCTTGACTGGGTAGTATGCGCGTAGGATTGTTCAAAGCGCAGGGTCTTGATTCTTCGTCCGTGACGTCTGGGTTGAGAGTTAGTCCCCCAGTTAGACGGCTCGTTCCCTAGACATATGGTGAATTGAGGGATTGCTCTGCCATGTGGACTAGTCAAACGATCCCATGTTGGATTGTTTCCCCTGGTACATGATGATGGTGAGAGGTGGGTGTTATTATATATATATATATATGTGTGGTTTTTGATTCGGGATTGAGATTCGTGAGATTGTCCTTTGAGAGGACCTTGTACACGTATAAATGTTTACGCCCCGGTTTGGGAGGTGTTGTTCGGCAACATGCGCCTTGGATAGGGTATGGTTGCAGGTTGATTTGATATAAAGGAAGAGTTTGAGAATGTGGTCATTGTGTTTAGTGGGAAATTGATTGGTGATAAATTTGAAATGTATTGTTGGTTCTGTTTTAATTAATTGTATATGATCGGAGTTGTGACCGTTGATATGGAAGAACTACGTGTGGCTTGATCCCTGGTTGAGGGTACGTAGGCAGCCTAGGGTGATGCCTGGTGCAGCCGCGGGTTAAACCTCACTTAGGTTGTGTTAGTGAGGTTGGTTCGGACCTTGTCTTTGGTCCTGAAATTCGGATGAAACCAAGATGTGATTAGATAATGGTTCATACTCCCATTTGACTACGGGAGGGTGGTATTAGAGTGTTGTGGTTGATTTAGGGGCAAGACCCATTTGGGGTGTTGTATGTTTAGGCTGAGGCCCCGAGCTATTTGTGATAGTGATATGAGGTTGAAACCTTGCGTGTTGGATGCTTGGGGGAAGTTATTTTTTTTATTGATCGCGTGGTTGGTAGTTTGCTTTGAATTATCAGAAGGCCGGAGGCCATTATTGTGAATTGCATGTTATTACATTGTGTGTGCTGCCAGTTGTGGTTATTAAATGCGTTTTATGCAGGTGGAGAAATTGGGAAATGTTCAAATTAGGGGAGACTCGCAATTTTCGCAGAAAGTCTCGTGCCCTTACTCCTCTTGAGGAAGGAGGTTACCTTTTGAAGGAGTGAAACCAGCATGGGTGTGATGTCGGGGTCTCCGCAGGATTCGTCTCTGGTTTTGTGAAAAATTCGGGCGGGTCCTGTCACAAAATCAACCATGAGCCAATAGCAACCTCCACTATATTTTTTTCTACTATGACCATGATTAAAAGTTTATATCAATTGTTGAGCTTCCACTTACAAAAACAAAATTAAATGCAACAGAAACAACAACACTTAAATCAAGAAAATTTACCTAAGAACAGAAATCAAAGTACACACATTTCAAATCCAAATTACATAGTCTTTGCTTTGAGGCCAGAGGAAACAAAATTCCCTACAATACAGGGGAAAGACTAATGGTATTTCAGTGGAAAGAACTGAGGAATCAAAATTCCCTAACATACAAAAGCAAATATGATAAAATAGTACTGCAATCATTGTCGAACTTTCAATTTGGCAAATACTAGTTTAAATCATAACTCCATCGCCTGAAGCAGCTTAGAAGCTTTTTCAATGAAAACCATCGTTAAATTTTTTTGAAAATTTAGTAACATGCCAACTAAAAGCTTAAAAATGAAACATATAAATAAAAAAACCAAGAACTAGCAGCAATTATAAATCTGGAGGGATGTACGATGAAGATTACCCAAGAAGAAGCAGATGCTGTAAATCCACACATCAACTAAGGGATTGCAGAGAAACATAAATTTGTGTAAAAAATCAACCCAAAGCAGAATCATAATGCCTATCCACCAACAAAGTAAACCAGAAACCAGAAAACAAAACACACTAAGGAATTTAACCCAATTTCCTTTTGTTTTTTCAAACAGAACCAATATAGAGAAAAAGTAGTCTTACGTGCACGAGACAAAACATACTAAGAAACTGAACCCAATATATATATATAAGAAAAATAAGAGCAATACATTCCAATAAATGAGGAAAGACCAATACACTGTAATTAACTTGTCAAGGCAGTTAAAGCACAAGTAAAAAAAAGCTTTGAAGACCAATACATTCCAATAAATGAGCTCCAAACTTATCGATATTCAAAGATTACCAAATCAAATAAATTAGACCCACCAAATATCCAGAAAATAAAAAACTATCAATCCATCACAGTCTCAACCACCTTAACAGCCTTAATTTAATAGAAAAAAAACATATACCTCAACCCCCAATTCAATTTAGAAGCCCTAATTCAACAAGCCTAATTTAACATAAAAAATCCTAAATTCAAAGAAAGAGGATGCTAACCTTAAACTGATATGAGAGAGGAATTGAGGAAAGGATATGACACCGTCGACCACTGTCCTCGTCGATGTCACAGAAGGAGGAGTGCCTGTGGAAGAAATCAAAATCAGGACAAAGACTGAGAAAAGAAGAGGTAGCGAGACTCTGTTCATAGAGAGATGTAAGGAGATAGAAGAATGAGAATAAGGAAACTAACTTACCTGAGAGGAGAGATGTGGTCGTTGGTGTTGTGTCGTTGTTGTTCATCCGTTTTGCATTTACTGTTGTGGTGGAAAGGCAAAGTTCTCCACTGCCTTGTGAACCATTGACTGGTCAACAAGTCAACTTTCTTTGGTGTGCGAGTGTGCCACTGCTAGCAATGAAGATTCTAGCAGACTTAGTTTAGAATGGATAACTTGCGCCCCAAGTTACTAATTTCTGCAAACAAACGATTGTGAATTTGTGTGAAGAATATCTCCCAAGTAAGTTCTTTTCTTGCCTCAAACTGGTAAGGACTTTAACAATTTATCTCAATATAAAAAGGTTGTTCTGGCCAGAATGGTTGATGGAATTTAAAATGTCTCGGGCAGAACTGCCTTTTACAGAACTATAAAAATAAATATCCATGCTAGAAAGATGAAAGGACAGCTGGAAATTCATTTCTGTCTGGATAGGAGGCTCTGATTCAAGGGCTAGAAATGTTTGGGGACTGTTGACAACTTCAATTACTAAACTTCAGTGTAAATCGATACCAAAGGTTAATTCTGCAGAGCTTTAATGTACTTCAAGCTTTTGTGAGGCTTTTGAGTGGGCATAACTGCGGTTTCTTCATCTACAAGGGCGATGGTGTTCTCGAGGACTTCAAGTGGGCTAGAGATTGCACTGTGAAATTTGTTGAGGTTTTCATGTTTGGGAAAAGCTCAAGCTCTACCTGTCTTGATTCTTTGCTGAACCAAATTTGTAACGAGAGAAATCTCGTTTTGATTGACTTTTTCTAAGTCTGAACTTTAGGAATTCTGATCTGAAGCTGGTTTCACTTGGAATTCAAGTGGGTTTTTTGGTTGATTTTTGAGTTGTTTGTTTGTTTGATCGTTTTTTATTGATTGTTGTTGAATTGAGTGTCTTTGAACCTATTCACCATCTCCTCTATTTTTAAGAGATGTTTAGGTTTAGGGTTTCTTTCTTAAAATAATAGGCGGCAAATCTTTTAAAAATCTAGAAAGAAATACAAGAGAGAAAAGTTTAAAATTTTGTCAGATAGGCTCTCATCAATCAATCCTTAAGATCACTTCTCTGTTTTTTTTAAAAGAAAACCTAATCTCCTTTCCCAATTTTAACTGCCCCTTTTGAGATTTCATCCGTGATGGTTAGTTTGATTTCTTCAGTTTGAACAACTCATTGCTTTCCTGCTTATCTCTTTCTGAGATTGTAGCTTGCTTATCTCTTGGGAGAATCACCTTCTCTGTAAAGTAGAAAAAATCTCTGAATATATATATGTAAAAGGGATTTGATCTTCGGATTTTCAGAGGTGTCTCTTCCACTTGCCAACCACTGACCCTTCCATTTATCAACTCTGTGCTAGCTGGTTTTGTTGACTTTTCCAAACCTGATAATACAAAGATGTCACGTGGGTTCTAGGATGGGTCCCTTTCTTTATCCAAATCGTGTTGGGCTTATTTTGTTTAGAGCCCAAGAGGTGATTTTCTTTTAAGGCCCGAGTCTATTTGTCTGGTTTGGGCTAGGCCTTTCCGGATCTTGGGTTTCCTCTTGTTGGGCTAGGCGTGCTAATTTAGGCCCAAACAGTTGTCACATAAGGAAGAAATGAGCAGCTGTAGAAGGAATCAAACTCAAAGGGAAAGAAAAATGAGATGAGCGGCTCTAAAATGTCTTTGACTAAAGGAGAGAGCAATTGTTTTTGTTTTACCTACAGCAACAAGTTAATCGGTAACCAGTAAGCAACGGTGTGGATTACTTCACATGCCCAAACTACTCATCCGATGGTCATAAGAAGTGGTGCATTCATGCGCCATCAGCGCACCGTAGAATTTTCCTAATGGTGTGTCAAAATGTGTGTCTTCCAATCTGACCCATATATATATATATATATATATAAGGTGTTTTAATATAATTTCATTTATGATAGTGGCATATATTGTAATTTCCTTAAAAATTATGCACATACTTATTTGGCGAGAATGGAATGCAATTGAAAAGGGAGAGCATGTGGACTACATCCATTACATCTTGATGAAAATGGACCTATATCAAAGAAGCCCTAAAAAAAATTGTTTATGTTGTGCTGCGAGAATAATTAGCTGTGAAATAAAATAGTTAAGTGTTTGGTAAATTGTATTTGGAAAAGTACATGATGATTAGCTGTGAAATACAAGTAATGTGTATGTGTATAATTAGGGGTGGCATTTTAAACTGAAAAACTGAAAAACCACAAAAACCAACCGACAATTTACCACAATGAAACCGCAATCGCGATAAGCGAACCACATTTGCGGTATTAAGAACCGAACCGCACTTGCGGTTGCGGTATTTGATTTTCAAAACTTGCGGTTACCGCAAACCGCAAAGTATAGCCGCACGGATGATGAGGTTGAATTCTACAAGGAAATTAAACATATGACAACTTGTAAGTAATTAGTTTATTTATGCTAATGTTATTTATGCTTCTTCTTATAATAAAATGTACTAAACTATGTTGTTTTATTTGTAAATAACATTGGTGCTCAAACAACACAACGAGGTTCTTCAAATCCACTCACCACCAACACTTGAGTTTGTAATTTTAGTTTGTAACATTGGTGCATTGCATTTTCCTTTTAGTTTATAACTTTAATTAACTTTGAATTGGATTTTTCTTTTGGTTGTAACTTTAATTCATTTTGCTTTGCATTTTCCTTTTGGTTTATAACTTTAAAGGATTTGGAATTGGAATGTTGGAATTGTAAATTTAATTTTCTTAGGTTGTGAATGCTTGAGAAGTTGAGGAGATTGTGAATTTATATATGTTTGAGAAATTGAGGTTGTGTATTTATTTATTTAGGTTGTGAATTTATATTTTTGTGAATGCTTGAGAACTTGCGGTTTTAAACCGCTAATTCACGGTGAATCGACCGCATTTTAAGCTTTACTCGCAAAACGCGGTCGGTTTGCGGTTTCAAAATCACCAAACTACAAATAGTCGGTCGGTTTGCGGTTTGAGTAAAATTTCTTCCGAACCGCAACCACCCCTATGTATAATGATTGAAAAGTACATGATACTGAAATATTGATATTTATTGTAAATTCAAAACCATCACTATATCTCTCTCTAATATTGTTAGAGCATCCACAATGGGCCCCCTAAATCCCATCTTTAGACAAATTTTAGGAAGGAGTTGAAAAAATACAATTCCAACCATGCTCCCTATCCGCCTCCTAAAATAGGGAGACTTCTTGGACTGAGGGGTTTACCTCGGTGGTGAGGTCCTCCCTTCCCTCCCTTGGTTACCCGTTCAATCCTGTGATAAGTGCCCCTTCCCAAAGGCAATGTATCTATCACTAATTCTTTTAAAAACAAAATTGAGGAGAGAAAAAGAACTCTTAGTGGCCTCCTATAATTTAATATTGCTTTATTTTATAAGTATTTTAAACCTTTAATTAATGCTAACTTTTTTTTTTATATAGAGATGAACGAATTAAAAAAGAGTTATTGCATTTATTACTCCATAAATTAGAGAGTATGATTGGAGTTTAAAAAAAATTATAGAGAGCTTTTAAAATAGTTTTCATATATTTTTAGCCAAATTTTAACTAAAAAATAGAGAACATTGCTCTTAATTCATACACAATGCCAAATTTTGGATCATACTCTTTCAACAAAATAAATGTTATTAAAGATCCTTTCAATAGCATTTAAGAACAAAAAATTGGTATTTAATTAATGCCATAAAATATAGAAGTTGTAGTACCGTGGTTTCATTTCATGCCAAGATTGATTGGCAATGAACTAGCCTATCCCTTATGTGAGGTTTTTTCTTCTATGAACCCAAAAGTTCTCTTAAAAAAACATAAATTGGTTTTGATTTCATTATAATTGGTCATCTCTTGCTTTATTGGTATGCAAAATATTGCCTTATGGACTTTATAAAACTAATTTCAATTTCAATTTTTGTATTTACTTAATAGGGAAAGTAATCAATAGAAAGAACAGGAGGAGACTCGAAATGAAACTCGGCTGTTAGCTCAAAGAAAGAAGACACTTGAGACGACTCCTGAGACGACCAAAACGTCTCTCCTCTCCCGCATAGCCCACAACTCTCTCTCTCTCTCTCTCTCTCTCTCTCTCTCTTCGGTCTGTGCTCTTTTCTCCTGATCCAATACTCCGCCGTTCCACCGCATAGCCATGGACGCTCTCCCGCAAGACACGCTCCACCAGATCTTCTCCAGCCTTCCCCTCCGTCAGGTCATGATCTGCCGCTCACTCTCCAAGTTCTTCAACCACCTCCTGACCTCACCATCCTTCATACAGCTCATCTCCACCCAATCGCCTCCCCTCAACCTCTTAGCCCTCCGCCCTCCCCACCACCACCACCACCGCCACGTATCCTCCCCTCCCTGCCTCCACGTGTTCGACCCCGACGACAACCAATGGCTCAGATTCAACCTAGATTTTCTTCCCTTCCGCTCCCCCCACCCCGTCGCCTCCTCCCTCGGCTTCGTCTACCTCTGGGGCGAATCGCCCGACTCGCCCGAGTCCACCAAGTCACTCGTCGTCTGCAACCCTCTGACTCGCCAGTTCCGAGTCCTGCCCCAGCTCGGGTCTGCTTGGTCGCGCCACGGCTCGGTCCTCGTTGACTCCGAAACTCGAGTCATGGTCCTTACCGAGCTCGCCGCTCTCTACTTCTCCGGTTCAAACCAGTGGCTAAAGTTCTCATCTAACCTCCCATCGAAACCCAGAAGCCCAATTTTGGTCTTTGACTCGGTTTACGCTCTCTGCGATGTGGGTTCGCCTTGGAGGAGTCAATGGAAGCTCTTTCATTGCACAATTTCAAAACTGAAGACCTCCCAGACGTGGACTCGGCTCGAAAAGCACGAGTGGGGGGACGTTTTTGACATCTTGAAACGACCCCGTTTGGTTCGCGGAAACGGGAACAAGGTTTTGATGGTTGGTGGGTTGAAATCGTCTTTCTCGCTGAATGCTTCGTGCTCGACGATTTTGATACTGAGGCTGGACTTGGATAGCTTGGAGTGGGACGAGGCGGGCCGAATGCCGGTGGACATGTTCAGGTGTTTTCAAGAGTCGAGCAAGTTCAAGGTGTTTGGTAGCGGTGATAGGGTTTGTTTTTCGGCCAAGAGAGTTGGGAAGTTGGCTTTGTGGGACCATTGTTCGGGGAAAGGCGAGTGGCGGTGGATTGATGGTGTGCCTGGAAGCGGCGATGGGCTTTGCCGGGGGTTTGTTTTCGAGGCCAGGCTCACTGCATTGCTTTGATCGGGTTCAGCAAAGTTTTAAGCTTTCGATGCCAACTAGAGGTTGGTATTCATAAAAAAAAAAAAAAAACCCCCAAATGTTGTTGTATTGCCTTGAATTTGATAACCTGTTGTGTTAGTTGAATCTCTTAACAAATCAATATAATTTTTATTTCTCAACATTTGTTGCCTTGGAATTTTTGTTGCTGTATGTAACCGGCTTAGCCTGAATTGCATGGTGGATTTACAGAACAGCCAAAAGGAGAAGAATTAAACCCCGTTGCTGCAACACTTTTTTGGTTTTTTGGTATTGTTGGCGTTTGTGTGTCTATGAAAGTTTAAGACCAATGTAGCTGGCAAAGGATTATATATAAATAGGGGTGAAGTTTGTCTCAATGTTGTGAGAGTATAAAACTAAAAACATTGCAAGTTTCTGGGCTTGTGGTAGTGTTTATACTGACACTTTGATCAGAAACTTTGACCATTTTGTACACAGATGAAAGCATGTTGGTAACTTTTCTTATACCATCTCTACGACATCATTTGATGATTTTCTATGACTTAAATACTGCACTGGTGTTATTGATCTCTTATTGCTGGTTTGGCAGTAAATTCTTGTACTTATGTGCCTATGTAGTTTGCTTCTCTGCTTTTACCAATTTGTACTACAAAGAGCTTTGTGACTGATCTATTTGTAGCGTTTTTTTTCTTGATCCGACATCTGCTCCTTGAGATGCATGATTGATTTCTTTTTTCGAAAGCTTTTATTCAAATCCATAAGGTTGAATTAATTAATTTTGCTAATTGATCAAAATTCTGGACTGGACTTTCAATTTAGTGGCTTGACAAGTCACTTTGAATATGCATTTTCTATGACTCAATTTAGTTGCCTACACACCCCATGTATGGGTCCAATGACTCTTTAGTGTGATAGGTCTAGTCATCAGAATCAAAGCTTGGAACTGAATTCTTAACCTAATCTTGTTTGGTCGTGTCAAAATTGGAAATTTGTGGGTGATGTGTGGTAGGAAGTGTAGCCCTTTTGCTGATTCCAAAATAGGTGTATAAATCTGGTTTAAATAGATTTCAAAGCTAGTTGGAAGCTTTGTTTTCATTGAATAACATGTCATTGAGTGCTGCTGCATGTAGGCATTTGTAATTCATGATTCATATGGTATGTTCTTATTCATGTTCCTTACCAGGTTGCTTGCTCAGTTTTCTAGCAATAATGTTTACATATGTAGCCACCTTGGTATTTAGCAAGGTTATATATAGGGATGATATTCAAATGATTTGGTTTTTTATATATAGCTGAAATTTATGATTTTGGTAAATGAAATCATAGAAATATCAGGCTTGGTGCTTGTGTCGTGATCATCCATTAATTCTTTTGTAGGAAGCTGCAGGGTTATTCTCTTAAGTCAGATTGGTTATGTGCTAGTTAGATGTAGGGTATTTAAGCAACACCTAAGAACCCAAATGCTAATTGAAACTAGCATTTTCAGAGTTTATGTAGGACAATTGTGAGAGAAAAGAAGAGGAGAGATCCGGAATCACTCTGGTCATTGGCATCACACAAGGCGTATTGCAATCAGATGTTAGAACAATTCCCACATCGCATCGGCCTTCAGCATCACAGTGAAGGTGTCCTCGACTCATCCAAGCCAACTCATGGTTCGCACAAGTGCAGGAACTTTAATTTCTTGCACTATTAACTTTTTCAAAGCGTACAAAGTAACCCTTTCTATGGAGAGGGGATATATATTTTAGGGATAAATTTATTTCAAACGTAAACCATAATGGTGCGTAAAAACTGGGATGGGGCTTCTGCTTAAAAGCTTGTATAAGAGCATTCTATTGCGTTCCAAACCTCATGACACAGCTTAAATGGTGAGATTACTTGGCCAAATTTGATCGTCTATGTTTGAAACTTTACATGTATGAAACCAAAGCGACCAAGGTAAAAATTATGAGCAAACCAAAGCTCGCCTCAAAATGAGGTTGCATCAACTAGAATGCTAAAAATAAATTATGTGGAAGCTAATCATAAGATAGAGTTGAATAGTTAGCTAAAAACAAAAAAGATAGAACGCTGTAGCAGAGTCTTAATGATCCTTATATCCCATAACCTATATTTCCATAAAACTTGAGAATATATTAAATTTCATAGCATGCATCTTTTTGGTTCTGTCCAGAAAATGCAAAATAAGAGAGAAGATAGAAAGAAAAGATTCTGGATCACAAAATTGCATTTTTTATTTTTTATTATTGGTATTTTTTTTTAATTTTTTATACAAAGGCGATAGTGTTGTATTTATGAGTAGGGATGAAACAAGTACAAAAACCGGGCTATGTCCTAGACCTACAGGATTAGGCGATCACAGATTGTAGTTTCACATCAATTTATCAGAGAACATCAATTTGTGATCACAGATTGCATTTCTCTGATAAATTGATGTGAAGCTATTGCTGGTTCAATTAATATTTAATCCATGTCTTAGGAATCTATTTCTAGTGGTACAAGGTACAGTTTATATTGAGTGCTTCATGTTTTTCAAAGTTAATGACCAGATTTATCTTTTGTGTGTTATTCATTGTCTCATTCCTTGTTGTAAAGGTTATTTTGGATGCTTTCTGTTGCCTTCTTAAATTAAACTTGCGTTTTTATAGAAGACACTTCTGGATTTTAATGTTTCTTTGGCACTTCGTAACTCTGGTAGAGAGTTCTTCCAGTCTGTCATTAAAAAAACGGAAAGAGAATGTTCATGACTTACCCCTTTGTAGGTAATTAGTCTAATAATATTGACAAATGTGACATTCTTGTTGAATTTAGGACTCATTCTGTTCCATGTATTCCTCCTTATTGAAAGAATTCTGGAGAGAGCATGTATTTTTCATCTTTCAATTGAAAGGTAGTCATCCTTGTAATTTACTTTTTCAGTGAATAAGCACAGTTCCTTAGTCAGGACCGGCTCCCTTCGTAAGTGGCAGAGTGGCCTTGAGGGTGTTGCATGATTTGAGAACTCATATCCTATTGCAGTTGGATGGGCTACAATTCTGAAATGATTTTCACAGCCACTTGAAACAGCATTTGCATAATAGGGTTTCCAGTGAAACAGCTGTAGCCTGTTAGGTTTGGACTGTGATGTCTTAGATTCAGCAGTTTGAACTTTGAAGGGTAGAAGCTTTGTGGGTCAAACATCATCACAATTTGCATGTTTTTCAGATCCTAGATGTCAGCTCTCACCAAATTACCCAATATTATGTGTGTTTCTCATGCCTAGTAGTGGTCCAAAATCTGCAAATCAACATCATGGTATTATCTGTCTATTAGAAAATCAATTTGGGTATGTGCATTTTGAATCTGTTTGGAGGAAGGAAAAAAAGAAAGAAAGCAAAAGCAGAAATCAACTGGATGGTGATACAGATGTTTGGTAGTGTTTAATTTTTTTTTTACCATTTGTTTCTTCTTTACATGTTAAAGAACTACTATGATGTCCTCCAGTTAAAATATAAGATTGAATTTTATTTTCAGGATGCCATTTAGATTTAGCTTGCAATGAAGAATGCTTTAACTTTATTATTGCAATCTTCAACAGGTAGGTAAAGACATTGATGGGCATTGACTTTTGTGAAATTATTAAAGAAGGTAATGAAGATATTAATATTGTGATTCTTGGTGCACAAAGGAGGATTTATAGTGTGATTCTTCTTGGTGCACAAAATCTCCAATAAAATACAAGCTGGATCAACCTTGATGTGGATGATTTTGGACATGCCATTTGAAAAAGTGATGCTCAAGTCAGACATGCCATTTCTCTTTTTCCACCTTTAGCTCCAGTTTCTGATTCTGAAAGCATTTCCTTTTCTTCTTTTGGATTATAAATTATGATTAATATATAATTGATAATATCAATGTCATCTGAAAGACGTGGAGCTATAGCTCATGCTCTGGACCCAGTTCCCCTCAGTATAGGTTTATAGAAAATTTGGATAGGACCCATTGTTTACCAAACACACCAACATGTCGAGGATGAGCCCATCTTTTTGGGTCAATAGACCCCAGGCATTCTTAAGAAGGATGGGTTATCTTGTCCACCCCATTATTAGTTTGGAACTAGTGAGAAATTTGACGATGCCACCGCCGGTTGGTTGGGTTGTCTCCTATCTGTGTTTCCTCTAGTCTTTGTATTTGTATGCTCTATTTTTCTGGTTGCAGTTGTCCCTTACCTGTGAATGTTATTAATGTTCAATTTAAAGTTACAATTATGTGTGTGCTGTGAATGTTGCATATTCTATCAAGTGAAATGGGTGACCTTATCTGACAAGGAAAGAAGGAAAAAAAAGGTGAACTTCTCATCTGAGAGCCATTTTGCTGAACACTTTTTAAATCTCCACTCCTGACAACAATTTGAGGCGTGAGGTTTTCGGTGGTGTGATTGTTGCACAAATATATTTACATAAAGATTTTAGTTAGCGTCAATCGCTTACGCATGCATGCTTAAATAAATACGAGATGAAACCTTTTTATGGTTAACTGTTAAATCACTAATCCTAACAACCATTTGAGGTGTTTAAGCGCCATGATCTTTACACAATTATAGTTACAAAAATTTAGTAATACTTTTCTTCACTATTTGATGTGGGGTTTTCAATTGTCCATATATTTGATGTCTCATTAACTACCACACGGTCGGGTCAGGCCCCGAGCTGAAGTGGGAGTGTAAACTCTGGCGGACACTGGAGCGGTCAGTGTTGATGTGTCCCTCGGTCTGCTCAGGGCACTCCACATGTCCTGCCCTTTGTTTTGGGCATCTCATTAATACACACATTTTTCTTGGTAAATCTCATATAGACTTTATCCTTGGTAGTGTTTTTGTTCCTTGTGTTTAATTTTTTTTACCATTTGTTTCTTGTTTACATGTTAAAGAACTACTATGATGCCCTCCATTTTAAATATAAAGATTGAATTTTATTTTCAGGATGCCATTTAGTTCAGTATGGTTGCAACTTGCAATGAAGAATGCTTTAACTTTATTATGGGCAATCTTCAATTGACCTTTGTGAAATTATTAAAGGAAATGGAGATTAATATTGTGATTCTTCTTGGTGCACAAAATTTCCAATAAAATACAAGCTTTTTCTTTTCTTTTCTTTTCTTTTTTTGGGTCTGAAACAGCAGAAAAGTTTGTATAAAATGAGGATTTTTGTTACCTTCAACCAATTATAAACTTCCACGTGGAAAAATTAGACGTAGCATGCTTTAATTGGCCAAAAATAACAAAGTATTGCTATCTCCATTTTACACAAGTGTTTCTCATCAAACAACCTTAATTTGGATGATTTTGATCATGCCATTTGGTTAAGTGATGTTGAAGTCAGAGATGTCATTTCTCCTTTTCCACCATTAGCTACAGTTTCTGATTCTGAAAGCATTTACTTTTGGATTATAAATTATGATTAATATATACGAAATTGATAAATAAAAGATCACTGTCATATGAAAGACACAGACCTAGCAAGAATTCTATAGTGAGGGCTTTATATATGGCCTTTAGGTGAGATCTTATTTCTTAATCATTGGATAAAATTGATTAAATGTTGAATCAAATTAGTTAGCATGATCCAATAATTAAGAGATAGACCTCACATAAGGAGTATATATAATACCCTCACTATAAAATGACTCATGGACCTATAGCAGCTCTGGACCAGTTCTCCCATTATAGATATAGAAAATCAAAATAGGACCCATTGTTTACCAAACACACCATCACTATTCTCCTTGGTTTAGTGAACCTAACAATTGACCAATTAAAATAATCCAATGCCAATTTAAATTTACAATTATGTGTGTGCTATGAATGTTGCATATTCTATCAAATTAAACAGGTGACCTTATTTGATAAATTTAAAAAAGAAGAAAAAGGTGAACTTCTCATCCAAGAGCTATTTTGCTGAACACTTTTAAGGTATTAAATGTCCAATCCTAACAACAATTTGAGGTGTCAGGTTTTGGGTGGTATGATTGTTACAGAAATATATTTACATAAAGATTTTTGTTAATGTCAATTACTTACGCATGCATATGTAAATTATTACGAGACAAAACTTTTTTTATGGTTAACCATGAAATCACTAATCCTAACAACCATTTGAGGTGTTTAATTGATTTTAAAAAAATAAAGAAAAGAAACTCGATCTATATACTAGCACCCGCTAGAATGTTGCTCCTTATGAACGATCTATACTCGTGGATAGGCCTTTTTTCCTTTTTTCCCTTTATTTGGCTTTTTTCTTAGTGCATGCATTCCAAAACATAACCTGATGGATGAAGTCAACTATGATTTATGTGTTGAAAGATAAAGGCACATTCGCTATCCTGTTGATGATTGTAAACTAAGTTGAATGGACACTCCACTAAGCTTAAGTGTCGGATATTTGGACACTCTTTGGATACTTGTGTTTAACGGTTAACATCGTGTTCACGATCAATACATTCCACATACATAATCAGGACACTCTCCAAATACGGGTCAACTTATACTCAAGGTCAACTAATGTGTTAATTCATATAAACTTAATAAACTACAAAGGCTTAGAAAACTTGAATTTCACAATATATAGGTATTGTGAAATTGGAGTATGAACATCAAAATATATAGGGATATGATTTCTCCATCCCATTTTCACTAACACTCTTTTGCTTTTTAATACTTTTTAATCAATTTTGTTATTTCTCTTTCATATTCTATCCTTACCCTACATTAAGTATAAAGAAAAAGAACTAATATAAAAGTGAAGTAAAAAGGAAATTAATGTAAGGTAAGGGTAAAATAAGAAAGAGAAAGAACAAAATTGATTAAAAGTATTAAAAAGCAAAAGGGAGTGTAAGTGAAGAAAATGAGAGAGGGGAAATCAGCTCCCTATATATGTATATATATATATATGTGTCCTTTAGGGTACTTTACAAATTTTTTTTTTTCCAATGATCCAAATCATTTATTTTTTAGGTCTTCATTCATAGATCATCCTTACAAAAAATTTGACAAAACGGAAACTGTTTCGATATCCAATTGTGTCCTACAAAAGCAATTAACACTGTGCTTCAAGAAAGTACTAAAATTTCAATAACTCAATTGAGTGGTCTTTGAATGAGTATCTACAAAATAGACGATTTGGATTATTGAAATATAATCCTGAGTGGGCCCTATTAGGGGTGTCCCTCAAATAAGCTTATTTTGTTTTAATTGTCGTGCCCCATATCCTAGTTTTTTGAAATTTGTCGTTCCCCCGTGTCATCGTATATGTGTCCATGCAACATAGATTATAAAATTAACCTTATTTACACAATATTTTTTGTTTTAAATTTAATCTTATAAATTCAAAGAGATTCGCAATATAAAACCAGTAAGGATCTTTAAGTTATGCAGGTGTAGGCTACCGCCTACCCAAAAATATTTCACTAAAAAAAAAACCTATATATAAGCTATGTAATTGATATCCATTCCATGTGTTGGTATACACTCTTGCCTACCCAATCCATATAAAACCCACAAAGACATCTCCTTACCACTCAAACTTTAAAAATCAAGAAAAAAATTATAACCACAAATTAATGTTATGAATGGCCCAACAAACTTTAATAAAAGAAAGAATATAACTTTACAGCCAAATAATGGCTCGCAGGCAATTCCAGATAGAGTCGAGAGCTTCTTCTCAACGCGTCTTACCGTGGCAGGCAATCGTGGACACCGGACAACCTCTTCTCTTCTCTTCTCATATACAAGGAAACAAGTATTCTTCTTAATCTCTTCTCTTTAATTATCTTCTTCTATTGGGTTATTCTAAAATAATGCATCTTAGTTTTAATTTTAATTTGAAATTGAGTTTTCTAGGGTTTAATTTGGAATGAAATATAATTTGGGGATTTTGTTGAAATTAATTAGGTCTTTGATTTTAAGAATTTTGTTGAGATGTTTGATTTGATGTTGGCATTGTTGAGATGTTTGATTTGTTGTTGGTATGTTAATGTTTGACTAAATTCATTGATGCTATTATGAGAAATTGTTTGATTTTTTGTTGGGATATTTGATTAAATAGGTTATCTTTTATTATGTCGGATCACAATCGAAACCCCAAGAAAACAAAGAATTTATTCTCTTTTTTTAAGAAAAAGAATTATGGGTCATCATCTTCTAGAATGCCTCCCATTTGTGATGAGCCAAATCTTCTCTCTTCTCCCATTGTCGAGCCTCAAGTTGAAAGAGTTGAGACTCAAAGAGTTGATAGTGGTCAAGATTTTAATATCAATTATCTGATGAATTCCTTGCTGATTACATGATTCTCCACATTGAAAGAGAGTTTGCTAATAGTATCGATAATAAAAAGATAATTGAAGAATTTAAGATTTCCAAGCCTCGTAGGGTACAATTTTAGATTAAAATAGTTTAGTTTTTGTGTTGTATTGCATTTACTTCTTGTGTTTTTTGTTAACTTACTTTTATTTATGTATAGATATGCATATTTGAGGGTAAGGCTCATTACATCCCCCCTGACTAGGTGTATCTTTTTATTTTTATCAATAAAATCTACTGCACTCCGAAGTTTTAAGGTGTTTGCTTACCTGACTTTTGAATCTTGGATCCGCCAAAAAATTGGAGAAAAGGATTTGGTTTACTGATTCGTCATATCATGTAAGAAATTAGGGATTGTCACGCAAAAGAAAAATAACTTTTGATACTTAAGGTGCCCTTTTATGAAATTTTTTGTCTCCACCATTGATGACTAATTAAAAGAATAAAATTATAGCAAAAAAAAAAACCAAGAATAAAATTTTAAGAGAGGTACATATGCTAACTTCAGAAGAATGACTACTATCTAGTAGATCATCCTAAAAACCAAGAATATAAGTATAAGAGAGGCATGACTATACCAACTTGTGAAGAATGACTACTATCTAGTAGATCTCAAAGATGAGATGATTAATTGACAATCAAGATAAGATAGAAAATATAAGTACAAGAATACACCTCATGCTTCCTTGAGCAAGTTAATGAGTTTAACTTAATTGTTCTTTTAGTGAATTTGATCCGATTTCGTGTAATAATACTCTTTTTAATACACATATGAGACTCAATGGACTCTACATGTGTCGCTTTAACTTAAAGGCTTTTCGTGTAGTTATGAGTTGACATATTTGAACCATAGATTATCATGTATTCTTCAACGCGACTACGATCACGCTGATCAGACGAGTAACATACATCAATAATCCTACATGTACGGATCCAAGCCAAAGTAATCCAACCGTTACAACACTCACACTTTTTGAGGATGATGTGGTCCCCGCAACTCAACCTCTACAGACAATAATTTCTTAAATCTTGCTAGAAGCCCTTGCTCCACTTAAGCCAGGGATTTTCTCGAGCCTTGTTAGGAGCACTTGCTCCACCTAGTTAGCCTCACCTAGAATTTCCTTGAGCCTTTCTCCATTAGCCTTACTCTACTAGCCTGCTCCACCTTTATCCATCTGTGTAAGAATTTGATTAAGTTACCTCTTCAACTTGTACCAAATGCATTGTAAAGCGAAATTAGGCTATTATATCAGTTGTATTTCTAGCACCTTCCCAATGATCTCCCACACCTAACTTAGGTGAAGGGCTCACCATCACTAACTTCTTAAAGTCTATCTCGACTCGAGATGCCGTTTTGTAAATATTTGATCTTGTCCCATCTACACATAACCCAAATCATTGTAGTGTATTAAAAAATAATTAAAAAAACATTCTTGGTGAGTAGTTCTTTATAGGAGCAATTTTTATTAAAAACAAAACGTTCTATGTTTTTTTTTTCGTACAATATCTTCAATCTTCACGTATGCAACACATGCGAATAATTCTAATATTATTATAACGAGAAGAGGCCATGTCCGTCATTATAAGGTAACTGTCAAATTATGAGCCCTTAATTATATTAAATCATTATTATAAAGAAATTATAATTATAAATTACTATAATTTATTAAACATACTTTGTACTCCCATCCCATGTCATGCTTTTCATCTCTATTTGGTTGCTTCAATACCTTTAGATTGATGAGTGTTTTTATAGTAAGAGAGTGAATAGGAAGTAATCGTGAAATTAACATTATATTATTATTTTCATTGAAAATAACAAATAATATTATTTGATAATCTTAATTGACAAAGAGACTTCTTAATTAATAGTCTAAATAAATATACCATTGGCTACTTACTACACTCTTTGTTTTTATTACATCGGAGGAAAGAAACCACTAAAGTCGATCAGCGGTACCATTGGCACTGCCATGGGGTGGAGGAATTCACCACCAATGCTATGGAACCCATTGACCACTTCTTTCATTTTTAAATACTTTTGTAATTACATTAAAAGACAGTATAAATGTAAAAAATAAGTACTTATTCAACTACTAAATTTAAGACAGGAAATTTGTAATGTGGTCACCGGTCCGTCAGCTTATCACAACCCACGCTGCTGAGGCCTATGGCGTGAGCTACGTCATAATTATGGTATGACATGCGGTATCCCGTATAAACTGCAGGCCATTTAATCTTGAACGACAACATCACAGCAATTGTTCCCAATACGCGCGGCATTCTCTTCAGTCACAAACAGTTTTTATATTGCCCCACGAGTTTCAACCCTATCCACTCCCACTATATTAATAATAATAATAAATAATTAAATAATAATATAAAAAAAGGCATTGTCTTAGCTCAGCTGGGGACGGAGTGAGGACTATGAGACGAGTGATCAGGTCTTCTCATTTCATTTCTTTCCTTCTAACTAGTCTTCTCGCTCTAGAAAGTTCACTCTGCTACAGTACATTTGCATGACGAGATTGCCCTCCACTTTCTCAACGAATTCCGAGCCTATCCTCGTCTTCTTCTCAGATTCTTCCAACAGTCAAAGATCCTCTGCTGATCAACTTCTTCTTCTCCATATTTTCATGGAACACCTGCTGACTTGAGATTCCTATGGATTTGACCGAGGGCGTCGGAGAGAGCTCGTCACCGCCTCGAAGCTTCGTCAGCTTCAGCAACTACGATGTGCGAAACGACGTGTACAACCGCTTGTTGGAGAGCGGTAAAGAAGACGCTTTGACTCAACCTGATTTTCGTAGCAGTTGATCATCAATCGCTTGCCGGCTAGGTATTCCAATCTGATCGCTTTCCTTCCTGTATTGGAATTTGTTTTATTTCTTTATTTGGCTTTAACGAATTTCGGCTGTTGATTTTATTTCTGAAACTAGTGCTTTATTTTTAATTTTTCCAGTATGAATCTTCGTGAAGCTTAGATTAGAGTCTCAGTGATGATTCAACTGTGATTGATCTCCTTGAGTTGTGGAAGATAATAATATGCATGCCGAGCAGTTTTGGGAAAGTTTTTAATGTTTGAAAATGTCCATTTGCTTATTTGTTCTATTCTGGTACTGTACTGTACGGCTTTACTTTCTTTTGAAGCTTTAAGTTTTGAGATGGAAATGTTTTTATAATGTTATTTTCTTCCTATATATCTGCTGACTATATATCTGCTGACTATGTAACCAGTGGAGTAGCTTACATTTTACAAATTCTTTGTGTGTACGAGTGGAAATTAGTTCCACAGCCAATTTTTCTGATTCGTGTTTGAATGGAAAAGTACTATACTTGGAAATTCGGGAGGCACAAAGTTTTTGCTTAGGTTTGTCAAGAAATACTATCCAAGGCAAAGACAGGCAAACCTTTCCAGCCCCTATGTTATGTTGAAGCTTTGCTAAAAAACATGGAAAGTATATTCACTAGAGTTTAAAGAAGTTTCCACTGGAGAACTCATAAGAGCCATATGATAAATTCCTTTTTTTTTCTTTTTCATGTGAGGGGAGGGGGAGTGAACTTAGTTCATGTTTTATGTGCTTCCTAATTTATTACCTGCACATACTCCATTGGAACAAACGGAGCCATAGGATATTGTTTTTATCTTTTTTATAAGGTTGATGAACCTATTTCTACGTTTTTTTTTTGCTACGCAGTTATGGGCTTGATGTTAACTTGGATAGAGTAGAAGATGTCTTGTTGCATCAAAAGCTTCTTGCATTGTAAAAAGACCCAGAGAAGCGGCCTGTTTATCATATCCGTTTCATGGAGGTATTGAATGAAATGACATTTAGCCAAATAAAAAAGAGAAGATTTCATATAGCCAAAGCATGATTTAAGTTTACTAGCATTAAAACTATACCTTTTAGTCTGATATGATTTTGCTTACTAGCTGTTGTTTTGGAAATATTATTGTTACTTTGCTTCCATTGGGGTAAATCTGACGCTTCACCTGTTCCATATGAATTATTTTGAAAGAACATATTTCTTGATAGTGGGTTCAGGAAAAGAATTGGAATGGTCATTTCCTACACTGTTGACCAGGATCTGGATCTATTACAATGTATAGTAATATATGCATGTTGTTGTATGTATTGACCGTCACTTTCTGTAAAGAAGTTTTGAACTACACTTGGAAATAGGATTTCAAAGAATCCTGTAAGCATGAGAAACTTTGATGTTATTTCCAATGTCAAATTAGTTCTTTTTCTTCCACCATTTTATTTATTACAAAGGTCCTCACACTTTGTTAATTTCTATGGTTCTTATGTACTTTGGTCAGAATATTCTACAAAAGCAGATGATGACGATGATGATGATAATGATGGCCAACAAGTTACTAGTATCATTTCAACCTCAAGGCCATCATGTGGTGAATAATGAAGGAGCTGCTCAGTCACATGACAGGTATTATACCTGTGTTGTACCCGCCTGAAATGCTTTTCTTGCCATATTTATTGCTGTTAAGGGTCTTCAGTGACTGCATTGGGTGATTGTGGGTTTCATTTTTATTTCTTATCTATTCCATTTCTGTGAGTAGAGCTAGGAATGTGCAATTGACTCTAAGCTTGGGGACCTAAATTTGGATGTTAGAACTAATGCTACGGACATGGATGGAAGACATCTGACAGAGAGTTTCAAGGTACTTAACAAAATATTGTTGGCATGTTTTTTTTCAAGACTAAACACTTTGTAATTCATCAAAGCAAGAATTTGTTTATCGTCAGATCAATGGTTTACCATTTGATACTTCAATTGTTGCAATATGTTGGTTTTGTGGTATTTATTTCTTTTGGTTTATTTATCTATTTTATATTTGTTGAGTTGCAATCACATTCTGGTATCTAACCAATAACAACTAAAATGAAGGGGACAATGGAAACATATTAGATATGTAAAGCAACAACTGGTCATAAATGGTCCTGGTCCCGAATTCTCTTCAGAAACTTTTTGTAGTAAATCTTATTTGAAAGGTTGGTTTGCATGGATGCATCATTAGTATAACAAAATGGGGAGTGGATGCATCATTTTTTTTTTAGATAGAATATTGGAGTTGGTTGAGTTATGGAGTAGATTGTTATGTTCTGTGAAGGCAGTTCTGGTTTTGCTTCGCTTGACTTCTCATATTTTCAGTATAGGAGTTATTTAGAGGACAATAGTAGAATGTTAAAGTTTGTGGAGAAGAATTTTGCCTTATTAGGGCTTCAGTTTCAAAGTTTGACTCATTTCAGTAGCCTTCTTTCAGAGATTGGAAGACTAAGACTTTCTTTTCATACTTTTGACATGTAGTAGTGTTTATGAATATTTTATTGTTAGCATAGGTGGATTACCCATCATCCTTAATTATTTTGTACTGTTCCATTTCTGAGAGATTTTTATTTCTTATCAAACAAAAATTAGATAAAATGTTTATTGAGAACTAAAGAAATATATTTTGTAATGTAAGTATTTTGAATTAATTATGTTAAGTAATAAGTATGTATAGTTTGTCTGTCTTGCTTTCAAGGAAACCATGCATGTCCATAGATGGTATACAGGTAGAAGAATATCTGTCAATTATGTACATAAACACATATGCATGCATAGGTAAAAACATATATGTATGAAATATAGGCTAAAGGTCTTCTTTTTCCAACTTAGCAACATATACCTATATTAAAGTTTTTTTTCAAGGTACAGAACTGATAATGTTTATCAAGCTCTTTGACACCAACTTTGTAATTGTTGCTCAGTGAATATAATTCTTTTTATTATTTATTAAGACTGAGCTTATTGTATATTGAGAGATTGTATTTGTAGTTATGGGCTTCTTCTTCTCCCGCCTTTAGGATTGGAATTTTATTAGATTGGGGAGCTGCTGCAGAATAGTTTTTAGAGTTGTCTTACAATGTCAGAGGTGTAATTTGGACTTCTGTTTTATGGGAATTAAATCATTTTTCTCTTAGACCTCTTGTTCACCGAGTCTTCTATTGTGTTCTTGACTTGATAAAACTTCATTTCTCTTAAAAAAAAATTGCAGTTCTCATATATGCAGAAATTATATTGACAATTGGGATGTATAATGCAGGCAAGATATACCACATGTTCCCATTCATGAAGTCATATTTTCAACTAACATGTAAGCTTTAGCCAGGTATGAACAAGAAACTTAATTTATTTGTGTCATTTGGTACATTACATGCAATACATTGTCTCCACTTTAGCAGTCTCTTGGTATTCACTAATTTCAATGTAAGTGTTTTTAATACCTAATGCTTGTAACTTAAATCACTGTCAAATTTATTTACTTTTTAATGGACACCTCATCTAACTTGTCCTTTATAAAGCTATGTCAAAGAATTTCTGTTTATGTAGATGCATACAAGTTTTTACCTAGTTTTCAAAATTTTTGGTAATCCTCATGCTTATGATCTTTGAGTATACAGTTCTATAGGGTTCTGTCTGGAAAATTTTCTAACGGATTTATTACCTCCAGAGAAAATATGATGTCATGTGAACGCCTTTTCCATAGTACCTCACTGCAGAGCCCTTGGATTTAGATAATTTGAAAACCTTTGCATTGAAATGTTCTTTATCATGATTAATTCGCGATGTTTTTAATGGTTACTTTTTACAATATAAATTTGCAGCCTTCAAATTTTTGAAAAACTGGCAACTGAATTTAAGGGTTGCAGTAGTTAATATTGTTGTTATTATTTATAAAAAGAGGAGTAATACTTCTTTTTTGAGAGCATAATTCAGCACCTTTGATTCTACTCTATATATATATATATATATATATATATATATTGTCTATGTTGTTAAAGCCAGAGAACTGCAAAAGTGGAACCATACTAAGGACAACATCTTTCTAACAGATGTCATTTTCCTCTAGCTTTCTGCTTTCTCTGATTTAGACTTAACATCCGTGGAAGCACATGTTTTTTCAACGACCATGGCTACCTTAGATGTTTTTTGTGGTGGATGGATGGCCTGTTGAGGTACTTTTGCAATATAATGTGTTTATCATCATTCACTCTGGGTTGCATGTTAGTTCTTTTTATGTATTACTATTGAGAAATGTCCAATATGTTGGTTGGCCTTTGTTTTTTTTTGGGAAAGAAGGGGTTGGGGGGGAGCCCCAGACTGTATGTCTTTACCCATTACACTTTTGTTCATTGTGTGGTTTTGCTGTGATGCCATTATTATTTTCTATAATCTAAGCTGTGATGCCATTATTATTTTCTATAATCTAAGCTGTTGCTGTGTTTTCTTCTTCTGTATGCATCCCAATATTTGTGTTATAAGTATTGAGTTTTATCAAACAGGTTATAAAAAACTGCAGTTTATCCAAGGAAAATGTTTCAGTAATATATTAAGGCATTGTGATTATATTTCTTTATGACAGGATCTGTGCTGTTCCAAATGTTATTGACTTTGGTAATGTTGTATTGATACAGATGGTCTAAG